>NC_090035.1:62470392-63173839 GCF_037176765.1 Anolis sagrei | reverse complement strand
TAATACTCAATATTCCAAATGTGAACACTGGTGGAGTCTGGGGAAAATAGATTTGGGAGTTGTAGCTGTAGTTGCTGGAATTTATAGTTCATTACAATCACAGAACATTCTGAACTCCACCAATGATAGAATTGGCTCAAACTTCCCACATGGAATCCCCATGACCATCAGAAAATACTGTGTTTTCTTATGGTCTTTGGCGACCCCTCTGACACCCCCTCACGACCCCCTCAGGGGTCCCGACCCCCAGGTTGAGAAACACTGCAGTAACAGCAGCCACTTGCCAGTGACTGCAGCTGAGTGCCTCTTACTCTATAAGAGGAGTTTGACTGCAGAAACTGCAGGAGGCAACCAAGGACCTTTTATTCCATGCAATGCATCAACGATAAACTATAAACAAGGGAGCTTGTGCAAATCACACTCTCTTGCCCTCAGAGCAAGGACCATGGCAGACCTCTGCTGGAATCATTCTTTAAATGATTATGTCAGCTCCACTGGCTGCCAATCCAATTCCGAGCACAATTCAAAGTGCTGGTTTTGACCTACAAAACCCTATACGGTTCCGGCCCAGTGTATCTGTCCGAATGGATCTCCCTCTACGTCCCACCTCAGAACCTAAGATCCTTTGGGGAGGCCCTGCTCTCGACCCCGCCTCTATCACAAGTGAGATTGGCGGGGACGAGGAGCAGGGCCTTCTCGGTGGTGGCCCCCCACCTGTGGAATTCACTCCCCGGGGAGATTAGATCGGCAACGTCCCTTCTTTCATTTAGGAAAAAATTGAAAACCTGGATGTGGGACCAGGCATTTGGACATTCTGGCAGCTAAAGAAAGACCTGATGACGAGCTGGAATTTGACGAGACGGAATGGATTTACGGAACTCCGAACGCTGAGCTCAGGATTAGCCTACTACTGTGTTTACTGTATTGTTTTGTATTGATGATTTTAATTTTAATTTGTAACTGTTTAATTGCTTTTATATATGTATGGATATGTGACAAAGGCATCGAATTGTGCCTTCCTCTGTAAGCCGCCCTGAGTCCCCCCTTGGGGGTGAGAAGGGCGGGGTAAAAGTGACGGAAATATAATAAATAAATAAAATAAAAACCATCATGATATTGTGATTGTGCTTTGGACTGGAACTGTGAAGAAAATGGTTGGAAGCAGTCTCCACCTCATCACATTAAGAGGGGAAAGCATGGGTGACCGTCCGTTTAAGAGAGAGATGGCCCTTTTGCAGTTCTGCCTCCCCATCAGACTCACACTGGAAACTTAAGAGCTGACAGCACATTCACCCTTTACATTCATCACAAGGTCAGTATTACTTTTTCAAACAGGAGAAACAACAATATCCAAAAACCAAGAGATCCCTTCCCCTGACCAAAGCCTCTTCCATTTAAGAAGACTGACACCAGTTACAAATAATAATAATATCACTCTATTTATATTCCGCCCTATCTCTCCAAGGGGACTCAGGGTGGAACACAGGACACCTACATGGCAAACATTCTGTCCCATTCAAAATGGGACAAAGACAGGCAGAACAGAAAGGAGGCATGTTGTGTTGACTCTGGCTTTTTGGTGCCTTTGGAAGGTGTGCTCAAATCCAGTCATTGGGGGGGGGGGGGGAGTGTCGCTCCATCCTCTATGACGAAGAGCCATCAGGGCTTCCTCCTTCCTTTTCGTCGCTGGAATTTTCTGATCTTTTGACTTTATGGTTGTGTTTCTCAACCATCCTAATGCCGTAACCACTTAATACAGTTCCTCAGGTTGTGGTAACCCCCAACCATAAAATTATCTTCTTTGCTGAGCAGAGGAGGGCTTTTGGTGGGAGGATTTGCCATCCGTTTCCAAAAAGGAAGAGAAGGACAGGCGGAGAGATCTTCAGCCTCCTCTGCCAAAGGGGATCCTAAGATCATCAGAAATATGTGTTTCAGAAGGGTCTCCAAACCCTCTGGCGACCCCCTCCTATTGGTCTGCATCCAGGGGTCCCGACCCCCAGGTTGAAAAACACTGCTTTATGGTGTCGTAAAACCACTTCTTTAATGGGATCCTATGGTTCTGTCCCAAAGCTCAGAGGATACAAGAGAAAGTGATCCAGGTTAAAACCATTGCTTTCCTTGGGATCCTACTGATCTGCATGGAACCCAAGGGAATACAAGAGGAAGTGAGCCAGGTTAAAACCATTGCTTTCCTTAGGTTCCTATTGATCTGCATAGAACCCTATAGGACACAAGAGACAACAAGCCAGGTTTAAACCATTGTTTTCCTTGGTTTCCTATTGATCTGCATGGAACCCCATAGGACACAAGAGACTGCTGACGGTTGGACAATGAAACAAGATGAGGAAACTCTGATGGTTCCCACCCCACCTATTTTTCAGTTGTAAAGATGGGAGTAAGGTGTGGTAAGAGGGAGAAGCTCTGAACAGGATTGCTGGCCCCACTGCATCGCCCTCTCCAAGGTCACCACAGTACCAACAGGCCCAGGAGAGCCTCCCCATCGCCTTCCCAAGGCTGTGGCGGCTCCGGTGATTTATTCCTGTTTGATGTTTGTTTGTTTTGGCAATGAATGTTTGCCACCTTGTTCTTTTGTCTGTAAACCGCCCAAGTCCCTTTGGGGAGATAGGGCAGTGTATAAATGACACATTATTAAGATTATTATACTAGCCGTCCCCTGCCACACGTTGCTGTGGCCCAGCGTGGTGATCTGGAAAATAAAGTAAGGAGAAAGTGTTGGTTTCTAATATATGTAATTTCCTTATGCTTGTGGGTAAACAATATTTCTTGATGTTTCTTTGTTAGTGTTGAAGTAGAGATTGCGTGGTTTGTGTGGTCCAGGATTGTGTACCCTGGAACAAGCAACATATCATTGTCCTTCTTGAGGGGTCCCTTTCAAATCTATGATACTTTATCTGTCATATACATATATGTGTGTGTGTGTGCGTGCATCATATCTATTGATATCTATGGCTGGGTGGCTCTTTGTCAGGAGGGCTTTGGTTATGTCTTCTTGTGCTGGTGAAGGGAGTTGAACTGGATGGCCTTAAGGCAGCATTTCTCAGCCTGGGGGTTGAGACCCCTGTGGAGGTCACAAAGGGGTGTCAGAGGGGTCACCAAAACCATCAGAAAACACAGTATTTTCTGTTGGTCATGGGCAGGCCCGTAGCCAGGATTTCGTTTGGGGGGGGGGGTGAAAGTTTTTTAGGGGGGGTTTCGGGGGGGCTGAGTTTCGGGGGGGCTGAGTCTGAGTGAAAGAGGGTCTAGCCTAGCAAACCTTTTGTATCATTACCCCAATACCCCCATGCATATGGGAAATATTGAGTATGGTGATCAGATCATGATATGAATAAACATAACAGTTTAAATAATGCACCCCCCCCGAGCCGCCCGCCCCCCCCCCCCCTGGCTACATGCCTGCCATAAAACATTTAAAAACATTAACACATGCCTGGTCATGGGGGTTCTGTGTGGAAACTTTGGTTCAATTCTATCAACTCCCAAATGTCAAGGTCCATTTCCCCCAAACTCCATCTGTGTTCATATTTGGACATATGGAGTATTCATGCCAAGTTTGGTCCAGATCCATCATTGCTTGAGTCCACAGTCCTCTCTGGGTGTAGGTAAACTATAACTCCAAACTCAAGGTCGATGCCCATCAAACCCTTCTACTGTTTTCTGTTGGTCTTGGAAGTCCTGTGTGCCAATTCCATCATTAGTGGAGTTCAGAATACTCCTTGATTGTAGGTGAACTATACATCCCAACAGCTACAACTCCCAAATGATAAAATCATTTTTTTTAGTGATGGTCACCCATGGGGTTGTTATGCGCATTCTGTCCAAATTTGGTGTCAATTCGTCCAGTGGGTTTTGAGTTCTGTTAATCCCACAAACGAATATTACATTTTTATTTATATAGATAGATGACTGGCCCCTGTGCAGAGCTCCCTCCTTTCAGGACATTTCAGCCTCTTTTCAACCCTGGAACATTGGATGATGAGCTCAGTGCTTCTCCATGCCAGGAAAGAGGCTGGAGTGTCCGCTTAAGGAGAAATTTCTCAATGGGAGGAGGTGGTTAGAGGACGAGCCATACTCTCTCAGCCTCAGAGGAAGGCCAGGCAAAGCTCTCTTTATAGTGAATGAGCGTGGCTTAGAAGTGTGAAGAGGAAGGTCCGAAGCCCCCCTCGCTCGGCCCTGGATGGGCTTGGGCAGGGCACACTCAGAGGAAGGCTGTGGCAAACCCCTCTGAGGACAAGTGACTGAGCCTCTCAGACTCAGATGAAGGGACCCAAATCCCCTCTGCCATGTCACTATCACTCCTGCCGCATCACAATCACAGCCAGGCCTCCTCTCTCCCTCCCTTGCTCCCTGCCTCCCAGTACACTTGTGAGATGATGCCTGGAGTCTCCCACTTTCCAAGGAGGCCCCTCTGGGCCCTTGGTGACCGTGCAGCGCAAAATGCTAGTGTACACAGGGCTCTAATATGTGCCCGAAAATTATCCGAGGAGAAAGCAGTGCCGCCCCGCCTGGTACAGCCCACCATATTCCCCCCCCCTCGGGGAATCTCAACCAGGCGGGGCCAACCCGGGGCCCCAGGAGGGGAGGCAGCCGCGGCCCCCACCGAGGAAGCAGGGCCCCCTCCAGCCCCTCCTCCTGAACAGGAGGAGGGAGGTACCACCGGAGGGGGCTGGTCTCGGACATAAATTCCCAGCTGCCCCAGGGGCCCCCGAAGATAGAGGCGGGGCCAGGGCCAAAGGGAAGAGGAGGAAACAGGGACCCCTCCGGGCCCTCCTGGCAGGGGGGGAGGTCGAGGGGGTGCTGCCGGCCCCCCTCCTCCACGCCCGCAAGTCCCTTCCTCCCCGCCAGGGCCCATCCACCATCTTTGGCCCAGAGGGACACTCCCTGTTTCCGGCCATCCGCCAGCCCGCTGCCTCCCCCACCCCGCCCTGGACCCCGCCCACGACCCCTGTCAGACTCCTCTTGTAAGTACTCATCCGCATAATTTTCTTTTATTCTAATTGACATGTTTTTTTATTTGTCTTGCTTTTCATCTCTCTTCCCATTCTTTTTCTGTTATCTTTGTTCCTCCTTCTTCCTTTCACAATTCTCTTAATGTTAGTCTTTTCTTTTTTCCTGTGTCTCTTATATATTTCACTTATTTGTTTTAATTGCTCACTATTTTCTCTTTTTAATCCTTTTATTATAAATTCCTCGAATGGTGTCTTTTTTTTCTGGTTTAGAAAAGATAGTGATAGATACATGATAGACAACGAGTTAAACATGAGCCAACAATGTGATGAGGTGGCAAAAAAGCCAATGGGACTTTGGCCTGCATCAATAGGAGTCTAGGGTCTAGATCCAGGGAAGTCATGCTGCTCTCTTTTCTGCCTTGGTTAGACCACACTGAGAATGCTGTGTCCAATTCTGGGCACCACAATTGAAGAGAGATATTGACAAGCTGGAATGTGTCCAGAGGAGGGCGACTAAAATGATCAAGGGTTTGGAGAACAAGCCCTATGAGGAGCAAATTAAAGAGCTGGGCATGTTTAGCCTGAAGAAGAGAAGGCTGAGATATTCATTGAAAAACTAGAGCAAAATGTGCTACAGAATGTCCCACAAAAACAAAGTTTTGGTAGTTTAATATACTGTTTCCATGTTTTTATGATTCATTAGCAAATGATATTATGATTAGGAACAATGGCTTCAAACTACAGGAAAGCAGATTCCACCTAAACAGTAGAAAGAACTTTCTGATTGTGAGAGCTGTTCGGCAGTGGAACTCTCTGCCCCAGAGTGTGGTAGAGGCTCCTTCTTTGGAAGCTTTCAAATAGAGGCTGGATGGCCACCTGTCGGGAGTGCTTTGGATGCAATTTTCCTGTTTCTTAGCAGGGCGTTGGACTGGATGTCCCATGAGGTCTCTTTCAACTCTATGATTCTATGATTCTACGAGAGTGATAGATATAGGCAATGAGATGAAAGAAAGGAAACAATAGAAATAAAGACAGAGGGAGAGTTAAATAAATGAAAGAAAGGGAGTGATAGATATATAGAAAGTTAGACAGACAGACAGACAGACAGATAGATAGATGGACTAGATGATAAAAAGGGCGTGGTAGATATACTTACAGATAGATATAGAAAGTTAGAGATAGATGGATGGATAGATGAAAGAAAAAAAATAGTGATAGATAGAAAGAGAGTGGTATAGATCAGCCGGTAAACTTTTAGGAATTGTGGAAGTTGATGTCCGAAACACCTGGCGGGACCAAGTTAACCCATGCCTGATATCATGGTCGATAATAGAAAGGGGGCAACAGAGATCTAGGCAGAGAGTGGGGTGGTGTTATCCCTCTGAGCGGCCTGCCTTGTACCTGGGGGCCTCGGCCTGTTGATCTGGACCAAACTTGGCACAAAAAGGTGTCCTACACTAAAGTGGTAACTTTGAAGACTTATAATGTAACCATTGTCCTGAGCCAGGAGCATCCACGCAAGATTCAGGTATTGACAGGAGGAAAATGAGTGGATATATATGGAAGTTTTTGTATCAGGTGGGGGGAGGGGTTGGGGATATCTGTGGTTATTGATACACAGTTCCTCCATTCTGATGGCTGTCATAGATTCAGCCAGATGGCAAGCAGACTGAAGGCAAACAGAGTGACAGACCCAAGTTCATAAACTTCCTACACTGAAAATAATGAATTTCTTAGGATGGGAAGAATTTACAGTGTTCTTTGATATGCCAAGGGGCTTGTCTATTCCAGTAAAAAAAACAACAACATAGTGGCTCAGAAATAACGACTGAATGTCTAAACGTCATCCATAAACTTATGGACCTTAATGCACGGTAAACCATATTGACCACTTTAGCTCCTTACTAAGGAAAGTCAGGGAATGCTGTGGAATTTCAATGAAATTTAGCTACACGAGGCCATCTCCTTTTCTCTGGATATATCAACACAAGGAAATGGGGATGGATTGGGTCCATGTCACCATAGGCACTGCCAAACAATTGCAGGGCTCCTGGCCATTGTGGGCACTGTGTCAATCCACCCCCGATCCCTTCCCTGCAGTGACTAGGAGCTCTCCGGAACCTCAAAGGGCATTGACAACAATGACCGGAAAGGTAAGGTGACAGTCCAGCTAGGTCATTCAGTTGTTGGTTCCTTAAAAGTCTTTAAAAGACATAACAGAATAAAGCAATCAAGTAGCCATCAATTTGTAACCATCTATTTTACTAACTCTCTATGAAATCGCAGATTTACAGATTGTATAGTCCATAATGTCATGTCCGATGTCTTCATATTAGCAAAGTATCTCAGAGAGCTCATCCAATGATGCATTAAATACCTCTGTAGGAATATGACCGTATACTTTCTCTTGTATCACATTTTAGGTGAATGATGTGTTTGTGAACTTGCCTTTCTACTATGAAGACATGATACAGGCTTACATCCGAGGGAATGAGGCCGTCATCAAGACCAATTTTGACCTGACAGTAACCTTTGACTGGAAGAGTTATGTCAAAGTGTCTGTGCCCAGCACTTATTCCAATGCCCTTTGTGGCCCAGTATGTGGAGAGGAACAGAAACTAATCTATAAAGGTGACCAATACTGTGGGATCCTCATCAGAAAGGATGGCCCATTCAGACATTGTCATGGGATCATTGACCCAACTCCCTACTTTGATGGTTGTGTCTTTGACACCTGCCAGTACCATGGTCAGCATGACGCGTTGTGTAATGCCATCAGTGTTTATTTGGCAGCCTGTCAGGCCCTGGACGTCCAAATTGAAGAATGGCGATCGGACACCTTCTGCAGTAAGTATCATCTCTTCAATTCATTTTGCAATAGTCTGTAGGCAACTGCTGAACAAGTGCACATACAAAAACAATTCTTTGTGTTGAAAAAATCATGTTGCAAAAGTGTTTATGTTCCTGTTTTATTGAATTATGTTTTGATTGACAGTTGTGCTGCCAAAATGTATTTGACCAAGAAGACAAATATCTGCCTGAGGTCTCCCCCATTACAATCACTATCCAGATACTCTTTTCTTCGAACCACCTGGGTGCGCTGTTCTCTCACCTTACTTAGCCACTGCATCTTAGGCCCTTTCTACACTGCCATATACTCCAGATTATCAAATAAGATAATCCACATTATCTGCTTTGAACTGGATTATATGAGTCTACACCAGGGGTCCTCAAACTTTTTAAATAGAGGGCCAGGTCACAGTCCCTCAAACTCTTAGAGGGCCAGATTATAATTTGAAAAAAAAAACCATGAATGAATTCCTATGCACACTGTACATATTTGTAGTGCAAAAAACACTTAAAAACAATACGATAATTAAAATGATGAACAATTTTAATAAATATAACCTTATTAGTATTTCAATGGGAAGTGTGGGCCTGCTTTTGGCTGGTGAGATAGGATTGTTGTTGTTGTTGTTGTTGTTGTTGTGTGCTTTCAAGCCATTTCAGACTTAGGCTGACCCTGAGTGAGGACTGGGTAAATGACCATATTTATATATTTATTTATTTATTTATTTATTTACAGTATATACTGCTTTTCTCACCCTGGGGGGGGGGGGGGGGGGGGGGTTCAAAGCCTTAGTTTGAGGGGCCCTGGTCTACACTGCCATATAATACAGTTCAAAGCAAATAATCTGGATTCTATATGGCAGTGTAGAAGGGGCCTGAGTCTCCAATCCACTCCCATAAAGCTAATTTGCTCTTTTTCACAATCTAATCCCCCTAGTTGCTTCCTCTTCCTCTTCACACAATAAGGGAATCACCTCAATGTTGTCCAATCTGCCTCTTAACGCCCTTCAATTTATCAGGCACCAGGGTCTTCCCCATTTTGACATCTTTTTAGTTTCAGAAGAACTTGAAAGCCTTTCAAAGGGAAGCAACTTCTCTACTTGATAGTTTTTCCTACTAAAATTCTAGCTCATATGGAGCTGCCTCTGAAGCTTCTTCTAGAGGGCCGATTATGTCCAATCTAAACTGTCGCTCCTTCTCAGAGAAGGGCATGAAAATAGTGCTCTAAAGCAAACAAATACTTTGTAATAACAAAACTTGATCAATCCACCTTCAGAGCTGCCCAAGTTTAAGATACCCAAGTTTCATGGACTTGGAGCTATGGTGAAAACACAAATACGCAAGTTGATTCATTCTCAATTAATTAGAATATGTCAATAAGATCATCAGACCAAAAAAAAAAAGAAAAGAAAAGAACTCCGCTGACTTTGTTTAATTTATTAGAGGCAATAATTTCAAATATGTCCCTCACATATAATAAGTATCCAGTATCCAAAGAAGAAATCACACTCTAAAACAACTTAAATGTGAACTTGAAATTCCCCACATTCTGCTTTGTCTTTTCTTCTAGGTCTTGCTTGCTCACCAAACTTCCATTATGAGCTCTGTGGAAACGGCTGTCCAGCAACTTGCTATGGTCTCTCTTCTCCATATGGCTGTGAACCCTCATGCAAAGAAGGTTGCTATTGTGATTCTGGGTTTCTCTTGAGTGCAGATCAGTGTGTTCCTCTTGGTGATTGTGGCTATACGTACCAGGGGAAGTACTACAAGAAGGGAGAGGAGTTCTATCGCACTTCCTTCCACCATTCTCTTTCATTCCTTCTTTTGCTGGCTTTCACAAGCTGTGGAACCAGGTATGTGTATTATCAGAGGATTTTTAAAAATTGGATCCATATTGTGCATATATTTACAAAATCAAATGCCCAGAATTTTACTGATTATAGCCATAAATCACCACAAGCTTGCATAACAAAGTACACTATGAATAATGTATTATTACGTGATATAAAATAGATCCTAATATAAGTTTAAATTTTCCAAGGCATCATACTTTCTTGCTATCAGAACAAAATCTGTCTCACCTGTCAACAAAATATTTTTCCAGCTACTCCTACTGTGACGGCGTGAGTGGCGCCACCTATATGTAGAACTGTAAGTTGCAGGATTTGAACTGTTGTATCATGCCTGATTTTGCCTTTTTACCCTGTAAATGTATAGTTGGATTGATTGGTTATTTATAGCTGTCAATCATTGTTGTTTGCACCAGTTGAATTGCTCCTCCTGCTCAATTGTTTGACCCCACCTCTCCCTAGAGAGCAGGAAAGTGTTTCCTTTTCCATTCCACAATCACATTTTCTATCAGATGGCTGTGAGAGAGAGACTTGGCTCTGAAGCCCTTGATTAAGTTACCTCTCAGCACCAGTTCTGAGGTTCTTACCCTTGAGACTTATGCTTCATGTTCAGATCAACCTGGACGATGTTGAGAAGTCTCAAGCGCCTTCAAACCAGTTCTTTGGCACCAGAGGAAGGCTTTGTGCCTTCAAAATATAGGCCATTGGAATTGGGGTTGTGATTATTCCTATATTCACAGCCATTGAGAAAGAAAGACCTGGAAAAGTTTCTGAGCTGCAAAACTCCTTGGACCCAAGACAACCAGAGACTGTAATGTATATTTTCCTTTACCCCTTTGAAACTTCCAGCTTATTGCCTTAAAGGGATAACTCTTTGTGAACAATTAAACCTATTTTGAGTTATCTACAGTGTTTTGATCCTTGGGAGTTCCAGTTTTCCTAAAGGAGGGCAAGAAGCAATCCCCTGGGGGAAAGATGTCATGTCCATGCCTCTTTCACTAAAAGTTATAGCCCCCAAGCGCGACGACACACCTACTGGGTACAATATTTACCTTGTACCCAGTAGAAGTTATCCTTTCTCTGTCAGTGCTTACTACTCATTTCCCTTTCTGTTTTTTCAGCTCTCACCTGCCCATCCAACAGCCATTATGACTTATGTACAAGGACATGTGATTTTACCTGTGCCGGATTGTCTTCTCCAGGACAATGTACCAAAACATGCTTTGAAGGGTGCCAGTGTGACAATGGCTACCTGTTTGATGGGGACAGGTGTGTGCCAATGGAGAACTGTGGCTGTGTACACGAGGGGCGCTACATCAAGGTAAGTTCAACTGTTGTAAGTTTTGATCCACTCATGTGTGCATATAGCTTTTCTTGACTCTCATAAGAAAGGGGACAAAGAACCTTGGACCCCTAGGTATTATGGGATTACAACTTTCATCAGCACCATCCAAAATAAGGCAAGGTGTGATAGGATTTGTAATCCAATAACATCTGGAAGGTTACACATTGCTAACCTCTGTTTTAGGAGCAAGCTTCTTTCCTCACTGAGCCCCAAGTAGGCTTATGACATAATGGAGGAGAATGTGCTGCTTATCTTGATGAAATGGGTGTCTTCCAAATATAGTTTCTGTTACGTTTCTAAGTAGTCAACATGACTTTCTAAGTTTTCAGAGAACCGCTAAGTGGATTGCTGTGAGTTTTCCGCACTGTATGGCCATGCTCCAGAAGCATTCTCTCCTGTACTTTTCAAGGAGCCTCCAAGCAGAAAAATCATCACTATTATTCATTGCAATTATGATCCCAAATTGAAGTAGAGGTGTGGATGGCAAACCATTTCTTCATAGAATTATTTTCAAAATCCTAAAGGCAAAGGTTTCCTTTGACATTAAGTCTAGTCATGTCTGACTCTGGGGTGGTGGTGCTCATTTCCATTTCTAAGCTGAAGAGCCGGCATTGTCCATAGACACCTTCAAGGTCATGTGGCCAGCATGACTGCATGGAGTGCCTTTGCCTTCCCGCAGAAGCTGTACCTATTGATCTACTCACAGTTGCATGTTTTCGAACTATAGGTTGGCAGAAGCTGGGCCTAACAGTGGGAACTCATCCCGCTCCCCAGATTCTAACTGCCAATGTTTCGGTCAGCAAGTTCAGCAGCTCCATGGTTTAACCTGCTACACCACCAGGGGACCCTTTGTGCCAATCCTAGTCTTACAATATTTTTATTCTGAGTACCTTTGAATTTAGGACTATGAAATATTTGGATTTGCCCCTACATGCATAGTCTTTTTTGTTTTGCAAGATATATTTGTAGAGTTCTCTTGATTTCAGTATGTGTTCACAAGTATTTACATTCCATTTTCAACATCGTCTCCTTTTTGATGCTGTGCATTTTGCAGGCTGGCGAAGGTATAATCTTAGAAGGTTGTTTGAAGAAATGCACCTGCCACGCTTCCGGCCAATTCATTTGTGAGGAAACCAACTGCCCAGAAGGCGCCATATGTTCCCTCCATAACGGTGTGCGTGGTTGCATGTGGCCCATGGGAGAGTGCATACTTCAACCTGGAGCACAGCTGACCTCATTTGATGGCACCTCTGGACAAATCCTCTCCCACTAAATAATATAATATACTTTGTTTATATTCCGCTCTATCTCCCCGAGGGAACTCAGGGAGGATTACAGAACACATATCCAGCAAACATTCAATGCCGTTATACAGTTGACAGGAACATACAGTACATAAACAGAGGTATATGCTTTTCCTATCTTTTTCCATCTCTGTAATCTGGAGGCTGTGGTCAACTTTTGCCACAGGAAAATGTACACAGGAATACATATATTAGCAATGTTGCACACAAAATATACCTATGTTTAGGGTGCAAGATAAGAGAATCAATTGTGTAATAGCTGGTCTATTTTAACCTTTGTTTTAACCTTCGGTTTTAACTTTTTTGGTATGAATGTTTACCCTTTAATGATGATATTTTTAATTGCTTTTAACTTAAGTTTTAATGTATGTTAGTTCACTATTACAGGAGTCTTAGGATAGTGATTAGTGTCTATTTGTGTACTTTTTTTGTTTTTTTCTTTAATGTTGATATATAGTCAATGGAGTAAATAAACTTTGCTTGCACATAGTTCTGAAGAGAGAGTCAACTCATTCTGTGGGAAAGTTGATACATTTGGAAAATAAGTACTAAAATATAGCATTAGGAGATGAGAGTATTCACTTTCATTCTTTAAAACAAATTTGGCAAATGGGTATAAGAAACTTGGTGGAGGAAATTTGACAAAGAAAAGTAACATGGATAGAACAAAAATTAAATATAAGAGGAAATGGTTGAAAAACACATGTTTTGAGTTTTGGAAAGAATTCTACAAGGATGAAACATTCAGGATTTTAATTCTCTTTTTGACATTTTTTACTTTGCTTCTCATTAATGTCCTTGAAGAATTTCCTCGGTCAATCACTGAGACTTTTCTTTAATTTTTTCTTTACAGACAATGAATTTTTGCATTCCTCCCTTCTGGTTCCTAATCAATTAGGTTTAATAAGGCTGATCTATTTTTACACTAAAACTTGGCATATTACAGGGATGTTCTTCAGGTTGTATTTTAACAGAATGATTGATTTAATGCTCTCTTATTTTTGATAGTTGCCATTCATGGTCTGTGCCTCAATCTGCTCCTAGTGTTGTTTGTGCAGAGAGAATAGCTCTTTTCCATCTTCTATTTCCAATCATGTAGTCTAACCGATTATAATATTAGTCATTCAAGTGATGCTCATGCATACAGTTGCCTCTTTGGTTGCTTGGAAACTGGATTTGTGATTCACCATTAGTCTTACAAAATTCAAGTATAAAGTACTTTTCTGCAAACAAACGTGCCTCTTGGGGCCCTTCCACACAACCCTATATCCCAGAACATCAAGGCAAAAAATCTCACAATATCTGTTTTGAACTGGGTTGTCTGAGTCCACACTGTCATATATCCCAGTTCAAAGCAGATGTTGTGGGATTTTCTGCGATTATATTCTGGGATATAAGGCTGTGCGGAAGGGCTCTCAGGCTTCTTGAAGACATAGAATGTATGTGCGTCTTCTATTTTGGAGATAACCAAGTCTTTTCAGCATATATATTTTCTTTACTTCAACTCTAATCCAACATTTTGCTATCTGTCTACATTTCAGGTAAATGGACATCGAGTATCACTCCCAGGTACAATATCTGAAAATATTTCTATAAGCATCTCTCGTCATGGGGTTGTGATTGATCTAGCTTCTGAAGTCAAAGTTCTCCTCAGACCCTGTGGAGAAGTGAAGGTGGAAGTCAGTGAGAGCCTGGGAGGAAAACTCTGTGCCTCTTGTGGGAACTTCAATGGAAATGGTGCTGATGACTTGGTGCTGCCCAATGGGAAGACAGCAGGAAACATTGCTGAAGTTATTGATGCCTGGAAGGCCATGGATTTCTATGGCTGGTGAGTGGTTCTGGAGAGAGGTCTTTGTCATTTTTCAAAGAGTACAAGAGAAAAAAATGATTGCTCCACTGTTTGAATGGCAACTCTAAGCTGGACATTACATAGAATTTTCTTCGCAGTATGTATTCAAGGAGGGATGACTTTTCCTTCCCCTGCAGTTGAGAGAGTGTGACTTGCCCCAGGTTACCCAGCCAGTTTCTATGGTTGAGCAGGGATTCTAGCTCTCGTCTCCAGAATTACAGTCCAATGTTCCAACAACTACTCTTTAATGACGCCCCTTTATTACATAGAGATAGGAAAGAGTAGCATTTGAGAGCAGGTTGTAGCCATTTAAAAGCAGAAAGTATAATGAAGGTACACACTACACAGGGAGAAAAATACATATAAACACTATCATTAAGTCTGTTTCCTTAAAAGTTGCACAATGATCTTATGAAATATTTGGATGATGCTCATAATATTTTCCATGTTTTTCTCTCTTCCAGTAAAGTCTGAAAGCCACCTGAATCACTGTGAAGGTTTCCCTGTGGTCTTCATAGCTGGTAGTAACTTTAACTATTTAAACTCATTTTTTCAGAATATAAGAATATAATGCATTTTTTCAGAATATAAGAGTTTCCAGGTATTGCATTTCATGTATCAATAAAAGATTTTTGGAAATCTGTTTGAGAGTAACATCAATTTAGCCTGAATGATTTCTGTTCTGTAGCATTGCTCTGGAAGGTGATAGCTGACATAGGACTGTAACTGGAAAATGGGCAAGATCCTATATCAAGTAGGAGGAAACGAAGTTTCTGCCTGCACACTTCTGTGACCTTGCAAGCATGTGGTTAGACACTGAGGCTGAAGGTCAAGGGACATGTGGCTGCCCACCGGAGTATGGCCAAATATGAAGCAATACCGCTATCCACTAGGGGTGTGCACAATTCCATTTGACAATACCAGATTCAGGGAAACTCATTGATCTGGCTGCCAAACCTCCAAAAACAGACCAGGCTGACGGGTGGGGGGGGGGGGGGCAGTTGAAGTCTCAGCTGATACGAATCAATAACAGCTAATGGTGGCTAACAGAGCTGAGTGGCAGTCTACCTGAGGCAAATGTGGCAAGAGCAGGAGCATAGCAGCAGCAGCTCCTCTTCTTTCTTCCCCTGCCACTTCCCCATCCCTTCCTGAAGCCCCCCCCCCCCTCTCAGTGGAGCAGTTGCTTGAGGCAAATAAAACCAAGAGAGAGAAAGGCTTCCCTAGGCCTCTCCTCTAAAAAGAGCCTCACTGGGAACTACAAGCCTTTAAAGGACCGAATCTTACCGGCATGAAAATGATACCCCCCCCCCTCCGGATTTTGGGCATTTCCCAGAAAACAAAACAAAGGGACAGCCAAAAATGGGGCCAAAAACAGTACAGTTTTTTTTTCTGAATTTCATACTGGAGAATCTGCTGCTTTTGCTGGGGAATCTTTGGAAATTTCTGTTTTGGGGAATCTATTTCATTCTCTGTGAATATTTCTGTTCCTGTCGTATTTTTCATGTTTTTCTTTCTTCCAGTAAAGTGTGAAAGCCACCTCAATCACTGTGAAGGTTTACCTGTGGTCCTTATAACTATTTAAACTCTAGAGTGCATTTTTTCAGGATATAAGAGTTTCTAGGTATTGCATTTCATGTAGCAATAAAATATTTTTGGAAACCTGTTCAAGAGTAATATTTATTTATTTGCTGTATTTGTATACTGCCCTTCTCAGCCCTCAGGTGACTCAGGGCCATTTACAATGGCAACGATTTGATGCCCCAGAACACCATAAAACATTAAAAAAATATTAACACATAATATGCATCTCCTAATAAAAACATTGTCCCACCTCGTCATCCAGTCGTTCCAATTCCTATGTCTTTTTCCTTGCATTTTCAAATGTTTGTTCAAACAACCAAGTCTTGTTCCATAACCAAGGGCCACCACTGAGAAGGCCCTGCCTCTCGCCCCCTCCAAATGTGTTTGTGACGCAAGCGGGATTGAGAACAGGGCCTTCCCGGACAATCTTAAAGTCCTAGCAGGTTCATAAGGGAAGATGTGTTCAGACAGATAAGTTGGGCCAGAACCATAATATAATTTAGCCTGTGATTTCTTTTCTGTAGTCCTGCTCTGGAAGGTGATAGCTGACATAAGACTGTAACTGGAAAATGGGCAAGATTCTATATCAAGTAGAAGGAGACTAAAATTCTGCCTGCACACTTCGGTGTCTTTATAACCAGCTTTCAGACACTGGGCTGGGGGTCAAGAGGCATGTGGCTGCCCACCGGTGGATGGCTAAATATGAAGCAATACCACTATCTGTTAGGGGTGTGCATGATTCCTTTTGGCAATATCAGATTCAGGGATATTCATTGATCTGGCTGCTGAACCTCTGACAATGGACCAGGCGGAGGGCAATCCAAGGCTCAGCCAATACAGATGGGGACCTATATTCACGGACCCCCCCCCCCCCCAACTTATCCTCTTCTAACGGCTTTTCTTCCCTCTCTCTAACTGACTTCTTTCCTCTCTCAGAATGTTGTTTTTTTTCTTCCAACTGTCATCCTTAACTCCCTCCTTTTTAAAATTCCGGCATCTGCTCATTTAAATATGACCAATCAGATTCCCTTATGTAAATTAACTCCGCCCCGACTGCTACTACCCCTTTAAGAATCATAGAATGGCTGGCCTTATTCCAACCCTGCAATATAGGCCATGTTCTAACATTAACGTTTACTCTTAAATTCTACCCCATAACCAGTAGTTCGCTACAGCTTCCCCAGGCCTCTCCTCCAGAGACAGCCCCCCTGGGAACTACAAACCTCTAAAGTTTCCCTATTCACAGCAATGGACCGAATCTTACCAGCACAAAAACAATATCCCCTCCCTCCACATTTTGGGCATTTCCCGGAAAACAAAACAAGGGGGCAGCCGAAAATGGGACCAAAAATTGTAAAGTCCCCCCCCCCCCCGAATTGCACACCCAACTATCCATCAAGAATGCTCATTCTGATGGAGAAGCTGCTGCTTTTCCTGGGAAATCTTCGGAAACTTGTTTCGGGGATTCTATTTCATTCTCTGTGAATATTTCTGTTTCTGCCTTGCTGGAGAATCTGCTTCTCTTGTTTCGTTCCTGTGCAGATTCTGCCTTGCTTTGCTCCTTTGCTTGTATTTGACTTGTTCTTAACTTGAGGTTGTCACCTGGAGTAAAGGAAATTAGGCTTGGGCGGTTTCGTTCGTTAATTTCGTAATTTGTTATTAATTCGTATTTAAATTAGCTTACAATCCAATATTGAGCCATGTAGGAATAGTGTGAGGAATAAATTAGATTCGAAACAATTTTTTAAATTTATTTCGTAATTATTTTGTAATTATTTTGTAATTATTTTGTAATTATTTTCGCATGTCTGGTGCAAGTTTTATAGTTGTTGTTTGTTTTATCACACCAACAGTCAACAACAGAGGGAGAGGGAAGCGTCAGAAGTTCCCCCTGTCCCATTTGGAGGTTTTTTTAGCATATTGCGCAATCGCGTCTGCCATTAACGAATCGATTCGTAATTTTACAAAATTTCGTATATTTTGAAATTTTTAAAAGGAAAATTTCGGAATTATTTAAAAAAACGAAATGCAAGGGCCCCCTAAAAACAAAACGAGTTTAGAACCAAATTTTTCCGTGGTTACCCAAACCTAAAGGAAATATCTCTTGGTGGGGGGGACGGGACACTCCAATAGAGGAGTTTTGAAAAAAACCCCTCTTGTACTTAAAGTGAAGTTCAACGCTTGTACCTCATTTGCAGAAAGGTTCTGTATCCAAAGAGGAAGTTGTGGACATGATTTTGCCTGTTATCCCCTGGTAATGTCTCTTAGGCCCATTCCAAAGCTGCATTAATCCACATTATATGGCAGTCTGGACTCATATAACTCAATTCAAAGCAGATATTGTGGATCATCTGCCTTGATATTCTGCATTATATGGCTATCTGTAAGGGCCCTTAGATAGCCCAAGGAGAAGAAAAGAGTGGACTTGCAACACATGAGACAAAGCCAATCATTTGGTCTATTTTAAATACTAACAGGATTTCCCAATCTCTGGAAACTGCAACCATGGGAAATGTGCCAGTCTATGCTAGTTTGGCAAAGTTTCCATCCAATAGAAATAAACAAACAACATGGTTACATCAGGTACCGAGACCTATGGAGAATCCCTGTAGACTTCAGTGGATGGAGTAATGGCTTCATATCTGACTACACGGACACCCCCCCCCCCAACACACACACACACACACACACACATTTAACCTAGCATAGAGCACCTGAGATGGCTTTGACAGCTCTGTGGTAGATCTGATGTGGTGGTAAATAGCTCAGTACAGCAAAGTTCTGCATGCAGAATACAATACTAGACGAGACATGCAAATTTGTGGCCAAATGAGCACCTGAATCTTTCCCTCGTCTCATTCTTCTTCTGCACACACTCCTTTCTGCAAGCTCACCACATCACACAATTACAGTACTACCCTATTTCCCCCAAACTAAGACCTACTCTGAAAATAAGCCCTAGTATGATTTTTCAAAATTTTGAGGATGCTTGAAACATAAACCCTACTTCAAAAATAATAAATTACAGTTATTTAAACGTCAACTTGGGAAAAGAAGACATCTCCCGAAAGGAAATCCTAACACCTCTTTTCCACTTTTACTACCATTGTTGTATTTTTTAGAATTTTTGAAATAAGTAGTTTGTTGAGGTATTACAGCTCTCTGACTAAGAATTCTGAGTGCCCTTGCCTAAATACAAATGCCAGGGTTTCGTAGGATGAAGGCACGACAATGAAAGATTCTTCTCACCCCTTCAGGCGGCAGAAAAATAGATGCGCTACAAATAATCAAGGGACTCACAAAATCTGACCAAATGTACCTACTAGGGTTGTGCATTTGTGTCCCGGCTTTCAATGGGGGCCCTGATCTGTTTTTGGGGGCCTCCTGTATTCGGGAGGGCAGATATCTGTTTGTGCTCCAGGGTGCCAAAAGATACATTTCCTATTGGAGCACTATGGGGGGGGGGGGGCTCCCCTTCTGGGTGTGCGCTTTAAGGAGGCTTCTTCTTACCTGGTGTTTTTACTCTAAAGGAGGCGCTTGGCTGCAGGCACTTGCCGGCGTGGGCTTTCTCGGCCTGCACGCCACACATGCATTCCCCTTGGAAAGTAGGTCGGTGGGTGGGTGGGTTGACTGGGCTTGTGTGTATCTTCCTCTCCTCCTCCTCCTCCTCTTCATCCACCTCCTCCTCCTCTTTCCCAGTAAAACAGTGGTTCTCAACCTTCCTAATGCTGTGACCACTTAATACAGTCCCTCATGTTGTGGTGACCCCCAACCATAATATTGTTTTTGTTGCTACTTCATAACAGTCATTTTACTCAGTTCTTGTGGGGGTTTTCGGGCTATATGGCCATGTTCTAGAGGCATTTCTCCTGACGTTTCGCCTGCATCTATGGCAAGCATCCTCAGAGGTGAGGTCCTCAGACCTCACCTCTGAGGATGCTTGCCATAGATGCAGGCGAAACGTCAGGAGAAATGCCTCTAGAACATGGCCATATAGCCCGAAAAAACCCACAAGAACTGAGTGATTCCAGCCATGAAAGCCTTCGACAGTCATTTTACTACTGTTATAAATCATAATGTAAATATCTGATATGCATGATGCATTTTCATTCACTGGACCAAACTGGGCACAAATACCCAATACACCCAAATGTGAATGCTAGTGGGGTTGGGGGAGGATGGTTTTTGTAATTTGGGGAGTTGTAGTTGCTGTTCACTTATAATCAAAGAGCATTCTGAACTCCCAACAGCGATGGATTTGAACCAAACTTGGGTCCCATGACCAATGGAAAACACTGGAAGGGTTTGATGGGCATTGACCTTGAGTTTGAGAGCTGTAGTTCACCTATATCCAGAGAGCACTGTGGACTCATGCAATGGATTTGGACCAAATACTCAATATTCCCAAATGTGAACACTGGTGGAGTCTGGGGAAAATAGATTTGGGAGTTGTAGCTGTAGTTGCTGGAATTTATAGTTCATTACAATCACAGAACATTCTGAACTCCACCAATGATAGAATTGGCTCAAACTTCCCACATGGAATCCCCATGACCATCAGAAAATACTGTGTTTTCTTATGGTCTTTGGCGACCCCTCTGACACCCCCTCACGACCCCCTCAGGGGTCCCGACCCCCAGGTTGAGAAACACTGCAGTAACAGCAGCCACTTGCCAGTGACTGCAGCTGAGTGCCTCTTACTCTATAAGAGGAGTTTGACTGCAGAAACTGCAGGAGGCAACCAAGGACCTTTTATTCCATGCAATGCATCAACGATAAACTATAAACAAGGGAGCTTGTGCAAATCACACTCTCTTGCCCTCAGAGCAAGACCATGGCAGACCTCTGCTGGAATCATTCTTTAAATGATTATGTCAGCTCCACTGGCTGCCAATCCAATTCCGAGCACAATTCAAAGTGCTGGTTTTGACCTACAAAACCCTATACGGTTCCGGCCCAGTGTATCTGTCCGAATGGATCTCCCTCTACGTCCCACCTCAGAACCTAAGATCCTTTGGGGAGGCCCTGCTCTCGACCCCGCCTCTATCACAAGTGAGATTGGCGGGGACGAGGAGCAGGGCCTTCTCGGTGGTGGCCCCCCACCTGTGGAATTCACTCCCCGGGGAGATTAGATCGGCAACGTCCCTTCTTTCATTTAGGAAAAAATTGAAAACCTGGATGTGGGACCAGGCATTTGGACATTCTGGCAGCTAAAGAAAGACCTGATGACGAGCTGGAATTTGACGAGACGGAATGGATTTACGGAACTCCGAACGCTGAGCTCAGGATTAGCCTACTACTGTGTTTACTGTATTGTTTTGTATTGATGATTTTAATTTTAATTTGTAACTGTTTAATTGCTTTTATATATGTATGGATATGTGACAAAGGCATCGAATTGTGCCTTCCTCTGTAAGCCGCCCTGAGTCCCCCCTTGGGGGTGAGAAGGGCGGGGTAAAAGTGACGGAAATATAATAAATAAATAAAATAAAAACCATCATGATATTGTGATTGTGCTTTGGACTGGAACTGTGAAGAAAATGGTTGGAAGCAGTCTCCACCTCATCACATTAAGAGGGGAAAGCATGGGTGACCGTCCGTTTAAGAGAGAGATGGCCCTTTTGCAGTTCTGCCTCCCCATCAGACTCACACTGGAAACTTAAGAGCTGACAGCACATTCACCCTTTACATTCATCACAAGGTCAGTATTACTTTTTCAAACAGGAGAAACAACAATATCCAAAAACCAAGAGATCCCTTCCCCTGACCAAAGCCTCTTCCATTTAAGAAGACTGACACCAGTTACAAATAATAATAATATCACTCTATTTATATTCCGCCCTATCTCTCCAAGGGGACTCAGGGTGGAACACAGGACACCTACATGGCAAACATTCTGTCCCATTCAAAATGGGACAAAGACAGGCAGAACAGAAAGGAGGCATGTTGTGTTGACTCTGGCTTTTTGGTGCCTTTGGAAGGTGTGCTCAAATCCAGTCATTGGGGGGGGGGGGGGGGAGTGTCGCTCCATCCTCTATGACGAAGAGCCATCAGGGCTTCCTCCTTCCTTTTCGTCGCTGGAATTTTCTGATCTTTTGACTTTATGGTTGTGTTTCTCAACCATCCTAATGCCGTAACCACTTAATACAGTTCCTCAGGTTGTGGTAACCCCCAACCATAAAATTATCTTCTTTGCTGAGCAGAGGAGGGCTTTTGGTGGGAGGATTTGCCATCCGTTTCCAAAAAGGAAGAGAAGGACAGGCGGAGAGATCTTCAGCCTCCTCTGCCAAAGGGGATCCTAAGATCATCAGAAATATGTGTTTCAGAAGGGTCTCCAAACCCTCTGGCGACCCCCTCCTATTGGTCTGCATCCAGGGGTCCCGACCCCCAGGTTGAAAAACACTGCTTTATGGTGTCGTAAAACCACTTCTTTAATGGGATCCTATGGTTCTGTCCCAAAGCTCAGAGGATACAAGAGAAAGTGATCCAGGTTAAAACCATTGCTTTCCTTGGGATCCTACTGATCTGCATGGAACCCAAGGGAATACAAGAGGAAGTGAGCCAGGTTAAAACCATTGCTTTCCTTAGGTTCCTATTGATCTGCATAGAACCCTATAGGACACAAGAGACAACAAGCCAGGTTTAAACCATTGTTTTCCTTGGTTTCCTATTGATCTGCATGGAACCCCATAGGACACAAGAGACTGCTGACGGTTGGACAATGAAACAAGATGAGGAAACTCTGATGGTTCCCACCCCACCTATTTTTCAGTTGTAAAGATGGGAGTAAGGTGTGGTAAGAGGGAGAAGCTCTGAACAGGATTGCTGGCCCCACTGCATCGCCCTCTCCAAGGTCACCACAGTACCAACAGGCCCAGGAGAGCCTCCCCATCGCCTTCCCCAAGGCTGTGGCGGCTCCCGGTGATTTATTCCTGTTTGATGTTTGTTTGTTTTGGCAATGAATGTTTGCCACCTTGTTCTTTTGTCTGTAAACCGCCCAAGTCCCTTTGGGGAGATAGGGCAGTGTATAAATGACACATTATTAAGATTATTATACTAGCCGTCCCCTGCCACACGTTGCTGTGGCCCAGCGTGGTGATCTGGAAAATAAAGTAAGGAGAAAGTGTTGGTTTCTAATATATGTAATTTCCTTATGCTTGTGGGTAAACAATATTTCTTGATGTTTCTTTGTTAGTGTTGAAGTAGAGATTGCGTGGTTTGTGTGGTCCAGGATTGTGTACCCTGGAACAAGCAACATATCATTGTCCTTCTTGAGGGGTCCCTTTCAAATCTATGATACTTTATCTGTCATATACATATATGTGTGTGTGTGTGCGTGCATCATATCTATTGATATCTATGGCTGGGTGGCTCTTTGTCAGGAGGGCTTTGGTTATGTCTTCTTGTGCTGGTGAAGGGAGTTGAACTGGATGGCCTTAAGGCAGCATTTCTCAGCCTGGGGGTTGAGACCCCTGTGGAGGTCACAAAGGGGTGTCAGAGGGGTCACCAAAACCATCAGAAAACACAGTATTTTCTGTTGGTCATGGGCAGGCCCGTAGCCAGGATTTCGTTTGGGGGGGGGTGAAAGTTTTTTAGCGGGGGTTTCGGGGGGGCTGAGTTTCGGGGGGGCTGAGTCTGAGTGAAAGAGGGTCTAGCCTAGCAAACCTTTTGTATCATTACCCCAATACCCCCATGCATATGGGAAATATTGAGTATGGTGATCAGATCATGATATGAATAAACATAACAGTTTAAATAATGCACCCCCCCCCCCGAGCCGCCCGCCCCCCCCCCCTGGCTACATGCCTGCCATAAAACATTTAAAAACATTAACACATGCCTGGTCATGGGGGTTCTGTGTGGAAACTTTGGTTCAATTCTATCAACTCCCAAATGTCAAGGTCCATTTCCCCCAAACTCCATCTGTGTTCATATTTGGACATATGGAGTATTCATGCCAAGTTTGGTCCAGATCCATCATTGTTTGAGTCCACAGTCCTCTCTGGGTGTAGGTAAACTATAACTCCAAACTCAAGGTCGATGCCCATCAAACCCTTCTACTGTTTTCTGTTGGTCTTGGAAGTCCTGTGTGCCAATTCCATCATTAGTGGAGTTCAGAATACTCCTTGATTGTAGGTGAACTATACATCCCAACAGCTACAACTCCCAAATGATAAAATCATTTTTTTTAGTGATGGTCACCCATGGGGTTGTTATGCGCATTCTGTCCAAATTTGGTGTCAATTCGTCCAGTGGGTTTTGAGTTCTGTTAATCCCACAAACGAATATTACATTTTTATTTATATAGATAGATGACTGGCCCCTGTGCAGAGCTCCCTCCTTTCAGGACATTTCAGCCTCTTTTCAACCCTGGAACATTGGATGATGAGCTCAGTGCTTCTCCATGCCAGGAAAGAGGCTGGAGTGTCCGCTTAAGGAGAAATTTCTCAATGGGAGGAGGTGGTTAGAGGACGAGCCATACTCTCTCAGCCTCAGAGGAAGGCCAGGCAAAGCTCTCTTTATAGTGAATGAGCGTGGCTTAGAAGTGTGAAGAGGAAGGTCCGAAGCCCCCCTCGCTCGGCCCTGGATGGGCTTGGGCAGGGCACACTCAGAGGAAGGCTGTGGCAAACCCCTCTGAGGACAAGTGACTGAGCCTCTCAGACTCAGATGAAGGGACCCAAATCCCCTCTGCCATGTCACTATCACTCCTGCCGCATCACAATCACAGCCAGGCCTCCTCTCTCCCTCCCTTGCTCCCTGCCTCCCAGTACACTTGTGAGATGATGCCTGGAGTCTCCCACTTTCCAAGGAGGCCCCTCTGGGCCCTTGGTGACCGTGCAGCGCAAAATGCTAGTGTACACAGGGCTCTAATATGTGCCCGAAAATTATCCGAGGAGAAAGCAGTGCCGCCCCGCCTGGTACAGCCCACCATATTCCCCCCCCCTCGGGGAATCTCAACCAGGCGGGGCCAACCCGGGGCCCCAGGAGGGGAGGCAGCCGCGGCCCCCACCGAGGAAGCAGGGCCCCCTCCAGCCCCTCCTCCTGAACAGGAGGAGGGAGGTACCACCGGAGGGGGCTGGTCTCGGACATAAATTCCCAGCTGCCCCAGGGGCCCCCGAAGATAGAGGCGGGGCCAGGGCCAAAGGGAAGAGGAGGAAACAGGGACCCCTCCGGGCCCTCCTGGCAGGGGGGGAGGTCGAGGGGGTGCTGCCGGCCCCCCTCCTCCACGCCCGCAAGTCCCTTCCTCCCCGCCAGGGCCCATCCACCATCTTTGGCCCAGAGGGACACTCCCTGTTTCCGGCCATCCGCCAGCCCGCTGCCTCCCCCACCCCGCCCTGGACCCCGCCCACGACCCCTGTCAGACTCCTCTTGTAAGTACTCATCCGCATAATTTTCTTTTATTCTAATTGACATGTTTTTTTATTTGTCTTGCTTTTCATCTCTCTTCCCATTCTTTTTCTGTTATCTTTGTTCCTCCTTCTTCCTTTCACAATTCTCTTAATGTTAGTCTTTTCTTTTTTCCTGTGTCTCTTATATATTTCACTTATTTGTTTTAATTGCTCACTATTTTCTCTTTTTAATCCTTTTATTATAAATTCCTCGAATGGTGTCTTTTTTTTCTGGTTTAGAAAAGATAGTGATAGATACATGATAGACAACGAGTTAAACATGAGCCAACAATGTGATGAGGTGGCAAAAAAGCCAATGGGACTTTGGCCTGCATCAATAGGAGTCTAGGGTCTAGATCCAGGGAAGTCATGCTGCTCTCTTTTCTGCCTTGGTTAGACCACACTGAGAATGCTGTGTCCAATTCTGGGCACCACAATTGAAGAGAGATATTGACAAGCTGGAATGTGTCCAGAGGAGGGCGACTAAAATGATCAAGGGTTTGGAGAACAAGCCCTATGAGGAGCAAATTAAAGAGCTGGGCATGTTTAGCCTGAAGAAGAGAAGGCTGAGATATTCATTGAAAAACTAGAGCAAAATGTGCTACAGAATGTCCCACAAAAACAAAGTTTTGGTAGTTTAATATACTGTTTCCATGTTTTTATGATTCATTAGCAAATGATATTATGATTAGGAACAATGGCTTCAAACTACAGGAAAGCAGATTCCACCTAAACAGTAGAAAGAACTTTCTGATTGTGAGAGCTGTTCGGCAGTGGAACTCTCTGCCCCAGAGTGTGGTAGAGGCTCCTTCTTTGGAAGCTTTCAAATAGAGGCTGGATGGCCACCTGTCGGGAGTGCTTTGGATGCAATTTTCCTGTTTCTTAGCAGGGCGTTGGACTGGATGTCCCATGAGGTCTCTTTCAACTCTATGATTCTATGATTCTACGAGAGTGATAGATATAGGCAATGAGATGAAAGAAAGGAAACAATAGAAATAAAGACAGAGGGAGAGTTAAATAAATGAAAGAAAGGGAGTGATAGATATATAGAAAGTTAGACAGACAGACAGACAGACAGATAGATAGATGGACTAGATGATAAAAAGGGCGTGGTAGATATACTTACAGATAGATATAGAAAGTTAGAGATAGATGGATGGATAGATGAAAGAAAAAAAATAGTGATAGATAGAAAGAGAGTGGTATAGATCAGCCGGTAAACTTTTAGGAATTGTGGAAGTTGATGTCCGAAACACCTGGCGGGACCAAGTTAGCCCATGCCTGATATCATGGTCGATAATAGAAAGGGGGCAACAGAGATCTAGGCAGAGAGTGGGGTGGTGTTATCCCTCTGAGCGGCCTGCCTTGTACCTGGGGGCCTCGGCCTGTTGATCTGGACCAAACTTGGCACAAAAAGGTGTCCTACACTAAAGTGGTAACTTTGAAGACTTATAATGTAACCATTGTCCTGAGCCAGGAGCATCCACGCAAGATTCAGGTATTGACAGGAGGAAAATGAGTGGATATATATGGAAGTTTTTGTATCAGGTGGGGGGAGGGGTTGGGGATATCTGTGGTTATTGATACACAGTTCCTCCATTCTGATGGCTGTCATAGATTCAGCCAGATGGCAAGCAGACTGAAGGCAAACAGAGTGACAGACCCAAGTTCATAAACTTCCTACACTGAAAATAATGAATTTCTTAGGATGGGAAGAATTTACAGTGTTCTTTGATATGCCAAGGGGCTTGTCTATTCCAGTAAAAAAAACAACAACATAGTGGCTCAGAAATAACGACTGAATGTCTAAACGTCATCCATAAACTTATGGACCTTAATGCACGGTAAACCATATTGACCACTTTAGCTCCTTACTAAGGAAAGTCAGGGAATGCTGTGGAATTTCAATGAAATTTAGCTACACGAGGCCATCTCCTTTTCTCTGGATATATCAACACAAGGAAATGGGGATGGATTGGGTCCATGTCACCATAGGCACTGCCAAACAATTGCAGGGCTCCTGGCCATTGTGGGCACTGTGTCAATCCACCCCCGATCCCTTCCCTGCAGTGACTAGGAGCTCTCCAGAACCTCAAAGGGCATTGACAACAATGACCGGAAAGGTAAGGTGACAGTCCAGCTAGGTCATTCAGTTGTTGGTTCCTTAAAAGTCTTTAAAAGACATAACAGAATAAAGCAATCAAGTAGCCATCAATTTGTAACCATCTATTTTACTAACTCTCTATGAAATCGCAGATTTACAGATTGTATAGTCCATAATGTCATGTCCGATGTCTTCATATTAGCAAAGTATCTCAGAGAGCTCATCCAATGATGCATTAAATACCTCTGTAGGAATATGACCGTATACTTTCTCTTGTATCACATTTTAGGTGAATGATGTGTTTGTGAACTTGCCTTTCTACTATGAAGACATGATACAGGCTTACATCCGAGGGAATGAGGCCGTCATCAAGACCAATTTTGACCTGACAGTAACCTTTGACTGGAAGAGTTATGTCAAAGTGTCTGTGCTCAGCACTTATTCCAATGCCCTTTGTGGCCCAGTATGTGGAGAGGAACAGAAACTAATCTATAAAGGTGACCAATACTGTGGGATCCTCATCAGAAAGGATGGCCCATTCAGACATTGTCATGGGATCATTGACCCAACTCCCTACTTTGATGGTTGTGTCTTTGACACCTGCCAGTACCATGGTCAGCATGACGCGTTGTGTAATGCCATCAGTGTTTATTTGGCAGCCTGTCAGGCCCTGGACGTCCAAATTGAAGAATGGCGATCGGACACCTTCTGCAGTAAGTATCATCTCTTCAATTCATTTTGCAATAGTCTGTAGGCAACTGCTGAACAAGTGCACATACAAAAACAATTCTTTGTGTTGAAAAAATCATGTTGCAAAAGTGTTTATGTTCCTGTTTTATTGAATTATGTTTTGATTGACAGTTGTGCTGCCAAAATGTATTTGACCAAGAAGACAAATATCTGCCTGAGGTCTCCCCCATTACAATCACTATCCAGATACTCTTTTCTTCGAACCACCTGGGTGCGCTGTTCTCTCACCTTACTTAGCCACTGCATCTTAGGCCCTTTCTACACTGCCATATACTCCAGATTATCAAATAAGATAATCCACATTATCTGCTTTGAACTGGATTATATGAGTCTACACCAGGGGTCCTCAAACTTTTTAAATAGAGGGCCAGGTCACAGTCCCTCAAACTCTTAGAGGGCCAGATTATAATTTGAAAAAAAAAACCATGAATGAATTCCTATGCACACTGTACATATTTGTAGTGCAAAAAACACTTAAAAACAATACGATAATTAAAATGATGAACAATTTTAATAAATATAACCTTATTAGTATTTCAATGGGAAGTGTGGGCCTGCTTTTGGCTGGTGAGATAGGATTGTTGTTGTTGTTGTTGTTGTTGTTGTGTGCTTTCAAGCCATTTCAGACTTAGGCTGACCCTGAGTGAGGACTGGGTAAATGACCATATTTATATATTTATTTATTTATTTATTTATTTACAGTATATACTGCTTTTCTCACCCTGGGGGGGGGGGGGGGGGTTCAAAGCCTTAGTTTGAGGGGCCCTGGTCTACACTGCCATATAATACAGTTCAAAGCAAATAATCTGGATTCTATATGGCAGTGTAGAAGGGGCCTGAGTCTCCAATCCACTCCCATAAAGCTAATTTGCTCTTTTTCACAATCTAATCCCCCTAGTTGCTTCCTCTTCCTCTTCACACAATAAGGGAATCACCTCAATGTTGTCCAATCTGCCTCTTAACGCCCTTCAATTTATCAGGCACCAGGGTCTTCCCCATTTTGACATCTTTTTAGTTTCAGAAGAACTTGAAAGCCTTTCAAAGGGAAGCAACTTCTCTACTTGATAGTTTTTCCTACTAAAATTCTAGCTCATATGGAGCTGCCTCTGAAGCTTCTTCTAGAGGGCCGATTATGTCCAATCTAAACTGTCGCTCCTTCTCAGAGAAGGGCATGAAAATAGTGCTCTAAAGCAAACAAATACTTTGTAATAACAAAACTTGATCAATCCACCTTCAGAGCTGCCCAAGTTTAAGATACCCAAGTTTCATGGACTTGGAGCTATGGTGAAAACACAAATACGCAAGTTGATTCATTCTCAATTAATTAGAATATGTCAATAAGATCATCAGACCAAAAAAAAAAAAAAAAAGAACTCCGCTGACTTTGTTTAATTTATTAGAGGCAATAATTTCAAATATGTCCCTCACATATAATAAGTATCCAGTATCCAAAGAAGAAATCACACTCTAAAACAACTTAAATGTGAACTTGAAATTCCCCACATTCTGCTTTGTCTTTTCTTCTAGGTCTTGCTTGCTCACCAAACTTCCATTATGAGCTCTGTGGAAACGGCTGTCCAGCAACTTGCTATGGTCTCTCTTCTCCATATGGCTGTGAACCCTCATGCAAAGAAGGTTGCTATTGTGATTCTGGGTTTCTCTTGAGTGCAGATCAGTGTGTTCCTCTTGGTGATTGTGGCTATACGTACCAGGGAAGTACTACAAGAAGGGAGAGGAGTTCTATCGCACTTCCTTCCACCATTCTCTTTCATTCCTTCTTTTGCTGGCTTTCACAAGCTGTGGAACCAGGTATGTGTATTATCAGAGGATTTTTAAAAATTGGATCCATATTGTGCATATATTTACAAAATCAAATGCCCAGAATTTTACTGATTATAGCCATAAATCACCACAAGCTTGCATAACAAAGTACACTATGAATAATGTATTATTACGTGATATAAAATAGATCCTAATATAAGTTTAAATTTTCCAAGGCATCATACTTTCTTGCTATCAGAACAAAATCTGTCTCACCTGTCAACAAAATATTTTTCCAGCTACTCCTACTGTGACGGCGTGAGTGGCGCCACCTATATGTAGAACTGTAAGTTGCAGGATTTGAACTGTTGTATCATGCCTGATTTTGCCTTTTTACCCTGTAAATGTATAGTTGGATTGATTGGTTATTTATAGCTGTCAATCATTGTTGTTTGCACCAGTTGAATTGCTCCTCCTGCTCAATTGTTTGACCCCACCTCTCCCTAGAGAGCAGGAAAGTGTTTCCTTTTCCATTCCACAATCACATTTTCTATCAGATGGCTGTGAGAGAGAGACTTGGCTCTGAAGCCCTTGATTAAGTTACCTCTCAGCACCAGTTCTGAGGTTCTTACCCTTGAGACTTATGCTTCATGTTCAGATCAACCTGGACGATGTTGAGAAGTCTCAAGCACCTTCAAACCAGTTCTTTGGCACCAGAGGAAGGCTTTGTGCCTTCAAAATATAGGCCATTGGAATTGGGGTTGTGATTATTCCTATATTCACAGCCATTGAGAAAGAAAGACCTGGAAAAGTTTCTGAGCTGCAAAACTCCTTGGACCCAAGACAACCAGAGACTGTAATGTATATTTTCCTTTACCCCTTTGAAACTTCCAGCTTATTGCCTTAAAGGGATAACTCTTTGTGAACAATTAAACCTATATTGAGTTATCTACAGTGTTTTGATCCTTGGGAGTTCCAGTTTTCCTAAAGGAGGGCAAGAAGCAATCCCCTGGGGGAAAGATGTCATGTCCATGCCTCTTTCACTAAAAGTTATAGCCCCCAAGCGCGACGACACACCTACTGGGTACAATATTTACCTTGTACCCAGTAGAAGTTATCCTTTCTCTGTCAGTGCTTACTACTCATTTCCCTTTCTGTTTTTTCAGCTCTCACCTGCCCATCCAACAGCCATTATGACTTATGTACAAGGACATGTGATTTTACCTGTGCCGGATTGTCTTCTCCAGGACAATGTACCAAAACATGCTTTGAAGGGTGCCAGTGTGACAATGGCTACCTGTTTGATGGGGACAGGTGTGTGCCAATGGAGAACTGTGGCTGTGTACACGAGGGGCGCTACATCAAGGTAAGTTCAACTGTTGTAAGTTTTGATCCACTCATGTGTGCATATAGCTTTTCTTGACTCTCATAAGAAAGGGGACAAAGAACCTTGGACCCCTAGGTATTATGGGATTACAACTTTCATCAGCACCATCCAAAATAAGGCAAGGTGTGATAGGATTTGTAATCCAATAACATCTGGAAGGTTACACATTGCTAACCTCTGTTTTAGGAGCAAGCTTCTTTCCTCACTGAGCCCCAAGTAGGCTTATGACATAATGGAGGAGAATGTGCTGCTTATCTTGATGAAATGGGTGTCTTCCAAATATAGTTTCTGTTACGTTTCTAAGTAGTCAACATGACTTTCTAAGTTTTCAGAGAACCGCTAAGTGGATTGCTGTGAGTTTTCCGCACTGTATGGCCATGCTCCAGAAGCATTCTCTCCTGTACTTTTCAAGGAGCCTCCAAGCAGAAAAATCATCACTATTATTCATTGCAATTATGATCCCAAATTGAAGTAGAGGTGTGGATGGCAAACCATTTCTTCATAGAATTATTTTCAAAATCCTAAAGGCAAAGGTTTCCTTTGACATTAAGTCTAGTCATGTCTGACTCTGGGGTGGTGGTGCTCATTTCCATTTCTAAGCTGAAGAGCCGGCATTGTCCATAGACACCTTCAAGGTCATGTGGCCAGCATGACTGCATGGAGTGCCTTTGCCTTCCCGCAGAAGCTGTACCTATTGATCTACTCACAGTTGCATGTTTTCGAACTATAGGTTGGCAGAAGCTGGGCCTAACAGTGGGAACTCATCCCGCTCCCCAGATTCTAACTGCCAATGTTTCGGTCAGCAAGTTCAGCAGCTCCATGGTTTAACCTGCTACACCACCAGGGGACCCTTTGTGCCAATCCTAGTCTTACAATATTTTTATTCTGAGTACCTTTGAATTTAGGACTATGAAATATTTGGATTTGCCCCTACATGCATAGTCTTTTTTGTTTTGCAAGATATATTTGTAGAGTTCTCTTGATTTCAGTATGTGTTCACAAGTATTTACATTCCATTTTCAACATCGTCTCCTTTTTGATGCTGTGCATTTTGCAGGCTGGCGAAGGTATAATCTTAGAAGGTTGTTTGAAGAAATGCACCTGCCACGCTTCCGGCCAATTCATTTGTGAGGAAACCAACTGCCCAGAAGGCGCCATATGTTCCCTCCATAACGGTGTGTGTGGTTGCATGTGGCCCATGGGAGAGTGCATACTTCAACCTGGATCACAGCTGACCTCATTTGATGGCACCTCTGGACAAATCCTCTCCCACTAAATAATATAATATACTTTGTTTATATTCCGCTCTATCTCCCCGAGGGAACTCAGGGAGGATTACAGAACACATATCCAGCAAACATTCAATGCCGTTATACAGTTGACAGGAACATACAGTACATAAACAAAGGTATATGCTTTTCCTATCTTTTTCCATCTCTGTAATCTGGAGGCTGTGGTCAACTTTTGCCACAGGAAAATGTACACAGGAATACATATATTAGCAATGTTGCACACAAAATATACCTATGTTTAGGGTGCAAGATAAGAGAATCAATTGTGTAATAGCTGGTCTATTTTAACCTTTGTTTTAACCTTCGGTTTTAACTTTTTTGGTATGAATGTTTACCCTTTAATGATGATATTTTTAATTGCTTTTAACTTAAGTTTTAATGTATGTTAGTTCACTATTACAGGAGTCTTAGGATAGTGATTAGTGTCTATTTGTGTACTTTTTTTGTTTTTTTCTTTAATGTTGATATATAGTCAATGGAGTAAATAAACTTTGCTTGCACATAGTTCTGAAGAGAGAGTCAACTCATTCTGTGGGAAAGTTGATACATTTGGAAAATAAGTACTAAAATATAGCATTAGGAGATGAGAGTATTCACTTTCATTCTTTAAAACAAATTTGGCAAATGGGTATAAGAAACTTGGTGGAGGAAATTTGACAAAGAAAAGTAACATGGATAGAACAAAAATTAAATATAAGAGGAAATGGTTGAAAAACACATGTTTTGAGTTTTGGAAAGAATTCTACAAGGATGAAACATTCAGGATTTTAATTCTCTTTTTGACATTTTTTACTTTGCTTCTCATTAATGTCCTTGAAGAATTTCCTCGGTCAATCACTGAGACTTTTCTTTAATTTTTTCTTTACAGACAATGAATTTTTGCATTCCTCCCTTCTGGTTCCTAATCAATTAGGTTTAATAAGGCTGATCTATTTTTACACTAAAACTTGGCATATTACAGGGATGTTCTTCAGGTTGTATTTTAACAGAATGATTGATTTAATGCTCTCTTATTTTTGATAGTTGCCATTCATGGTCTGTGCCTCAATCTGCTCCTAGTGTTGTTTGTGCAGAGAGAATAGCTCTTTTCCATCTTCTATTTCCAATCATGTAGTCTAACCGATTATAATATTAGTCATTCAAGTGATGCTCATGCATACAGTTGCCTCTTTGGTTGCTTGAAAACTGGATTTGTGATTCACCATTAGTCTTACAAAATTCAAGTATAAAGTACTTTTCTGCAAACAAACGTGCCTCTTGGGGCCCTTCCACACAACCCTATATCCCAGAACATCAAGGCAAAAAATCTCACAATATCTGTTTTGAACTGGGTTGTCTGAGTCCACACTGTCATATATCCCAGTTCAAAGCAGATGTTGTGGGATTTTCTGCGATTATATTCTGGGATATAAGGCTGTGCGGAAGGGCTCTCAGGCTTCTTGAAGACATAGAATGTATGTGCGTCTTCTATTTTGGAGATAACCAAGTCTTTTCAGCATATATATTTTCTTTACTTCAACTCTAATCCAACATTTTGCTATCTGTCTACATTTCAGGTAAATGGACATCGAGTATCACTCCCAGGTACAATATCTGAAAATATTTCTATAAGCATCTCTCGTCATGGGGTTGTGATTGATCTAGCTTCTGAAGTCAAAGTTCTCCTCAGACCCTGTGGAGAAGTGAAGGTGGAAGTCAGTGAGAGCCTGGGAGGAAAACTCTGTGCCTCTTGTGGGAACTTCAATGGAAATGGTGCTGATGACTTGGTGCTGCCCAATGGGAAGACAGCAGGAAACATTGCTGAAGTTATTGATGCCTGGAAGGCCATGGATTTCTATGGCTGGTGAGTGGTTCTGGAGAGAGGTCTTTGTCATTTTTCAAAGAGTACAAGAGAAAAAAATGATTGCTCCACTGTTTGAATGGCAACTCTAAGCTGGACATTACATAGAATTTTCTTCGCAGTATGTATTCAAGGAGGGATGACTTTTCCTTCCCCTGCAGTTGAGAGAGTGTGACTTGCCCCAGGTTACCCAGCCAGTTTCTATGGTTGAGCAGGGATTCTAGCTCTCGTCTCCAGAATTACAGTCCAATGTTCCAACAACTACTCTTTAATGACGCCCCTTTATTACATAGAGATAGGAAAGAGTAGCATTTGAGAGCAGGTTGTAGCCATTTAAAAGCAGAAAGTATAATGAAGGTACACACTACACAGGGAGAAAAATACATATAAACACTATCATTAAGTCTGTTTCCTTAAAAGTTGCACAATGATCTTATGAAATATTTGGATGATGCTCATAATATTTTCCATGTTTTTCTCTCTTCCAGTAAAGTCTGAAAGCCACCTGAATCACTGTGAAGGTTTCCCTGTGGTCTTCATAGCTGGTAGTAACTTTAACTATTTAAACTCATTTTTTCAGAATATAAGAATATAATGCATTTTTTCAGAATATAAGAGTTTCCAGGTATTGCATTTCATGTATCAATAAAAGATTTTTGGAAATCTGTTTGAGAGTAACATCAATTTAGCCTGAATGATTTCTGTTCTGTAGCATTGCTCTGGAAGGTGATAGCTGACATAGGACTGTAACTGGAAAATGGGCAAGATCCTATATCAAGTAGGAGGAAACGAAGTTTCTGCCTGCACACTTCTGTGACCTTGCAAGCATGTGGTTAGACACTGAGGCTGAAGGTCAAGGGACATGTGGCTGCCCACCGGAGTATGGCCAAATATGAAGCAATACCGCTATCCACTAGGGGTGTGCACAATTCCATTTGACAATACCAGATTCAGGGAAACTCATTGATCTGGCTGCCAAACCTCCAAAAACAGACCAGGCTGACGGGTGGGGGGGGGGGGGCAGTTGAAGTCTCAGCTGATACGAATCAATAACAGCTAATGGTGGCTAACAGAGCTGAGTGGCAGTCTACCTGAGGCAAATGTGGCAAGAGCAGGAGCATAGCAGCAGCAGCTCCTCTTCTTTCTTCCCCTGCCACTTCCCCATCCCTTCCTGAAGCCCCCCCCCCCCCTCTCAGTGGAGCAGTTGCTTGAGGCAAATAAAACCAAGAGAGAGAAAGGCTTCCCTAGGCCTCTCCTCTAAAAAGAGCCTCACTGGGAACTACAAGCCTTTAAAGGACCGAATCTTACCGGCATGAAAATGATACCCCCCCCCCCTCCGGATTTTGGGCATTTCCCAGAAAACAAAACAAAGGGACAGCCAAAAATGGGGCCAAAAACAGTACAGTTTTTTTTTCTGAATTTCATACTGGAGAATCTGCTGCTTTTGCTGGGGAATCTTTGGAAATTTCTGTTTTGGGGAATCTATTTCATTCTCTGTGAATATTTCTGTTCCTGTCGTATTTTTCATGTTTTTCTTTCTTCCAGTAAAGTGTGAAAGCCACCTCAATCACTGTGAAGGTTTACCTGTGGTCCTTATAACTATTTAAACTCTAGAGTGCATTTTTTCAGGATATAAGAGTTTCTAGGTATTGCATTTCATGTAGCAATAAAATATTTTTGGAAACCTGTTCAAGAGTAATATTTATTTATTTGCTGTATTTGTATACTGCCCTTCTCAGCCCTCAGGTGACTCAGGGCCATTTACAATGGCAACGATTTGATGCCCCAGAACACCATAAAACATTAAAAAAATATTAACACATAATATGCATCTCCTAATAAAAACATTGTCCCACCTCGTCATCCAGTCGTTCCAATTCCTATGTCTTTTTCCTTGCATTTTCAAATGTTTGTTCAAACAACCAAGTCTTGTTCCATAACCAAGGGCCACCACTGAGAAGGCCCTGCCTCTCGCCCCCTCCAAATGTGTTTGTGACGCAAGCGGGATTGAGAACAGGGCCTTCCCGGACAATCTTAAAGTCCTAGCAGGTTCATAAGGGAAGATGTGTTCAGACAGATAAGTTGGGCCAGAACCATAATATAATTTAGCCTGTGATTTCTTTTCTGTAGTCCTGCTCTGGAAGGTGATAGCTGACATAAGACTGTAACTGGAAAATGGGCAAGATTCTATATCAAGTAGAAGGAGACTAAAATTCTGCCTGCACACTTCGGTGTCTTTATAACCAGCTTTCAGACACTGGGCTGGGGGTCAAGAGGCATGTGGCTGCCCACCGGTGGATGGCTAAATATGAAGCAATACCACTATCTGTTAGGGGTGTGCATGATTCCTTTTGGCAATATCAGATTCAGGGATATTCATTGATCTGGCTGCTGAACCTCTGACAATGGACCAGGCGGAGGGCAATCCAAGGCTCAGCCAATACAGATGGGGACCTATATTCACGGACCCCCCCCCCCCCAACTTATCCTCTTCTAACGGCTTTTCTTCCCTCTCTCTAACTGACTTCTTTCCTCTCTCAGAATGTTGTTTTTTTTCTTCCAACTGTCATCCTTAACTCCCTCCTTTTTAAAATTCCGGCATCTGCTCATTTAAATATGACCAATCAGATTCCCTTATGTAAATTAACTCCGCCCCGACTGCTACTACCCCTTTAAGAATCATAGAATGGCTGGCCTTATTCCAACCCTGCAATATAGGCCATGTTCTAACATTAACGTTTACTCTTAAATTCTACCCCATAACCAGTAGTTCGCTACAGCTTCCCCAGGCCTCTCCTCCAGAGACAGCCCCCCTGGGAACTACAAACCTCTAAAGTTTCCCTATTCACAGCAATGGACCGAATCTTACCAGCACAAAAACAATATCCCCTCCCTCCACATTTTGGGCATTTCCCGGAAAACAAAACAAGGGGGCAGCCGAAAATGGGACCAAAAATTGTAAAGTCCCCCCCCCCCCCCCGAATTGCACACCCAACTATCCATCAAGAATGCTCATTCTGATGGCGAAGCTGCTGCTTTTCCTGGGAAATCTTCGGAAACTTGTTTCGGGGATTCTATTTCATTCTCTGTGAATATTTCTGTTTCTGCCTTGCTGGAGAATCTGCTTCTCTTGTTTCGTTCCTGTGCAGATTCTGCCTTGCTTTGCTCCTTTGCTTGTATTTGACTTGTTCTTAACTTGAGGTTGTCACCTGGAGTAAAGGAAATTAGGCTTGGGCGGTTTCGTTCGTTAATTTCGTAATTTGTTATTAATTCGTATTTAAATTAGCTTACAATCCAATATTGAGCCATGTAGGAATAGTGTGAGGAATAAATTAGATTCGAAACAATTTTTTAAATTTATTTCGTAATTATTTTGTAATTATTTTGTAATTATTTTGTAATTATTTTGTAATTATTTTCGCATGTCTGGTGCAAGTTTTATAGTTGTTGTTTGTTTTATCACACCAACAGTCAACAACAGAGGGAGAGGGAAGCGTCAGAAGTTCCCCCTGTCCCATTTGGAGGTTTTTTTAGCATATTGCGCAATCGCGTCTGCCATTAACGAATCGATTCGTAATTTTACAAAATTTCGTATATTTTGAAATTTTTAAAAGGAAAATTTCGGAATTATTTAAAAAAACGAAATGCAAGGGCCCCCTAAAAACAAAACGAGTTTAGAACCAAATTTTTCCGTGGTTACCCAAACCTAAAGGAAATATCTCTTGGTGGGGGGGACGGGACACTCCAATAGAGGAGTTTTGAAAAAAACCCCTCTTGTACTTAAAGTGAAGTTCAACGCTTGTACCTCATTTGCAGAAAGGTTCTGTATCCAAAGAGGAAGTTGTGGACATGATTTTGCCTGTTATCCCCTGGTAATGTCTCTTAGGCCCATTCCAAAGCTGCATTAATCCACATTATATGGCAGTCTGGACTCATATAACTCAATTCAAAGCAGATATTGTGGATCATCTGCCTTGATATTCTGCATTATATGGCTATCTGTAAGGGCCCTTAGATAGCCCAAGGAGAAGAAAAGAGTGGACTTGCAACACATGAGACAAAGCCAATCATTTGGTCTATTTTAAATACTAACAGGATTTCCCAATCTCTGGAAACTGCAACCTGGGAAATGTGCCAGTCTATGCTAGTTTGGCAAAGTTTCCATCCAATAGAAATAAACAAACAACATGGTTACATCAGGTACCGAGACCTATGGAGAATCCCTGTAGACTTCAGTGGATGGAGTAATGGCTTCATATCTGACTACACGGACACCCCCCCCCCCCAACACACACACACACACACACACACACATTTAACCTAGCATAGAGCACCTGAGATGGCTTTGACAGCTCTGTGGTAGATCTGATGTGGTGGTAAATAGCTCAGTACAGCAAAGTTCTGCATGCAGAATACAATACTAGACGAGACATGCAAATTTGTGGCCAAATGAGCACCTGAATCTTTCCCTCGTCTCATTCTTCTTCTGCACACACTCCTTTCTGCAAGCTCACCACATCACACAATTACAGTACTACCCTATTTCCCCCAAACTAAGACCTACTCTGAAAATAAGCCCTAGTATGATTTTTCAAAATTTTGAGGATGCTTGAAACATAAACCCTACTTCAAAAATAATAAATTACAGTTATTTAAACGTCAACTTGGGAAAAGAAGACATCTCCCGAAAGGAAATCCTAACACCTCTTTTCCACTTTTACTACCATTGTTGTATTTTTTAGAATTTTTGAAATAAGTAGTTTGTTGAGGTATTACAGCTCTCTGACTAAGAATTCTGAGTGCCCTTGCCTAAATACAAATGCCAGGGTTTCGTAGGATGAAGGCACGACAATGAAAGATTCTTCTCACCCCTTCAGGCGGCAGAAAAATAGATGCGCTACAAATAATCAAGGGACTCACAAAATCTGACCAAATGTACCTACTAGGGTTGTGCATTTGTGTCCCGGCTTTCAATGGGGGCCCTGATCTGTTTTTGGGGGCCTCCTGTATTCGGGAGGGCAGATATCTGTTTGTGCTCCAGGGTGCCAAAAGATACATTTCCTATTGGAGCACTATGGGGGGGGGGGGGCTCCCCTTCTGGGTGTGCGCTTTAAGGAGGCTTCTTCTTACCTGGTGTTTTTACTCTAAAGGAGGCGCTTGGCTGCAGGCACTTGCCGGCGTGGGCTTTCTCGGCCTGCACGCCACACATGCATTCCCCTTGGAAAGTAGGTCGGTGGGTGGGTGGGTTGACTGGGCTTGTGTGTATCTTCCTCTCCTCCTCCTCCTCCTCTTCATCCACCTCCTCCTCCTCTTTCCCAGTAAAACAGTGGTTCTCAACCTTCCTAATGCTGTGACCACTTAATACAGTCCCTCATGTTGTGGTGACCCCCAACCATAATATTGTTTTTGTTGCTACTTCATAACAGTCATTTTACTCAGTTCTTGTGGGGGTTTTCGGGCTATATGGCCATGTTCTAGAGGCATTTCTCCTGACGTTTCGCCTGCATCTATGGCAAGCATCCTCAGAGGTGAGGTCCTCAGACCTCACCTCTGAGGATGCTTGCCATAGATGCAGGCGAAACGTCAGGAGAAATGCCTCTAGAACATGGCCATATAGCCCGAAAAAACCCACAAGAACTGAGTGATTCCAGCCATGAAAGCCTTCGACAGTCATTTTACTACTGTTATAAATCATAATGTAAATATCTGATATGCATGATGCATTTTCATTCACTGGACCAAACTGGGCACAAATACCCAATACACCCAAATGTGAATGCTAGTGGGGTTGGGGGAGGATGGTTTTTGTAATTTGGGGAGTTGTAGTTGCTGTTCACTTATAATCAAAGAGCATTCTGAACTCCCAACAGCGATGGATTTGAACCAAACTTGGGTCCCATGACCAATGGAAAACACTGGAAGGGTTTGATGGGCATTGACCTTGAGTTTGAGAGCTGTAGTTCACCTATATCCAGAGAGCACTGTGGACTCATGCAATGGATTTGGACCAAATACTCAATATTCCCAAATGTGAACACTGGTGGAGTCTGGGGAAAATAGATTTGGGAGTTGTAGCTGTAGTTGCTGGAATTTATAGTTCATTACAATCACAGAACATTCTGAACTCCACCAATGATAGAATTGGCTCAAACTTCCCACATGGAATCCCCATGACCATCAGAAAATACTGTGTTTTCTTATGGTCTTTGGCGACCCCTCTGACACCCCCTCACGACCCCCTCAGGGGTCCCGACCCCCAGGTTGAGAAACACTGCAGTAACAGCAGCCACTTGCCAGTGACTGCAGCTGAGTGCCTCTTACTCTATAAGAGGAGTTTGACTGCAGAAACTGCAGGAGGCAACCAAGGACCTTTTATTCCATGCAATGCATCAACGATAAACTATAAACAAGGGAGCTTGTGCAAATCACACTCTCTTGCCCTCAGAGCAAGACCATGGCAGACCTCTGCTGGAATCATTCTTTAAATGATTATGTCAGCTCCACTGGCTGCCAATCCAATTCCGAGCACAATTCAAAGTGCTGGTTTTGACCTACAAAACCCTATACGGTTCCGGCCCAGTGTATCTGTCCGAATGGATCTCCCTCTACGTCCCACCTCAGAACCTAAGATCCTTTGGGGAGGCCCTGCTCTCGACCCCGCCTCTATCACAAGTGAGATTGGCGGGGACGAGGAGCAGGGCCTTCTCGGTGGTGGCCCCCCACCTGTGGAATTCACTCCCCGGGGAGATTAGATCGGCAACGTCCCTTCTTTCATTTAGGAAAAAATTGAAAACCTGGATGTGGGACCAGGCATTTGGACATTCTGGCAGCTAAAGAAAGACCTGATGACGAGCTGGAATTTGACGAGACGGAATGGATTTACGGAACTCCGAACGCTGAGCTCAGGATTAGCCTACTACTGTGTTTACTGTATTGTTTTGTATTGATGATTTTAATTTTAATTTGTAACTGTTTAATTGCTTTTATATATGTATGGATATGTGACAAAGGCATCGAATTGTGCCTTCCTCTGTAAGCCGCCCTGAGTCCCCCCTTGGGGGTGAGAAGGGCGGGGTAAAAGTGACGGAAATATAATAAATAAATAAAATAAAAACCATCATGATATTGTGATTGTGCTTTGGACTGGAACTGTGAAGAAAATGGTTGGAAGCAGTCTCCACCTCATCACATTAAGAGGGGAAAGCATGGGTGACCGTCCGTTTAAGAGAGAGATGGCCCTTTTGCAGTTCTGCCTCCCCATCAGACTCACACTGGAAACTTAAGAGCTGACAGCACATTCACCCTTTACATTCATCACAAGGTCAGTATTACTTTTTCAAACAGGAGAAACAACAATATCCAAAAACCAAGAGATCCCTTCCCCTGACCAAAGCCTCTTCCATTTAAGAAGACTGACACCAGTTACAAATAATAATAATATCACTCTATTTATATTCCGCCCTATCTCTCCAAGGGGACTCAGGGTGGAACACAGGACACCTACATGGCAAACATTCTGTCCCATTCAAAATGGGACAAAGACAGGCAGAACAGAAAGGAGGCATGTTGTGTTGACTCTGGCTTTTTGGTGCCTTTGGAAGGTGTGCTCAAATCCAGTCATTGGGGGGGGGGGGGGGGAGTGTCGCTCCATCCTCTATGACGAAGAGCCATCAGGGCTTCCTCCTTCCTTTTCGTCGCTGGAATTTTCTGATCTTTTGACTTTATGGTTGTGTTTCTCAACCATCCTAATGCCGTAACCACTTAATACAGTTCCTCAGGTTGTGGTAACCCCCAACCATAAAATTATCTTCTTTGCTGAGCAGAGGAGGGCTTTTGGTGGGAGGATTTGCCATCCGTTTCCAAAAAGGAAGAGAAGGACAGGCGGAGAGATCTTCAGCCTCCTCTGCCAAAGGGGATCCTAAGATCATCAGAAATATGTGTTTCAGAAGGGTCTCCAAACCCTCTGGCGACCCCCTCCTATTGGTCTGCATCCAGGGGTCCCGACCCCCAGGTTGAAAAACACTGCTTTATGGTGTCGTAAAACCACTTCTTTAATGGGATCCTATGGTTCTGTCCCAAAGCTCAGAGGATACAAGAGAAAGTGATCCAGGTTAAAACCATTGCTTTCCTTGGGATCCTACTGATCTGCATGGAACCCAAGGGAATACAAGAGGAAGTGAGCCAGGTTAAAACCATTGCTTTCCTTAGGTTCCTATTGATCTGCATAGAACCCTATAGGACACAAGAGACAACAAGCCAGGTTTAAACCATTGTTTTCCTTGGTTTCCTATTGATCTGCATGGAACCCCATAGGACACAAGAGACTGCTGACGGTTGGACAATGAAACAAGATGAGGAAACTCTGATGGTTCCCACCCCACCTATTTTTCAGTTGTAAAGATGGGAGTAAGGTGTGGTAAGAGGGAGAAGCTCTGAACAGGATTGCTGGCCCCACTGCATCGCCCTCTCCAAGGTCACCACAGTACCAACAGGCCCAGGAGAGCCTCCCCATCGCCTTCCCCAAGGCTGTGGCGGCTCCCGGTGATTTATTCCTGTTTGATGTTTGTTTGTTTTGGCAATGAATGTTTGCCACCTTGTTCTTTTGTCTGTAAACCGCCCAAGTCCCTTTGGGGAGATAGGGCAGTGTATAAATGACACATTATTAAGATTATTATACTAGCCGTCCCCTGCCACACGTTGCTGTGGCCCAGCGTGGTGATCTGGAAAATAAAGTAAGGAGAAAGTGTTGGTTTCTAATATATGTAATTTCCTTATGCTTGTGGGTAAACAATATTTCTTGATGTTTCTTTGTTAGTGTTGAAGTAGAGATTGCGTGGTTTGTGTGGTCCAGGATTGTGTACCCTGGAACAAGCAACATATCATTGTCCTTCTTGAGGGGTCCCTTTCAAATCTATGATACTTTATCTGTCATATACATATATGTGTGTGTGTGTGCGTGCATCATATCTATTGATATCTATGGCTGGGTGGCTCTTTGTCAGGAGGGCTTTGGTTATGTCTTCTTGTGCTGGTGAAGGGAGTTGAACTGGATGGCCTTAAGGCAGCATTTCTCAGCCTGGGGGTTGAGACCCCTGTGGAGGTCACAAAGGGGTGTCAGAGGGGTCACCAAAACCATCAGAAAACACAGTATTTTCTGTTGGTCATGGGCAGGCCCGTAGCCAGGATTTCGTTTGGGGGGGGGGGGGGGGGGTGAAAGTTTTTTAGGGGGGGTTTCGGGGGGGCTGAGTTTCGGGGGGGCTGAGTCTGAGTGAAAGAGGGTCTAGCCTAGCAAACCTTTTGTATCATTACCCCAATACCCCCATGCATATGGGAAATATTGAGTATGGTGATCAGATCATGATATGAATAAACATAACAGTTTAAATAATGCACCCCCCCCCCGAGCCGCCCGCCCCCCCCCCCTGGCTACATGCCTGCCATAAAACATTTAAAAACATTAACACATGCCTGGTCATGGGGGTTCTGTGTGGAAACTTTGGTTCAATTCTATCAACTCCCAAATGTCAAGGTCCATTTCCCCCAAACTCCATCTGTGTTCATATTTGGACATATGGAGTATTCATGCCAAGTTTGGTCCAGATCCATCATTGTTTGAGTCCACAGTCCTCTCTGGGTGTAGGTAAACTATAACTCCAAACTCAAGGTCGATGCCCATCAAACCCTTCTACTGTTTTCTGTTGGTCTTGGAAGTCCTGTGTGCCAATTCCATCATTAGTGGAGTTCAGAATACTCCTTGATTGTAGGTGAACTATACATCCCAACAGCTACAACTCCCAAATGATAAAATCATTTTTTTTAGTGATGGTCACCCATGGGGTTGTTATGCGCATTCTGTCCAAATTTGGTGTCAATTCGTCCAGTGGGTTTTGAGTTCTGTTAATCCCACAAACGAATATTACATTTTTATTTATATAGATAGATGACTGGCCCCTGTGCAGAGCTCCCTCCTTTCAGGACATTTCAGCCTCTTTTCAACCCTGGAACATTGGATGATGAGCTCAGTGCTTCTCCATGCCAGGAAAGAGGCTGGAGTGTCCGCTTAAGGAGAAATTTCTCAATGGGAGGAGGTGGTTAGAGGACGAGCCATACTCTCTCAGCCTCAGAGGAAGGCCAGGCAAAGCTCTCTTTATAGTGAATGAGCGTGGCTTAGAAGTGTGAAGAGGAAGGTCCGAAGCCCCCCTCGCTCGGCCCTGGATGGGCTTGGGCAGGGCACACTCAGAGGAAGGCTGTGGCAAACCCCTCTGAGGACAAGTGACTGAGCCTCTCAGACTCAGATGAAGGGACCCAAATCCCCTCTGCCATGTCACTATCACTCCTGCCGCATCACAATCACAGCCAGGCCTCCTCTCTCCCTCCCTTGCTCCCTGCCTCCCAGTACACTTGTGAGATGATGCCTGGAGTCTCCCACTTTCCAAGGAGGCCCCTCTGGGCCCTTGGTGACCGTGCAGCGCAAAATGCTAGTGTACACAGGGCTCTAATATGTGCCCGAAAATTATCCGAGGAGAAAGCAGTGCCGCCCCGCCTGGTACAGCCCACCATATTCCCCCCCCCCCTCGGGGAATCTCAACCAGGCGGGGCCAACCCGGGGCCCCAGGAGGGGAGGCAGCCGCGGCCCCCACCGAGGAAGCAGGGCCCCCTCCAGCCCCTCCTCCTGAACAGGAGGAGGGAGGTACCACCGGAGGGGGCTGGTCTCGGACATAAATTCCCAGCTGCCCCAGGGGCCCCCGAAGATAGAGGCGGGGCCAGGGCCAAAGGGAAGAGGAGGAAACAGGGACCCCTCCGGGCCCTCCTGGCAGGGGGGGAGGTCGAGGGGGCGCTGCCGGCCCCCCTCCTCCACGCCCGCAAGTCCCTTCCTCCCCGCCAGGGCCCATCCACCATCTTTGGCCCAGAGGGACACTCCCTGTTTCCGGCCATCCGCCAGCCCGCTGCCTCCCCCACCCCGCCCTGGACCCCGCCCACGACCCCTGTCAGACTCCTCTTGTAAGTACTCATCCGCATAATTTTCTTTTATTCTAATTGACATGTTTTTTTATTTGTCTTGCTTTTCATCTCTCTTCCCATTCTTTTTCTGTTATCTTTGTTCCTCCTTCTTCCTTTCACAATTCTCTTAATGTTAGTCTTTTCTTTTTTCCTGTGTCTCTTATATATTTCACTTATTTGTTTTAATTGCTCACTATTTTCTCTTTTTAATCCTTTTATTATAAATTCCTCGAATGGTGTCTTTTTTTTCTGGTTTAGAAAAGATAGTGATAGATACATGATAGACAACGAGTTAAACATGAGCCAACAATGTGATGAGGTGGCAAAAAAGCCAATGGGACTTTGGCCTGCATCAATAGGAGTCTAGGGTCTAGATCCAGGGAAGTCATGCTGCTCTCTTTTCTGCCTTGGTTAGACCACACTGAGAATGCTGTGTCCAATTCTGGGCACCACAATTGAAGAGAGATATTGACAAGCTGGAATGTGTCCAGAGGAGGGCGACTAAAATGATCAAGGGTTTGGAGAACAAGCCCTATGAGGAGCAAATTAAAGAGCTGGGCATGTTTAGCCTGAAGAAGAGAAGGCTGAGATATTCATTGAAAAACTAGAGCAAAATGTGCTACAGAATGTCCCACAAAAACAAAGTTTTGGTAGTTTAATATACTGTTTCCATGTTTTTATGATTCATTAGCAAATGATATTATGATTAGGAACAATGGCTTCAAACTACAGGAAAGCAGATTCCACCTAAACAGTAGAAAGAACTTTCTGATTGTGAGAGCTGTTCGGCAGTGGAACTCTCTGCCCCAGAGTGTGGTAGAGGCTCCTTCTTTGGAAGCTTTCAAATAGAGGCTGGATGGCCACCTGTCGGGAGTGCTTTGGATGCAATTTTCCTGTTTCTTAGCAGGGCGTTGGACTGGATGTCCCATGAGGTCTCTTTCAACTCTATGATTCTATGATTCTACGAGAGTGATAGATATAGGCAATGAGATGAAAGAAAGGAAACAATAGAAATAAAGACAGAGGGAGAGTTAAATAAATGAAAGAAAGGGAGTGATAGATATATAGAAAGTTAGACAGACAGACAGACAGACAGATAGATAGATGGACTAGATGATAAAAAGGGCGTGGTAGATATACTTACAGATAGATATAGAAAGTTAGAGATAGATGGATGGATAGATGAAAGAAAAAAAATAGTGATAGATAGAAAGAGAGTGGTATAGATCAGCCGGTAAACTTTTAGGAATTGTGGAAGTTGATGTCCGAAACACCTGGCGGGACCAAGTTAGCCCATGCCTGATATCATGGTCGATAATAGAAAGGGGGCAACAGAGATCTAGGCAGAGAGTGGGGTGGTGTTATCCCTCTGAGCGGCCTGCCTTGTACCTGGGGGCCTCGGCCTGTTGATCTGGACCAAACTTGGCACAAAAAGGTGTCCTACACTAAAGTGGTAACTTTGAAGACTTATAATGTAACCATTGTCCTGAGCCAGGAGCATCCACGCAAGATTCAGGTATTGACAGGAGGAAAATGAGTGGATATATATGGAAGTTTTTGTATCAGGTGGGGGGAGGGGTTGGGGATATCTGTGGTTATTGATACACAGTTCCTCCATTCTGATGGCTGTCATAGATTCAGCCAGATGGCAAGCAGACTGAAGGCAAACAGAGTGACAGACCCAAGTTCATAAACTTCCTACACTGAAAATAATGAATTTCTTAGGATGGGAAGAATTTACAGTGTTCTTTGATATGCCAAGGGGCTTGTCTATTCCAGTAAAAAAAACAACAACATAGTGGCTCAGAAATAACGACTGAATGTCTAAACGTCATCCATAAACTTATGGACCTTAATGCACGGTAAACCATATTGACCACTTTAGCTCCTTACTAAGGAAAGTCAGGGAATGCTGTGGAATTTCAATGAAATTTAGCTACACGAGGCCATCTCCTTTTCTCTGGATATATCAACACAAGGAAATGGGGATGGATTGGGTCCATGTCACCATAGGCACTGCCAAACAATTGCAGGGCTCCTGGCCATTGTGGGCACTGTGTCAATCCACCCCCGATCCCTTCCCTGCAGTGACTAGGAGCTCTCCAGAACCTCAAAGGGCATTGACAACAATGACCGGAAAGGTAAGGTGACAGTCCAGCTAGGTCATTCAGTTGTTGGTTCCTTAAAAGTCTTTAAAAGACATAACAGAATAAAGCAATCAAGTAGCCATCAATTTGTAACCATCTATTTTACTAACTCTCTATGAAATCGCAGATTTACAGATTGTATAGTCCATAATGTCATGTCCGATGTCTTCATATTAGCAAAGTATCTCAGAGAGCTCATCCAATGATGCATTAAATACCTCTGTAGGAATATGACCGTATACTTTCTCTTGTATCACATTTTAGGTGAATGATGTGTTTGTGAACTTGCCTTTCTACTATGAAGACATGATACAGGCTTACATCCGAGGGAATGAGGCCGTCATCAAGACCAATTTTGACCTGACAGTAACCTTTGACTGGAAGAGTTATGTCAAAGTGTCTGTGCCCAGCACTTATTCCAATGCCCTTTGTGGCCCAGTATGTGGAGAGGAACAGAAACTAATCTATAAAGGTGACCAATACTGTGGGATCCTCATCAGAAAGGATGGCCCATTCAGACATTGTCATGGGATCATTGACCCAACTCCCTACTTTGATGGTTGTGTCTTTGACACCTGCCAGTACCATGGTCAGCATGACGCGTTGTGTAATGCCATCAGTGTTTATTTGGCAGCCTGTCAGGCCCTGGACGTCCAAATTGAAGAATGGCGATCGGACACCTTCTGCAGTAAGTATCATCTCTTCAATTCATTTTGCAATAGTCTGTAGGCAACTGCTGAACAAGTGCACATACAAAAACAATTCTTTGTGTTGAAAAAATCATGTTGCAAAAGTGTTTATGTTCCTGTTTTATTGAATTATGTTTTGATTGACAGTTGTGCTGCCAAAATGTATTTGACCAAGAAGACAAATATCTGCCTGAGGTCTCCCCCATTACAATCACTATCCAGATACTCTTTTCTTCGAACCACCTGGGTGCGCTGTTCTCTCACCTTACTTAGCCACTGCATCTTAGGCCCTTTCTACACTGCCATATACTCCAGATTATCAAATAAGATAATCCACATTATCTGCTTTGAACTGGATTATATGAGTCTACACCAGGGGTCCTCAAACTTTTTAAATAGAGGGCCAGGTCACAGTCCCTCAAACTCTTAGAGGGCCAGATTATAATTTGAAAAAAAAAACCATGAATGAATTCCTATGCACACTGTACATATTTGTAGTGCAAAAAACACTTAAAAACAATACGATAATTAAAATGATGAACAATTTTAATAAATATAACCTTATTAGTATTTCAATGGGAAGTGTGGGCCTGCTTTTGGCTGGTGAGATAGGATTGTTGTTGTTGTTGTTGTTGTGTGCTTTCAAGCCATTTCAGACTTAGGCTGACCCTGAGTGAGGACTGGGTAAATGACCATATTTATATATTTATTTATTTATTTATTTATTTACAGTATATACTGCTTTTCTCACCCTGGGGGGGGGGGGGGGTTCAAAGCCTTAGTTTGAGGGGCCCTGGTCTACACTGCCATATAATACAGTTCAAAGCAAATAATCTGGATTCTATATGGCAGTGTAGAAGGGGCCTGAGTCTCCAATCCACTCCCATAAAGCTAATTTGCTCTTTTTCACAATCTAATCCCCCTAGTTGCTTCCTCTTCCTCTTCACACAATAAGGGAATCACCTCAATGTTGTCCAATCTGCCTCTTAACGCCCTTCAATTTATCAGGCACCAGGGTCTTCCCCATTTTGACATCTTTTTAGTTTCAGAAGAACTTGAAAGCCTTTCAAAGGGAAGCAACTTCTCTACTTGATAGTTTTTCCTACTAAAATTCTAGCTCATATGGAGCTGCCTCTGAAGCTTCTTCTAGAGGGCCGATTATGTCCAATCTAAACTGTCGCTCCTTCTCAGAGAAGGGCATGAAAATAGTGCTCTAAAGCAAACAAATACTTTGTAATAACAAAACTTGATCAATCCACCTTCAGAGCTGCCCAAGTTTAAGATACCCAAGTTTCATGGACTTGGAGCTATGGTGAAAACACAAATACGCAAGTTGATTCATTCTCAATTAATTAGAATATGTCAATAAGATCATCAGACCAAAAAAAAAAAAAAAAGAAAAGAACTCCGCTGACTTTGTTTAATTTATTAGAGGCAATAATTTCAAATATGTCCCTCACATATAATAAGTATCCAGTATCCAAAGAAGAAATCACACTCTAAAACAACTTAAATGTGAACTTGAAATTCCCCACATTCTGCTTTGTCTTTTCTTCTAGGTCTTGCTTGCTCACCAAACTTCCATTATGAGCTCTGTGGAAACGGCTGTCCAGCAACTTGCTATGGTCTCTCTTCTCCATATGGCTGTGAACCCTCATGCAAAGAAGGTTGCTATTGTGATTCTGGGTTTCTCTTGAGTGCAGATCAGTGTGTTCCTCTTGGTGATTGTGGCTATACGTACCAGGGGAAGTACTACAAGAAGGGAGAGGAGTTCTATCGCACTTCCTTCCACCATTCTCTTTCATTCCTTCTTTTGCTGGCTTTCACAAGCTGTGGAACCAGGTATGTGTATTATCAGAGGATTTTTAAAAATTGGATCCATATTGTGCATATATTTACAAAATCAAATGCCCAGAATTTTACTGATTATAGCCATAAATCACCACAAGCTTGCATAACAAACTACACTATGAATAATGTATTATTACGTGATATAAAATAGATCCTAATATAAGTTTAAATTTTCCAAGGCATCATACTTTCTTGCTATCAGAACAAAATCTGTCTCACCTGTCAACAAAATATTTTTCCAGCTACTCCTACTGTGACGGCGTGAGTGGCGCCACCTATATGTAGAACTGTAAGTTGCAGGATTTGAACTGTTGTATCATGCCTGATTTTGCCTTTTTACCCTGTAAATGTATAGTTGGATTGATTGGTTATTTATAGCTGTCAATCATTGTTGTTTGCACCAGTTGAATTGCTCCTCCTGCTCAATTGTTTGACCCCACCTCTCCCTAGAGAGCAGGAAAGTGTTTCCTTTTCCATTCCACAATCACATTTTCTATCAGATGGCTGTGAGAGAGAGACTTGGCTCTGAAGCCCTTGATTAAGTTACCTCTCAGCACCAGTTCTGAGGTTCTTACCCTTGAGACTTATGCTTCATGTTCAGATCAACCTGGACGATGTTGAGAAGTCTCAAGCGCCTTCAAACCAGTTCTTTGGCACCAGAGGAAGGCTTTGTGCCTTCAAAATATAGGCCATTGGAATTGGGGTTGTGATTATTCCTATATTCACAGCCATTGAGAAAGAAAGACCTGGAAAAGTTTCTGAGCTGCAAAACTCCTTGGACCCAAGACAACCAGAGACTGTAATGTATATTTTCCTTTACCCCTTTGAAACTTCCAGCTTATTGCCTTAAAGGGATAACTCTTTGTGAACAATTAAACCTATTTTGAGTTATCTACAGTGTTTTGATCCTTGGGAGTTCCAGTTTTCCTAAAGGAGGGCAAGAAGCAATCCCCTGGGGGAAAGATGTCATGTCCATGCCTCTTTCACTAAAAGTTATAGCCCCCAAGCGCGACGACACACCTACTGGGTACAATATTTACCTTGTACCCAGTAGAAGTTATCCTTTCTCTGTCAGTGCTTACTACTCATTTCCCTTTCTGTTTTTTCAGCTCTCACCTGCCCATCCAACAGCCATTATGACTTATGTACAAGGACATGTGATTTTACCTGTGCCGGATTGTCTTCTCCAGGACAATGTACCAAAACATGCTTTGAAGGGTGCCAGTGTGACAATGGCTACCTGTTTGATGGGGACAGGTGTGTGCCAATGGAGAACTGTGGCTGTGTACACGAGGGGCGCTACATCAAGGTAAGTTCAACTGTTGTAAGTTTTGATCCACTCATGTGTGCATATAGCTTTTCTTGACTCTCATAAGAAAGGGGACAAAGAACCTTGGACCCCTAGGTATTATGGGATTACAACTTTCATCAGCACCATCCAAAATAAGGCAAGGTGTGATAGGATTTGTAATCCAATAACATCTGGAAGGTTACACATTGCTAACCTCTGTTTTAGGAGCAAGCTTCTTTCCTCACTGAGCCCCAAGTAGGCTTATGACATAATGGAGGAGAATGTGCTGCTTATCTTGATGAAATGGGTGTCTTCCAAATATAGTTTCTGTTACGTTTCTAAGTAGTCAACATGACTTTCTAAGTTTTCAGAGAACCGCTAAGTGGATTGCTGTGAGTTTTCCGCACTGTATGGCCATGCTCCAGAAGCATTCTCTCCTGTACTTTTCAAGGAGCCTCCAAGCAGAAAAATCATCACTATTATTCATTGCAATTATGATCCCAAATTGAAGTAGAGGTGTGGATGGCAAACCATTTCTTCATAGAATTATTTTCAAAATCCTAAAGGCAAAGGTTTCCTTTGACATTAAGTCTAGTCATGTCTGACTCTGGGGTGGTGGTGCTCATTTCCATTTCTAAGCTGAAGAGCCGGCATTGTCCATAGACACCTTCAAGGTCATGTGGCCAGCATGACTGCATGGAGTGCCTTTGCCTTCCCGCAGAAGCTGTACCTATTGATCTACTCACAGTTGCATGTTTTCGAACTATAGGTTGGCAGAAGCTGGGCCTAACAGTGGGAACTCATCCCGCTCCCCAGATTCTAACTGCCAATGTTTCGGTCAGCAAGTTCAGCAGCTCCATGGTTTAACCTGCTACACCACCAGGGGACCCTTTGTGCCAATCCTAGTCTTACAATATTTTTATTCTGAGTACCTTTGAATTTAGGACTATGAAATATTTGGATTTGCCCCTACATGCATAGTCTTTTTTGTTTTGCAAGATATATTTGTAGAGTTCTCTTGATTTCAGTATGTGTTCACAAGTATTTACATTCCATTTTCAACATCGTCTCCTTTTTGATGCTGTGCATTTTGCAGGCTGGCGAAGGTATAATCTTAGAAGGTTGTTTGAAGAAATGCACCTGCCACGCTTCCGGCCAATTCATTTGTGAGGAAACCAACTGCCCAGAAGGCGCCATATGTTCCCTCCATAACGGTGTGCGTGGTTGCATGTGGCCCATGGGAGAGTGCATACTTCAACCTGGAGCACAGCTGACCTCATTTGATGGCACCTCTGGACAAATCCTCTCCCACTAAATAATATAATATACTTTGTTTATATTCCGCTCTATCTCCCCGAGGGAACTCAGGGAGGATTACAGAACACATATCCAGCAAACATTCAATGCCGTTATACAGTTGACAGGAACATACAGTACATAAACAGAGGTATATGCTTTTCCTATCTTTTTCCATCTCTGTAATCTGGAGGCTGTGGTCAACTTTTGCCACAGGAAAATGTACACAGGAATACATATATTAGCAATGTTGCACACAAAATATACCTATGTTTAGGGTGCAAGATAAGAGAATCAATTGTGTAATAGCTGGTCTATTTTAACCTTTGTTTTAACCTTCGGTTTTAACTTTTTTGGTATGAATGTTTACCCTTTAATGATGATATTTTTAATTGCTTTTAACTTAAGTTTTAATGTATGTTAGTTCACTATTACAGGAGTCTTAGGATAGTGATTAGTGTCTATTTGTGTACTTTTTTTGTTTTTTTCTTTAATGTTGATATATAGTCAATGGAGTAAATAAACTTTGCTTGCACATAGTTCTGAAGAGAGAGTCAACTCATTCTGTGGGAAAGTTGATACATTTGGAAAATAAGTACTAAAATATAGCATTAGGAGATGAGAGTATTCACTTTCATTCTTTAAAACAAATTTGGCAAATGGGTATAAGAAACTTGGTGGAGGAAATTTGACAAAGAAAAGTAACATGGATAGAACAAAAATTAAATATAAGAGGAAATGGTTGAAAAACACATGTTTTGAGTTTTGGAAAGAATTCTACAAGGATGAAACATTCAGGATTTTAATTCTCTTTTTGACATTTTTTACTTTGCTTCTCATTAATGTCCTTGAAGAATTTCCTCGGTCAATCACTGAGACTTTTCTTTAATTTTTTCTTTACAGACAATGAATTTTTGCATTCCTCCCTTCTGGTTCCTAATCAATTAGGTTTAATAAGGCTGATCTATTTTTACACTAAAACTTGGCATATTACAGGGATGTTCTTCAGGTTGTATTTTAACAGAATGATTGATTTAATGCTCTCTTATTTTTGATAGTTGCCATTCATGGTCTGTGCCTCAATCTGCTCCTAGTGTTGTTTGTGCAGAGAGAATAGCTCTTTTCCATCTTCTATTTCCAATCATGTAGTCTAACCGATTATAATATTAGTCATTCAAGTGATGCTCATGCATACAGTTGCCTCTTTGGTTGCTTGAAAACTGGATTTGTGATTCACCATTAGTCTTACAAAATTCAAGTATAAAGTACTTTTCTGCAAACAAACGTGCCTCTTGGGGCCCTTCCACACAACCCTATATCCCAGAACATCAAGGCAAAAAATCTCACAATATCTGTTTTGAACTGGGTTGTCTGAGTCCACACTGTCATATATCCCAGTTCAAAGCAGATGTTGTGGGATTTTCTGCGATTATATTCTGGGATATAAGGCTGTGCGGAAGGGCTCTCAGGCTTCTTGAAGACATAGAATGTATGTGCGTCTTCTATTTTGGAGATAACCAAGTCTTTTCAGCATATATATTTTCTTTACTTCAACTCTAATCCAACATTTTGCTATCTGTCTACATTTCAGGTAAATGGACATCGAGTATCACTCCCAGGTACAATATCTGAAAATATTTCTATAAGCATCTCTCGTCATGGGGTTGTGATTGATCTAGCTTCTGAAGTCAAAGTTCTCCTCAGACCCTGTGGAGAAGTGAAGGTGGAAGTCAGTGAGAGCCTGGGAGGAAAACTCTGTGCCTCTTGTGGGAACTTCAATGGAAATGGTGCTGATGACTTGGTGCTGCCCAATGGGAAGACAGCAGGAAACATTGCTGAAGTTATTGATGCCTGGAAGGCCATGGATTTCTATGGCTGGTGAGTGGTTCTGGAGAGAGGTCTTTGTCATTTTTCAAAGAGTACAAGAGAAAAAAATGATTGCTCCACTGTTTGAATGGCAACTCTAAGCTGGACATTACATAGAATTTTCTTCGCAGTATGTATTCAAGGAGGGATGACTTTTCCTTCCCCTGCAGTTGAGAGAGTGTGACTTGCCCCAGGTTACCCAGCCAGTTTCTATGGTTGAGCAGGGATTCTAGCTCTCGTCTCCAGAATTACAGTCCAATGTTCCAACAACTACTCTTTAATGACGCCCCTTTATTACATAGAGATAGGAAAGAGTAGCATTTGAGAGCAGGTTGTAGCCATTTAAAAGCAGAAAGTATAATGAAGGTACACACTACACAGGGAGAAAAATACATATAAACACTATCATTAAGTCTGTTTCCTTAAAAGTTGCACAATGATCTTATGAAATATTTGGATGATGCTCATAATATTTTCCATGTTTTTCTCTCTTCCAGTAAAGTCTGAAAGCCACCTGAATCACTGTGAAGGTTTCCCTGTGGTCTTCATAGCTGGTAGTAACTTTAACTATTTAAACTCATTTTTTCAGAATATAAGAATATAATGCATTTTTTCAGAATATAAGAGTTTCCAGGTATTGCATTTCATGTATCAATAAAAGATTTTTGGAAATCTGTTTGAGAGTAACATCAATTTAGCCTGAATGATTTCTGTTCTGTAGCATTGCTCTGGAAGGTGATAGCTGACATAGGACTGTAACTGGAAAATGGGCAAGATCCTATATCAAGTAGGAGGAAACGAAGTTTCTGCCTGCACACTTCTGTGACCTTGCAAGCATGTGGTTAGACACTGAGGCTGAAGGTCAAGGGACATGTGGCTGCCCACCGGAGTATGGCCAAATATGAAGCAATACCGCTATCCACTAGGGGTGTGCACAATTCCATTTGACAATACCAGATTCAGGGAAACTCATTGATCTGGCTGCCAAACCTCCAAAAACAGACCAGGCTGACGGGTGGGGGGGGGGGGCAGTTGAAGTCTCAGCTGATACGAATCAATAACAGCTAATGGTGGCTAACAGAGCTGAGTGGCAGTCTACCTGAGGCAAATGTGGCAAGAGCAGGAGCATAGCAGCAGCAGCTCCTCTTCTTTCTTCCCCTGCCACTTCCCCATCCCTTCCTGAAGCCCCCCCCCCCCTCTCAGTGGAGCAGTTGCTTGAGGCAAATAAAACCAAGAGAGAGAAAGGCTTCCCTAGGCCTCTCCTCTAAAAAGAGCCTCACTGGGAACTACAAGCCTTTAAAGGACCGAATCTTACTGGCATGAAAATGATACCCCCCCCCCTCCGGATTTTGGGCATTTCCCAGAAAACAAAACAAAGGGACAGCCAAAAATGGGGCCAAAAACAGTACAGTTTTTTTTTCTGAATTTCATACTGGAGAATCTGCTGCTTTTGCTGGGGAATCTTTGGAAATTTCTGTTTTGGGGAATCTATTTCATTCTCTGTGAATATTTCTGTTCCTGTCGTATTTTTCATGTTTTTCTTTCTTCCAGTAAAGTGTGAAAGCCACCTCAATCACTGTGAAGGTTTACCTGTGGTCCTTATAACTATTTAAACTCTAGAGTGCATTTTTTCAGGATATAAGAGTTTCTAGGTATTGCATTTCATGTAGCAATAAAATATTTTTGGAAACCTGTTCAAGAGTAATATTTATTTATTTGCTGTATTTGTATACTGCCCTTCTCAGCCCTCAGGTGACTCAGGGCCATTTACAATGGCAACGATTTGATGCCCCAGAACACCATAAAACATTAAAAAAATATTAACACATAATATGCATCTCCTAATAAAAACATTGTCCCACCTCGTCATCCAGTCGTTCCAATTCCTATGTCTTTTTCCTTGCATTTTCAAATGTTTGTTCAAACAACCAAGTCTTGTTCCATAACCAAGGGCCACCACTGAGAAGGCCCTGCCTCTCGCCCCCTCCAAATGTGTTTGTGACGCAAGCGGGATTGAGAACAGGGCCTTCCCGGACAATCTTAAAGTCCTAGCAGGTTCATAAGGGAAGATGTGTTCAGACAGATAAGTTGGGCCAGAACCATAATATAATTTAGCCTGTGATTTCTTTTCTGTAGTCCTGCTCTGGAAGGTGATAGCTGACATAAGACTGTAACTGGAAAATGGGCAAGATTCTATATCAAGTAGAAGGAGACTAAAATTCTGCCTGCACACTTCGGTGTCTTTATAACCAGCTTTCAGACACTGGGCTGGGGGTCAAGAGGCATGTGGCTGCCCACCGGTGGATGGCTAAATATGAAGCAATACCACTATCTGTTAGGGGTGTGCATGATTCCTTTTGGCAATATCAGATTCAGGGATATTCATTGATCTGGCTGCTGAACCTCTGACAATGGACCAGGCGGAGGGCAATCCAAGGCTCAGCCAATACAGATGGGGACCTATATTCACGGACCCCCCCCCCCAACTTATCCTCTTCTAACGGCTTTTCTTCCCTCTCTCTAACTGACTTCTTTCCTCTCTCAGAATGTTGTTTTTTTTCTTCCAACTGTCATCCTTAACTCCCTCCTTTTTAAAATTCCGGCATCTGCTCATTTAAATATGACCAATCAGATTCCCTTATGTAAATTAACTCCGCCCCGACTGCTACTACCCCTTTAAGAATCATAGAATGGCTGGCCTTATTCCAACCCTGCAATATAGGCCATGTTCTAACATTAACGTTTACTCTTAAATTCTACCCCATAACCAGTAGTTCGCTACAGCTTCCCCAGGCCTCTCCTCCAGAGACAGCCCCCCTGGGAACTACAAACCTCTAAAGTTTCCCTATTCACAGCAATGGACCGAATCTTACCAGCACAAAAACAATATCCCCTCCCTCCACATTTTGGGCATTTCCCGGAAAACAAAACAAGGGGGCAGCCGAAAATGGGACCAAAAATTGTAAAGTCCCCCCCCCCCCCCCGAATTGCACACCCAACTATCCATCAAGAATGCTCATTCTGATGGCGAAGCTGCTGCTTTTCCTGGGAAATCTTCGGAAACTTGTTTCGGGGATTCTATTTCATTCTCTGTGAATATTTCTGTTTCTGCCTTGCTGGAGAATCTGCTTCTCTTGTTTCGTTCCTGTGCAGATTCTGCCTTGCTTTGCTCCTTTGCTTGTATTTGACTTGTTCTTAACTTGAGGTTGTCACCTGGAGTAAAGGAAATTAGGCTTGGGCGGTTTCGTTCGTTAATTTCGTAATTTGTTATTAATTCGTATTTAAATTAGCTTACAATCCAATATTGAGCCATGTAGGAATAGTGTGAGGAATAAATTAGATTCGAAACAATTTTTTAAATTTATTTCGTAATTATTTTGTAATTATTTTGTAATTATTTTGTAATTATTTTGTAATTATTTTCGCATGTCTGGTGCAAGTTTTATAGTTGTTGTTTGTTTTATCACACCAACAGTCAACAACAGAGGGAGAGGGAAGCGTCAGAAGTTCCCCCTGTCCCATTTGGAGGTTTTTTTAGCATATTGCGCAATCGCGTCTGCCATTAACGAATCGATTCGTAATTTTACAAAATTTCGTATATTTTGAAATTTTTAAAAGGAAAATTTCGGAATTATTTAAAAAAACGAAATGCAAGGGCCCCCTAAAAACAAAACGAGTTTAGAACCAAATTTTTCCGTGGTTACCCAAACCTAAAGGAAATATCTCTTGGTGGGGGGGACGGGACACTCCAATAGAGGAGTTTTGAAAAAAACCCCTCTTGTACTTAAAGTGAAGTTCAACGCTTGTACCTCATTTGCAGAAAGGTTCTGTATCCAAAGAGGAAGTTGTGGACATGATTTTGCCTGTTATCCCCTGGTAATGTCTCTTAGGCCCATTCCAAAGCTGCATTAATCCACATTATATGGCAGTCTGGACTCATATAACTCAATTCAAAGCAGATATTGTGGATCATCTGCCTTGATATTCTGCATTATATGGCTATCTGTAAGGGCCCTTAGATAGCCCAAGGAGAAGAAAAGAGTGGACTTGCAACACATGAGACAAAGCCAATCATTTGGTCTATTTTAAATACTAACAGGATTTCCCAATCTCTGGAAACTGCAACCATGGGAAATGTGCCAGTCTATGCTAGTTTGGCAAAGTTTCCATCCAATAGAAATAAACAAACAACATGGTTACATCAGGTACCGAGACCTATGGAGAATCCCTGTAGACTTCAGTGGATGGAGTAATGGCTTCATATCTGACTACACGGACACCCCCCCCCCCCCAACACACACACACACACACACACATTTAACCTAGCATAGAGCACCTGAGATGGCTTTGACAGCTCTGTGGTAGATCTGATGTGGTGGTAAATAGCTCAGTACAGCAAAGTTCTGCATGCAGAATACAATACTAGACGAGACATGCAAATTTGTGGCCAAATGAGCACCTGAATCTTTCCCTCGTCTCATTCTTCTTCTGCACACACTCCTTTCTGCAAGCTCACCACATCACACAATTACAGTACTACCCTATTTCCCCCAAACTAAGACCTACTCTGAAAATAAGCCCTAGTATGATTTTTCAAAATTTTGAGGATGCTTGAAACATAAACCCTACTTCAAAAATAATAAATTACAGTTATTTAAACGTCAACTTGGGAAAAGAAGACATCTCCCGAAAGGAAATCCTAACACCTCTTTTCCACTTTTACTACCATTGTTGTATTTTTTAGAATTTTTGAAATAAGTAGTTTGTTGAGGTATTACAGCTCTCTGACTAAGAATTCTGAGTGCCCTTGCCTAAATACAAATGCCAGGGTTTCGTAGGATGAAGGCACGACAATGAAAGATTCTTCTCACCCCTTCAGGCGGCAGAAAAATAGATGCGCTACAAATAATCAAGGGACTCACAAAATCTGACCAAATGTACCTACTAGGGTTGTGCATTTGTGTCCCGGCTTTCAATGGGGGCCCTGATCTGTTTTTGGGGGCCTCCTGTATTCGGGAGGGCAGATATCTGTTTGTGCTCCAGGGTGCCAAAAGATACATTTCCTATTGGAGCACTATGGGGGGGGGGGGGCTCCCCTTCTGGGTGTGCGCTTTAAGGAGGCTTCTTCTTACCTGGTGTTTTTACTCTAAAGGAGGCGCTTGGCTGCAGGCACTTGCCGGCGTGGGCTTTCTCGGCCTGCACGCCACACATGCATTCCCCTTGGAAAGTAGGTCGGTGGGTGGGTGGGTTGACTGGGCTTGTGTGTATCTTCCTCTCCTCCTCCTCCTCCTCTTCATCCACCTCCTCCTCCTCTTTCCCAGTAAAACAGTGGTTCTCAACCTTCCTAATGCTGTGACCACTTAATACAGTCCCTCATGTTGTGGTGACCCCCAACCATAATATTGTTTTTGTTGCTACTTCATAACAGTCATTTTACTCAGTTCTTGTGGGGGTTTTCGGGCTATATGGCCATGTTCTAGAGGCATTTCTCCTGACGTTTCGCCTGCATCTATGGCAAGCATCCTCAGAGGTGAGGTCCTCAGACCTCACCTCTGAGGATGCTTGCCATAGATGCAGGCGAAACGTCAGGAGAAATGCCTCTAGAACATGGCCATATAGCCCGAAAAAACCCACAAGAACTGAGTGATTCCAGCCATGAAAGCCTTCGACAGTCATTTTACTACTGTTATAAATCATAATGTAAATATCTGATATGCATGATGCATTTTCATTCACTGGACCAAACTGGGCACAAATACCCAATACACCCAAATGTGAATGCTAGTGGGGTTGGGGGAGGATGGTTTTTGTAATTTGGGGAGTTGTAGTTGCTGTTCACTTATAATCAAAGAGCATTCTGAACTCCCAACAGCGATGGATTTGAACCAAACTTGGGTCCCATGACCAATGGAAAACACTGGAAGGGTTTGATGGGCATTGACCTTGAGTTTGAGAGCTGTAGTTCACCTATATCCAGAGAGCACTGTGGACTCATGCAATGGATTTGGACCAAATACTCAATATTCCCAAATGTGAACACTGGTGGAGTCTGGGGAAAATAGATTTGGGAGTTGTAGCTGTAGTTGCTGGAATTTATAGTTCATTACAATCACAGAACATTCTGAACTCCACCAATGATAGAATTGGCTCAAACTTCCCACATGGAATCCCCATGACCATCAGAAAATACTGTGTTTTCTTATGGTCTTTGGCGACCCCTCTGACACCCCCTCACGACCCCCTCAGGGGTCCCGACCCCCAGGTTGAGAAACACTGCAGTAACAGCAGCCACTTGCCAGTGACTGCAGCTGAGTGCCTCTTACTCTATAAGAGGAGTTTGACTGCAGAAACTGCAGGAGGCAACCAAGGACCTTTTATTCCATGCAATGCATCAACGATAAACTATAAACAAGGGAGCTTGTGCAAATCACACTCTCTTGCCCTCAGAGCAAGACCATGGCAGACCTCTGCTGGAATCATTCTTTAAATGATTATGTCAGCTCCACTGGCTGCCAATCCAATTCCGAGCACAATTCAAAGTGCTGGTTTTGACCTACAAAACCCTATACGGTTCCGGCCCAGTGTATCTGTCCGAATGGATCTCCCTCTACGTCCCACCTCAGAACCTAAGATCCTTTGGGGAGGCCCTGCTCTCGACCCCGCCTCTATCACAAGTGAGATTGGCGGGGACGAGGAGCAGGGCCTTCTCGGTGGTGGCCCCCCACCTGTGGAATTCACTCCCCGGGGAGATTAGATCGGCAACGTCCCTTCTTTCATTTAGGAAAAAATTGAAAACCTGGATGTGGGACCAGGCATTTGGACATTCTGGCAGCTAAAGAAAGACCTGATGACGAGCTGGAATTTGACGAGACGGAATGGATTTACGGAACTCCGAACGCTGAGCTCAGGATTAGCCTACTACTGTGTTTACTGTATTGTTTTGTATTGATGATTTTAATTTTAATTTGTAACTGTTTAATTGCTTTTATATATGTATGGATATGTGACAAAGGCATCGAATTGTGCCTTCCTCTGTAAGCCGCCCTGAGTCCCCCCTTGGGGGTGAGAAGGGCGGGGTAAAAGTGACGGAAATATAATAAATAAATAAAATAAAAACCATCATGATATTGTGATTGTGCTTTGGACTGGAACTGTGAAGAAAATGGTTGGAAGCAGTCTCCACCTCATCACATTAAGAGGGGAAAGCATGGGTGACCGTCCGTTTAAGAGAGAGATGGCCCTTTTGCAGTTCTGCCTCCCCATCAGACTCACACTGGAAACTTAAGAGCTGACAGCACATTCACCCTTTACATTCATCACAAGGTCAGTATTACTTTTTCAAACAGGAGAAACAACAATATCCAAAAACCAAGAGATCCCTTCCCCTGACCAAAGCCTCTTCCATTTAAGAAGACTGACACCAGTTACAAATAATAATAATATCACTCTATTTATATTCCGCCCTATCTCTCCAAGGGGACTCAGGGTGGAACACAGGACACCTACATGGCAAACATTCTGTCCCATTCAAAATGGGACAAAGACAGGCAGAACAGAAAGGAGGCATGTTGTGTTGACTCTGGCTTTTTGGTGCCTTTGGAAGGTGTGCTCAAATCCAGTCATTGGGGGGGGGGGGGAGTGTCGCTCCATCCTCTATGACGAAGAGCCATCAGGGCTTCCTCCTTCCTTTTCGTCGCTGGAATTTTCTGATCTTTTGACTTTATGGTTGTGTTTCTCAACCATCCTAATGCCGTAACCACTTAATACAGTTCCTCAGGTTGTGGTAACCCCCAACCATAAAATTATCTTCTTTGCTGAGCAGAGGAGGGCTTTTGGTGGGAGGATTTGCCATCCGTTTCCAAAAAGGAAGAGAAGGACAGGCGGAGAGATCTTCAGCCTCCTCTGCCAAAGGGGATCCTAAGATCATCAGAAATATGTGTTTCAGAAGGGTCTCCAAACCCTCTGGCGACCCCCTCCTATTGGTCTGCATCCAGGGGTCCCGACCCCCAGGTTGAAAAACACTGCTTTATGGTGTCGTAAAACCACTTCTTTAATGGGATCCTATGGTTCTGTCCCAAAGCTCAGAGGATACAAGAGAAAGTGATCCAGGTTAAAACCATTGCTTTCCTTGGGATCCTACTGATCTGCATGGAACCCAAGGGAATACAAGAGGAAGTGAGCCAGGTTAAAACCATTGCTTTCCTTAGGTTCCTATTGATCTGCATAGAACCCTATAGGACACAAGAGACAACAAGCCAGGTTTAAACCATTGTTTTCCTTGGTTTCCTATTGATCTGCATGGAACCCCATAGGACACAAGAGACTGCTGACGGTTGGACAATGAAACAAGATGAGGAAACTCTGATGGTTCCCACCCCACCTATTTTTCAGTTGTAAAGATGGGAGTAAGGTGTGGTAAGAGGGAGAAGCTCTGAACAGGATTGCTGGCCCCACTGCATCGCCCTCTCCAAGGTCACCACAGTACCAACAGGCCCAGGAGAGCCTCCCCATCGCCTTCCCCAAGGCTGTGGCGGCTCCCGGTGATTTATTCCTGTTTGATGTTTGTTTGTTTTGGCAATGAATGTTTGCCACCTTGTTCTTTTGTCTGTAAACCGCCCAAGTCCCTTTGGGGAGATAGGGCAGTGTATAAATGACACATTATTAAGATTATTATACTAGCCGTCCCCTGCCACACGTTGCTGTGGCCCAGCGTGGTGATCTGGAAAATAAAGTAAGGAGAAAGTGTTGGTTTCTAATATATGTAATTTCCTTATGCTTGTGGGTAAACAATATTTCTTGATGTTTCTTTGTTAGTGTTGAAGTAGAGATTGCGTGGTTTGTGTGGTCCAGGATTGTGTACCCTGGAACAAGCAACATATCATTGTCCTTCTTGAGGGGTCCCTTTCAAATCTATGATACTTTATCTGTCATATACATATATGTGTGTGTGTGTGCGTGCATCATATCTATTGATATCTATGGCTGGGTGGCTCTTTGTCAGGAGGGCTTTGGTTATGTCTTCTTGTGCTGGTGAAGGGAGTTGAACTGGATGGCCTTAAGGCAGCATTTCTCAGCCTGGGGGTTGAGACCCCTGTGGAGGTCACAAAGGGGTGTCAGAGGGGTCACCAAAACCATCAGAAAACACAGTATTTTCTGTTGGTCATGGGCAGGCCCGTAGCCAGGATTTCGTTTGGGGGGGGGGTGAAAGTTTTTTAGGGGGGGTTTCGGGGGGGCTGAGTTTCGGGGGGGCTGAGTCTGAGTGAAAGAGGGTCTAGCCTAGCAAACCTTTTGTATCATTACCCCAATACCCCCATGCATATGGGAAATATTGAGTATGGTGATCAGATCATGATATGAATAAACATAACAGTTTAAATAATGCACCCCCCCCCGAGCCGCCCGCCCCCCCCCCCCCTGGCTACATGCCTGCCATAAAACATTTAAAAACATTAACACATGCCTGGTCATGGGGGTTCTGTGTGGAAACTTTGGTTCAATTCTATCAACTCCCAAATGTCAAGGTCCATTTCCCCCAAACTCCATCTGTGTTCATATTTGGACATATGGAGTATTCATGCCAAGTTTGGTCCAGATCCATCATTGTTTGAGTCCACAGTCCTCTCTGGGTGTAGGTAAACTATAACTCCAACTCAAGGTCGATGCCCATCAAACCCTTCTACTGTTTTCTGTTGGTCTTGGAAGTCCTGTGTGCCAATTCCATCATTAGTGGAGTTCAGAATACTCCTTGATTGTAGGTGAACTATACATCCCAACAGCTACAACTCCCAAATGATAAAAATCATTTTTTTTAGTGATGGTCACCCATGGGGTTGTTATGCGCATTCTGTCCAAATTTGGTGTCAATTCGTCCAGTGGGTTTTGAGTTCTGTTAATCCCACAAACGAATATTACATTTTTATTTATATAGATAGATGACTGGCCCCTGTGCAGAGCTCCCTCCTTTCAGGACATTTCAGCCTCTTTTCAACCCTGGAACATTGGATGATGAGCTCAGTGCTTCTCCATGCCAGGAAAGAGGCTGGAGTGTCCGCTTAAGGAGAAATTTCTCAATGGGAGGAGGTGGTTAGAGGACGAGCCATACTCTCTCAGCCTCAGAGGAAGGCCAGGCAAAGCTCTCTTTATAGTGAATGAGCGTGGCTTAGAAGTGTGAAGAGGAAGGTCCGAAGCCCCCCTCGCTCGGCCCTGGATGGGCTTGGGCAGGGCACACTCAGAGGAAGGCTGTGGCAAACCCCTCTGAGGACAAGTGACTGAGCCTCTCAGACTCAGATGAAGGGACCCAAATCCCCTCTGCCATGTCACTATCACTCCTGCCGCATCACAATCACAGCCAGGCCTCCTCTCTCCCTCCCTTGCTCCCTGCCTCCCAGTACACTTGTGAGATGATGCCTGGAGTCTCCCACTTTCCAAGGAGCCCCTCTGGGCCCTTGGTGACCGTGCAGCGCAAAATGCTAGTGTACACAGGGCTCTAATATGTGCCCGAAAATTATCCGAGGAGAAAGCAGTGCCGCCCCGCCTGGTACAGCCCACCATATTCCCCCCCCCTCGGGAATCTCAACCAGGCGGGGCCAACCCGGGCCCCAGGAGGGGAGGCAGCCGCGGCCCCCACCGAGGAAGCAGGGCCCCCTCCAGCCCCTCCTCCTGAACAGGAGGAGGGAGGTACCACCGGAGGGGGCTGGGTCTCGGACATAAATTCCCAGCTGCCCCAGGGGCCCCCGAAGATAGAGGCGGGGCCAGGGCCAAAGGGAAGAGGAGGAAACAGGGACCCCTCCGGGCCCTCCTGGCAGGGGGGGAGGTCGAGGGGGCGCTGCCGGCCCCCCTCCTCCACGCCCGCAAGTCCCTTCCTCCCCGCCAGGGCCCATCCACCATCTTTGGCCCAGAGGGACACTCCCTGTTTCCGGCCATCCGCCAGCCCGCTGCCTCCCCCACCCGCCCTGGACCCCGCCCACGACCCCTGTCAGACTCCTCTTGTAAGTACTCATCCGCATAATTTTCTTTTATTCTAATTGACATGTTTTTTTATTTGTCTTGCTTTTCATCTCTCTTCCCATTCTTTTTCTGTTATCTTTGTTCCTCCTTCTTCCTTTCACAATTCTCTTAATGTTAGTCTTTTCTTTTTTCCTGTGTCTCTTATATATTTCACTTATTTGTTTTAATTGCTCACTATTTTCTCTTTTTAATCCTTTTATTATAAATTCCTCGAATGGTGTCTTTTTTTTCTGGTTTAGAAAGATAGTGATAGATACATGATAGACAACGAGTTAAACATGAGCCAACAATGTGATGAGGTGGCAAAAAAGCCAATGGACTTTGGCCTGCATCAATAGGAGTCTAGGGTCTAGATCCAGGGAAGTCATGCTGCTCTCTTTTCTGCCTTGGTTAGACCACACTGAGAATGCTGTGTCCAATTCTGGGCACCACAATTGAAGAGAGATATTGACAAGCTGGAATGTGTCCAGAGGAGGGCGACTAAAATGATCAAGGGTTTGGAGAACAAGCCCTATGAGGAGCAAATTAAAGAGCTGGGCATGTTTAGCCTGAAGAAGAGAAGCTGAGATATTCATTGAAAAACTAGAGCAAAATGTGCTACAGAATGTCCCACAAAAACAAAGTTTGGTAGTTTAATATACTGTTTCCATGTTTTTATGATTCATTAGCAAATGATATTATGATTAGGAACAATGGCTTCAAACTACAGGAAAGCAGATTCCACCTAAACAGTAGAAAGAACTTTCTGATTGTGAGAGCTGTTCGGCAGTGGAACTCTCTGCCCCAGAGTGTGGTAGAGGCTCCTTCTTTGGAAGCTTTCAAATAGAGGCTGGATGGCCACCTGTCGGGAGTGCTTTGGATGCAATTTTCCTGTTTCTTAGCAGGGGCGTTGGACTGGATGTCCCATGAGGTCTCTTTCAACTCTATGATTCTATGATTCTACGAGAGTGATAGATATAGGTAATGAGATGAAAGAAAGGAACAATAGAAATAAAGACAGAGGGAGAGTTAAATAAATGAAAGAAAGGGAGTGATAGATATATAGAAAGTTAGACAGACAGACAGACAGACAGATAGATAGATGGACTAGATGATAAAAAGGGCGTGGTAGATATACTTACAGATAGATATAGAAAGTTAGAGATAGATGGATGGATAGATGAAAGAAAAAAAATAGTGATAGATAGAAAGAGAGTGGTATAGATCAGCGGTAAACTTTTAGGAATTGTGGAAGTTGATGTCCGAAACACCTGGCGGGACCAAGTTAGCCCATGCCTGATATCATGGTCGATAATAGAAAGGGGGCAACAGAGATCTAGGCAGAGAGTGGGGTGGTGTTATCCCTCTGAGCGGCCTGCCTTGTACCTGGGGGCCTCGGCCTGTTGATCTGGACCAAACTTGCACAAAAAGGTGTCCTACACTAAAGTGGTAACTTTGAAGACTTATAATGTAACCATTGTCCTGAGCCAGGAGCATCCACACAAGATTCAGGTATTGACAGGAGGAAAATGAGTGGATATATATGGAAGTTTTTGTATCAGGTGGGGGGAGGGGTTGGGGATATCTGTGGTTATTGATACACAGTTCCTCCATTCTGATGGCTGTCATAGATTCAGCCAGATGGCAAGCAGACAAAGCAGACTGAAGGCAAACAGAGTGACAGACCCAAGTTCATAAACTTCCTACACTGAAAATAATGAATTTCTTAGGATGGGAAGAATTTACAGTGTTCTTTGATATGCCAAGGGGCTTGTCTATTCCAGTAAAAAAAACAACAACATAGTGGCTCAGAAATAACGACTGAATGTCTAAACGTCATCCATAAACTTATGGACCTTAATGCACGGTAAACCATATTGACCACTTTAGCTCCTTACTAAGGAAAGTCAGGGAATGCTGTGGAATTTCAATGAAATTTAGCTACACGAGGCCATCTCCTTTTCTCTGGATATATCAACACAAGGAAATGGGGATGGATTGGGTCCATGTCACCATAGGCACTGCCAAACAATTGCAGGGCTCCTGGCCATTGTGGGCACTGTGTCAATCCACCCCCGATCCCTTCCCTGCAGTGACTAGGAGCTCTCCAGAACCTCAAAGGGCATTGACAACAATGACCGGAAAGGTAAGGTGACAGTCCAGCTAGGTCATTCAGTTGTTGGTTCCTTAAAAGTCTTTAAAAGACATAACAGAATAAAGCAATCAAGTAGCCATCAATTTGTAACCATCTATTTTACTAACTCTCTATGAAATCGCAGATTTACAGATTGTATAGTCCATAATGTCATGTCCGATGTCTTCATATTAGCAAAGTATCTCAGAGAGCTCATCCAATGATGCATTAAATACCTCTGTAGGAATATGACCGTATACTTTCTCTTGTATCACATTTTAGGTGAATGATGTGTTTGTGAACTTGCCTTTCTACTATGAAGACATGATACAGGCTTACATCCGAGGGAATGAGGCCGTCATCAAGACCAATTTTGACCTGACAGTAACCTTTGACTGGAAGAGTTATGTCAAAGTGTCTGTGCCCAGCACTTATTCCAATGCCCTTTGTGGCCCAGTATGTGGAGAGGAACAGAAACTAATCTATAAAGGTGACCAATACTGTGGGATCCTCATCAGAAAGGATGGCCCATTCAGACATTGTCATGGGATCATTGACCCAACTCCCTACTTTGATGGTTGTGTCTTTGACACCTGCCAGTACCATGGTCAGCATGACGCGTTGTGTAATGCCATCAGTGTTTATTTGGCAGCCTGTCAGGCCCTGGACGTCCAAATTGAAGAATGGCGATCGGACACCTTCTGCAGTAAGTATCATCTCTTCAATTCATTTTGCAATAGTCTGTAGGCAACTGCTGAACAAGTGCACATACAAAAACAATTCTTTGTGTTGAAAAAATCATGTTGCAAAAGTGTTTATGTTCCTGTTTTATTGAATTATGTTTTGATTGACAGTTGTGCTGCCAAAATGTATTTGACCAAGAAGACAAATATCTGCCTGAGGTCTCCCCCATTACAATCACTATCCAGATACTCTTTTCTTCGAACCACCTGGGTGCGCTGTTCTCTCACCTTACTTAGCCACTGCATCTTAGGCCCTTTCTACACTGCCATATACTCCAGATTATCAAATAAGATAATCCACATTATCTGCTTTGAACTGGATTATATGAGTCTACACCAGGGGTCCTCAAACTTTTTAAATAGAGGGCCAGGTCACAGTCCCTCAAACTCTTAGAGGGCCAGATTATAATTTGAAAAAAAAAACCATGAATGAATTCCTATGCACACTGTACATATTTGTAGTGCAAAAAACACTTAAAAACAATACGATAATTAAAATGATGAACAATTTTAATAAATATAACCTTATTAGTATTTCAATGGGAAGTGTGGGCCTGCTTTTGGCTGGTGAGATAGGATTGTTGTTGTTGTTGTTGTTGTTGTGTGCTTTCAAGCCATTTCAGACTTAGGCTGACCCTGAGTGAGGACTGGGTAAATGACCATATTTATATATTTATTTATTTATTTATTTATTTACAGTATATACTGCTTTTCTCACCCCGGGGGGGGGGGGGGGGGGGTTCAAAGCCTTAGTTTGAGGGGCCCTGGTCTACACTGCCATATAATACAGTTCAAAGCAAATAATCTGGATTCTATATGGCAGTGTAGAAGGGGCCTGAGTCTCCAATCCACTCCCATAAAGCTAATTTGCTCTTTTTCACAATCTAATCCCCCTAGTTGCTTCCTCTTCCTCTTCACACAATAAGGGAATCACCTCAATGTTGTCCAATCTGCCTCTTAACGCCCTTCAATTTATCAGGCACCAGGGTCTTCCCCATTTTGACATCTTTTTAGTTTCAGAAGAACTTGAAAGCCTTTCAAAGGGAAGCAACTTCTCTACTTGATAGTTTTTCCTACTAAAATTCTAGCTCATATGGAGCTGCCTCTGAAGCTTCTTCTAGAGGGCCGATTATGTCCAATCTAAACTGTCGCTCCTTCTCAGAGAAGGGCATGAAAATAGTGCTCTAAAGCAAACAAATACTTTGTAATAACAAAACTTGATCAATCCACCTTCAGAGCTGCCCAAGTTTAAGATACCCAAGTTTCATGGACTTGGAGCTATGGTGAAAACACAAATACGCAAGTTGATTCATTCTCAATTAATTAGAATATGTCAATAAGATCATCAGACCAAAAAAAAAAAAAAAGAACTCCGCTGACTTTGTTTAATTTATTAGAGGCAATAATTTCAAATATGTCCCTCACATATAATAAGTATCCAGTATCCAAAGAAGAAATCACACTCTAAAACAACTTAAATGTGAACTTGAAATTCCCCACATTCTGCTTTGTCTTTTCTTCTAGGTCTTGCTTGCTCACCAAACTTCCATTATGAGCTCTGTGGAAACGGCTGTCCAGCAACTTGCTATGGTCTCTCTTCTCCATATGGCTGTGAACCCTCATGCAAAGAAGGTTGCTATTGTGATTCTGGGTTTCTCTTGAGTGCAGATCAGTGTGTTCCTCTTGGTGATTGTGGCTATACGTACCAGGGGAAGTACTACAAGAAGGGAGAGGAGTTCTATCGCACTTCCTTCCACCATTCTCTTTCATTCCTTCTTTTGCTGGCTTTCACAAGCTGTGGAACCAGGTATGTGTATTATCAGAGGATTTTTAAAAATTGGATCCATATTGTGCATATATTTACAAAATCAAATGCCCAGAATTTTACTGATTATAGCCATAAATCACCACAAGCTTGCATAACAAAGTACACTATGAATAATGTATTATTACGTGATATAAAATAGATCCTAATATAAGTTTAAATTTTCCAAGGCATCATACTTTCTTGCTATCAGAACAAAATCTGTCTCACCTGTCAACAAAATATTTTTCCAGCTACTCCTACTGTGACGGCGTGAGTGGCGCCACCTATATGTAGAACTGTAAGTTGCAGGATTTGAACTGTTGTATCATGCCTGATTTTGCCTTTTTACCCTGTAAATGTATAGTTGGATTGATTGGTTATTTATAGCTGTCAATCATTGTTGTTTGCACCAGTTGAATTGCTCCTCCTGCTCAATTGTTTGACCCCACCTCTCCCTAGAGAGCAGGAAAGTGTTTCCTTTTCCATTCCACAATCACATTTTCTATCAGATGGCTGTGAGAGAGAGACTTGGCTCTGAAGCCCTTGATTAAGTTACCTCTCAGCACCAGTTCTGAGGTTCTTACCCTTGAGACTTATGCTTCATGTTCAGATCAACCTGGACGATGTTGAGAAGTCTCAAGCGCCTTCAAACCAGTTCTTTGGCACCAGAGGAAGGCTTTGTGCCTTCAAAATATAGGCCATTGGAATTGGGGTTGTGATTATTCCTATATTCACAGCCATTGAGAAAGAAAGACCTGGAAAAGTTTCTGAGCTGCAAAACTCCTTGGACCCAAGACAACCAGAGACTGTAATGTATATTTTCCTTTACCCCTTTGAAACTTCCAGCTTATTGCCTTAAAGGGATAACTCTTTGTGAACAATTAAACCTATTTTGAGTTATCTACAGTGTTTTGATCCTTGGGAGTTCCAGTTTTCCTAAAGGAGGGCAAGAAGCAATCCCCTGGGGGAAAGATGTCATGTCCATGCCTCTTTCACTAAAAGTTATAGCCCCCAAGCGCGACGACACACCTACTGGGTACAATATTTACCTTGTACCCAGTAGAAGTTATCCTTTCTCTGTCAGTGCTTACTACTCATTTCCCTTTCTGTTTTTTCAGCTCTCACCTGCCCATCCAACAGCCATTATGACTTATGTACAAGGACATGTGATTTTACCTGTGCTGGATTGTCTTCTCCAGGACAATGTACCAAAACATGCTTTGAAGGGTGCCAGTGTGACAATGGCTACCTGTTTGATGGGGACAGGTGTGTGCCAATGGAGAACTGTGGCTGTGTACACGAGGGGCGCTACATCAAGGTAAGTTCAACTGTTGTAAGTTTTGATCCACTCATGTGTGCATATAGCTTTTCTTGACTCTCATAAGAAAGGGGACAAAGAACCTTGGACCCCTAGGTATTATGGGATTACAACTTTCATCAGCACCATCCAAAATAAGGCAAGGTGTGATAGGATTTGTAATCCAATAACATCTGGAAGGTTACACATTGCTAACCTCTGTTTTAGGAGCAAGCTTCTTTCCTCACTGAGCCCCAAGTAGGCTTATGACATAATGGAGGAGAATGTGCTGCTTATCTTGATGAAATGGGTGTCTTCCAAATATAGTTTCTGTTACGTTTCTAAGTAGTCAACATGACTTTCTAAGTTTTCAGAGAACCGCTAAGTGGATTGCTGTGAGTTTTCCGCACTGTATGGCCATGCTCCAGAAGCATTCTCTCCTGTACTTTTCAAGGAGCCTCCAAGCAGAAAAATCATCACTATTATTCATTGCAATTATGATCCCAAATTGAAGTAGAGGTGTGGATGGCAAACCATTTCTTCATAGAATTATTTTCAAAATCCTAAAGGCAAAGGTTTCCTTTGACATTAAGTCTAGTCATGTCTGACTCTGGGGTGGTGGTGCTCATTTCCATTTCTAAGCTGAAGAGCCGGCATTGTCCATAGACACCTTCAAGGTCATGTGGCCAGCATGACTGCATGGAGTGCCTTTGCCTTCCCGCAGAAGCTGTACCTATTGATCTACTCACAGTTGCATGTTTTCGAACTATAGGTTGGCAGAAGCTGGGCCTAACAGTGGGAACTCATCCCGCTCCCCAGATTCTAACTGCCAATGTTTCGGTCAGCAAGTTCAGCAGCTCCATGGTTTAACCTGCTACACCACCAGGGGACCCTTTGTGCCAATCCTAGTCTTACAATATTTTTATTCTGAGTACCTTTGAATTTAGGACTATGAAATATTTGGATTTGCCCCTACATGCATAGTCTTTTTTGTTTTGCAAGATATATTTGTAGAGTTCTCTTGATTTCAGTATGTGTTCACAAGTATTTACATTCCATTTTCAACATCGTCTCCTTTTTGATGCTGTGCATTTTGCAGGCTGGCGAAGGTATAATCTTAGAAGGTTGTTTGAAGAAATGCACCTGCCACGCTTCCGGCCAATTCATTTGTGAGGAAACCAACTGCCCAGAAGGCGCCATATGTTCCCTCCATAACGGTGTGCGTGGTTGCATGTGGCCCATGGGAGAGTGCATACTTCAACCTGGAGCACAGCTGACCTCATTTGATGGCACCTCTGGACAAATCCTCTCCCACTAAATAATATAATATACTTTGTTTATATTCCGCTCTATCTCCCCGAGGGAACTCAGGGAGGATTACAGAACACATATCCAGCAAACATTCAATGCCGTTATACAGTTGACAGGAACATACAGTACATAAACAGAGGTATATGCTTTTCCTATCTTTTTCCATCTCTGTAATCTGGAGGCTGTGGTCAACTTTTGCCACAGGAAAATGTACACAGGAATACATATATTAGCAATGTTGCACACAAAATATACCTATGTTTAGGGTGCAAGATAAGAGAATCAATTGTGTAATAGCTGGTCTATTTTAACCTTTGTTTTAACCTTCGGTTTTAACTTTTTTGGTATGAATGTTTACCCTTTAATGATGATATTTTTAATTGCTTTTAACTTAAGTTTTAATGTATGTTAGTTCACTATTACAGGAGTCTTAGGATAGTGATTAGTGTCTATTTGTGTACTTTTTTTGTTTTTTTCTTTAATGTTGATATATAGTCAATGGAGTAAATAAACTTTGCTTGCACATAGTTCTGAAGAGAGAGTCAACTCATTCTGTGGGAAAGTTGATACATTTGGAAAATAAGTACTAAAATATAGCATTAGGAGATGAGAGTATTCACTTTCATTCTTTAAAACAAATTTGGCAAATGGGTATAAGAAACTTGGTGGAGGAAATTTGACAAAGAAAAGTAACATGGATAGAACAAAAATTAAATATAAGAGGAAATGGTTGAAAAACACATGTTTTGAGTTTTGGAAAGAATTCTACAAGGATGAAACATTCAGGATTTTAATTCTCTTTTTGACATTTTTTACTTTGCTTCTCATTAATGTCCTTGAAGAATTTCCTCGGTCAATCACTGAGACTTTTCTTTAATTTTTTCTTTACAGACAATGAATTTTTGCATTCCTCCCTTCTGGTTCCTAATCAATTAGGTTTAATAAGGCTGATCTATTTTTACACTAAAACTTGGCATATTACAGGGATGTTCTTCAGGTTGTATTTTAACAGAATGATTGATTTAATGCTCTCTTATTTTTGATAGTTGCCATTCATGGTCTGTGCCTCAATCTGCTCCTAGTGTTGTTTGTGCAGAGAGAATAGCTCTTTTCCATCTTCTATTTCCAATCATGTAGTCTAGCCGATTATAATATTAGTCATTCAAGTGATGCTCATGCATACAGTTGCCTCTTTGGTTGCTTGAAAACTGGATTTGTGATTCACCATTAGTCTTACAAAATTCAAGTATAAAGTACTTTTCTGCAAACAAACGTGCCTCTTGGGGCCCTTCCACACAACCCTATATCCCAGAACATCAAGGCAAAAAATCTCACAATATCTGTTTTGAACTGGGTTGTCTGAGTCCACACTGTCATATATCCCAGTTCAAAGCAGATGTTGTGGGATTTTCTGCGATTATATTCTGGGATATAAGGCTGTGCGGAAGGGCTCTCAGGCTTCTTGAAGACATAGAATGTATGTGCGTCTTCTATTTTGGAGATAACCAAGTCTTTTCAGCATATATATTTTCTTTACTTCAACTCTAATCCAACATTTTGCTATCTGTCTACATTTCAGGTAAATGGACATCGAGTATCACTCCCAGGTACAATATCTGAAAATATTTCTATAAGCATCTCTCGTCATGGGGTTGTGATTGATCTAGCTTCTGAAGTCAAAGTTCTCCTCAGACCCTGTGGAGAAGTGAAGGTGGAAGTCAGTGAGAGCCTGGGAGGAAAACTCTGTGCCTCTTGTGGGAACTTCAATGGAAATGGTGCTGATGACTTGGTGCTGCCCAATGGGAAGACAGCAGGAAACATTGCTGAAGTTATTGATGCCTGGAAGGCCATGGATTTCTATGGCTGGTGAGTGGTTCTGGAGAGAGGTCTTTGTCATTTTTCAAAGAGTACAAGAGAAAAAAATGATTGCTCCACTGTTTGAATGGCAACTCTAAGCTGGACATTACATAGAATTTTCTTCGCAGTATGTATTCAAGGAGGGATGACTTTTCCTTCCCCTGCAGTTGAGAGAGTGTGACTTGCCCCAGGTTACCCAGCCAGTTTCTATGGTTGAGCAGGGATTCTAGCTCTCGTCTCCAGAATTACAGTCCAATGTTCCAACAACTACTCTTTAATGACGCCCCTTTATTACATAGAGATAGGAAAGAGTAGCATTTGAGAGCAGGTTGTAGCCATTTAAAAGCAGAAAGTATAATGAAGGTACACACTACACAGGGATTAAAATACATATAAACACTATCATTAAGTCTGTTTCCTTAAAAGTTGCACAATGATCTTATGAAATATTTGGATGATGCTCATAATATTTTCCATGTTTTTCTCTCTTCCAGTAAAGTCTGAAAGCCACCTGAATCACTGTGAAGGTTTCCCTGTGGTCTTCATAGCTGGTAGTAACTTTAACTATTTAAACTCATTTTTTCAGAATATAAGAATATAATGCATTTTTTCAGAATATAAGAGTTTCCAGGTATTGCATTTCATGTATCAATAAAAGATTTTTGGAAATCTGTTTGAGAGTAACATCAATTTAGCCTGAATGATTTCTGTTCTGTAGCATTGCTCTGGAAGGTGATAGCTGACATAGGACTGTAACTGGAAAATGGGCAAGATCCTATATCAAGTAGGAGGAAACGAAGTTTCTGCCTGCACACTTCTGTGACCTTGCAAGCATGTGGTTAGACACTGAGGCTGAAGGTCAAGGGACATGTGGCTGCCCACCGGAGTATGGCCAAATATGAAGCAATACCGCTATCCACTAGGGGTGTGCACAATTCCATTTGACAATACCAGATTCAGGGAAACTCATTGATCTGGCTGCCAAACCTCCAAAAACAGACCAGGCTGACGGGTGGGGGGGGGGGGCAGTTGAAGTCTCAGCTGATACGAATCAATAACAGCTAATGGTGGCTAACAGAGCTGAGTGGCAGTCTACCTGAGGCAAATGTGGCAAGAGCAGGAGCATAGCAGCAGCAGCTCCTCTTCTTTCTTCCCCTGCCACTTCCCCATCCCTTCCTGAAGCCCCCCCCCCCCTCTCAGTGGAGCAGTTGCTTGAGGCAAATAAAACCAAGAGAGAGAAAGGCTTCCCTAGGCCTCTCCTCTAAAAAGAGCCTCACTGGGAACTACAAGCCTTTAAAGGACCGAATCTTACCGGCATGAAAATGATACCCCCCCCCCCTCCGGATTTTGGGCATTTCCCAGAAAACAAAACAAAGGGACAGCCAAAAATGGGGCCAAAAACAGTACAGTTTTTTTTTCTGAATTTCATACTGGAGAATCTGCTGCTTTTGCTGGGGAATCTTTGGAAATTTCTGTTTTGGGGAATCTATTTCATTCTCTGTGAATATTTCTGTTCCTGTCGTATTTTTCATGTTTTTCTTTCTTCCAGTAAAGTGTGAAAGCCACCTCAATCACTGTGAAGGTTTACCTGTGGTCCTTATAACTATTTAAACTCTAGAGTGCATTTTTTCAGGATATAAGAGTTTCTAGGTATTGCATTTCATGTAGCAATAAAATATTTTTGGAAACCTGTTCAAGAGTAATATTTATTTATTTGCTGTATTTGTATACTGCCCTTCTCAGCCCTCAGGTGACTCAGGGCCATTTACAATGGCAACGATTTGATGCCCCAGAACACCATAAAACATTAAAAAAATATTAACACATAATATGCATCTCCTAATAAAAACATTGTCCCACCTCGTCATCCAGTCGTTCCAATTCCTATGTCTTTTTCCTTGCATTTTCAAATGTTTGTTCAAACAACCAAGTCTTGTTCCATAACCAAGGGCCACCACTGAGAAGGCCCTGCCTCTCGCCCCCTCCAAATGTGTTTGTGACGCAAGCGGGATTGAGAACAGGGCCTTCCCGGACAATCTTAAAGTCCTAGCAGGTTCATAAGGGAAGATGTGTTCAGACAGATAAGTTGGGCCAGAACCATAATATAATTTAGCCTGTGATTTCTTTTCTGTAGTCCTGCTCTGGAAGGTGATAGCTGACATAAGACTGTAACTGGAAAATGGGCAAGATTCTATATCAAGTAGAAGGAGACTAAAATTCTGCCTGCACACTTCGGTGTCTTTATAACCAGCTTTCAGACACTGGGCTGGGGGTCAAGAGGCATGTGGCTGCCCACCGGTGGATGGCTAAATATGAAGCAATACCACTATCTGTTAGGGGTGTGCATGATTCCTTTTGGCAATATCAGATTCAGGGATATTCATTGATCTGGCTGCTGAACCTCTGACAATGGACCAGGCGGAGGGCAATCCAAGGCTCAGCCAATATAGATGGGGACCTATATTCACGGACCCCCCCCCCCCCCAACTTATCCTCTTCTAACGGCTTTTCTTCCCTCTCTCTAACTGACTTCTTTCCTCTCTCAGAATGTTGTTTTTTTTCTTCCAACTGTCATCCTTAACTCCCTCCTTTTTAAAATTCCGGCATCTGCTCATTTAAATATGACCAATCAGATTCCCTTATGTAAATTAACTCCGCCCCGACTGCTACTACCCCTTTAAGAATCATAGAATGGCTGGCCTTATTCCAACCCTGCAATATAGGCCATGTTCTAACATTAACGTTTACTCTTAAATTCTACCCCATAACCAGTAGTTCGCTACAGCTTCCCCAGGCCTCTCCTCCAGAGACAGCCCCCCTGGGAACTACAAACCTCTAAAGTTTCCCTATTCACAGCAATGGACCGAATCTTACCAGCACAAAAACAATATCCCCTCATTGGTGCCCAGCCGCAAGTTCCCTGGCGCGCGCACACAGCCTTCCGGCCAACGTTCCCTCTACAGAAGCCATGCCCACTCCAAGCCCCGCCCTGCCGCACACACACACACAACCCCACGCTCCATCACTCCCCCCACCACCGCACACACACACACGCAACCCCACGCTCCATCACTCCCCCCGCCGCCACACACACACAACCCCACGCTCCATCACCCCCCCCCACCGCCGCAGACACACACGCAACCCCAGGCTCCATCATTCCCCCCGCCGCCGCACACACACACGCAACCCCACTCCCCCGGCCGCTGCACACACACACGCAACCCCAGGCTCCATCATTCCCCCCGCCGCTGCACACACATAATAGTCCAGATATCTACCTCAACTTTGATAAGTTTTACTATAGGCCACAGCAACGCGTGGCAGGGCACAGCTAGTTTTTTAGAATTTTTGAAATAAGTAGTTTGTTGAGGTATTACAGCTCTCTGACTAAGAATTCTGAGTGCCCTTGCCTAAATACAAATGCCAGGGTTTCGTAGGATGAAGGCACGACAATGAAAGATTCTTCTCACCCCTTCAGGCGGCAGAAAAATAGATGCGCTACAAATAATCAAGGGACTCACAAAATCTGACCAAATGTACCTACTAGGGTTGTGCATTTGTGTCCCGGCTTTCAATGGGGGCCCTGATCTGTTTTTGGGGGCCTCCTGTATTCGGGAGGGCAGATATCTGTTTGTGCTCCAGGGTGCCAAAAGATACATTTCCTATTGGAGCACTATGGGGGGGGGGGGGCTCCCCTTCTGGGTGTGCGCTTTAAGGAGGCTTCTTCTTACCTGGTGTTTTTACTCTAAAGGAGGCGCTTGGCTGCAGGCACTTGCCGGCGTGGGCTTTCTCGGCCTGCACGCTGTAGAGAAATGTTTATTATAGAGTGTTTATTATACTGTATTTAAACTGTATTTATGTATTACATTTATTTCCATGGCCTAGCTGTGAGGGATAGGTTACCATGGTGACAAGACAAAGCCTCAGAGGAGGTGGGCGGAGCTTAAGGAGGAAAAGGTTTGAAAGTGGCAGTTAAGCTCCAGTCCGGTGGAAGAGACCCGGGGAAGAGGATAGCCAGTTAGGGCTCTGTTGTGAAGCTGTGAGAATTCAGTAGTTCCTAGAATTCGTGAATATTTCTTCAGCAAGAGAGCTGAAGGTGTTACCTTGTTAGATTGCTTAGGTTAAAAGAATCTAACAGAGGGAGTTTTCAGGATTGCCAGTAAGGAAAGACTGGTGATCAGTGGTTTGTTCCGAGTATAGGGCAAACAGGGTGGACATTCACAATAGGGAACTCTGAAGTAGTATAAGCACTTCACTAAGAAGAAGTTTGTAGAATTGTATCATCAGAAGCATGTATCTCAAACCAGCCATTTTGTAACATCAAGCCTAGTGCCAAGTTCAAATTCTCAAAACTGCAACAATTACGTTCTGTTAACAATAAAACTTGTTCTCTTTATATTTCAAACCTGCCTCCTCGATTGCTGTCATGCTTGGTGCATTCCACACTACCAAAGTCACCTCACAACACAACTAAAGATAAACAGAGACCTAAACCAGCGTCTCTAAACATATTGGTGGCAGCTTAATTGATATCTAAAAGAAGGTTCCTCACAGAATATTAGTGGCTATAAAGAAGATTAATACTTCCTCACATAATTTTGTTGACAAGCGGTGGGATTAGTGCTTCTTTACATAATTTGGTGGCAGACGACGGGATTCGTGTAACAACTAATCGAGTGCCTTAAGTTTAATTTAGGAATAAGTTGTGAGGTAAAAGTTGTTGAAAACATGGCTACCAGGCGGCAGAGAAAGCTGGCTGAGGAAAGAGAGAGAGACCAAGGGGAAAGCTCGAGCTCTGGGTCAGAGACAGAGCCAGTGCCTATGACAGAAATGGCTTATAAATACAAACTGGAAATGGAGGAAAAACGATTAGAGATGAGACGGTTAGAACTAGAGATGGAGGCAAAACAAAGAGAAAGAGAGAGAGAACAGGAGTTAGAATTGAAGAGAATGGAGTTTGAGCTAGAAAAACAAAGGTTGGCTTTGGCACAAACATCCAGTGTTGTCCAGGAAGGGAGATCTGGAGTGGATACCCCAGATTTGACAAAGAAATTCCCAAAATTTACAAAAGGAGATGACCCAGAGAAATTCCTTATATCTTTTGAGAGGTGTTGTCGAGATTTTGGGTTAGCTAAAGACAAATGGATGATATACCTAAGGCCTCAGATAAATGAGAAGCTTTTACAGATTTATGGACAGATGCCGGAGGAGTCTTGTAGAGACTATGATCTGTTTAAGAAACAGGTTCAACAGGAATATAGATTGACTCCTGAATATTATAGATTTAAGTTCAGGACGTTGAAGAAAGATAAAACACAAAGTTTTGCTCAGGTGGCCTCTAGATTGTCTCAACTGTTCGATAGTTGGATAAAGACGTCTGAGGTAGAAGATTATCAACAGCTGAGGGAACTTTTGAAATTGGAACAATTTTTCCAATTAGTTCCTTATGAAATTCGTTGGGTGATTCAAGATCGCAAGCCATCCACGATTGTAGAGGCAGCGGGTATGGCGGATCAAATAACAACCTTGAAAGAAGGATTTAAAAGGGAAGATCTGCCAGGGGACAAAAGAACAGACAGGCAGCCATTTTATCCACAACAAACGCGCCCACAACATGAAAAGGGCTCTGACATAGAAAACACCATCTATAGGAGGCAGAGTGTAATAAGACCAACTGCTCCTGAGGTAAAACGTCGGTGCTATCAATGTGGAAAATTGGATCATATAAAATATCAATGTCCTCTGCTAAGGAATGAGAAAACAACCCTCTTTATAAATAAAATGAAAGAAACACCAAAGGCAGAACCGGTTACTGTTGCAAAGGAGAGTTCAAGCTCAGAGCCTCAAGAGAAACAATGTCTGTTCATCCTGTCAGGCAGCCCATCTAAGGACTATTTAGAAACCATTTCTATTGATAACAAAGACAGGAAAGGACTCCGAGATACAGGTTCCGAAATATGCATAGTGCATCCCGAAATAATACCTCAGAGATTTCAGCAGCCAACCTCTGAAGTAAGATTAAAAGGCTTAGGTCCTGCGATTCCGACAGCGGTCGTGACTTTGCCAATACAATATGAAGGATGGAAGGGTGTGTGGGATTTTGCAGTCAGTCCTGACATACCATACCAATGTTTAATTGGAAATGATTTGGCTGAGGAGATTAAATACTGTAAGATGGCGTGTGGGGAGAAAAAATGTATCAACAAAAGCCCTGAACCGAAAGCCCTGTGTTTTGCCATCCGACAAGATGGGGATGAGAGCCCAGAAGCCAGTGCTACAGTTGCTAAGGTTGTTAAGAAGACAGGAGGAGTTGAGGAAATTCAACAGGAACAAAGAGCAGAAGAACAACCCTATAGATTTATTGCTGGAGATGGTGTTCCAAATATAAAGTCAGAAGTGTACAGCCAGGAGAGACCATGCAAACGAGGAACAAGCCCTGCAGCAGAGCCGATTCCAGTGGCTGATTATATGGAAAGACAAGTGATAAACTCTGAGGAGAAAGAGGAATCCTTGACCTTAAAAGATGTATTTCCTTCAGCTCCACGTAAAGAAATTACCTCAGCTGAACTTTTTGACAAAGACAATAAAATAAATTCTAAAGGGAAAGCTGAAGAAAAACAAACTCTAGATGTGACAGTAGAAGCTGATGCGAGTTCAGAATATCCAGGGGTCTTCTGTGAAACAAAGATCCATACATCTGAAGAGAAAGTGAACAGAAAAAGAAGATTTGGCCATGTGTCGGAAGAGAGATCTTCTTTATCCTTGAACGGAGAGAAAGGAGAGAGTGGAGGCCGAGCTGATGGACTGTCAGGAGAGCTGATATACGCAGACTATATTGGTGGTGATAAAAAGAAAAAGCTGCAATTTCTAGCTTTAGAAGTTTGTCCAGATAGCAGTGATGAGCTTGCCATGAAGAAGGACAATATTCGTGTTCGTTCTTCTAATGACAGTGAATTCTCTTCAGTGCCAAGAAAAGATGCTAAAGGAATTCCAGATTATTCACTACAACCTGATGCTTCATGGAAGCAAGCCATTGTTCAAGCCCTGAAAATCGATGGAAACAGAACTGTTCCTGATAATTGGAAGGTCAGATTAAAAGAGGATACCCCAGCAACAAAAAAGAGAGGAGAAAAGACTTGCAGACATCGTGTGAGGAAGAAAACCATATCTCCAGGTAATCGAAAAGACATCAAGAGACAAAAGAAGAAACCTAAAAAGAAGAAACGAAGAAGTGGAAGAAAGAAGCTAAAAAATCATCATAAAGAGACATTGCTGTAGACAGTTGGTCCAATACAACTGAGGTTGTGTTTGAACCATGGGACATTGGACACTAAGACATCTATGTCAATGATCAAATGTGGGAGTTTAACTATTGTGTGGGCTATTAACAAATTGAGACCATATGTATGGAGAAAAGTTGTGGTATGATATATAGATAAATGTCTTATAAATTAACCAGACTAGGTAGAAGGTCAATTATATATGTTAATGTATAAAGGTAATGTATGTGTAATATAGTATAAAATAGTATAGTGTAATATTTAAACCAAATGGGTATACTGTTTTATTATAGACTTATAGAATATAGGATGTTATTACAGTGGTGAACTGTATATGTTTCATACCATAGATATAAGATATAATCCCATTATAATAAAGTGTGGTAGGTATATACGTTTTGCAATAGGCAATAAATATTTACAAATATATGTATAAGTATAAAAATGTGAGACTTTGATACCACATCCATAGATGATACTAGAATGTTGTAGGTTAAAGGTTTGTATGTATGTGTAATTGAAATGTATTTAACCCTAATATGTTTCCCTTTCAGAATTGGTGTATATGTATTTATTGTTAAATGATATGTAGGATTATTTTTGCTATTCTAGGATTAAGAAATATGCAAAAATATTTTTCTGGGGGGGAAGGTGTAGAGAAATGTTTATTATAGAGTGTTTATTATACTGTATTTAAACTGTATTTATGTATTACATTTATTTCCATGGCCTAGCTGTGAGGGATAGGTTACCATGGTGACAAGACAAAGCCTCAGAGGAGGTGGGCGGAGCTTAAGGAGGAAAAGGTTTGAAAGTGGCAGTTAAGCTCCAGTCCGGTGGAAGAGACCCGGGGAAGAGGATAGCCAGTTAGGGCTCTGTTGTGAAGCTGTGAGAATTCAGTAGTTCCTAGAATTCGTGAATATTTCTTCAGCAAGAGAGCTGAAGGTGTTACCTTGTTAGATTGCTTAGGTTAAAAGAATCTAACAGAGGGGGTTTTCAGGATTGCCAGTAAGGAAAGACTGGTGATCAGTGGTTTGTTCCGAGTATAGGGCAAACAGTGTGGACATTCACAATAGGGAACTCTGAAGTAGTATAAGCACTTCACTAAGAAGAAGTTTGTAGAATTGTATCATCAGAAGCATGTATCTCAAACCAGCCATTTTGTAACATCAAGCCTTGTGCCAAGTTCAAATTCTCAAAACTGCAACAATTACGTTCTGTTAACAATAAAACTTGTTCTCTTTATATTTCAAACCTGCCTCCTCGATTGCTGTCATGCTTGGTGCATTCCACACTACCAAAGTCACCTCACAACACAACTAAAGATAAACAGAGACCTAAACCAGCGTCTCTAAACATATTGGTGGCAGCTTAATTGATATCTAAAAGAAGGTTCCTCACAGAATATTAGTGGCTATAAAGAAGATTAATACTTCCTCACATAATTTTGTTGACAAGCGGTGGGATTAGTGCTTCTTTACAACGCCACACAGGCCCGTAGCCAGGATTTCGGTTTGGGGGGGGGTTGAGTTTCAGGGTGGGGGGGCTGAGTTTGAGTGAAAGAGGGTCTACCCTAGCAAACCTTTTGTATCATTACCCCAATACCCCCATGCATATGGGATATATTGAGTATGGTGATCAGATCATGATATGAATAAACATAACAGTTTAAGTAATGCACCAGTAAGGCCTTTTCGCGAACCACCATGAGAATTTCGGGGGGGGGGGCTGAAGCCCCTCAAGCCCCCCCCCCCCCCCGCCCCCGGCTACATGCCTGACGCCACACATGCATTCCCCTTGGAAAGTAGGTTGGTGGGTGGGTTGACTGGCCTTGTGTGTATCTTCCTCTCCTCCTCCTCCTCTTCATCCACCTCTTCCTCCTCCTTTTCAGTAACAGCAGCCACTTGCCAGTGACTGCAGCCGAGTGCCTCTTACTCTATAAGAGGAGTTTGACTGCAGAAACTGCAGGAGGCAACCAAGGACCTTTTATTCCATGCAATGCATCAACGATAAACTATAAACAAGGGAGCTTGTGCAAATCACACTCTCTTGCCCTCAGAGCAAGACCAAGATTTGGACTGGAACTGTGAAGAGGATGGTTGGAAGCAGTCACCACCTCATCCACCTCATCACATTAAGAGGGGAAAGCATGGGTGACCATCCGTTTAAGAGAGAGAATGGCCCTTTTGCAGTTCTGCCTCCCCATCAGACTCACACTGGAAACTTAAGAGCTGACAGCACATTCACCCTTTACATTCATCACAAGGTCAGTATTACCGTTCAGCAGTGGAACTCTCTGCCCCGGAGTGTAGTGGAGGCTCCTTCTTTGGAAGCTTTTAAACAGAGGCTGGATGGCCATCTGTCAGGGGTGATTTGAATGCAATATTCCTGCTTCTTGGCAGGGGGTTGGACTGGATGGCTCTTCCAACTCTTTGATTTTATGATTCTATGATTCTATGATAAGTGGTCACGGCATTAGGAAGGTTGAGAAACACAACCATAAAGTCAAAAGATCAGAAAATTCCAGCGACGAAAAGGAAGAAGTCCTGATGGCTCTTCGTCATAGAGGATGGAGCGACACTCCCCCCCCCCCCCCCCCCAATGACTGGAATTGAGCACACCTTCCAAAGGCACCAAAAAGCCAGAGTCAACACAACATGCCTCCTTTCTGTTCTGCCTGTCTTTGTCCCGTTTTGAATGGGACAGAATGTTTGCCATGTAGGTGTCCTGTGTTCCACCCTGAGTCCCCTTGGAGAGATAGGGCGGAATATAAATAGAGTGATATTATTATTAATACAGTTCCTCAGGTTGTGGTAACCCCCAACCATAAAATTATCTTCTTTGCTGAGCAGAGGAGGGCTTTTGGTGGGAGGATTTGCCATCCGTTTCCAAAAAGGAAGAGAAGGACAGGCGGAGAGATCTTCAGCCTCCTCTGCCAAAGGGGATCCTAAGATCATCAGAAATATGTGTTTCAGAAGGGTCTCCAAACCCTCTGGCGACCCCCTCCTATTGGTCTGCATCCAGGGGTCCCGACCCCCAGGTTGAAAAACACTGCTTTATGGTGTCGTAAAACCACTTCTTTAATGGGATCCTATGGTTCTGTCCCAAAGCTCAGAGGATACAAGAGAAAGTGATCCAGGTTAAAAACCATTGCTTTCCTTGGGATCCTACTGATCTGCATGGAACCCAAGGGAATACAAGAGGAAGTGAGCCAGGTTAAAACCATTGCTTTCCTTAGGTTCCTATTGATCTGCATAGAACCCTATAGGACACAAGAGACAACAAGCCAGGTTTAAACCATTGTTTTCCTTGGTTTCCTATTGATCTGCATGGAACCCCATAGGACACAAGAGACTGCTGACGGTTGGACAATGAAACAAGATGAGGAAACTCTGATGGTTCCCACCCCACCTATTTTTCAGTTGTAAAGATGGGAGTAAGGTGTGGTAAGAGGGAGAAGCTCTGAACAGGATTGCTGGCCCCACTGCATCGCCCTCTCCAAGGTCACCACAGTACCAACAGGCCCAGGAGAGCCTCCCCATCGCCTTCCCCAAGGCTGTGGCGGCTCCCGGTGATTTATTCCTGTTTGATGTTTGTTTGTTTTGGCAATGAATGTTTGCCACCTTGTTCTTTTGTCTGTAAACCGCCCAAGTCCCTTTGGGGAGATAGGGCAGTGTATAAATGACACATTATTAAGATTATAATACTAGCCGTCCCCTGCCACACGTTGCTGTGGCCCAGCGTGGTGATCTGGAAAATAAAGTAAGGAGAAAGTGTTGGTTTCTAATATATGTAATTTCCTTATGCTTGTGGGTAAACAATATTTCTTGATGTTTCTTTGTTAGTGTTGAAGTAGAGATTGTGTGGTTTGTGTGGTCCAGGATTGTGTACCCTGGAACAAGCAACATATCATTGTCCTTCTTGAGGGGTCCCTTTCAAATCTATGATACTTTATCTGTCATATACATATATGTGTGTGTGTGCGCGTGCATCATATCTATTGATATCTATGGCTGGGTGGCTCTTTGTCAGGAGGGCTTTGGTTATGTCTTCTTGTGCTGGTGAAGGGAGTTGAACTGGATGGCCTTAAGGCAGCATTTCTCAGCCTGGGGGTTGGGACCCCTGTGGAGGTCACAAAGGGGTGTCAGAGGGGTCACCAAAACCATCAGAAAACACAGTATTTTCTGTTGGTCATGGGCAGGCCCGTAGCCAGGATTTCGTTTCGGGGGGGGGGGGGCTGAAATTTTTTTTAGGGGGGGTTTCGGGGGGGGCTGAGTTTCGGGGGGGGCTGAGTCTGAGTGAAAGAGGGTCTAGCCTAGCAAACCTTTTGTATCAATACCCCAATACCCCCATGCATATGGGAAATATTGAGTATGGTGATCAGATCATGATATGAATAAACATAACAGTTTAAATAATGCACCAGTAAGGCCTTTTCACGAACCACCATGAGAATTTCGGGGGGGGGGGGGCTGAAGCCCCCCGAGACACCCCCCCCCTCCCCCCGGCTACATGCCTACCATAAAACATTTAAAAACATTAACACATGCCTGGTCATGGGGGTTCTGTGTGGAAACTTTGGTTCAATTCTATCAACTCCCAAATGTCAAGGTCCATTTCCCCCAAACTCCATCTGTGTTCATATTTGGACATATGGAGTATTCATGCCAAGTTTGGTCCAGATCCATCATTGTTTGAGTCCACAGTCCTCTCTAGCTGCAGGTAAACTACAACTCCAAACTCAAGGTCGATGCCCATCAAACCCTTCTACTGTTTTCTGTTGGTCTTGGAAGTCCTGTGTGCCAATTCCATCGTTAGTGGAGTTCAGAATACTCCTTGATTGTAGGTGAACTATACATCCCAACAGCTACAACTCCCAAATGATAAAATCTTTTTTTTTTTGAGTGATGGTTGGTCACCCATTGGGTTGTTATGCGCATTCTGTCCAAATTTGGTGTCAATTCATCCAGTGGTTTTTGAGTTCTGTTAATCCCACAAACGAACATTACATTTTTATTTATATAGATAGATGACTGGCCCCTGTGCAGAGCTCCCTCCTTTCAGGACATTTCAGCCTCTTTTCAACCCTGGAACATTGGATGATGAGCTCAGTGCTTCTCCATGCCAGGAAAGAGGCTGGAGTGTCCGCTTAAGGAGAAATTTCTCAATGGGAGGAGGTGGTTAGAGGACGAGCCATACTCTCTCAGCCTCAGAGGAAGGCCAGGCAAAGCTCTCTTTATAGTGAATGAGCGTGGCTTAGAAGTGTGAAGAGGAAGGTCCGAAGCCCCCCTCGCTCGGCCCTGGATGGGCTTGGGCAGGGCACACTCAGAGGAAGGCTGTGGCAAACCCCTCTGAGGACAAGTGACTGAGCCTCTCAGACTCAGATGAAGGGACCCAAATCCCCTCTGCCATGTCACTATCACTCCTGCCGCATCACAATCACAGCCAGGCCTCCTCTCTCCCTCCCTTGCTCCCTGCCTCCCAGTACACTTGTGAGATGATGCCTGGAGTCTCCCACTTTCCAAGGAGGCCCCTCTGGGCCCTTGGTGACCGTGCAGCGCAAAATGCTAGTGTACACAGGGCTCTAATATGTGCCCGAAAATTATCCGAGGAGAAAGCAGTGCCGCCCCGCCTGGTACAGCCCACCATATTCCCCCCCCCTCGGGGAATCTCAACCAGGCGGGGCCAACCCGGGGCCCCAGGAGGGGAGGCAGCCGCGGCCCCCACCGAGGAAGCAGGGCCCCCTCCAGCCCCTCCTCCTGAACAGGAGGAGGGAGGTACCACCGGAGGGGGCTGATCTCGGACATAAATTCCCAGCTGCCCCAGGGGCCCCCGAAGATAGAGGCGGGGCCAGGGCCAAAGGGAAGAGGAGGAAACAGGGACCCCTCCGGGCCCTCCTGGCAGGGGGGGAGGTCGAGGGGGCGCTGCCGGCCCCCCTCCTCCACGCCCGCAAGTCCCTTCCTCCCCGCCAGGGCCCATCCACCATCTTTGGCCCAGAGGGACACTCCCTGTTTCCGGCCATCCGCCAGCCCGCTGCCTCCCCCACCCCGCCCTGGACCCCGCCCACGACCCCTGTCAGACTCCTCTTGTAAGTACTCATCCGCATAATTTTCTTTTATTCTAATTGACATGTTTTTTTATTTGTCTTGCTTTTCATCTCTCTTCCCATTCTTTTTCTGTTATCTTTGTTCCTCCTTCTTCCTTTCACAATTCTCTTAATGTTAGTCTTTTCTTTTTTCCTGTGTCTCTTATATATTTCACTTATTTGTTTTAATTGCTCACTATTTTCTCTTTTTAATCCTTTTATTATAAATTCCTCGAATGGTGTCTTTTTTTTCTGGTTTAGAAAAGATAGTGATAGATACATGATAGACAACAAGTTAAACATGAGCCAACAATGTGATGAGGTGGCAAAAAAGCCAATGGGACTTTGGCCTGCATCAATAGGAGTCTAGGGTCTAGATCCAGGGAAGTCATGCTGCTCTCTTTTCTGCCTTGGTTAGACCACACTGAGAATGCTGTGTCCAATTCTGGGCACCACAATTGAAGAGAGATATTGACAAGCTGGAATGTGTCCAGAGGAGGGCGACTAAAATGATCAAGGGTTTGGAGAACAAGCCCTATGAGGAGCGAATTAAAGAGCTGGGCATGTTTAGCCTGAAGAAGAGAAGGCTGAGATATTCACTGAAAAACTAGAGCAAAATGTGCTACAGAATGTCCCACAAAAACAAAGTTTTGGTAGTTTAATAAACTGTTTCCATGTTTTTATGATTCATTATCAAATGAGATTATGATTAGGAACAATGGCTTCAAACTACAGGAAAGCAGATTCCACCTAAACAGTAGAAAGAACTTTCTGATTGTGAGAGCTGTTCGGCAGTGGAACTCTCTGCCCCAGAGTGTGGTAGAGGCTCCTTCTTTGGAAGCTTTCAAATAGAGGCTGGATGGCCATCTGTCAGGAGTCCTTTGGATGCAATTTTCCCCTTACAAGCAGCTGTCAGACACTGGGGGCAGCCAAAAATGGGACCAAAAATGGTACAGCTTCCCCCCCCCCCCCCGCCCCCGAATTGCACACCCCTACTATCCATCAAGAAGGCTCATTCTGATGGAGAATCTGCTGCTTCAGAATCTTCAGAAATTTCTGTTTTGGGGAATCTATTTCATTCTCTGAATATTTCTGTTTCTGTCTTGCTGGAGAATCTGCTTCTCTTGTTTCATTCCTGTGCAGATTCTGCCTTGCTTTGCTCCTTTGCTTGTAATTGACTTGTTCTTAACTTGGGGTTGTCACCCGGAATAAAGGAAATATCTCTTGGTGGGGTGGGGGGGGGGGGAGTAAAACTCCCTTAGAGGAGTTTTGAAAAATGCCCCCCATGAACTTAAAGTGAAGCTCAAAACTTGTACCACATTTGCAGAAAGGTTCCGTATCTAAAGAGGAAGTTGTGGACATGATTTTGCCTGTTATTCCCCTGGTAATGACTTTTAGGCCCAGTCCACACAGCTGCATTAATCCACATTGGATTATATGGCAGTGTGGACTCTGATAACCCAGCTCAAAGCAGACACTATGGATCATTTCCCTTGATATTATATGGCTATCTGGAAGAGCCCCTAGATAGCCCAAGGAGATGAAAAGAGTGGTGTTGCAACACATGAGACAAAGGGCACTTCAACACGACACTATATTCCAGAATATCAAGGCAGAAAATTCCACAGTATCTGCTTTGAACTGGGTTATCTAATGTGCATTTTCTGCCTTGATATTCTGGGATATAGAGCTGCTTGGAAGGGCCCAAAGCCAATCATTTGGTCTCTTTTAAATACTAACAGGATTTCCTAATATCTGGAAACTGCAACCATGGGAGATGTGCCAGTCTATGCTAGTTTGGCAAAGTTTCCATCCAACAGAAATAAACAAAATGTCCCCATAGCCAGATCCAACATGGTTACATCAGGTACCTAGACCTCAGGAGAACCCTGGTGAACCTCAGTGGATGGAGTAATTGCTTCATATCTGACTACACAGACACCCCCTCCTCCAACATACACACACACTTTTAACCTAGCATAGAGCACCTGGGATAGCTTTGACAGCTCTGTGGTAGGTCTGATGTGGTGGTAAATAGCTCAGTGCAGCATAGTTCTGCATGCAGAATACGATAGTAGACTGAGGCATGCAAGTTTATGGCCAAATGAGCACCTGAATCTTTCCATCTCATTCTTCTTCTTACACACACTCCTTTCTGCTAGCTCACCATATTACACAATGAAAGTACTACCCGGTTTCCCCTGAAAATAAACCCTAGCAAATTTTTCAAAATTTTGAGGATGCTTGAAACATAAACCCTACTTCAAAAATAATAAATTACAGTTCATTAAAATGCCAATTTGGAAAAAGAAAACATCCCCTGAAAGTAAGTCCTAACACCTTTTTTTTTTTTTTTGGTATGATTCCACTTTTACTGCCACTGTTGTATCTTATAGAATCTTTGAAAGAAGTAGTTTATTGAGTTACTACAGCTCTCTGACTAAGAATTCTGAGTGCCCTTGCCTAAATACAAATGCCAGGGTTTTGTAGGATGAAGGCAAGAAAATGAAAGATTTTCACCCCTTCAGGCAGCAGAAAAATAGATGCACGACAAATAATCAAGGGACTCACAAAATCTGCCCAAATGTACCTACTTGGGTTGTGCAATCGGGGTAAACCTTCACCCGTTTCGTGTCCCGGCTTTCGATGGGGGCCCTGATCTGTTTTGGGCGGCCTCCTGAAATCGGGAGGACAGATATCTGTTTGTGCTCCAGGCTGCCGAAAGATACACTTGCTATTGGACCACTATGGGGGGGGGGGGCTCCCCTTCCCGGTGTGTGCTTTAAGGAGGCTTCTTCTTACCTGGTGTTTTTAGTCTAGAGGAGGCGCTTGGCTGAAGGCACTGGCAGGTGCGAGATTTCTCGGCCTGCATGCCACACATGCATTCTCCTTGGAAAGTAGGTGGGTGGGTTGACTGGGCTTGTGTGTATCTTCCTCTCCTCCTCCTCTTCATCCTCCTCCTCCTCCCTCCCAGCAAGCAGCAGTCACTTGCCAGTGCCTGCAGCTGAGTGCCTCTTACTCTAGAGTTGGAGACATTTGGCTGCAGAAACTGCAGGTGCGTGCATTTTCTGGGCCTGCACACCACACATGCACTCTCTTTCCAAGGCAAGGAGGCAAGTTCTGGGAGGCGCTTGGTTGGCATGAACATTTTCTCTCCAGGGCTACACCACACCAGGGTTTACTTTTTATTTGTTGGGGAATTTTAAACTGCTAATGCTGAAAAGCAGGCCAGGAGCTGGGACCCGCTCTCTCTTGCTTTCGTGTTGAGCTGATTCCTGTACAACAGTGGTTCTGAACCTTCCTAATCCCGCAACCCCTTAAGATGGTCCCTCATGTTGTGGTGACCCCCAACCATAACATTATTTCCGTTGCTACTTCATAACTGTAATTTTGCTACTGTTATGAATTGTCATGTAAATATCCGATATGCAGGATGTATTTTCATTCACTGGACCAAATTGGGCACAAATATCCAATATGGGGTTGGGGAGGGTCTTGATTTTACTCATCTTGGAGTTGTGGTTGTTTGGATTTATAGTTCACTTACAGTCAAAGAGCATTCTGAACTCCACCAACAATGGAATTGAAGCAAACTCGGCACACACAACTCCCATGACCAAAAGAAAATACTGGAAGGGTTTGGTGGGCACTGAGTTTTGGAGTTGTAGTTCACCTACATCCAGAGAGCACTGTGGACTCAAACAATGATGAATCTGGACTAAAGTTGGCACAAATACCCAATATGTCCAAATGTGAACACTGCTGGAGTTTGGGGGAAATAGACCTTGGCATTTTGGAGTTGTAGTTGCTGGGATTTATAGTTAGCCCACAATCAAATAGCCTTCTGAACCCCACCAACAACAGAATTGGACCTAACTTCCCACACAGAACCTCATGACCAACAGAAAATATTGTGTTTTCTGATGGTCTTTGGTGACCCCTTTGACACCCGCCTGCAACAGCCCCCCCCCCCAGGGGTCCCAACCCCCAGGTTGAGAATCACTGCTGTACAAGAAGGCTTCCCATTTTGTGCTCCTGAAGTTCCAAAAGAAACAGGAGAAATTAATTCCACGCACAACTCTAGTACCTACACTGTAGTTGTAATGCAGTCTGACACCTCTTTAAAAGCCATGGAATCCTGGGATTTGTAGGTTTTTGAGGCATGAGCACTCTTTCATGATACAAGTCCCATGTTCCAATTGCATTGAGCCATGGCAGTACAAGCTGTGTCAAACTGTTGTAATTCCACAGTGTAGATGCATTCCAAATCAGGCCGAGTTGGTTCTGGGTTTAACTGAATCTAGAGCACATCAGTAGAGAAAACATTCATTTTAAGAAATATCTTTGTTCAGACTACTTTCATTTATTCCCTTTCCTCACATTTTCCTTTCATTTCCATGACTCTTCCCAATTGTTTTGTTATTTTGGGGGAATATGATTATTTCTTCATTACTCGGTTCCCTCAGGGCACCATCTGGTTCCGCTCTTCTTCTTACAAACAATGATGAAGATGTTTTGGCATTTGGATCTGTCATAACCAACACAGCTTTGGACTTCTAATCTGGGTGCTGTCCAGGGGAATTCTAATCCTCCCTTTACATGAAATTGGACCTCCATACATTTACTTATATTGGCAAGAACTTCACAAGACTCTTTCCTCTGTGCCTTTGGAAAGGGAGATCTTGATTCTTCTCAGTCTGCTCAACTATATTGTGCTGTTTCTAGTAGCCATTAGATGAAAGAAGAAGGGGTGTGGATCATTGCACCAGATTTGCTAACTGCTCTTACACCCAATAAATAATTCATCTCAGCTGCAAAAGCCAGACATGGTGGGTGTCAGCTATGAGCAGGTGATGCCTGGTTTTGGAGAAGTTTTGTGACTGTCCAGCCATTCGTTTCTATTAATCACCACCAGTCTTTCAATGGCCAAATATTTCACAACTAAAGGCATGTCCACAACCTCATTAGAGAAACTTAGTCCAAGAGTCTCAAATCCCCAGTTGGTTTTTATCTCCACACCCTATTTTAATTTAACTTTATTCTAGTGAAAAGAGAAACAAAAACATCAAAATCCCTTCTAGTCCCCTTGGGAGGATTCCTGGAACTGATACATGATCCCTATATAAAGGGGAACCATAAAAGTGAAGAAATTCAGGGGAAGAGGTAGTACAATCGCATCTTCCTCTCACCCTGATTCCAATCCATTAGGAACTCAGGCAGACCAAAGGTAAGAGATTTTGTGATGTCCCTGATTGATTTACATTCTGGTGTTTCAGCAAGAATTGTTTTTTTTTTATGGCTGAAGGGGCAAGAAACACCATTTCCAGCAAATGGAGCAGGAAATTGTGGATACATCAGTTAAAGTAATGAGAAATCTTTGTGGCATTTCATTAAGAAAAGAAAGAAAACTTCGGGTTGTTGTAGGTTTTTCCGGGCTATATGGCCATGTTCTGGAGGCAATTTTTCTCCTGACGTTTCGCCTGCATCTATGGCAAGCATCCTCAGAGGTAGTGAGGTCTGTTGGAAGTAGGAAAAATGGGTTTATATATTCCTTTCTTTTGAAATTGTCCATATGCTTGTGGATTTCAATGGCTTCTCTGTGTAGTCTGACATGGTGGTTGTGAGAGTTGTTTCAGCACTTCTGTGTTCTCAAATAATATGCTGTGTCCAGGTTGGTTTCAACAGAAAGGAAGAAACCATGAAATGAACAAAATCTGGCTACCAGTATTAAAAAACTCAAAAATTATAACAGCAAAACAACAGAGGGGAAACAAACAGGCACATAAAATCACTCTCAACAAAAGATTCCCCCCAGGCCCTTCCAAGCCATTGAATGCTAATCAAGGTGATCAGCTGAAACATTCACAGCTAGCCCCAGCAGACAAAAGTCTTTTGTCTCACCCTGGTCATTCCACAGATATATAAACCCATTTTTCCTACTTCCAACAGACCTCACTACCTCTGAGGATACTTGCCATAGATGCAGGTGAAACGTCAGGAGAAAAATTGCCTTCAGAACATGGCCATATAGCCCGGAAAAACCTACAACAACCCAGTGATTCCGGCCATGAAAGCCTTCGACAATACAAAGAAAACTTCCATGGCCTGCCTGTAAGCAGAGGTTGGCTGTTTTTAGGCATTTATTTGTTTCTCCTCAATGGGTTCAGCAGGTACATTGTGGAGAGGAAAGTCAACAAGTGCCAATTTTCCTTCCTTTGACAGGTTACTCCCTCTTCCTTGCCATCACTGTATGGAGATGTAGTGATGTGCCGTCGCGCCTGGGGGCTATAGATCTTAGTGAAAGAAACATGGACGTGACATCTTTTCCCCAGGGGATTGCTTCTTGCCCTCCTTTAAAGAACTGGAACTCTCAAGGATCAAGACACTATAGATAACTTGAAATAGGCTTTATTGTTCACAATGAGTTCTCTTCCTTAGGCATAAACTTGATATTCAAAAGGGGTAAAGAAAATATACATTACAGTCTTTGGTTGTCTTGGGTCCAAGGAGTTTTCCAGCTTAGAAGCTTTCCAAGTTCCCTCTTTCTCAATGGCTGTGAAAGTTGGAACATTCACAACCCCAGTCCAATAGCCCATATTGAAGGCACAAAGTCTTCCTCTTGATGCCAAAGGACTGGTTTGAAGGCACTTAAGATTCCTCAACATCGTCCAGGGTGAACTGGGCATGAAACATGAATCTTAAGAGTACAAACTTAAGAATTGATTATAAGAGATGACTTGACTGAAGACTTTAGAGCCAAGCCTTTCTCACATCCATGTGATGAGTTGTCTGATGGTAGAATGAAAAAGAAAAGCACTGCCCTCTTCCCTGGGAATGGGTTGAGCCAAACAGTTGGGCTGGGGGAGCAATTCAACCAGTGCAAAACAACATTGATAGAAAGCTATAGATAACCAAACAATTCAACTATACATTTACATACAAGTGGGGCCAGATGCGCCGTCACAAGTGATGAAGAATAGTTTTTCCTGTATTGTGGAAGGCTTTCACAGCCGGAATCACTGGGGTGTTGTGTGGTTTTTCTGTATAAATCTCTGAAGACGTCAGCCACAAATGCAGGTGAAAAGTCAGGAGAAAATGCTGCTAGAACATTGCCATACAGCTGGGAAATCACACAACACCCCAATATTTTTTCCTATTGGAATTATGATTAAACAGTAAACATCTGACCTCACCTATGCACCAATTCTACTCCCCCTTTCCACCAAATGCCAAAAAAGCTGTCCTAACACTAAAGCAGTGCCTGTCATCAGTAATGGACTGGATTAAGGCAAACAATTTGAAGCTTAATCCAGACAAGACAGAAGTACTCCTTGTCAGTCAGAAGGTAGATCAGGGAATAGGGATTCAGCCAGTGCTGGAAGGAGTTACACATGTTTGCAGTTTGGGGGTCCTCCTGGACTTAGCATTGAACCTCGATGCCCAGATGTTGGAGGTTGCCACGAAGGTCTTTGCACAATTAACTTGTGCGTCAATTGCACCCATTCATTGAGAAGCCAGATCAAGTCATGGTTGTACACACCTTAGTTACATCCTGTATTGATTACTTCAGTGCGCTCTACATGGGTTGCCTTTGAAGAGTGCTTGGAAACTTCAGCTGGTCCAAAGAGATGCAACCAGGTAGACTGAGACATGGAAACAGACAACCCCCCTCTTGCAGCAGCTTCACTGGCTGCCACTTCGTTTCCAGGCACAATTCAAAGTGCTGGTTATGACTTTTAAAGCCCTAGATGGTTCAGATCCAGGCTATTTGGCTTACTGCATCCCCTTCTATAAACCTGCCTGGACCCTGAGATCTTCAGGAGAGGCCCTTCTCTTGGTCCCACCTCCATCTCAAGCTCAGTTGGTGGGAACAAGAGAGCGGGCCTACCTTCTTGGTGACTGCCCCTTGACTCTGGAACTCCCTGCCTAGGGAAGCCAGAATGCCCCCCTCCCTTATGTCCTTCCAATGGCAGGCTAAAACCTATTCATTTAGGCAGGCTTTAAAGATGAAGGTGTTTGCGATCGGTTCGGGGGTGCTGTGGTTTTTAACCTTGAATATGTTTGATGGGTTTTAACTGAATGCTTAAAATACTGTTTGCTTTTAATTCTGTTTTAATGTTTGTAAATTTGTATATTTAAAATTGGATACCAATGCTTTTATGTCAAGCTGCTTTGAGTCCCCTTTTGGGGAGATAAGCAAGGTATAAATAATCATAACAATAACAACAACAACAAAATAAATTTTGCTCATTGTAGGCAGATTGCAGTAAACAATAATCATGATAAACAATCCATAGATTGGAGGTCTGGGATTTACTCGCCAAAATCTTTCAGGGCAATCATGCCATGAATCTGGCCTGGGCTTTATTCCAAACAGAGCCCCCGGTGGCGCAGTGGGTTAAACCCCTGTGCCGGCAGGACTAAAGACGACAGGTTGCAGGTTCGAATCCGGGGAGAGGCGGATGAGCTCCCTCTATCAGCTCCAGTTCCTCATGCGGGGACATGAGAGAAGCCTCCCACAAGGATAATAAAAACATCAAATCATCCAGGCGTCCCCTGGGCAACGTCCTTGCAGACGGCCAATTCTCTCACACCAGGAGCCACTCCTGACACGACAAAAAAAATTATTCCAAACTATGTGTTGAACCTGATACAAAAAGAGATTCGGCTCCTTGGAGAGCTTCCTGAAAGTCTTAAATAAAATCAAGATCCCATTTGATAGTTGCAAGCCTTCAGCCGTCAAACAGAATCTTAAGCAGAGCAAAAGTATTGATGAGATCCAGTATTCCTTCCATCTCAACCGTTGCTGATTTTAAGGAACTAATGACAGTTATCTCTGTGTGGTTGCCCTCCTCTCTGCCTTGCTATAATCTTTCAGATGCCCAGTCTTCTCTTTTGTCTCTACCTCTCCTTGGAATCATATCCATCTATCCTCCAGTCTCCTCAAGGGGTAGTCTTCTGTTCCATGAGGCTTCTAGACATTTCATATCAAACAAAAAATAATATGCGGAAGTCATCCATAACTGTGGAGTAATTGGCAGATCACTCCTACCACTCTGTGACAGATCCTCCTACCACTTCTCAGTCATAAATGACTTCAGCCAGTCATTACATTCTTCTGAAAAATAGCATTCTTAGGCCCCTTCCACACAGCTGAATAAAATCCCGCATTATCTGCTTTGAACTGAGATATATGGTAGTGTGGACTCAGATAACCCAGTTCAAAGCGAATATTGTGGGATGTTCTGCCTTGATATTCTGGGTTATATGACTGTGTGGAAGGGCCCCTAATTCCATAAGAGACTGTGTTATAGCGCTATACTGCAAAAATGTACACATATTTTTCAGATAGCTTTTGGCAAGCCCATTTTAGATCAAACACATAGTCTGGAATGGGTTAGCGTAACAGCCAATCTGGCACGAAGCCCTCTTTCTCCTAGCACAGGGCCAGTCGCAGAGTTACATTATCCATGTTGAAATCAAATCAAATGTGTCAGCCTTCTGGCAGATTTAACTAGGCTTATGAATGGCACAACATTTTCCCCAGACTGTAACCTATTATGACAGCCTAGAAAACAATTCTAATTATATTGAATAAAGAGGTGGTTAGTTGAATCACTTATGCACTGCTGGGGAAAGATGGGCAATAAACCTCCATTGCATCCTGGTCCTTGAGGTCTGGGTTAAGATCTCTACATTTTAATGTCCAATGCCTGGCAAAGTCACTCATTTGGACTACATTTTCTGGAATCCTGCAATCAAAATGGCTAGGAGTGATGTTGACCGAGGGAGTCTTGGAATTGTAGTTGGAAAAAAATAACTTGTCCTGACTATGCTTATGTCCTAACAAAATGGTCAGGAAAAGCCCTATCCCTTCAGAATGATTGTGTCATAGGGTGGTTCTGCACAGCCCTTTAACACGGGAGCAATCACATTTTAAAAATGCAATTGTTCCTGGGTTCTACTCCATGTGCTTTTCTGGAGGGGGGGGGGCTTTGTCCAGATGCCCTGCTGGGCTTTCTAGCAGACTCAAAAGAAAACCCCTTTAAAAAGCCTTTTAAAAAGGAAAATAATTGGCCACTATTTCCCCTTCTCTGGAGATCTCATGGGTCATACCAATGACGCACCAAGAGAATTGCCCAGAAGCAATCCCCCCCCTTCCACCAGCGCATCATTGGTACAACCCAGGAGAGCTCCGGAGAAGGAGAAATGATGGCCAGGGGAGTTATTTTCAATTTTAAAGGATTTTAAAGGGGTTTTGGGAGGGGGTGGGGGCTGAGACAGTTTTGCCGATCAGCATCAGAAGTCATGCAGCTCGATTCCCAGTACCATCTACACAGCCCCCGTGCCTAAAAAGACACGGGTCTGTTATAAATAACTTTCACACACTGGAAAAGAATACCCCATCCTCATTGTCTATTTGTCAAGAATACCTTTTCAATAACTTTAAAGCATAGGTTGTTTTTACTGCAGTTTCCAGTGTGAGAGGGTATATCAGAACTTTTACATTTTTACACAAAGAACGACATTGGACATCCAGACATACAGATTTTATGCAACTACACTGGATTCACAAGCAGCTTACTGTTACATTGGACTACAAGCAAACAAAACTTCCATAACGCCAAAACTTCTTTCCCTAAGAACAATGCCAAGGACTTATCTCTGTTTTCCATACAGCAGAACCTGACTCCCTGCACAAAATCCAAGACTCTAAAAGTGCACTTCTTCCTCTTCCCTTGAGAAAGATGGCCCAAAGTGATCAGAATCCGGCTTTTCCTTAGCAGATCTGACACTCTCCAAATACACCATCTCTGTCCTTCCCATGGAGCAGAGAGGTGGGTGAAACACACTCCTGCATTCTGCCACAATTTGAGAATTATTAAATTGAGTCTTTTACAGGAATATTTCTTTTGATATAGTAAATAATTGTCCTGTTTGAAATTATCTTGAGTCTTCACTTCCTGGCATAGATGTTGATCTTCAGGTAACGAACCATTGTGTTCTGGGTTTGACTTGATTGGTGTTAGCCTTATGTGGACTTCCTTCTTAACATAAGGAATGTTGTAAACATCCATGTGCTGTCCGCCCAGATGATATAAAAAATAAAACTGCGACGTGCTTCTCTCTATGCCTGAGCGAACTGCAGGTGTCTATTTTGAGAAGCTTGAGATACTCAACAACTGAGACTATTACTGGTTTAAACATTTAAAAAAAGGATATTTACTTATTCAAAGTCCTTGAAGACTTGACACAGTTCATCAAAGTTACAAACAAACAGTCAATAGATGAAACTACAAGAATATTCTTTCTTTACTTTAGTTACAGAGGTAACCCTTTCTTCAGGTGGCAGATAAGATCCTGGAATCTTAACACCCTAACCTTAAGCTGTTGTGGTTTAGAAAAAAGCAGGTTTTTCCCCTATCTATAACTTAAGGTTAGTTCTGGAGACAAAGCAGTTCAGACTCTCTATAACTATATAACTCAATCTTCTCAATTAAGCTTATCTGTCTATAATATCTCAATACAGCTCAATACACAATATACTATCTATATTAACTCAATATAGCTTAATACTTATCTATAATATATAGTTTTTGCAATGGTTTTCCCAGAGCTAACTGCCTAGCCATCTGTACATCAGAAGTCTTTCCTCAAACTGAAAAGGCAGGGGAGATTCTAAAATGGAGGTCTCTTCCCTGGGAGAAAAGGCGGTCCTTTGACCCCCCCCCCCCCCCCAAAAATACCTTTCTGAACCAATAGCTGCAAAGGAGGCCTACAGACTCTGATACTATTAACCTTTAGGGCTCTTGCAAAGCTACAGCAGCCCTGGGAGAAAATGCAAGAGGAAGCAACCTCAAGCAACTTTAAAGTAAGGGAAATCAGAATCATAGGAGACAGAACAGTCCAGCTCTTATCACAGTTTACTTTTCCAGTTCTCATAGCGACTTTTAATTACAGTCCAGCAAGAAGGTAGTTAGTCATTGCAGGCCTTAATATTTTACTGGTATCTCCAAAATTATTAGCTTTTATTCAGCTTTCATTCGATTCCATTCATACCCACACACATATTAAATCCACTATTATCAAATCTGCAATGATACTTTCATGACAGATCTTCTGAAAGACCTGGGTCTTTCCAGCAGACAAAATAGCTTGACACAAAGCCTGTTTTCGTGCTTTGTGCTGAAAGCAGGCATGTAGCCAGGGGGGCAGGGGGTGGCTTGGGGGACTTCAGCCCCCCCCCCCCCCCAAATTCTGATGGTGGTCCGCGAGAAGGCCTTACTGGTACATTATTTAAACTATTATGTTTATTCATATCATGATCTGATCACCATGCTCAATATATCCCATATGCATGGGGGTATTGAGGTAACGATACAAAAGGTTTGCTAGGATAGACCCTCTTTCACTCAGACTCAGCTCCCCCCCCCCCCCCCCCGCCCCCGAAACAAAATCCTGGCTACAGGCCTGGCTGAAAGCATCCGAAAGCATCCATTTTCCTCTGGGGTCTGGACACCCCAGAGGAAAATGCGGGAGGGAACACACTATAGGAGCTGTCAAGATGTGCCCATAGTTTCAATCACCTGATCCATCATGCTTTTTCATCAATAGTTCTCAAAAATGGTGAATGACATTGTAATACAAATCAGTTAAAAGTGAAAATAATGAAACATATAAAACCAAACACACATTTATTTCAGTTAACTTTTTCAATTGATTTTTGAAGAAATAATTCAGTCAAGTTGGCTTCATAAAAGAACAATTGTGAAAACGGAAATAACGACAGCTTCTGAATCACACCAACCCAGCAGAAACTTGGCTCCCTTGCTCACAAACACACAGCTTGAGTTGATGACTTATGCTGTGGAAATGTCCAACTGTTTTCAGTTGCCAAACATGACGTGGCTGTCTGTCCTGTTGGAAGGACCTATTGTTCCAATCTAATCTCAAAACTTATTTTGCAGCTCCTGCTAATACACTGTCAGTCATGGAAATGAACAACCTTTGGACCAAGTTCTATATTCTGTGTGGTGAGTAGTACCATATAGCACCACTGATGTTCACAGTCTCTTCTCAAATATAGAGGAGATGAAATCAGAATAAGAGGCCAAGCTTAGTGGTTTGAGTCTTTGGGAATATAATCAGGGCTCATTTCTTTTCACCAAATTGACAAAAAAAATATATCTTGGCTGTGTATTTATCAGATTTTTGCCAGATCTGTTCGAGAATTTAAGGCAGAAATCAGGCTTCTTCATATACAATGGGTTTTTATTTTGTGCTGTCTTTCTCAATATTTGAATGGAATAATATGATTTCAATTGTCACTACAGTGTTCCCTTGCTACTTCGCGGTTCGCTTTTAGCGGACTCATTGTTTCACGGGTTTTTAATGGCCTAAATGGCCTCTGTCTGTATGTATGTCTTGTATGTCAAAGACGGCATTGAATGTTTGCCGTGTATATGTACATTGTGATCCGCCTTGAGTCCCCTTCAGGGTGAGAAGGGCGGAATATAAATACTCTAAATAAATAAATAAATAAATAAAAATGTGAAAATATTAATAATAAATATTAGGCCTGTGCGGTTTCGTTCGTTAATTCGTTAATTCGTTAAACATTCGTTAATTTTTGCATATATGAAACGATAACAAAACATATTTTCAAACCCGGAAGGGTTTTTAAATATCGAAACGGCAACCCCCACAGTTTTAACGAGCTTTCGCTCGTTTCGTAAATGGGGCGGGCAGGGGCGAAGGGGCGGCGCGAGCGTGCACCCAGTGAGCCAAGCCCCGCGCCTGCCTGTTGGGCGCAAGCGCGGCTCCCAATTGGCCGGCCCGCGCGCGCTCGCCCTTAGGCTGAGGCCCTCTTTGGCAGGAGCTTTCCCCTCAGCGGCAGCAGCTTCCCCCTCGCCCCTTTGCTGCTCCGTGCTCCTTCTTCCCCAGGCTGGGCGCCAGGCTTGGGAGCCCAGCCCCGGGAAGGAAGGGAATTTTTAGCCACGGAGCAGCAGAAGGGCGAGGAGGAGGCTGCTGGCGAAGAGGGCCTCAGCGGCGGCAGCTTCTTCCTCGCCCCTCTGCTGCTCCGTGGCTAAAAGTTTCCTTCCTCCCCGGGCTGGGCTCCCAAGCCTGGCGCCCAGCTTGGGGAAGAAGGAGGACGGAGGAGCAAAGGGGCGAGGGGGAAGCTGCCGCCGCTGAGGCCCCCTTCGCCAGTAGCCTCCTCCTCGCCCTCAGCGGCAGCAGGCTTGGGAGCCCAGCCCCGGGAAGGAAGGGAATTTTTAGCCACGGAGCAGCAGAGGGGCAGGGAGGAGGCTCCTGCCAAAGAGGGCATTTCCATTTTAAAATATTTTTTAATATTATTTTAATATTATTCTTAAAAAATACAAAAAATATTCTAAAAATTCGTTAATATTTACAAAATTTTGTAAATACCAAAACTTTTTTGGGGGAAAGTTTTGTAATTATTTTAAATATCGAAACAAAAAAACACCCCAATTACAAATCGATTTTAGAAACAAATTTTTTCTTGATCAAACAGGCCTAATAAATATAACTATAAGATCTCCTGGGGAGGCCCTCCTTTCGCTCCCACCACCGACACAAGTACGGTTGGTGGGGGCGAGATAGAGGGCCTTCCCAGTGGTGGCCCCCTGCCTCTGGAATGCCCTCCCCAGGGAAATTGCACAGGCTCCATCCCTCCCCTCCTTTCGTAAGAGCTTGAAGACCTGGTGGTTTCAACAAGCCTTTGAGAATGACTAGTTCTAGCTCAGCCCTAGACATTGTTGAATATGGCCTTATTCTTCCTACCAGTTGCCCAGTTCACTTCCTCTAATAGGCAATGGAATAATACAGCCATAGACCTGTACGTATTATTGTTGTTGCCTGCTATAGCACTGCACTTAATTCCCGGCCCCCCTAGAATTTTTGAGCTTGCACTCATCTCAGCCTGGCCTTTTAAATTGCCTTGAACAGGCAGGAATACTTTTTAATATATATGTGTTATGGTGACAATTTTTATGCTTATATTGTTTTGTTAATCTTTTGGTTATGTTGTTTACTCTGTATGTATTGATAATGTTACTTGGAAACTGCTCTGAGTCCCTCCGGTGAGATAGAGCGGTATATAAATAAAGTTTTATTATTGTCGAAGGCTTTCATGGCCGGAATCACTGGGTTGTTGTAGGTTTTTTCTGGGCTATATGGCCATGTTCTAGAGGCATTCTCTCCTGACATTTCGCCTGCATCTATGGCAAGCATCCTCAGAGGTAGTGAGCATCCTCACTACCTCCGAGGATGCTTGCCATACATGCAGACGAAACATCAGGAGAGAATGCCTCTAGAACATTGCGATATAGCCCGAAAAAACCTACAGCAACCCAGTTTTCATTATTATTATTATTATTATTATTATTATTATTATTAAATATTTACATCTAGTGGAGGCCAGGGACCCTGGAAGTGCAGCAGCCTGAGGTGGGGTGAGGAAGGCTGTAGAATATGTTATGATTGAAGTCTTGGCTCTTGGAAATATACTATTTATTCTCATGTGAGCTTACCCTAGCTCCTAGATCCACAAGGGAGGAATTTTTCTTTATCCCTCCACAATCAGAGGCATAATTGTTGGGAATAGAGGAGAGGAGTGTCTCTGTGTGATGGAAATCAGAGCTGTTAGACTCAAAAAATAACCCTCACTTGGGGTGATTTCACCAAAAAGTGCTAGAAGCAGACTTCCTAACCAGGAGAAACATATGTGTGGTGAGCCAGGATAAACTTCCATTCAACAGGATGGAGCAGGATTGCAGAGACAGAACTTTAGGTTCAAAATATTTATTCAAGAAAAGAAACCCATTTTAGATAGAAAAGGTCTTGGAGCTAACTCGCTTATTAAGCTTATCTTCTACAGAAGGTAAAAAAGATAAAAAGTGCAGCTACATTTTGCCTGAAGAATGGCAAAATGTGTCCTCATTGGAAGGGAGACAAAGGCAGAGAGAGAGAGAGCAATAGAGAATGACCACATGGCCAAAACCCAGGACAATAAAAATACATTTAAAGAGGAAGTAACCTCATCCCACACAGAGATTCCATTGCTACAAAGGGGGAGGAAATAGTGGCAAGCAAGAAGAGTGAAAACAAAGCCCCTTCTGGGATAAGCATGCATAGGAATGTGTGGAAAGGGATCCCTCACTCTAATCCTATATTTAAATCTAGCTACTCATTGAGGACTGGAGAATTGTGCAGTCCAGGGATGAAACCCAACGCTGTGGCTGCTCCCAGTTTAAAACTCCCTCCTTATGGAACTGTCTTGCTGTCTATGCATTTACAGATTAAGGTCTATTTATGCCAGCAAGTCTTTGGGAATCGATTCTTAGAAAGAGAAAGGTTTTTATGGTCCTGAACCATTCCTAATCTTTCTTTTGGAATACTTTTGTTGGTGTAAAATAAAAATCAAAGGTTCATCTGTAAGCGGATCTGTTTTGGCAAGTGTGATCGTACTGTAATGTGCGAAGTCCCATGGGGTCATCTGAGGAGAAATGGCCACTGACCTCCCACACAGAGAAGAAATGAAAGTTATTGATTTTTGTGACAAACTTTTAAGAAGCTTGTCAGATAAATAAGAATAATACTGTACCAGGACTGTGGTACAGCTGGCTGGGAGTCAGCTGCATTAAGATCACTACTGAATGAAAGGTCACGAGTTTGAAGCCAGCCCGGGTCGGAGTGAGCTTCTGACCTTTGTGTAGCTTGCTGTCGACCTTTGCCACCCGAAAGACAGTTGCATCTATCAAGTATTTATTTATTTATTTAGCAGTTTTGTATACCGGTCTTCTCACCTCTATCGAGGGACTCAGGCCGGTTTCCAACAATAATATCACAAACAGTCATTAAAACATCATATTACATATTAAACTAAAAACATTAAAATAGGAAAGTACAGTCATATGATTACAATGGTAGGAGATTTAGCTTATGTGGGGAGGCTAATTTAATTAATTTATGATGGCATAAAATCTCCAGCAAGCATGCAAAAGAATGAGGAGGTACTCCATCCGTGTCACAAATGGATGGTGAACCAACAGCTCCCCTGGTGGCCAGAATACCCTCATGAAGCTGGAGTGTTAAATAGCCTCTGTGTGTCTGTCTATATATGTTGTGTGTCTATGGCATTGAATGTTTACCATGTATATGTACATTGTAATCCACCCTGAGTCCCCTATGGGGTGAGAAGGGTGGAATATAAATACTGTAAATAAATAATATACTTAATAATATATTTTATTTATATTCCGCTCTATCTCTCCAAGGGGACTCAGGGCGGATTATAGAACACATATATGGCAAACATTCAGTGGTGTTATACAACTGACAAGGGCAGAAAATACATAATCAAAAGTATGGGCTTTTCCCATCTTTTTCCATCTCCAGCATGCTGGACTCCAGTCATGGAAAGGGGGGTGGGGTGGGGGATGCTGTCGTTCCATCTTCCATGTTGTTCGTAAACGACTTCCCAGTTGGCATGTCCTTATGAACGCCTTTTATTACCTCCCCACTTAAAGTGGTACCTATTTATCTACTCACATTGCTGTTTTCGATCTGCTAGGTGGGCAGAGACTGGTCTGACGGGAGCTCACCCCGACCTGGGCTTGAACTGTCAACCTTTTTGATTGGCAAGATTTTCTGCAGCTGGTGGTTAACCCACTGTGCTAAATCCCGGCTCATTGTTTATCAACTTTCAAAGAATACAGAAACATTAAACAATATTTTAATATTCAATGAAAACTTTGATTGCTTCTCTCTTTGTCTCTCTCATGTGATTTTATTATTTCTTTGTTTAGGGATCTCCGATGGTCCTGCCTGGTTTCTGTTCAATGTGTTCCCCATCTCCGCTTCCCCAAACCCATTAGGAAGGGAATTCGTCACAACTTTTTTGCAGAATGGCTTGCCACGAATGCTCAAGGGAGATTTTAAACTACTTATCACAGGATATGCTCCTGCCACAACCATTACTATCTCCATGAAATGGCCTGCATTGAGGGTTGGAGTCAATGTGAATGCTGGCCACACTTTGTCTGTGAAAATCCCACCAGAGGCTGAGATGGTTGGAAGCGGTATTTTTGACAACACACTCACTGTCCGGGCTGATAGAGATATCTCAATCCTCTCTCTTAACTACAAACCCCACTCAGCTGACACCACCATTGTCTATCCAGTGTCAAGCTTAGGTACTGAGTACTATGTCGTCACCCCAAGTGTGGGCACAGATCGCTATAGAGAAGTTGCCATTGTAGCCTGGGAAGAAACCACATCTGTTGATGTTTACCTGAAAGGAATGGTTACATTTCAAGGAAAACCCTACACTCGAGGAAGCAAGTTGACCCTTACGCTTCAGCCTTATCAAGCTGTCCAGCTACAAAGCTCAGTGGACCTCTCTGGAACTAAAATATTTTCCCAAAAACCTGTCGCTGTTTATAGCGGGCACACCTGTGTATCTAGGCAAGTCCAGTGCGATCATGTTTCTGAACAGCTTCTACCCATTTCCAGCTGGGGCACCAACTTCATAGTCCCTTCTTTGCCCTTTAATACAGAGCATGATATTGTGTATGTTTCTACTTCCCAGAATACCCGCGTTGATGCTCAGACTGGGCATAGCAAGACCAGACGGGATTTGCCTGCTGCCCGATCAGTGCTGTATGGTATTCAAGGTACAACTGCCATGTCCCTCTCAGCTAGTTCTGGCATCCAAGTCATGTTCTTCAATGATGGTGGTACCCACCAGAACTTCAAATATGACCCCTTCTTCATGGCAATCCCTGACATTTCTAGCTACTGTCAAGCCTACTACATCTATGGGCATGACCAGTTTGACAACTATGCATTGATCATTGCCAAATCTTCAGAGACTTCTGGGATCACCTTGGACAAGAGACCATTATAAGGACTCCAACGGAATACAGTTACTGGCACTGAATACTCCTGGACTTCCCACAACTTGGGCCAAGGATATATAGTTCACATGATGGAACATCCCAGTGCTCCCTTTGGTTTGCTGAGTGTTGGCATTGGAAATGAGAAAGCTTATGGCTCCCCTGCTGTTTGCGCCAATGGTAAATCAAGATTTCCTGTTCATGCATTCCTCACCTTTTACAACACTCCTCTTCTTTTATGTTTTAAAAGTCTCATAAACTGTAATACTCATGAACTGAATGGGGATGGGAAGGAGCCACAGCTATTAGGGCAGTGGTTCTCAACATTCCTAATGCCGCGACCCCTTAATACAGTTCATCATGTTGTGATGACCCCCAACCATAAAATTATTTTCGTTGCTACTTCATAACTGGAATTTTGCTACTGTTATGAACTGTAACGTAAATATCTGATATGCAGGATGTATTTTCATTCACTTGATTAAATTTGGCACAAATACCCAATATGGCCAAATTTAAATACTGGTGGGGTTGAGGGGGATTGATTTTGTTTTTGGAAGTTGTAGTTGCTGGGATTGATAGGCACCTTGAAGGCGCAGGTTCGCAGCTTGGGAGTCCTCCTGGACTCAGCGCTGAGTCTGGAACCTCAAGTTGCAGCGGTGACTAGGGCGCTTTTGCACAATTAAAACTTGTGCGCCAACTGTGCCCGTACTTTGGGAAATCAGACTTGGCCACGGTGGTCCATGCAGGATAGACTACTGCAATGCACTCTAGGTGGGGCTGCCTTTGAAGACAGTTTGGATGTTTCAAATAGTTCAATGAGAGGCAGCCAGGTTAATAACTGGGGCGGCATACAGGATGCACACAACTCCCATGTTACGTCAGTTCCACTGGCTGCCTGTTTTCTTCCGGGCACAATTCAAAGTGCTGGCTTTGGCCTATAAAACCCTAAACGGCCCCGGCCCAGTTTACCTGCCTGAACACATCTCCCTTTACGAACCATTGCGGAAACTAAGATGTTTTGGGGAGGCCCTGCTCTCGGTCCCGCCACCATCACAGATGCGTTTGGCAGGAATGAGAGACAGGGCCTTTTCAGTGATTGTTCACCGGTTATGGAACTTCCTTCCTGGCAATATTAGATCAGCCCCATCCCTCCTGTCCTTCAGAAGGATGGTGAAGACCTGGCTGTGGGACCAAGCCTTTGGGGCAGTGCAATGAGGCAAAATAGTGTCCTGAGTTGGTTTTAAAGCAACTGATTTTAATGTGGATATAAGTGATTTTAATGTTTGTATATATATAATATACAATGTTAATTGCTTGAATAGAGGTTGATACTGCATGACCTCATTAGTTAGAAATGTTTATTGTTTAGGCAGATGTATGGGCCTGTTATGGGAGCCTGGCAGCTCCAAGGTCATTTCCTGTGAGAAGCCTAGTATGCAGGGAGTAAAAGGTGTTTTGATTTATAGGCCAATCTGGAGTTCCCAGTGGCACAGTGGATTAAACTGCTGAGCTGCTGAACTTGCTGACCAAAAGGTTGCCAGTTCGAACCCGGGGAACAGGGTGAGCTCTTACTGTTAGCCCCAGCTTCTGCCAACCCAGCAGTTTGAAAACATGCAAATGTGAGTAGATCAATAGGTACCGCTCCGGTGGGAAGGTAACGGTGCTCCATGTATGTCATGCCGGCTACATGACCTTGGAAGTGTCTATGGACAATGCCGGCTCTTCAGCTTAGAAATGGAGATGAGCACCAACCCCCAGAGTTGGACACAACAGGACTTAATGTCAGGGGAAGACCTTTACCTTTACCTGGAAATACACTGTGAAAGATGCTACATCCCAGCAAATGGGGTGACAGTGTGTGAATTATTTGAATTCTGTTACCTATAAAAATATGAGGGTGATCTGGAAAGTAAGGCTACAAGTTACATAGCTCTTGCGGGAAATTTTCGTGGGGGAAGTTGGTAGCACTGCCATGTAGCAGAAAGCCAACAGAAGCAAACAAGCAGTGCCAGTCATCAGTAGCTCATCAACTGGCATTATGGTGAAGGTTAGAGATGAATGTCCTCATTCTGTTTCTCTGCAAGTGTGAAGTTCATGCTGTATGAGGGATATTCGGAAAGTAAAGTTACAAGATTTTTTAAAAACACAATGAATGAATATATTTTAATAAAATTTACATGGATTATAGCATAGGTATTACATTATTTTTCCACACAATCACAATTTAGTTCAATACATTTTGTCATCTATGGGATGGGCTTTTGGATGCCTATGTCATAGAAGTCTCCTACCTCCTTTTTCAGCCATGTCATCAGTCACAATGGACAGCCATCCACTTCTGGCCTCATCATGAATTTCTGTCCTTCCACAATTGAAATTCTGTACCCATTTTGCCACATGCTGTCTTGACATTATAAACTGAAATGATCTTATGATGAACTGCAGCGGCTTTCATGCCCTTAGCATTTAGGTAGCATATTATAGCGTGTACTTTGCACTTGGAGGGAAACAGAATGAGGACGCTCATCTCTAACCTTAACCACAATATCAGTCGATGAGCTGTTTACGACTGGCACTGCTCGTTCGCTTCTGCTGGCATCCTGCTACATGCAGTGATATCAACTTCCCCTGAGAAAATTTCCCGCAAGAGCTACGTGCCTTATAACCTTACTTTCCGGATGACCCTCATACTTCTAGTACTGAACAGTCTCGACAGCAGTCACAACATAGTGCAGCTTGCCTTGTTTATCTTAAGTACTAAGTCTTTATCTTTAGTACTAAGTCAGCTCATTTTCTGAACCAAAAAAAGTCTGTATCTGACACAAACAGTGCTAAAAACCTAATTGTACAAAGAATTGACTTAACTAGAGCTCCAGAAACATCAATTTTAAAACTCAACAGGTATTCTCAGTACCAAGTTATTTAGATGGTAGTAATGATGGATTTCAAAGAAGATGCAGCATACTATAAATTCACCAATGATAAGCCAAAGTCCTCAGCTGTTTTGAGTAGTATTTCCGTATTATAGGGCATACATTCCAAACTGCTTGGGGCTTCAGAGTCTCATTTTAAATAAATTAAATAGATTGATTACAATGGAAAATATGTATGCCAGAAAAATCTATAATGCGTCTCTTATTTCTCTTCTCAGTTGGATGGCATTGTGACCACTATTCCTGCAGCACTAGAGGATGGAAATATTGAAGTTGCCAAAAGCAATGATCAGCTTGTTGTGAAAACAAATTTTGGGCTCCAGGTGACATATGATCATGACGGTACTGTAGTGGTGACTGCCTAGCAGTTACTATGGAGCCACCTGTGGGCTCTGTGGGAACTTCAATGGGGATGCAGATGATGACATGACTTCTCTTCATGGTGCCCCAACCTTCTCCGTCATGGAATGGGCCAACAGATGGAAAGTCAAGGATCAGGACCCTGCCTGCTCGGACTCCTGCCAAGGAAACTGCTTGAGTTGTGATAATGAGCAGAAGGAGCTCTATGGCAGTGAAAAATATTGTGGGATTATCAGCAACACTTCAGGAGGACCTTTTGGAGTGTGTCATGCAGCTGTGAGCCCTGCCAGCTACTTCAATGAGTGTGTTGACAGAATGTGTTTAGAAACAGGGGACAAGAATGTGCTTTGCCGTATGATGGAGACATATGCCACTGCTTGTGAAGAACAGCATGTTGCCATACCTGACTGGAAAATAACATCTGGCTGTGAATCAGTTCAGTTTGACCATCAGAGAAATGAGACAGCCATTGAAGGTATCAGTACTAAGGAATATTCAGAATGAATTAGGGAACAAGACAGGACCCTAATAATGTATGCATGAAAGGAAAAGAGATTCAAGACGAGCACAATTCAAAGTGCTGGTCTTGTCCTATAATGAACTTTATGGTTTTGGCCCAGCTTACTTGTCCAAAGGTATCTCCCTCTATGATCCACCTCTGAGTTTAACATCATCCGGGAAAGCCCTGCTCTCAGTCCTGGCCTCTTTGAAAACGTGATTGGCGGGGACAAGAAACAGGGCCTTCTCGGTGGTGCCCCCCTCTCTGTGGAACACACTCCCCAGGGAAATAATATTGGCTCCATCTCTCCTTTCCTTCAGGAAAAAGCTCAAGACATAAAGTTACATTAATAATAAATGTAATACTAATAATAATAGAGTAAAATAATAAATGCAATAATAACAATAATAAATAAATATAAAATAACAACAACAACAACAACAACAACAACAACAGAGTAATAAATAAATAAATTAATAAATAACCTTGACTCGAGTATAAGCCAAGGGGGTCTTTCTCATTCTTAAAAAAAGGGCTAAAAACTTATACTTGATTATATACTGTAATTCTTTCAACCAAAACATGGTTGGGAAAAAATTTAAACCACTATTACAGACACAGAGCAATTTGACTTCCACTGTCAACAGTACTCCTCAACCCTCTCACACAGTTTTGATCCACATTCCAGTCATTTCTTGGAACTGAATATTCCTTGTTCATGAAGCAACTGGAAGCAATAACAATGCAGTGCTATTATTGTCCAGAGAGCAGCATGCAGTCCACAGGGAACACAGAGTGAAAAGATGTTCATACCTTTGGAGTTACTTGTTTCTGGTCTGATCTATGATAAATTGTAAAGCCGTATGCATTCAAACTCATTATTCATCTCCATCCAACAGCCCACACTTGTCCTGAGAATAGCCACTATGAGGCTTGTGGAAATGCTTGCCCAGCTACCTGCTCTGACCAGACGGCTCCCTCAACGTGTGATGATACCTGTGTTGCCATCTGCCAGTGCAACGAAGGCTATGTTCTCAATGGCAAGACATGCGTTCCCATTGAGAACTGTGGCTGTACCTACAACAACATCCATTACAAAGCAGGGGAGGAATTCTGGGAGAATGAGAACTGTACCTCTCGCTGCAAGTGTGATGCCAATCTGGGCCGGGTGACATGCCGGAAGGCCAGTTGCAAAGGCAATGAGAAATGTGCCATGGTGAATGGTGTTCGTAGATGCAAGGGAACGACTTATTCCACTTGCATAGGAACTGGTGACCCCCACTACACCACCTTTGATGGAAGGAAGTATGACTTCCAGGGCACCTGTATTTATCAAATGGCAGGAGTCTGTTCCAAGGACCCTACATTGACTCCATTTTTGGTCACAGTAGAAAACAACAACCGAGGTAGCAAATTAGTCTCTTTCACCAAGGTGGTAACTTTGGAAGTCTATGGCATGGTCATCAGTCTGAGCCAGGAATATCCACGCAAAGTCCAGGTACATAAACGCTGGGGGATGGGCATGTTTGAGACTTTAAATTAAGAAAATTCAGGACTGTAAATAAAAGCCCGTCAGACATAACTATATAATGGTGGTTGTTCCGCATCCTTGTTGTGTCTGTTAATATCTCTGTGTGTACTTACAAGTCATTTCAAGCTTATGGCAACCCTAATATAAGGTTGTCTTGTCATGATTTCCTCAGAGGGGAGTTACCTTTGAACTTCCTCTTAAGTTGGGAGAGTGTGACTTACGCAAGAGTACCCAATCGGTTTCTGTGGCTAAGTGGAAACTAAAACCTTCATATTTCTAGTCAAATCACTTTGACCACTTCACAACACTAGGTCTACCAATATTCTGGTTCTCCCATTTCATAATGCCACCCTGCAGGAACCATAAGCCAGAAATGACTTGAAGGCTCACAGAAACAAACAGTGGCTAACTGAAGAAATTCCTTGTTTCCCGAATTCACCAAAAAAAATCCTTCTATTTATTTTTCAGGTCAATGGAGTCTTTGTAGACCTACCATTTTCCTATGAGAATAAACTGAAGATCTACGTCAGTGGTGTCCATGGTTTCATCAAAACAGACTTTGATCTAAGAGTCAGCTTTGATTGGTACAGTTATGCCAGAGTCATTATCCCCAGCGCTTACACCAATGCTATCTGTGGACTCTGCGGCAATGCCAATCAGGATCCAAGTGATGATGGCACTCAAGCAAGGGATGAAATCCAGTTTGCAAACAGCTGGAAGCTAAAGGATGTCCCAGGATGCACAATGGGATGTACTACTGACTGCCCAGTGTGCAAGGAGACAGAGAAACAAACCTATAAGGGAGACCAGTTCTGTGGGATCCTAATTAGAAAAGATGGACCATTCAGAGAGTGTCATCAGGCTGTTGACTCAACATCATTTTTTGAAGATTGTGTCTTTGATACTTGTGCGTATAAGGGTCACCATGATGTGCTCTGCAGTGCCATCAGTGCCTATGTGACAGCCTGTCAAACTCAGGGCATTCAGATTGGACAGTGGAGATCAGCCTCCTTTTGCAGTAAGTGTTGCCATCTTCACATTTTGTCTGATGACACATATTCATTTCTGTCTACGTACATCAGCATGAATTCATTGCCCACTCTATAAACTGAAACCATGTGCACCAGCACAAGTCACCAAGCCATATGAGGAACAGAAAAGTACATCCATTGCTCTTCAACAAAAGTATAATTTAAGCAGATACCATCATCATAACTTTTGGGACTTTCCCTATTTTACAGTGAAATTATATTCATTTTTAAAAGGGGCGGGGGGGGGGGTCATATTTTTTTAAATAAAGAAGACTGAAATGTACTGATAAGCACTGCAAACTAACTCAAAGATGTAATTATGCACTTTTTAACACAACCCAACAAGTATTTTTCATCAGATATGATTTTAGGTCATTCTTATAGAGGTTTTTTTGTGGTGAATTCAGATCTGTGTTTATTTTTTTTCTATCAAGTGTAGTTTTTGTGATGAGGCTAATTGAATAATGAATGCATTTACACACTGATATCAATAGAATCTAATTAATTACATGCCAACAAGTATTTTTCATCAAATATAATTTTAGGTCATTCTTATGGAGTTGTGGGTTTTTTTGCACTGAATTCAGATCTGTGTTTATTTTTTCTCTATCGTGTAGTTTTTGCAATGAGGCTAATCAAATAATTAATGCATTTATGCACTGATATCAATAGAATCTAATTAATTGCATGCCAACAAGTATTTTCCATCAGATATAATTTTAGGTCATTCTTACAGAGTTCATTTTGCGCTGAATTCAGATCTGTGTTTATTTTTTTCTCTATCATGGGTAGTTTTTGCAATGAGGCTAATAAAATAATTAATGCATTTATGCAATGATATCAATTAGATTCTATTGATACCAGTGCATAAATGCATTAATTATTTAATTAGATTCATTGCAAAAACTACACGTGATAAAAAAACAAAATTAACACAGCACAAAAAACTGTAAGAATGACCTAAAATTATATCTGATATAAATACTTGTTGGCTTCTGTTGTTGTACTATTAATGTAGACAGTGATCATACAATTCATTGCTGTTGTCCCATAGGTCCTGTTCCAATTACTTAACCTCATAGTATTTCTAGCAAGCATCCTAATCAATACATCAGCTGATTATTGTTCTTTCAAGTTGGATCAATTATAGCTCCCATGTTTTCCAATGGATTATATCAATGCCCATTAGTTTCCAAGAAAAGTACAAAGCATCCAGGTTATCTATGGGATCTTTTCATCCTGCATAATTCACCCCATAGACTTAGGCCCTCTTAGCAACATTTGCTCCACTCAGCCAGGAATAGGTTGGTGAGGGTTAGCCTGCCCCAATATCTTGGAATGACCTGCAGAAAGGGCTTAAACAGCTCAATACACTGCTGAATTTAAGACAGCATTTCATGTGGGAAATGTGCCCAATGGGTTGTGTTCTCCCCATTGCTATCCTACATAAAATGGCAGCAACATTTATACTCTCCTGTTGTTGGGGAAATTACACATAGCAGCATATATTCTCTGTGTTAAATTCCACAGCTCATCATTCTTCCCTCTTCTTCTCTTGCAGACATCCCTTGCCCACAAAATTCTCACTATGAGCTCTGTGGAAATGGTTGCCCTGCCACTTGTGATGATCGCTCAGCTCCAGAAACATGTGAGGCTTCATGTGTGGAAGGATGTATCTGTGATTCTGGATTTTTCCTCAGTGGGGATGACTGTGTCCCTCTTGCAGAGTGTGGCTGTGTCCACCAGGGCAGATACTACAAGAAAGGAGAAGAATTCTACCCCAGCAGCCTTTGCCAGGAGAAGTGTCAGTGCATGAACAATGGATCCGTTGACTGCCAGAAATTCTCCTGTGGAGCTCACGAGGAGTGTAGGGTTAAAAATGGCATCCAAGGCTGCCACCCCATTGGATATGGAACAACAATTGCATCTGGCGACCCTCATTATATTTCCTTTGACGGTCAAACTTTTGATTTTCATGGCTCTTGCACCTATACCTTTGCCAAAGTCTGTGGTGAAGATCCTCGATTAGTGAAGTTCTCTGTGTTGGTGGAGAACGAGAAACCTGTTAATGGGCGCTCACCTATAACAAGAACAGTTATAACTTCTGTCCATGGCTATTCTATTGTTTTCGAAAGAGAAATGAAATGGAAGGCTGTGGTAGGTCTCTATTCCATTTATATTTATTTATTATTTATTTACAGTATTTATTTCTAAGCCCTTCTCACCCCAAAGGGGAATCAGAGCGGCATACAGAACACACTTATGGCAAAGATTCAATGCCAATTTTACAATTATCAAGGACAGACAATGCAAACAGAGGTAAAGGAAGTTTTTTCCATCTTATTTCCGGCATCTTGGAGGCTGTGCTCAAATGCGACCAGGGGGGGGGGGGTTGTGCTCTCGTTCCATCTTTCATGCCGAGGAGCTTTCCTCCTATCAATACCCTTAAGGGTGACTTTATTACCTCCCAGCTAAAAACGGTACCTATTTTATCTACTTGCATTTCTGCTTTCAACCTGCTAGGAGAGGAGGTGAGCTGCGGCTAATGGCGGGTTCTCACCCTGACCCGGGCTTGAACTGCCGACTTTTCAATCAGCAGGATTTTTCTGCAGCACAGCAGTTTAGCCTGTTGTGCTAAGCCCAGCCCCTGTATGAATGAAAGATAGTATACAGGTTAACACCAATAATCCACTTATAAAGATAGCATAATGAATAAGTCCAACAAATAGGTAAATTGTGAAACTTAGACTGTTCAATTCACAGTGGTCACAAAATTAAGCAATATGAAATAAGTTCTGTACAGTCTTTTAGTGATGTCATTATGTTATCTTTATAAGTGGATTATTGGTGTTTAACCTGTCTACTAAGGAACCCATTCATATTGTATTGTCTGAAAGATAGTATAGTCATGTTAGTTTGGATAGTCATGTTAGTTTGGATCCCTTTGTAATCTTGCCCCAAATCACATTCTTTGTTATTTATATAGGTGAATGGAGAACTCTTCACTTTGCCAATGAATACAGTGGATGGGAAACTCTGGATCACACAAGAAGGAAACAATATCATTCTCCAGTCATCCTTTGGCCTCACTGTCCTTTATGATACTTCTTCATATGTTCATGTATCTATCCCCAACACCTACCAGGGACACATGTGTGGACTAGGTGGCAACTTCAATGGTAATAAGAGTGATGACTTCATGCTTCCCAATGGAGAGCTCACTAAAAGTATAGAGAAATTTGGGACTTCCTGGAAAGTTTCTGTTGACGATGCCATTTGCTCTGATGGCTGTGGGGAGAGTTGCCCCACCTGCAGTGAAGCACAGAAGGCCCCATATAGGACTGAAAAGTCATGTGGCATGATCCTGTCCAGATCAGGTCCATTCAGAGATTGTCATGGGTTGGTGAACCCTACTGATTACTTCAGAAATTGCCTTTTTGACATGTGCGACTCCAGCGGCGCAAGAGAAACCCTTTGTCATAGCCTTCAGGCATATGCAGCTGCATGCCAACTATCTGGAATCAACATTGGAAAATGGAGAACAAGCTCCTCCTGCCGTAAGTTTGCAAATGAAATCTGTAGCAATCTAGACTTGGGAGCTCATAGAGTAATAATATATACTGATGGACTTAGGTGTCATTGACCAATCATATATAGTTCCATGGTGGAGGAAATTGTGAGATCAAAAATTAACCCAAGATAACCCATTATATTACATGGCTAGCAAAGATTTGATTTTGGGTCTGAGCATAGTTGACGTTGGGTGGGCAATTTCCAGGACCTGGACAGATAGAACTTAGAAGGTAATCTTCACACCTCCAGGCTTGAAATAAAACTCTCCATCTGTCCTAAAACTGACCTATAAGGACAACAGAAAGCCTAAATTGACCAAATGGAACCCCAAGGGCTTCTGATGGGAAAAGCCAGCATTTTGAGGGATTAATTATGGGGTTGAGACCCAAAACAGAGATTTACAACTGTTTCAGTCTACTGCATCAACCTATCTCACTGTGTGATGAATTATAGTTTTTTATGTGTCTTATGCAGCAGTCTCCCATTATCAAAAATCCAGAGCCCTGGGCAGGCCAAGGGGATGCTAAACGATCCTAGCACCATCAAAAGAGAACTGTATTTATGCCTGAGTGAAGCCAATCTATTTCCTTTCTCATTTTCTACAATTTTTCCTTGTTCCTTTCAGCCCTCTCATGCCCAGGCAATAGCCATTATGAGTTGTGCACAAGATCCTGTGACTATACATGTGCTGCCTTGTCTGCTCCATCTCAGTGTAGTGGAAAATGCTTTGAAGGCTGCCAGTGTGACACTGGCTATGTGTTCGATGGAGAGGAATGTGTGTCCATGGACAACTGTGGCTGTGCTTATGAAGGACGCTATATCAAGGTGAGAACTGGCTGAAGAATTAGACTGCAGTAGGCAATTTTATTTATTATGTCAGGAGGAAACCGAAACAGTTGTATTGCATTAAAAAATCAAACAAACAAACAAACAAAACACAAAATTTGCAGACTTGGTATTCTATTAAATATCCTTTGTCCAGTAGCTGGCCACTTGGAGTGCCTCTGGTGTTGCTGTAAGGAGGTCCTCCATTGTGCATATGGCAGGGCTCAGGTTGCATTGCAGTAGGTGGTCTGTGGTTTGCTCTTCTCCACACTCGCATGTCATGGATTCCACTTTGTGGTCCCATTTCGTAAGGTTGGCTCTGCATCTCGTGGTACCAGAGCGCAATCTGTTCAGTGCCTTTCAAGTCGCCCAGTTTTCTGTGTTCCCAGGAGGGAGTCTCTCATTTGGTATCAGCCATTGGTTGAGGTTCTGGGTTTGAGCCTGCCACTTTTGAACTCTTGCTTGCTGAGGTGTTCCAGAGAGTGTCTCTGTAGATCATGGAAAATACAGCAATTATGGCTTAGCTTGGGGGGACATAGGATGCATCTAAATTGCAGAATTAATGTAGTGTGGCATCACTTTAATTGTCATGGTTCAATCCTATAGAATCATGGGAGTTGTATGTTTTCAAGACCTTTAGCTTTTTCTGCCAGAGTTCATAGAATCATAGAATCATAGAATCATAGAATCAAAGAGTTGGAAGAGACCTCATGGGCCATCCAGTCCAACCCCCTGCCAAGAAGCAGGAATATTGCATTCAAATCACCCCTGACAAATGGCCATCAAGCCTCTGCTTAAAAGCTTTCAAAGAAGGAGCCTCCACCACACTCCGGAGCAGAGAGTTCCACTGCTGAACGGCTCTCACAGTCAAGAAGTTCTTCCTAATGTTCAGATGGAATCTCCTCTCTTGTAGTTTGAAGCCATTGTTCCGCGTCCTAGTCTCCAAGGAAGCAGAAAACAAGCTTGCTCCCTCCTCCCTGTGGCTTCCTCTCACATATTTATACATGGCTATCATATCCCCTCTCAGCCTTCTCTTCTTCAGGCTAAACATGCCCAGTTCCCTAAGCCGCTCCTCATAGGGCTTGTTCTCCAGACCCTTGATCATTTTAGTCGCCCTCCTCTGGACACATTCCAGCTTGTCAATATCTCTCTTGAATTGTGGTGCCCAGAATTGGACACAATATTTCAGATGTGGTCTAACCAAAGCAGAATAGAGGGGTAGCATTACTTCCTTAGATCTAGACACTATGCTCCTATTGATGCAGGCCAAAATCCCATTGGCTTTTTTTGCCGCCACATCACATTGTTGGCTCATGTTTAACTTGTTGTCCACGAGGACTCCAAGATCTTTTTCACATGTACTGCTCTTGAGCCAGGCGTCCCCCATTCTGTATCTTTGCATTTCATTTTTTCTGTCAAAGTGGAGTATCTTGCATTTGTCACTGTTGAACTTCATTTTGTTAGTTTTGGCCCATCTCTCTAATCTGTCAAGATCGTTTTGAATTCTGCTCCTGTCCTCTGGACTATTGGCTATCCCTCCCAATTTGGTGCCGTCTGCAAACTTGATGATCATGCCTTCTAGCCCTTCATCCAAGTCATTAATAAAGATGTTGAACAGGACCGGGCCCAGGACGGAACCCTGCGGCACTCCACTTGTCACTTCTTTCCAAGATGAAGAGGAAGCATTAGTGAGCACTCTCTGTGTTCGTCCACTTAACCAATTAAAGATCCACCTCACCATAGTTTTGCCTAGCCCACATTGGACTAGTTTCCTTGCCAGAAGGTCATGGGGGACCTTGTCGAAGGCCTTACTGAAATCCAGGTACGCTACATCCACGGCATTCCCCGCATCTACCCAGCTTGTAGTTCTATCGAAGAAAGAGATCAGATTAGTCTGGCGTGACTTGTTTTTGATAAATCCATATTGACTATTAGCAATGACTGCATTTGTTTCTAAGTGTTTGCAGACCGCTTCCTTAACAATCTTTTCCAGAATCTTGCCCGGTATCGACGTGAGGCTGACCAGACAGTAGTTGTTTGGGTCATCCTTTTTTCCCTTCTTGAAGATTGGGACCACATTGGCCCTCCTCCAATCTGCTGGAACTTCTCCCGTTCTCCAAGAATTCTCAAAGATGGTTGCCAATGGTTCCGAAATGACTCCCGCTAGTTCCTTCAATACTCTGGGGTGTAGTTGATCTGGCCCTGGGGACTTGAACTCGTTAAGAGCGGCCAGGTATTCCTGGATGACTTCTTTCCCAATTTGGGGTTGGATGTCCTCCAATCCCTCATCCACTCCATCTTGCTGAGGTTGAAGACTCTCTTTTTGTGAGAAGACCGAGGCAAAGAAGGCATTAAGTAGTTCTGCCTTTTCCCTATCCCCTGTCAGCATTGCCCCATCTTCTCCTCGAAGAGGTCCTATCGCCTCCTTGTTTTTCCTTTTTCTATTGACATAAGAATAGAAGCCCTTTTTATTGTTTTTAATGTCCCTGGCAAGTCTGAGCTCGTTTTTTGCTTTAGCCTTGCGGACCTTTTCCCTACAGGTGTTGGCTATTTGTTTGAATTCTTCTTTGGTGATTTCTCCCTTTTTCCACTTCTTGTGCATGTCTCTTTTGTGTCTTAGCACAGTTAGAAGTTCTTTGGACATCCATTCTGGCTTCTTTGCACTTGTCCTATTTTTTCTCTTTGTTGGCACGGTTTGCAATTGCGCCTTGAGTATTTCACTCTTGAGAAATTCCCATCCATCCGTAGCTCCCTTGTCTTTTAGTATCTGTGTCCACGGAATGCTGCTCAGCGTTTCCTTCATTTTTTGGAAATCAGCTCTCCTAAAGTCCAAAATGCGGGTTTGACTTGTCTTAGTTTCGGCCTTCCTTTGTACCTCAAATTGCAGGAGCACATGGTCACTTGCCCCTAAGGATCCTACCACTTCGACCGCATTGATCAGGTCCTCCGCATTTGTTAGGATGAGATCAAGAGTAGCCAATCCCCTTGTTGCCTCTTCTACCTTCTGGACCATGAAATTGTCTGCAAGGCAAGCGAGGAATTTGTTGGACCTTGTACTCTTGGCTGAGTTTGTTTTCCAGCAAATATCGGGATAGTTGAAATCGCCCATGACTACTACATCTCTTTTCTGTCCCTGTTTGGTCAACTGTTGGCAGAAGACTTCATCAAGATCTTCCTCCTGGCTTGGGGGTCTGTAGTAGACGCCTACAACGACATCTTTTTGAGTCCCAGTTCCCTTGATTCTTATCCAGATGATTTCAAGCTGGTTTCCCAGATTGCTGTCTTGAATTTCTTCTGCAGCATAAGAGTTTTTGACATATAAGGCTACTCCGCCTCCTCTCCCCTTTGTTCGGTTTCTGTGAAAGAGGTTATACCCCTCGTTATCTACATTCCAGCGATAGGAGTCATCCCACCAGGTTTCAGTGATGGCTATGATATCATATTTGTGGTGTTGTGCTAGAAGTTGGAGTTCGTCTTGTTTATTTCCCATGCTCTGTGCATTAGTGTAAAGACATGTGAGCCCCTGGGATCTTCCCTTGAGGTGTTTAATTGGGATTATTGTGCTTTTGGTACTTGGTCCTTGATGTGTTTGTGCAGCCCTCCGTTTAGCCTTCTGGCGATTCCCAGACATTATGGGTAAAGTAGTGTTCGCAAGGCTGTTGTCCCCCTCCCCCGGTGGACCTAGTTTAAAGTGCGTCTAATGAGGTTTGCGAGTCTGTGAGCAAAAAGGTGTTTTCCTACTTATGTGAGATGCACCCCATCCCTTGCCAGTAGGCCATCCTCCTGGAATAGCAGGCCATGGTCGAGGAAGCCAAAGCGTTCCTCCTGACACCATTTTCTAAGCCAGTCATTGACCTGTACTATTTTTCTGGCTCTTGTGGGTCCGTGTCTTACAACAGGGAGGAGGGATGAAAAGACCACCTGTACATTACATTCTTTTAGCATTGCTCCTAGAGCTCGAAAATCATTTATGATCTTTTGAAACGTATGCCTTGCAGTATCATTGGTTCCTACATGAATCAACATGAGGGGAGGACGGTGATAGGGCTTGAGGAGCCTGGTGAGCCTCTGAGTGATATGGTGTATTTTTGCCCCCAGTAGGCAGCATATTTCTCGAGCCATCCCATCTGGTCTGGAAATGACAGCTTCCGTTCCTCTAAGGAGGGAGTCGCCTACTACCAAGACCTGTTTACTAGGCCTGTTTGATCAAGAAAAAATTTGTTTCTAAAATCGATTTGTAATTGGGGTGTTTTTTTGTTTCAATATTTAAAATATTTACAAAACTTTCCAAAAAAATGTTTTGTTATTTACGAAATTTCGTAAATATTTACAAAACATTTTGTAAGTGTGAATGTTGCAGTAATGGTCACCTTGATTAGCATTGAATGGCTTTCATTTCTCCCACCCTGGACATTCCATAGATAAATTCCATTTGCCTAGTTTCCAACAGACCTCTGAGGATGCCTGCCATAGATGTGGGCAAAATGTCAGGAGAGAATGCTTCTGGAACATGGTCATACACTCATACAGCCCTGAAAACTCACAGCAAAAGAGCCTGGATGGATGCAGCCTTCAATTTGTGGCAATCAGATGGTATTGTTGGTCTCATCTCAGGCGGGCCACGGAGGCAGAGCCGGCGCTGCAGGAATCCCCTCCCCGGCTCCTGCGCTCCGGCTCCGGCTCCTGCGCCCTCCTCTTCCTCCTCCTCCTCCCAGCTGTGTTGCAGGAAGCCGATTGGATGGCGCGCGGAGGCCGGTTGTAAGGGTGAGCGCACGCGCGCCATCCAATCGGCTCCGGCTCCTGCGCCCTCCTCCTCCTCCTCCCAGCTGTGCCAGGAGGAGGAGGAGGAGAGCGCAGGAGCCGGAGCCGATTGGATGGCGCGCGCGCGCTCACCCTTACAACCGGCCTCCGCGCGCCATCCAATCGGCTCCGGCTCCTGCGCCCTCCTCCTCCTCCTCCTCCTCCTGGCACTTCCTGGCTGCAACACAGCTGGGAGGAGGAGGAGGAGGAGGAGGGCGCAGGAGCCGGAGCCGATTGGATGGCATGCGGAGGCCGGTTGTAAGGGTGAGCGCGCACGGGCCGGGCGCCCAACAGGCAGGGGCGGTGCTTGGCTCACTGGGTGTGCGCTCGCGCCGCCCCTTCGCCCCGCCCGCCCCATTTACTGCTGGGGTGCTTGGGAGCGCCGGATTGGCTCCCAGGCACCAGCAGCACTCAGCAGCCTCCATCCCATTAACGATACGAGCTGAAGCTCGTAAAATATATGGGGCTGCTGTTTCGATATTTTTAAACCCTTCCGGGTTTAAAAATGTGTTTTGAAATCGCGTCGGATGTGGTAAAAATAACGAATTAATAACGAAATAACGAATTAACGAACGAAACCGCACAGGCCTACTGTTTACTTTCAGGAATGACAGGGTCCCTTTTGTGCAATGTAGTGTGTAGGTCTCCAGAAAAGTGATCCTGTTGGTGTGAATTGTGTAGGTGAAAAGTGTTGTCCTCCTCCTCGACATCCCCGGTGCATTCGTCAAGGACAATCCATTGAGATTCGTCCAAGAGCCTATGGTTCTCCTGTATGTGTTCCTGTTGCTCGTGGTCTATGGTTGGGGATGGTACACCTGCAGGATTGTGCAAGTGTGAATGTTGTGAAGTGTTGTCCCAGTCAGGGCTATCCCCTGCACACTGATCAAGGATGAGCCACTGATCAGTATCTAAGGCATTCTGGTCTTCCCCAATATGTTGTGTTTCTTGGTCAGGTGCTAGTTGTGTGAGAATTTGGAATCTATTGTGTAACTGCAGCTGAGCGGAAGTATTCTGAGGAGGCTTCCGGGTCCTATGTGTCCTTCTAAGGGTGACATTTCTCCAAGCCTGAGGGTTGTCCACATCTGAGGTGCTGTTCTGTTGAGCCTCCCCGTAATGTTGGTGTGATATGGGCTGCGTGTCTAGGCCAGTGTGGTGTGTGGTGTCTAAGAACAGCTCAAGTTCCTGAATGTCCTTAAGGGTCTTAATACAGTCCTCGAGTTGTCGTATCCTGTGTTCCATGCGAGTGATCTGTGTACACTTGGGGCAGATGTAATTGAGTAATTGTAGTGTGAAAAAGCTGAACATGCCACAGCTTGTGCATGAGACGGGAAGTTTTCGTGTTTGTTCCATCTGGAGGTTGCTAATGACCTCCTCTTGGTGTGTGTTTGATGTTGTTGGCTGTATGCAGGGGTGAAAGTATAGGTTAATTTTTAAACTCAGGAAGCCCCTCCCCCCAAACAGAGCAGTTAATTTTTAAACTCAGGAAGCCCCGCCTCTCAAAGAAAGCAGCGCTGAAAGCTGTTAAATTTAAACAAAGCTTACCCTGAAGCAGAAGGAAACAAAATGGGTTCCTGCTTCCTCAACTTCTGTGGAAAGCCCAGCTGCCTCTTGGGTTCAGACACTGGTTTATATAGGATAACCAGGAAGCCCCGCCTCTCAAACAAAGCAGTTAATTTTTAAACTCAGGAAGCCCCTCCCCTTAAACAGAGCAGTTAATTTTTAAACTCAGGAAGCCCCGCCTCTCAAAGAAAGCAGCGCTGAAAGCTGTTAAATTTAAACAAAGCTTACCCTGAAGCAGAAGGAAACAAAATGGGTTCCTGCTTCCTCAACTTCTGTGGAAAGCCCAGCTGCCCCTTGGGTTCAGGCACTGGTTTATATAGGATAACCAGGAAGCCCCGCCTCTCAAACAAAGCAGTTAATTTTTAAACTCGGGAAGCCCCTCCCCTCAAACAGAGCAGTTAATTTTTAAATTCAGGAAGCCCCGCCTTCAAAGAAAGCAGCGCTGAAAGCTGTTAAATTTAAACAAAGCTTACCCTGAAGCAGAAGGAAACAAAATGGGTTCCTGCTTCCTCAACTTCTGTGGAAAGCCCAGTTCTGATATCTCAGAAAACTACAACACCCATGTTTCAATAGCATTGAGCCATGGCATGTAAAATGGTGCCAAACTGTATTAACTGCATAGTGTAAATGTACCCCTAGTCTTGCAGATTTTGCAGCTCTTCTATAGATGTGTGGGGTAAATTGTATGGGTAATATGGAAACATGATGTATATATTCAGTTTTATCCTATTTATTTACTCTATTATTATAAGTGTTTTACTTAACGTACTATATAGAGTGTAATCAAGTTTTATCAAGCCTTTTTGTTTGGTCTGATATTGTGATATGGCCTAAGGGCTAATCAATAAAATTTACTACTACTACTATAGATGCATGCCTATATTCTAGGCCTGGGTAACAATGCAAAAATTTGTTTCTAAAATCGATTTGTAATTGGGGTGTTTTTTTGTTTCGATATTTAAAATAATTACAAAATTTTCCAAAAAAAAAGTTCGGTATTTACGAAATTTCGTAAATATTTACAAAACATTTTGTAAAGATGGCGCCCTTTTTTTTCCAATATTTTTAAAATATTTTTTAAATTTAATTATTAATTTAGTAGAATAGGGAGGAGAAACGGACTTTGACATCTCATAAAATTGTTCACTCTCTTGCCCTAGCCAAGTAGTTCTTTATTTGTGGGTCCCCAGGTGTTTTGGCCTACAACTCCCAGAAATCCCATCCAGTTTATCAGCTGTTGGGATTTCTGGGAGTTGAAGACCAAAACATCTGGGGACCCACAGATTGAGAACCAATGCTCTAGTCAATGATATTTAATGGGAAAACTTTTTTTTACTATGGCAGAGGAATGATCCTCTGACTAGTGAACACACTCATTTCCTCTGAAAATTAAATGTTCTGGTTTATTTTTTGTTTGTTTGTTTGTCTGAAATTCTTTTCTAGGCTGGAGAGGCCATCGTCTCCAGTGACTGCTCAGAGAAATGCACGTGCCGTCCCTCAGGCCAGCTCACTTGTGAAGAAGCCGGCTGCGCAGAAGGAGAGACGTGTGCACTCATATCTAAGATCCGTGGCTGTGTAAGGCAGGCAGGCCACTGCACTTTCACACCAGGAGCCTGGTTCACATCTTTTGATGGTGCCAAAGGAAAATTCCTCTCTACTGGGATCTACAAGTTGGCCTCCTACTGTGATGAGATGTCACCATCTTGGTTTAAGGTTGTGGTTGATGTCAATGACTGCAATAGTGATGCCGTGCCAACAGCTGTAGCTGCCTATGTCTTCTTCCGGGAAGCCTTCATCACAGTGACCAGCCACAAAGAGACTTGGGTAAGTGGCTGCTGGCCAATATAACTAAAAAGGTGGTTTGCCTGAAAACAGTTACTGGAGAGAAAATGAAAGAGAGAGCTTCCAAGTTGAGGCTCGCCAGAAGCAACCATTTGGCTACTCCATGAAACTTAGTGCTGGACCAGATGGGACATCAGAAAGATCCATCAAGGCTCCTCTTAATGTTCTTAAGGAGATTTCAGGATCCAGCAAGTTTAGAGATAGACTGATGTGTGGCGTAATATAAAATTAAACAACATGTAGTTCACGTTTGGTCAGCCCACACACTGCCTTGCCAGAGAAAGAAAATATGCCATGCAGATGAACAATGAACACCAAGAAGTTTACTCTTTGTAGTTCAGTACAACATATGCACAATGTGATCAGTTGTATCTACTCACATAATGTCCTTTTGTGAGAGATTTAAAATGGTCTTTCTTAGTCCATGTAGATAAACTCCCTCAGCAACCCATGAAGCAAGAGCACACTCCAAACTCTGTGTCTCTCTCTGCTTCCCACTCTGCTGCTTCAAACACCTGCATAGCTCAAGCCTGAATGAAAATGTAACAGTATCCAAAAGTCTCAGTCTCAGCTGGCTCCCCATGCATAGCCCGACGAATCACTTTCATGCATCTTATTTTACAGTTGACACACACACACATGGATTCCTTACATGTTACAGCATGAGGTGCTTCACTGAATTTCCCCATCAATACTTTTATTCTAATAATAAAGCCAATTCTAGAGAATGCAAAACCATTGACATATATGTCTAAATATGGGCTATTTGAGTCATCAAAAACTAATCCCGTTTTCAGTCCCATTTTCAGTTGCTGCCCCCACCCCCACCCCCACCCCCAGTCCGTTTACCAGGAAATTCCTGAAATCTGGAGAGGGGAGGGAATCATTTCATGATTCTTCAGCTGGAAGCTCTGTTTTTGCTTCAAGAAGATCTGGCCCATTGGCAATAATGGGGGAACTTCGAGGCTCCTCTTTCCATCATTTTTATGGCCCTAGGAACAAAAATGGCCACACTTGGAGGACACATTTACAAACTGCAACCCCCTAAGTTTCAGAATCTTTGAGTTATCCACTGATTTCTAGGATTTTTTTTAAGTTTCTACAAAAATAAAAAAAGGAGGAGTGCGGCTGGACTGGTGCAAGAGCACACACACACACACACACAAGCCAGAAGGTTGGGCTGGGGAAAGAATAGCAGAGAGTCAAAGAGATGAACTAGAAGAAGAAAGAGCTTTTTATTTTTTTTGTGGGTGGCGAGGAGGGGGAGAAAGTTGGGCTGGGTACAGAAGCCAGAAGCCAGAGCTGGGAAAATTCTCCCTGGGAGGATTCAGTCAAGTTAAAGCAAAAAATGGTAAAATTAAAACATAGTTTTAAAAAACACATCAAAAAGGCCCTTCTTAAACTCACAGTTGGAATACTGTGTCCAATTCAGGGCACCACAATTGAAGGCAGATACTGACAAGCTGGAATGTGTCCAGAGGAGAGTGACTAAATTGATCAAGGTTTTGGAGAACAAGTCCTATGAGGGGTGGCTTAAAGAGCTGGGCATGATTAGCATTCAGAAGGGAAGGCTGAGAGGAGATATGATGAGGGCCATGTGAGGGGAAGTCATAGGGAGGAGAGAGCAGGCTTGTTTTCTGCTGCCCTTGGACACTAAGATGCGGAACAATAGCTTCAGACTACAGGAAAGGTTATTCCACCTGAACATTAGGAAGAACTTCCTGACTGTGAGAGCTGCTCAGCAGTGGAACTCTCTGCCCCAGAGTGTGGTGGAGGCTCCTTCTTTGGAGGCTTTTAAACATAGGCTGGATGGCCATCCATTGCGGGTTCTTTAAATATGATTTTTCTACTTCTTGGCATGGGGTTGGACTGGATAGCTCACGAGGTCTCTTCCAACTATAATCCTATGATTCACAGCCCCCCCCCCCATGGACACCCACCCACTCCCACCCACCAAGTGCCACCCCGTCACTGGCCACCTGCCAGCATTTGCATACCTCCCCACTGACCCCCACTGACCCCACCCTCACCTGCCACTGCCTATTACTGACCACTGTTTACAAAATCAAATGTCACCATTTCCTTATATGGACGAAAGTCACTATTTTGCTTCTATGCTTGATCCCACCATTGTCCTACAAGTGCAGGACTTGGTCATGTGACACTCAACATCCTCTATCAGATCTTTCCGCTATCATGGGAGTGGGAACCAAATAGTTCTCAGCTCCACTGTGCTTAAGCCTGCCTTCTTTGCATTTCAGGTCAATGGACTCCTGGTCCAGCTCCCAATGAATATATCTGAAGCGGTGTCTATTACTGAGTCTCAAGATGCCATTGTTATTGATCAACACTCCAAGATGCAGGTTCTTTTCAATCCCAATGGCAAATTGACAGTGAAAGTCACAAACAGCCTGGCAGGAAAGATGTGTGCCCCATGTGGAAACTTTAACAATGATATCTCAGATGACCTAAGGCTGCCCAGTGGACAGATTGCGGATGGAATTGCTGAGGTTATTGGGGCTTGGACAGCAAGGGACTTCTCAGAATGGTAAGTAATTCCATAGGTTGTCATCCAGTAATTTAGGTGGCCTTCTTTTAGATGGCCTTCTTTTCAACTCCTGTATTCCTCATTATTAGACATTATGACTAGAGCTGATGGAAGGTGATACAGTAACATCCCAAAGGATGCAGTTTGTTTTACTTAGTCAAGATAGTGGGGTTTGAATATAGACACAAGGCTTGTGGACATATGGTGCTTGACTTTAAGATGTCCTTTAATTTTCCCCAGCTTCAGAGCCACAAGGTCGGTTAGGTTGCAGTTCCCACTATCCACATAGCAGATAATAAAAAGTGGTGAGAGTTGTTACTCAATCTATATATATAAAAATGGAAAGGGCGTTCAACGGGACAGCAAAACTTGAAAAACCCCCAACGAAAACACACCAAATTTGCCGTGCACATACCTCAACCCACAAGGTATGCACAACGTGAATCAAAATTCCAAACAACATTTCAACAAACTCACAATTACAAAAACCAACTCAGCATGCGCAGTGCCCAGGGGAGGAAGTACACACGCAATGCACTCTGGGAGCTGTAGTTCTAGAATGCGGCCTACCCGCTGACGCTGAAGCCCCGGCCTGGGAGTTGGAGCTCGGCCGGCTGTGCTCGCTGGGGGCCAGGATGCTGCACGACATGCGGAGGCTTCCCGGGAGGCCCCCACTGCGTGCCTTCCTGGCCAGGCCGCCCCCGCACACCGCCGTCTGGCTCTGCCATTGGTGAGGAAGAGGAAGGAGGGAAGGAAGCGGGAGAGGGAAGGAAGGACGGAAATGAGGGGAAGGGGTGTAAATAGCAAGGAAGGAAGGAAAGAAAGAAGGAAAGTGGGAAGGGGAAGGGAAGGTGTAGGAAGGAAGGAAGGAAGGAAGGAAGGAAGGAGAAGTTGAGAAGGTATATGAAACAAGAAAGGAAGAAAAGAAAAGAAAGGGAGAGAAGGAGGATGGGAAAGAAGGGAGAAAGGAAGGAAGGAAGGAAGGAAGAAGAAAGGAGGGAAGGGAAGGTGTATGAAGGAAGTAAGGAAGGAGAAGTTGAGAAGGTATATGAAAGAAGAAATGAATGAAGGAAAGAAAGAAGAAAGGGAGAGAAGGAGGATGGGAAAGAAGGGAGAAAGGAAGGAAGGAAGGAAGGAAGAAGAAAGGAAGGGAGGGAAGGTGTATGAAGGAAGGAAGTAGAAGTTGAGAAGGCATATGGAAGAAGAAAGGTAGGAAAGAAAGAATAAAGAGAGAGAAGGAGGATGGGAAATAAGGGAGAAAGGAAGGAAGGTGGAAAGGAAAGAAAGACAGAAAAAAAAGAAAGGGAAGGGGAAGGGAAGGTGTCAAAAGGAAGGAAGGAAGGAAGGAAGGAAGGAAGGAAGGAAGGAAGGAAGGGGAATTTGGGAAGGGGAAGAGAGGGAAAAAGCAAAGGAAGAAGAGAAAGGGAGGGAAGAAAAGAAAGAAAGAAAAGGAAGTCTGGAAGTCAAGAGCGAAGGATTGAAGGAAAGAGATAGAGAGGGAAGAAAGGAGAGAAAGAGGAAGGAAAATAAAAAGGGAGGAGGAAGGAAAGAGGAAGAGAAGGAGTGGAGGGGACGTGGTTTTAAAAAGCGAATTTTCAGATATTTCCCCAATGCCCATATGTCATGATTTACTGCCATATTGGCCTATTTCTGCAGTAGGCCTTTGTTCACAGAAAATGCTGATTGTTTGAGAAATCAGTGCTCCAAAGAAGAAGTTATTATTCAAGGGTAACAACATATCCGGACAAAACCAGCTAGCTGTTTGCTAGATAGAACCCCCAAGTTTCCCAGTCGCTCTGAAGCCATGTTTGCAACAGACTAACAGATAAGATACAGTCATGGTCAGAGAACAATGGACCATAGTTATATTATAGCTGTGCCATTGTTAGGATCCCACGTGTGCTATAATGTCAATCAAAATCATAAACAACTAATGAACAACTGCATAGCTAGCTTAGACCAATGAAATGATTTGTCTTTGGGAACCAATGAGATGATTGATTTCTATGTACCAATCAAACTGTTTTAATGAAAGTCATAAATAATCAATGTAACCAACTTTAGGTTGGACAAACCCCTTTATTGCATACCCATATGCATGTTTGTCACTATTGCTTCAGCTGCGCAATAAATAGCATTTTGCAGTTTTAAAAGATTCAACTTTCGTGGTGTCCTTCCTCGCCCTCCTTGGGAAGGGGCAATCTGCTCTTGGATTTTGGATTTGTGGATTATCTTTTTGGTTTTTGCCCCTACAGGAGGAGAGAAGGAAAGAAAAAAAGGGAAGGGAGGAAAGACGGAGCAAAGGAAGAAGAGAAAGAAGGAGAGAAAGAGGGAGGGAAGGAAAGAAATAAAGAGAAGGAAGGATGGGAGCAAAAAGCTAAGGAAGGAAGTAAACAGGTAGAGAAGGAAGAAAGGAAAGAAGAAAAGGAAATGAAGGAAGGAGTGAAAGGAGAGAAAGAGGTTGGCCACAGCAACGCGTGGCGGGTAAAGCTAGTAACATATGGGAACCCAAACTGGGGAAATAACTAAAGAGCAGCAATCACTACATAAAAGAATTATAGTTGGCCATATGTAGTCACAGATTCTCCATAGGTGGATTCAAGAGCCCTTTGAGGACAATAATGAGGGCTGATGAGGCCCTCAATGAAAATGAGTTTGACACCCCTGACTTACAGGAATGTGGGGAGCTGCTTAATCTGGATTGGTCATTGTAACGATTCGCGAAGATGCCACTAATTTGTGATGAGGTTACCAATTTGTAAACGTTTGTAAAGGAGCCACCACTCTGTAAGGGTTTATTAAATTGATAGCGTAGCTTATAGCTAATAATATTGATTTGGTCTTTCTTCTTTGTAGCGTGACTTAACTTGGAAAAGAATTGTATCAGAGACAAGGCTTTAGGAAAAACAGTAACAAGTTTATTGACATGTAGAAGGAACGTGATGGTTTCAATGTAACCTAACTCTTTGAGGCACAAATCTTCAAAGGTTACATTTATAACATTCCTTAAACAACTCTGGGAAGGAAACTTCCCAGAGTTGAAAAAGGTTTCAAACTTATTTTTCTTTAAACTGTGTTTCTTTCCTTAATAGGTTACTTCAGTTACAAGCTTATTCTTTCTTTGTGATGTTTCTGTTGCAATAGAGATCCTCACTGGGTTTCTCTCACCCTTTCTCTCATTCACTAACTATTAATATAATTAAGTCAACTCGACTTATTTAAACTACTCAGGCTAAAAGCCAAAACTTTCCTGATTCTCTCTACTATAGAATCAGCCTTTACCTGTAGTTTTTAAACGACAGATTACCTTCCTGGTTCTCACTACTCAACAGAACCAGCCACTCCTACAGTTCATAGACTGTAGATTAACTGTTTTAAAATGGCTGCCCTGCCAAGTGGCAGTTGGCTCCTCCCTTGTTTCCATGGTAACCCAACTCAACATAAGCTGAGCTGGCTACCATCCCCCTTAGTTAAGCAACATTAAATACTTACCCTTTAAAACATCTATCTATAATTATACATAACTGCAAGTTAAAAAATTACACTTCACCACAGTCATCTCATTCAGAACTGGCTGCTCTAATTAGCAACAATTATGCAGTCTTTCAGACAGAGAATAATGCTTCCCAGTACCTACTGGTTCTTTCCCATTACCTTCTACTAGTTCCTTTTTTTTTTTTGTTAATGCCAAAAGTTGATCACGGTATGTATGTAAAGCATTTGCTCCACTTTGTGATGACTCCCAGATTTCAATCCAAAGATGTTATCCACAAAAATCAGATTCTCCTAACAATGGAGACACTACTGCCTTACATATTTTTATACAGAATGCTGTTGGTGACATTCAGGTGCATAATATAATTCTATACATGCATATGTCATCTTTTAGACAGGGCCTCCTGGAGGCTGTACAAAATCTCCCAATTCTTAGCAGTTGTCTGTAAAGCCCTATGGACACCTACCACAGCCATTTAAAAGGCCAGGGCAGGGAGGGGAAATTGGGGGAGGGATTGAGAATTTAGGATTGCTTCCCATTCTCACTGAAGATGGGGAGGAGAAATTACAGCTTTGCTTCCCCTTGTTTGGAAAACTACTACCAGGAATGACCTCTCCTCTGGCTATTTTAAATGCTCCATGGGGTTTGACAGCAGTTAGAGCTGAGTTGGGGGCATGGTACTGTTCAAGGTCTTGGGTTTAGCATCTCGGATCCGATTTATTGTAAAAATTAAGGTCTTTGCAAGATCCTATACTTTTGTGCGGTTGAAGGCTTTCATGGTCAGAATCACTAGGTTGTTGTGAGTTTTCCGGGATGTATGGCCATATTCCAGAAGCATTCTCTCCTGACATTTAGGCCACATCCATGACAGGCATCCTCAGAGGTTGAGGAGTCTACCATATACCATATGCTGAGGGCTGAGAAAAGTGGTATATAAATAAAGTAAATAAATAAATAAATATACCATGCAACTGTGGACAAGTCCACATAGAGACCACCAAATGCAACACCCAAACATGAATCAAGGAACATGAAACACACTGCAGACTAATTCAACCAGAGACATCAACCATAGCAGAGCACTTGATGGAGCAACCTGAGCACATCATATTATTTGAGAACATGAAAATGCTGGACCACTCTAACAACTACCATGTCAGACTGCAGAAAGAAGTCACTGAAATCCACAAGCAAGTAGACGATTTCAACAGAAAGGAGGAAACCATGAAAATGAACAAAATCTGGCTACCAATATTTAAAAAAACCTCTAAAATCAGGACAGTAAACAAAGAGCAACATTCTGAAAACAGGAAATTGCAGACATGAATCAATCAGGGCCAGTTAACACCTCCCAACAAAGTATTCCCACAGGCAGCAATCAGCCAGGCTTTCAAACTGCGAGGCCATTAAATGCTTATCAGTGTGGCTAATTGCAACATTCTCACTTACCCAAACAGAAAAGAGTGCTTTCTCCCACCTTGGACATTCCACAGATATATAAACATCATTTGCCTAGTTTCCAATAGACCCCTCAACCTCTGAGGATACCTGCCATAGATGTGGGTGAAATGTCTGGAGAGAATGCTTCTGGAACATGGCCATAAAACCCGGAAAACTCACAGCAACCTTGTCCTATGCTTTGCTTATTTCATAATTGATTAGGGAATTAATTTGTCTTCTTTGACATTAAAACACATAATTATCACTATCTCCAGGCCTTTCCTGGCTCTTTTCACATCCAAAAGTGACAACCACGCAGCTGATTTTGGATCTTCCAAATTTAGTCTACTTCAGATCCAACCATTCTTAGGCTCTCAATTTTAGGGACATCCCTTCCTTAGGCAATATGGAGTAGTCATCCTCAGAAGCTTGATGGCAGCAGCAAGGTGTGGAGGAGAGGGTTGTGTACCATGCACCTGCCCTGTACCTCCTAACCTCTCTTGTTGCCCTCAGGTGCGGTGGAAGGCATTGTCCTATCATCAATGTTGAAGAAAGCACCAACAGAAGGAGATGGGAGGGGGCACTGTCTTCGTCTTCTTTGCCTCAGGCTGCAACCTTTTGTGGTGCAGCCCTTTGCGCTATCCTCCCTTTCCTACTCATAGATGGGCTGAATCACTTTGTGCCCATTTCCTTCTTGTATTAAGCAGCTGCAACAAATCTTGATCCTCTTCTTCATACTTCTCAACTGGAGAACACTACAAGTCCCAAATACACTAGTACCTCAATAGGTCAAGAAGTGAAGCACATATCTTGAGCCAGTATTACATTTCATTTCTCCTTTGTTCCCCTCTACAGTTATTGATACCTGGAAGACAAGATACTACCTAGTATAATGGTATGCAGCTTTCCAAATTGCTACTGTTTCTAAGGTCCCATCTTCTTTTTTCCATTGGCTCAATGTTTCTCAACCTTCCTAATGCCACAACCCCTTAATACAGTTCCTCATGTTGTGGTGACCCCCAACCATAACATTATTTTCGTTGCTACTTCATTACTGTAATTTTGCTGCTGTTATGAATCATAATGTAAATATCTGATACGTAGGATGTAATTTCATTCACTGGACCAAATTTGGCACAAATACCCGATACACCCAAATTTGAATAATGGTGGAGTTGGGTGGGAGAATTGATTTAGTCACTTGGAAGTTGTAGTTGCTGGGATTAATCTACAATCAAAGAGCATTATGAACTCCAACAATGGAATTGAGCCAAACTTGGCACACAAAACTCCCATGACCAACAGAAAATTCTGGAAGGGATTGGTGGGCATTGACCTTGAGTTTTGGAGTTGTAGTTCACCTACATCCAGAGAGCACTGTGGACTCAAACAATGATAGATCTGGACCAAATTTGGTACAAAAACTCAATATGCCTGAATGTTAACACTGGTGGAATTTGGGGAAAATAGACTTTGACATTTGGGAATTGTAGTTGCTGGGATTTATAGTTCACCTATAATCAAAGAGTATTCTGAACCCCACCAATGGTAGAATTGGGCCAAACTTCCCATACAGAATCCCCATGACCGACAGGAAATACTGTGTTTTCTGATGGTCCTTGGTGACCCCTATGACACCGATCCCGAGGTTGAGAAACAGATTAGGCAGCACTTGAATTATGGAAGTGGGACAGGAATGTAGACAGTGGTGGCTAATAGCAGCCCTACTAAGAAATCCACTTTAAGTTTTACTCTGAACTTTCAAAGGTGCTAAGTTTTAGATAACTTTGGATAGCTTATTTAAAGTTCCATTTAAAATTTGGAATATTGGATGGAGTATGAGAAGCTACAATGGAATCCATGAGCCACACAACAGAAAATCACATCATTGTTACAATAGCTTGAATAGGTTTTTAAAAAAATAAAAAAATAGATGGGGCTCTTGCTTTGGTTTGATATGAATGCATCATTTCTGATCTATTTCAATTCATTGATTTGTCATTCTGTTATTATACATTCCATGGAAGAACATTAATTAAAAATACTCTACAAAATTAATACATAAATAAATAGTCTAACTAGTTCATGTTTCTAATGGCTGCTTCTTTTCCTGCTGGCCAGGCATGTAGCCGGGGGGGGGGGGGCCTTGGGGGGCTTCACCCCTCCCCCCAAATTCTCATGGTGGTTCACGAAAAGGCCTTACTGTTGCATTATTTAGACTGTTACGTTTATTCATATCATGATCTGATCACCATACTCAATATATCCCATATGCATGGGGGTATTGGGGTAATGATACAAAAGGTTTGCTAGGCTAGACCCTCTTTCACTCAGACTCAGCCCCCCTCCCCCCCCCCGAAACAAACTCAGCCCCCCCCCCCCCTGAATCGAAATCCTGGCTACGGGCCTGCTGCTGGCCTTCTACTATAACCTGAAACATCTCTGTTTTGTATTGGTTACTGCTTAGCTAAAGCATCCTAACATTCAAGGACAAGTTGCAGTTTCATAGTAGGCAGCACATTTCAAAAAATAAAGTCTGTTTAGAACGGTACATGTGTGGAACATAAAGAATACTTATATCAAGAGGACATTTTAAAAATCCCCTTTGATCTATTATTCCCAGAACACCCAAACTCCTTGATTTTGGAAGATTTCTGGGAGTTCTGCCAAAAAATAACTATCCCAGGCACTGTCCAAATGAATTTCTCAAACTGGTCCCAACTGCAGATTCAGAATTGAGTTTCCATCAGTCAAATCCTTTCCTAGCTAAAATGAAAAGGAACATGTAATATCAGGCTAGTCAGGCAATCAAAAAATCCCTCAGATCAGTCGTTTCATGGAAACTATTAGCCATGCTTTCTATGGAAGCTGAGGGGCATTGCAGGTCCAGTTTCGCAAACTGATATAAATGCAAGAAAGAAAAAGGTAATGCTACCTGTGAAGGAATGGTGCAGGAAAAGTCTATTGAGAAATACATTTATTTATTTATTTATTTATTTACTGCCTTTCTTTATTTCTTTATTTACTTATTTACTTACCTTCTCACCCCAGGGGTACTCAGAGCAGCCTTACAATTGTCAACAATTCAATGCCATACAAAAACAAGCATATAATAATGTAAACAACTGCATTAAAAACAGGGGGGGGGGACCACATAAACATTAAAACCAATTATTAAAAACCACACAATCCAAAATCATAATCCAAGGAGCCATTCCAGTCATTGTTGCGCATGTTCCATTTTCACTTATTGCACTGCATTACTGTCCAAAGGCTTCCTCCCACAATGTATTGTCGAAGGCTTTCATGGTCGGAATCACTGGGTTGTTGTAGGTTTTTTCGGGCTATATGGCCATGGTCAAGAGGCATTTAGACCATGGCCATATAACCCGAAAAAACCTACAACAAACCAGCTCGCTCCCACAGCTATGTTTTTAATTACTTCCTGAAGGTCAGGAGGGAGGGAGCTAACCTGATTTCTCAAGGGAAGGAGTTCCACAGTCATGTGGCCACCATTGAGAAGGCGCTGTTTCTCGTCCCCACCAACCACACCTGCAAAGGATGTGGGACCGAGAGCAGGACCTCCCCAGACAATCTTAACCTCTGAAGTAGTTAATAGAGGGAGATACATTTGGACAGGTAAGCTGGACCAGAATTTTTTAGGGCTTTATAGGCCAAAGCCAGCACTTTGAATTGCGCTTAGTAGCAGACTGGCAACCACTGGAACTGACATAATGGGGGTGGGGGGGGTGTATGGTGAGGAATCTGGCTGCCACCCATTGGACCACTTGAAGCTTCTGAACAATCTTCAAAGGTAACCCCACATAGAACACATTGCAGTAGTCTATTCAATATGTAAAAGCAATATGCTGAGGAAAATTTCTAACCATGGCACACCTATTTGTTTCATTTTTTTCTTCCTAGCTTTATCTCAAAATCCAACTTGGATTCATGCACTGGACCACAAAATCACCTAGAATGCAACTTTCCCCCCTCTTAGTAACTATAGTTGAAGCATCAGAATCCAATGCTACACTGCACTGTAAAGTCATAGATATTACGACAGCCAAGAATGGATCTTCCGTATGTAGAAGAAATGTATTCAAGTTTTCAGACAGTGAAAATAAACAATTGTGGGGATGGCTATCATCTTCATGGCCTGCTTGTGGACTTCCTACCAGCATCTGGAAGGTCTTTGTGGGAGTTTATTTTGATAGATGCTCCTTTGGTCTGATGCAACTGTGTCTTCATGTTGTCAAACTGAATTTGTTGGCCATTTGTGAAACCAGAATGTCTAAAAGCTATTACTTCCATCACATTTTGTACATTAAGTAGGTGTATTTGTGAAGAAATAAATGCTTAGACAATCCCTGTGAAGTTTGTACACAGTCACCAAACTCACAGAGGCTAGCATCCTATCAGCAGCAGCATATACTAGTGAAATTTTCATGTGTGTTTCTGTGGTTGTTGCAACCCTTCCTTCCTTGGAAAACAACCAAAGACCCTCCTTGTAACTCACAATAGCCACCAACCCACATTTGTAATCATGTTGCTGGTAAACAATGGAAGATATCTGAGTTGCCTTAAGTGGCCATAAGACTGAGAAAGACAGGCTACAAAAGCCGTAAATAAATAAATATCAGAAAAGAGCCTGGCTATGTTCCCATTGTCAAATACAGACCAATGGCATCATCTGCTTAGAGTTCTGGAGGAACAAAAGATGTTGGAGGAATCAATATCTGGCAATGGGAACATAGCGGGATGTATCTCTGATCCCTTCTACTCTCCACCAGCCATTGAACGGTTTTGGCATATGCTATCACAACAGCCCCCGGTGGCGCAGTGGGTTAAAGCACTCAGCTGCTGAGCTTGTTGATCTAAAGGTCGCAGGTTCAATTCCGGGGAGCGGCGTGAGCTTCCGCTGTCAGCCCTAGCTGCTGCCAACCTAGCAGTTCGAAAACATACAAATGTGAGTAGATCAATAGGTACCACTCCGGCGGGAAGGTAACGGCGCTCCATGCAGTCATGCCGGCCACATGACCTTGGAGGTGTCTACGGACAAAGCTGGCTCTTCGGCTTAGAAATGGAGATGAGCACCACACCCCAGAGTCAGACATGACTGGACTTAATGTCAGGGGACTACCTTTACCTTTTATCACAACAGCACAGTGAGTCTTGGGACTGATGACAGGTGGAGTTGTAATGGAGTTCCATATGTTCCCATATGTGCATGATCTTAGCCACAGAATGGAACATCTCTTGCACGTGTACAAAAATGTATTCATTATGGAGGAATGAGTTGTGTCTCAGGTGGAATTCATGGTCACAATTCATCACAATTCACGATGATCACAAATAGTCATGCGTGTTTCACACAGATTGCTCCTTCAATATTTCCTCATCGCACCATTCACTATTTAGCCTTAGATCTATTTGTTTTGCCATACAGCCAAAGCTCACAGGATTGAAATGCTTCAACACACTGTCTTTTGCCTCAGGCTGAGCTGAGTCAGAATCCGCAAAGCTGCAGAGAATAGGGTTTTCCAAGCAACATTTAAAAAAACTGTTATAATGTTTGAGCTGTCTATTATAATCCTAAATTATTTGGAATGTGTTAGTCTTGAATGAACATTTAATGTCTACTAGATTTATAAAGATCTGCTCCTGGTAGAGCTAAAAACTACAAGAAGTAATTTGTGATTTTTTTTTCATATGACAGCTCTGTTAATGTAATGCAGAAAAAAGTAAAAGTTTTCCACTTCTTAAATGCTGGTGCATTATATCAAGGATGGAGAAAACATTTGGCTGGTGGACACTGCAGTCCCACCTTGGAGAGGGAATCCTCCCAGTTGGTGTGACATCAGAGACCAGCTCCGCCAATCAGTGCAAAGCCAGGTCCATCATGAGCAGGAAAAACATAAGACCTTACTGTATTAAAATGTCTGTTTTATTTGTATCAAACATGCCAGCTTCTTTGGATGGCATATTGTTAGCTGACTGGACTGAATAAAATACCTTGGTGGTTTCTTCTTCGTCAACTGGTAAGATTTCTTGATTGGGGAACATTGGGTTATAGCTTCTTAGTCTCACCAGGATGGCTGCACAGGCAGCCTGCTGCTGGTACCTATTATTACTTAGCAGATCTTGGTATCTGCACATTGGGTTTCACTATCCACTATACGGATCTCACTATTCCAATTGCTCAATTTCACTGTTTACTAAAACATCTCTCCAAATTCTTGAATACTACTGCAAACAAGCTAAATATCAATTTTAGCAAATCAAAAGTTCTTGTTTTTGAATGCAAATATACAAAATACAAGTGGTCTACCGGGAAATCTCTCTTAGAGCAAGTAAAAAATCTTCCAGTATCTTCTACCATCATGGAAAAAATCTTCTACCATCATGGAAAGAACATAGAGAAATTGTGACCAAAAAAGCTAAAGCTGGCTGAGCTGCTATACTAAGGTTTTACTACAACATGTTCCCTCGGCATTAAAATTGCTTTGAAACTTCTCTTCGATGCAGCCATTTGGTGGGAAAACATGTATGTACACTCAGAGTCCAAGAAAGGTTTATAAGAGACCTGTTAAACATTCCTAACGCAGTCCTGTTACTAGAAACGGGTGAATGCCCACTAAGCACAAGGACCTGGATTCTGAAAATGAATCTTTGGCTGGAAACAATTGTATTCAAATAGGGAATGGGCCTTTCACAGCATATCCCATCCGAAACCATTAAACCTCTTTGGGCAAGGACAGCCACTCGGAAAGCAACTTCAGAGAATTAGCCATCAGCAGCGGCATTGCCCAGAGGACGCCTGTGGGAGGCTTCTCTCGTGTTCCTGCATGGGATGCTGGAGCTGACAGATAGGAACTCACTCCATCTCACAGATTCAAACTGCTGACCTACAGGGTTTAATCCATTGTGCCATCGCGGCGCCATAGATTTCTCAGTGGTCAGTCCCAAATGAGAGATAACCTAACCACCTGCAATTCATTACTTTGTGGTGTGATGTAACAAACACAGCTGGGAGGAAATCTAAAACAATCCTATCCACAAGAGGCCTTCTTAAGGATCGGGGAAACCACAGAATGTGCACCCCACCTATTAGTCATAATAGCGAATTCTGTAAACTCTAGTCTTAGCAGCAGCCCAGACTCCAGGGTGAGAAGCAGAGAAAAATGATAAAATAGGATCATAATGATTTCTTTCGAGACAAATCTGTAGGTATAGCTTTATTGACATTTACCATGTTCTATTTTGAGCAACCTTTTTCTTTTCACAAAAGCCTGCTGATCTCAGTGGTTCCTTTGGATTATTAATCACTAGAAGGGAAAAAAATAGGCATTAGTTATGTTTGATAATCCAAACAATTATAATTTCAAACGCTATCTCATAAAACACATTCCCAAGCCTCTCGGGCTAAAGAAGAGGTGGGCAAAATGTTCCCTCCGAAATGCAGGCAAGCTGTTTGGCACCCTAAGTCCCAACATCATCCATCTTTGGAGAAAAAGAGATAGACTGGATCATCTCAAAGTCTGTAGGAAAAGCTTTTAAATAGGACACTCCCATATATATGCTCTGTTCATTTTGATTGACCTCATAACTCAAAATCCACTGGATGAACTGCCACCAAATTTGGCCACAAGACACTTATTAACCCAAGGAGTGACCATCACTCATAATAAGTTGATTTTGTCATTTGGGAGTTGTAGTTGCTGGGATTTATAGTTCACCTTCAATCAAAGCGCATTCCGAACTCCACCAATGATGGAATTGAACCAAACTTGGCACAGGACTCCCACAACCAACAGATAACACTAGACGGGTTTGGTGGGCATTGACCTTGAGTTTGGAAGTTGTAGTTCACCTACATCCAGAGAGCATGGTGGACTCAAACAATGAAGGATCTGGACCAAACTTGGCACAAATACTCCATATGCCCAAATATGAACACAGATGGAGTTTGGGAGAAATTTTGTTATTGTTCATTCATTCAGTCGTCTCCGACTCTTCGTGACCTCATGGACCAGCCCACGTCAGAGTTCCCTGTCGGCCGTCACCACCCCCAGCTCCTTCAACGTCAGTCCAGTTACTTCAAGGATGCCATCCATCCATCTTGCCCTTGGTCAGCCCCTCTTCCTTTTGCCTTCCACTTTCCCCAGCATAATTGTCTTCTCTAGGCTTTGCTGTCTCCTCATGATGTGGCCAAAGGAGAAATAGACTTTGACATTTGGGAGTTGTAGTTACTGGGATTAATAGTTCACCTACAATCAAAGAGTGTTCTCTACTGCTATGATGAGATGCTAGATTGCTCTCTGGCAAAGGTTTTATCTAGTCTCCCTAATCAACAAATCTCAAATTTTCATAGAATGGCAGTTAAAAAGTGTAAGGGAAAACTACCCTAAAATAAAAAGCAGAGCATCCAAAAACAAACAGGATACAAAAGTTAAGCATCAGTTCACTAGCAAGCAGTGTGTGAAGTGCCATGTGATATACCTGTAAAGAATTCAGAGCTTGGGAGGCAAATATGCAGAGTCCAATCTTTAAAAAATAACAAAGTGTTTATTTACAGTAGTAATAATAATAGGAAATAACTGCATTTCTTAATAGTAAAGAATTGGGTCTGAGCTACTCTAATATCCATCTCTTCTAAGGTTTCAAAGAGAGGGAAAAACACCAATCACAACATCTCTCCTGACACACAAGCAGAGAGAAATCTCAAAGCACACAGCACATAAGAAGGTAGAAGTCAGATTCAAAAAGCTTGCAGTAAAAAAGCATCCATTTTAATCATTTTAAACAACCAATCAGAATGAGAGCACAAACAGAGATGAGAGAAGAAAAAGAATTCCAAGAAAACGGAATCAACGTGCTGTTATTTTAAAAGGACTGTAGCTCCACATAAATCAGTTGCCATGTTTCCTGTCACCTTGCACAGACGTAACAGTATGATTCTACTTTAACTGCCAGGATAGCACCATACAGAGGACCTGGAATTTGTAGTTTGTTGAGGAGAGTGTGGTGGAAGTTCCTTCCTTGGAAACTTTGAAACAGAGGCTGGATGTCCATCTGTCAGGGATACTTTGATTGTGCTTTTCCTGCATGGCAGGGGGTTGAACTAGATGGCTCATGTGGTCTCTTCCAACTATTATTATACTATTATGCTACTATTATTATTATACGAGGGTTGAATAAAAAGTAATATCTCCACCTTCATAATTCCTCAACAGATGGCAGTACTGGTATGTGGCAGGTACTGGCTTGTTCAGAAGACTCTCCTCTACAGTTCCATTTTGGTGGGAAGTCTTAGCTTTGAACAGTTGTGTTGTTAAAGTGCGAAGTATGTCACCTCAACATCTTTAAACTTATTCGCCAACAACGCACAGTACTCACGTCAACACAATCACCATAAATAGCTTGCATTCTCTGATTAATCTCCTTTGGGTTTTTTTTTTTGTCATGTCAGGAGCAACTTGAGAAACTGCAAGTTGCTTCTGGTGTGAGAGAATTGGCTGTCTGCAAGGACGTTACCCAGGGGACGCCCGGATGAATTGATATTTTTATTATCCTTGTGGGAGGCTTCTCTCATGTCCGCGCCTGAGGAGCTGAAGTTGATAGAGGGAGCTCATCCGCCTCTCCTCGGATTCGAACCTGCAACCTGTCGGTCTTCAGTCCTGCCGGCACAGGGGTTTAACCCACTGCGCCACTGGGGGCTCCTTTGGGGTGACACCTTCTGCTGTCAAGAATTCAATGACTGCACTTTGCTTAAGTCTCATTGACTGACCGTCTGCGCAGGGTTCCATACTTAGCACTTTAACAACACAACCATTCAGTGCTAAAGTTTCCTGCCAAAATGGAACTTTAAAGGAGAGTCTACTGAACAAGCCAGTACCTGCCACATACCAGTACTGCCATCTGTTAAGGAGTTACGAAGGTGGAGGCATTACTTTTCATTCAACCCTCGTATGATTCTATGACTGCTGGATAAGCATGAAAGAGAGAACAAAGAGGAAGAAGGAGAGAAGAGGTAGGTCCACTTTCTTTGAGCTTTACCTACACACCACAGGCTTCACCCACCACCAGGATGCAGCTCTTAGCAGAATACCCTTACGAAATGCATACTTTGTCATGAAAAAAAGGTGTCCTTGTTTTGCATTAGGGAATATGTGATGCATCAGACAATTACAAAGCACTTACCAGCCAATAAAATCTCGTGCCTTCCAGGCATCAATAACTTCAGCTATGTTCCCCACAACCTTCCCATTGGGTAAGGTCAGATCATCTGAACTGTTGCCATTAAAATTTCCACAGGACGCAATCAGCTTCCCCTCTAGTGCTTCTTTGACCTTCACTGTCACTTCACCTTTGAGGTCAAAAAGGACCTGCAGGGATGTCCCATGGCTGAGGGTGACAATGTTGTCAGAGAAGCGCACAGATATGACTTCAGAGACAATTGCTGGAAGCTGCACTGGCTGACCATTCACCTGCAATAAACAAGCAGAGAAAGAACATGTCATGTAGATGAATGACTTCACTCAATAATCCAGGCAGAAGACATGTGGTTCTCTGGATGTTGCCAGACTGCAACTTTCCATCATCTCTTACCAGCATAGTTAGGGAGAAGGTCACATATCCACCTTCTAATTCAGTGTTTCTCAACCTTCCTAATGTTGTGACCCCTTAATACAGTTCCTCATGTTATGGCGACCCCCAACCATAATTTTTGTTGCTACTTCATAACTGTATATTTGGTACTGTTACGAATCGTAATGTAAATATCTGAAATGCAGGATGTATTTTCATTCGCTGGACCACATTTGACACAAATATCCGATACATCCAAATTTTAATACTGGTGGGACTGAGAGGGGGACTGATTTTGTCATTTGGGAGTTGTAGTTGCTTGGATTTATACTTCACCTACAATCAAAGGGCATTCTGAACTCCAACAATGATGGAATTGAACCAAACTTGGCACACAGAACTTCCATGATCAGCAGAAAATACTGGAAATCTTTGGAGGGCATTGACCTTGAGTTTTAGAGTTATAGTTCATCTACATCCAGAGAGCATTGTGGACTCAAACAATAATGCATCTGGACCAAACTTGGCACGAATACTCAATATACCCATATGTGAACACTGGTGGAGTTTGGAGAAAATAGACCTTGACATTGGGGAGTTGTAGTTGCTGGGATTTATATTTCACTTACAATCAAAGAGCATTCTGAACCTCAATAGATATGGACCAAACTTCCCACACAGAACCCCCATGACCAACAGAAAATACTGGAGGAGTGAGGGCTTTCCAGATTTCTACATACCCAAACTTCCTTGCCCCTGCTAATGGCAATAAAGGTCTCTCGGAAGAAGACATAAACTGCAGCGCCTGCCATCACTTCACCATCTCCAGACTCTCTCACATTCACCAACACTCAGAACCAGCCACTGGCTGAAGCATCACGGAGAGAAGCAATCTCGTATATGCCATTGTACAGAATTTCCCCCGAGGCACCATCAAAAGTGGTGAGCTGGCCTCCTGGGGCAAGGATGCACTGGGCTTCCTCAGTCACACAGCCACGGGTGCCATTCTTGAGTGCACATGTCTTCCCTTTGCCACAGCTGAATCCTTCACAGGCAAGCCAACTTGAGGCATGGCAGGTGCATTTCTCAGAGCAGTCCTTGGATATAACTGTTTCTTCAGCCTACAGAAAGAAAAATAATTCATTATAAGCTCCATTCTACAAATGAAGCTTTGCTTTCAAAATGTACATTGAGGGTTTTGCCCTGCTAGGATAGCTTTAGTTTCATATTTTGTGTGTGTGCACTTCTTTTTTAAAATATGAAAAAATGCTGTTGGGGTTTTGAATGCAACACAATGAAAAAGTTCTGTTCAGCCCTGTCATTAATAATAATAATAATAATAATAATAATAATAATAATAATAATATTGTCGAAGGCTTTCATGGCTGGAATCACTAGGTTCTTGTGGGGGTTTTCAGGCTATAGGGCCATGTTCTAGAAGCATTTCTCCTGACATTTCGCCTGCATCTATGGCAAGCATCCTCAGAGGTAGTGAGGTCTGTTGGAATTAGGACAATGGGTTTATATATCTGTGGAATGTCTTGGGTGGGGCAAAGAGCTCTTCTCTGCTGGAGCTAAGTGTGAATGTTTCTACTGACCACCTTCATTAGCATTTGAAGGCCTGGCTGAGCCTGGGAAAATCTTTTGTTGAGAGGTGTTAAGATGTGCCTGGTTGTTTCCTCTCTGCTGTTTTGCTGTTGTAATTTTAGTTTTTTAATACTGGTAGCCAGATTTTGTTCATTTTCATGGTTTCTTCCTTTCTGTTGAAATTGTCCACATGCTTGTGGATTTCAATGGCTTCTCTGTGTGGTCTGACATGGTGGTTGTTGGTGTGGTCCAGCATTTCTGTGTTCTCAAATAATATGCTGTGTCCAGGCTGGTTCATCAGGTGCTCTGCTATGGCTGACTTCTCTGGTTGGAGTAGTCTGCAGTGCCTTTCATGTTCCTTGATTCGTGTTTGGGCAATGCTGCATTTGGTGGTCCCTATGTAGACTTGTCCACAGCTGCATGGTATACGGTAGACTGCAGAGGTGAGAGGATCCCTCTTGTCCTTTGCTGAACGTAGCATTTGTTGGATTTTCTTGGTGGGTTTGTAGATTGTTTGTATGTTGTGTTTCCTCATCAGCTTCCCTATGCGGTCAGTGGTTCCCTTGATGTATGGCAGGAACACTTTTCCTCTGGGTGGATCTTCATCTTTACTCTCGTGGCTTGTTCTTGGTCTTGCAGCTCTTCTGATGTCTGAGGTGGAGTAAAGATGAAGATCCACCCAGAGGAACAGTGTTCCTGCCATACATCAAGGGAACCACGGCAAAACCCCTCCTGATTCGAGTAACTTCTTGGTAAACAGAATGAGGGGCTAGCCAACAATGGACCTCGATACAGCATCCCTTTTGGCCTAATTGCACACCTCTATGGTGTATGCCTGTGCATGTGTGTGTGCATGACAGAGAAAGTGAATGTTTATTCTGTGATATAAAAACAAGATAAAAGAAACTTGTCAGTGTTTAAAAATAAAATGTGATGAAATATATAAAAGAAAAAAAGCAGTCAGAAAACTGCATCATTAAGCACAGCAGTCGTGGGACCTACCTTGATGTAGTGGCCATTGTGCATACAGCCACACTGATTCATGGGCACACATGCTTCCCCATCAGAGACATAGCCAGCATTGCACTGGCATCCTTCAAAGCATTTTGTGGTACATTGTAGGGGCGCAGAGAGGCCTGCACAGGTAAGATCACAGGACCTGGTACATAGCTCATAGTGGCTGTTTGCTGGGCAAGTGAGAGCTGGAAAGAAAGGAGAACCTCAGTAATAGTATCACTGACCAAATTATCTGATTCTTTTGCTTTTGGGAACTATCAAAAAATGATTCAAGGGCATGAGCAATAGCAACTGAATTATTTTCACTACAATGAACTAAAGTGATGCTACTTGACAGTGATTGACGAAGGTCTCCTGATGTTGTCAAGGGATTGGAAGAGGTATTACTTTCAGCCATTGACAAAATTTATAAGATGCCAAGTCAGAAATCCAGAAAAGACAAAGACAAAGACCGTGATAAGGAAGAGAAGAAAACTAACATAGAAACCCCTAGGAGAGGATCAGGACAGGAAGAACCAGCACCCACATTAAAGGATGTGATAAAGATCCTCCAGAATCTATCGGAGAAAAATGACAATTTAAAAGAACAACAAGAGAAGATAATGGAAAAACAAGATAAGCTTCAGGAGGATCAACAGAAGATGGAGAAGAAACTCTCAAAGGAACTAGGAGAACTGAAGAGTGAAATGAAAAAAGAAATTGTAGACCTACAGAAAGAAATGAAAGAACTAAAACAAGGAAACCAACAGATAACAATAGCACAGGAACAACAAAAACTAAGGATGGACAGAATAGCCGAAAAAAGTGATAGACTGGAGAGACAACAAGAAAAACACGAACAAAGTCTTATGGAATTCCAACTGAGATATAGAAATGTGACAGAGGAAGCAAATGAGAATATTAGACAAACAATAATTCAAATAACGGCAAAATTAATGAACTGCGATGAAAGCCACATTGAGGACTTAACAGATAGGGTCTTTAGGATCTCAACGAACTATGCAAGGAGAAATAAGACAGACAGGGACGTCATAGTACACCTAACAAAGAAAACAACACGCGATGAGATACTGAGACAGAATAATAGAACACCAATTTACCACAAAGGGAAGAAAATAGCTATATTGAAAGAAATCCCATCATCAGCTCTCGAAAAAAGAAGAAAATATCTCTTCTTAACAGAGGAACTGAAAAAAAGAGAGATAAGATATAGATGGGAGAGAAACGAGGGTATTATGACAACTTTTAAAGGAGAAAGATTCTGGCTCACATCAGAGGAGAAAGCTAGAAACTTCTATGATATGCTAACGAAAAACACTGAAGAGAAACGAACAACGGATAGGGGAAACCCAAATAAAAGAGCCAGACCAAATTCTCCAAACACCTCGGATGCCTGGGAAGAGCCAAGCAATCAAACCAAACTTAAACGAGATAGACCAGAGGAGGTGGAAAATGACGTGACAAAACAAAAATCAAGAGATGGAGTGGAGGCTTAAATGTTATTCGAACAATGTCAATGGGCTGAATTCGCCCAAAAAAAGAAAGAAGATCTTCAACCAAATTAGAAAAGGGAACTATGACATAGTCGCACTCCAAGAAACTCACATCTCACAGAAACATAGTACACATTTAGTGCAGAAACACATAGGAAAAGAATTCTGCTCATCGGCAATTGAGAAAAAGAAAGGGGTAGTGATCTATGCTAGAGAAAACTTAACAGCAAAAATGGCCTTTAAGGACACAGAAGGCAGAATAATAGGGATCATACTAGAGAAAGGTAACCAAAAGTTACTAATCTGTAACATCTATGCCCCGAACGGGCCCAAAGGGAAATTTATCAAGAAGCTAAAAGAATTACTCTCAGAACAAGAAACCCAAGATATGATCGTACTGGGTGACTTCAATGGGGTTATAAATAGTAAAATGGATAGAACCTCGAAAGAGAATGGGAAAAAAAGACAAAACCATCAAGGAAGATTACCCGAAAGCCACCTCAACTTGAAAGATGATCTAGGCCTCCAAGACACATGGAGGATCCACCATGACTCAGAGCACGACTTCACATTCCATTCAAGTAGGTACAATACCTGGTCCAGGATCGATATGATCTGGACAACTAAAACATTAACCCCATTGGTAGACAAAATAAAAATCCTGGCAAGAAAGGAATCAGACCATTGCCCAATGGAGATGCTTATCAACTATAAACTTAAAATTGGAAAGTGGAGATTAAATGAAAATCTATTACGTTCGGAAGGAGAGATAATTAATAATAGGAAAATCTTGAAAGAATACTTCGAGCTTAACAAAACTCAAGAAGTGGAGAAGATCACTGTTTGGGATGCAAGCAAAGCAGTGATACGCGGGCATTTCATTCAACAAAATGCCAGAAAGAAAAAATTAAAGACCCAGCAGCTAGACAAAATCCAACACGAAGTTGAAAGAGTAGAGAAAGAATTTAAAAAGGCTCCGGGTGATAAAAAACTTAAACAGGACCTGCAAATACTGAACAAACAAAGAAGACATTTAGAGATGGAAAAGACAGCGAATGACCTAAAATATATGAAACAATACAATTTTCAAAATGCCAACAAACCAGGTAGATGGTTAACAAGAAGAATTGGAAAGAAGAAACAAGCACAATGCATCACTGAAATTAAAAAGGATGATAAGATCTTCACTAAAGACCTAGACATACAAAACCAATTCCTCAAATATTATAAGGGTCTGTATAAGAAAGAGATGATAAGAAAGGAGGATATCCAAATCTATTTGACCAAAGCAAAAATACAGAAAATAACAGACAACCAACGAGAAACCCTAAATAAAGACATCACAGATGAAGAAATAGAGAAGGCGATTAAAAAATTAGATGGAAACAAAGCACCGGGCCCTGATGGCCTCTCTGCGATCTACTACAAGGCCCTAAAAGAAGAAATAAAACCTCACCTAAAAGAAATAATGAATCAGATAATGCAGGGGGAGAGAATGCCAGATTCGTGGAAAATGGCTAACATAACTCTGATTCGCAAAGAAAACGCAGACCCTAAAAACACAAAAAATTACAGACCTATATCTCTCCTGAATATCGATTATAAAATCTTTGCCGACATTATAGCAGAAAGACTAAAAGCTTTCTTGGTAACTTGGATCCATGAAGACCAAACAGGTTTTCTACCCAACCGTAACATAAAAGAAAACGTCAGAAACATCATAGACATCATAGAATACTATGAGGTGCACAACGAAAAAGAACTGGCACTTCTGTCCATAGATGCCGAGAAAGCCTTTGACCGGCTAAACTGGGACTTTTTCAAACTTCTCCTCAAAGAATTAGACATGGGCTATGCATTTATAAACGCCATCGAAGAAATCTATAAAGAACAGGAGGCAAATCTATGGATAAACGGGCAGGCTTCAAGAAATTTCAGGGTAGAGAAGGGCACGAGGCAGGGCTGCCCGTTGTCTCCGCTCATATTTATTCTGGCTATGGAGATTCTGTTAAATAACGTGAGAGAGGACGAAAATTTGAGGGGCCTCAAAATAAGAAAGGAGACGTACAAGCTGCGAGCATTCGCAGATGATCTGATTTTTATTATAGAAGACCCACTCCCCAATATTGTAAAATGGGTACAAAAAATAGAAGAGTTCGGCGCTGTCTCAGGCCTCAAAGTAAACAAAGAAAAATCAATGCTTCTAACTAAAAATGTTACCAAAGTAAGACAGAATGAGCTAGCGAAACTGAGAGACATGAAAATCACTCAAAAAATCAAGTATTTAGGAATATTTATAACAGCTAAAAACACACAACTGCTACAAAACAACTACGACACCAAATGGAAAGAGATACAAAAAGACCTAAAGAATTGGAGAAATCTGAATCTATCATTGCTGGGAAGGACATCTGTCATAAAGACGAACGTCCTCCCCAGGATGTTATATCTCTTTCAAAACGCCCCAATAGTCAGGAAAGGCCAAATGCACAAAGAATGGAATAAAGAAATAAGAAAATTTGTCTGGAATAATAAAAAACCGAGGATTAGCTACACCAATTTAATAGATGAAAGAAGAAGAGGAGGCCTGGGAATGCCCGACTTGGAATTATACTTCGAAGCCAGCGGACTAGAATGGGTGAAGGAATGGATATTATTAAGAAACAGAAGATTACTGATACTAGAAGGGCACGAATTACGAACTGGATGGCATGGGTATCTATGGCACGGGAAGAAAGCCATAGAAAAGAACTTCGGAAACCACATCGTCCGCTCAGCCCTCCTGAGGATTTGGAACAAGTACAAACAAAGGATCCATAGCAAAACCCCGCAATGGTTATCACCTCTGGAGGCGTGCCATAGACGAGAGCTAGGCTGGAATGAATGGCCCTCTTACAAGGATCTCTTAAAGAAAGAACAAAGGGAAGTAAAGCTGAAAACGCAAGAAGAAATAAGACTAAACTTCCCAAGGATATCCTGGCTTCACTACCTTCAGATAAAGGAACACTTTAAGAAAGACTCAAACCTGGGCTTTGAAGAGAAAACATCACCATGGCAAAAAATCTTTGAAAGCACAAAGAAGGTAATAACAAAGATCTATCAACAATTACTGCTATGGAGTACTGAAAGAGAACAAATAAAATATTGTATGATAAAGTGGGCCGGGGATCTAAAAAGAACTGTACTTCTAGAGGAATGGGAGTCATTATGGACCAAAAAGTTAAATTATATGTACGCATACGACTTCAAAGAAAACCTAATGAAGATGTTTCACCAATGGTATATGACCCCAGAAAAAGTAGCTAAATTTAACAGAAATTCAAGTGACAGATGCTGGAAGTGCGAGAGACATAAAGGGACGTTTATACATATATGGTGGTACTGTAAGACCGCTCAGGTCTTCTGGAAAGAAATCCACACCATGTGCCAGATAGTGCTATCAAAAAAAATACCCTTCAAACCAGAACGATTCCTACTAAGCTTCACAGACGACTCTTGGAGTAATAATGAGGAAAAAATCTTTGTCTATATCACCACTGCAGCACGCTTGAGCTATGCAAAAGTATGGAAACAGAAAACAAGACCCCTCAAAATAGAATGGATAAAGAAAATCTTAGACACAATGAACATGGATAAGTTAACCTTCCTAATATCTAAAATACAAAATAAACCGAGGAAGATGACAGACTGGAAACCAGTGAGAACATGGCTGAAAGAAAACAAAATAAAGGTATTAATTTAGGGGGGAAAGAAAGAGAGAAAGAAAGAGAGAAAGAAAAAAGAAAATGTGAAGAGACAGTAATGAAATAAATCAGAAAAGTAGAAACGACCCACCTCCTATGAAGCTATAAAGAGACTCTATACATCTAAGAGGAAAGGAATTACACAGAAAAATCCCGCACAGAAGAGGAACGGAAGAAGACAGCCCCCCCCAAAACCCCTCTTCCCTAAGCCCCCTTCCCTAAACACCATCCCCTTCCTCCCACCCCCTCACCCCTATACCCCCCTTCCCCCCCTTATTTCCTTCCCCCCCCTCTTCCCCCCCCCAACTTATTTTATTCAGTGTTGTTTATAGAAAATCTACTAATAAAAATTTATTATAAAAAAAAATTATAAAATCCTAAACACAAAGCCCAAGAAAGGAATAGGAGTAAAATAGGGTTCAGGAAGGCAGAACCAGTAGGTCTGAGAAGAGAGCAGTCAAGGGAAACACAGCAGAGCTATTTCATAAGGACACTATGAAGATAACATAGGAAGAAAAGCTACTTGTTGAAACATTTCCAAGGTCTGAGGAAGCATATTGGTAGACAAGGGTGCAGAGACTACGTGTTGATAGCACAAACCTGCTCTTCCCTTAGGAAGCTCTTCATAGTGCTGTATTTTCTGGCTTATAAGACTACTTTTTAACCCAGGAAAAACTTCTCAAAAGTCAAGGGTCATAGTATATTCTGGGTATCATTTTGTAGGGCGGGTGCTGAAACTTCCAAGCTGGACTTGAGAATATGCAGTCACCACATATGATGGGGGGAGCTCAAAAACAGCCGTGCCCACATTCTCGCTGTATGCAGTTACCTTATGAAAGCAGCAGGGGTGGCACTGTAGAAGTACGGTAGGAGAAAATCCACTCACCAGGATTCATGGAAATAAGAAATAGCTTTCTAAGATCTACAGAGACACTCGCTGGAACACCCCAGCAAGCGAGAGTCCAAAAGTGGCAGGCTCAAACCCAGAACCTCAACCAATGGCTGATACCAAATGAGAGACTCCCCCCTGGGCACACAGAAAACTGGGCGACTTGGAAGGCACTGAACAGACTGCGCTCTGGCACCACGAGATGCAGAGCCAACCTCAAGAAATGGGGCTACAAAGTGGAATCCACGACATGCGAGTGTGGAGAAGAGCAAACTACTGACCACCTGCTGCAATGCAACCTGAGCCCTGCTACATGCACAATGGAGGACCTCCTTGCGGCAACACCAGAGGCACTCCAAGTGGCCAGCTACTGGTCAAAGGACATTTAATCAACTACCAAGCTTGCAAATTCTGTGTTTTGTCTGTTTTTTGTTTGTTTTTGTTAAAAATGTAATACAAATGTCTGGTTGCTGATGACACGATAAATAAATAAAATATGGAAATAAGTGACTTAATGTGGTCCCGATGATGAGATGAGGGGGCACCTCACCGGAAAGGTGTAAGAGAAGGACGGAGAAAGCTGCAGGCATCTGGGCTGCCTGGGTTATGGAAAAAAGAGATAGAGCAGTGCTGTGCCCAGAAAAACACACCTCTTTTACCCATCTGGCCCACCCTTTTATCCTATTGCCGTACCTCTTCTGCTTCTCAGATCTCGCTCCTGAGAACTGCAATTAAGTGTGAAATCTGAGAGGCAGAGAAGGAGGTACGGCAATAGGAAAATTACCATATTGAAATCAAATCTGTTTTTTTTTAATTTGGTAAGAGGGGTAGTCTTATACAGCGAGTATATCGCAAACTCTATATTTTAACTGGAAAAGTTGGGGGTCGTCTTATATGCCCCATCATCTTATATGCTGGAAAATATGATAATTTAGGGTTCTAGCTCTGGGTCAAACTGTATATTATGGGGACTGCCTATTTCTGGTAATTGTCAGATTTTCCTTTTCACAGCAAGGTTTCCTTTGTGATGGTGCTTCTACTATTTGACTTGTGGAGTGGGGAGAGGGGAGGGAATACTGTTTACCTTCCATTGGCCAATCACAAAAGAAAACATCCTTAATGCAAGATACACAGTAGAGGCGAACCACATCCTCCGACAAACAGACATCTTTCACCTCTTGAAGGAACACCTGTTGATCCTCAGCCCAAGCCCATTCTGCAAACCTTAGTAGGAATTTGAATTCAAGCTGCAGTTTGCTGCTGCAACCACTGCACAAAACTAGCTCCCAGGGAAAGAAAAACCAGCGGACAGGTGAAGTATGAATAGCCAAGAGCGGCAGGGAGATAAGAAATCGCAAAAAGCTGCTTATCTATGGCAGCCCTAGAAGCAGATGCTTTTTTAAACTCACGGCAGAAGGAAGTTCTCCAGGACTTGACAGTTCTTCCTGCAGCTTGGCAGGCAGCCACATAGGCTTGAAGACTCTGGCAGAGGGCATATTTTGCCCCATCAGCAGCACACATTTCATACACACAACGGTTGAAATATTCAGTAGGCTTGACAAAAGCATGACAGTCACTGAAAGAGCCTGATTTGCTTAGGATAAGGCCACAGGCACTCTCAGCCTGGTACTGCCTTGTCTTTGTGGCATCACATGAGGGATAGTTGTGCCTGCACCCATCGGTACATCTGGCATCATCAACCAACACTTTCCATGATGCTCCAAATTCGGTCACATTCCGAGTGATCACCTCACTCGGTTGTTGTAATTCATCAGTCCTGTCACCATTAAAGTTGCCACAGAGGCCACACACGTGTCCTTGATATGTGGTGGGAATATAGATCAGAAGATAATGGGAGGAATCGTAGAGAACGCTGAGGCCAAAATCTGTGTGGACCACAATATTCTTCCCCTCTTGACTGACCCAAACTTCTCTCCTATCTATTACCAAAGGCAGTGTGTAGACCTCTCCATCCACCTAGGCAACAGAAGAGAAAAATGAAAGTGGTGTTTGTATCAAATTACAGATAAATTGCAATTTCCACAACCCATGGGGGAGGGAAAACCCAGACATACTGAACATCTTATCACTACTGCACAATTAAAAATGGGCAGGGAGTGGGTGGGGAACACTTCCTCAAGAGTTAGGAAACAGTGACAAGGAGAATCCTGGATGGGTTGCAGGGTTTTTACATTTTACATCTACTCAGAAAACAGATGTAAAAGGTAAAAACTCTGCAACATTGGGAATTTTCAGAGTTTTTACCTGAGCAATGAGCCACAGTGGCGCAATGGGTTAAACCCTTGTGCTGACCTGAATTCGGTGGTTCGAATCCATGAGATGGGGTGAGCTCTCATTTGTCAGCTCCAGCTTTCTGTGTGGGGACATGAGAGAAGCCCCCCCACAGGATGGTAACACATCCAAGCATCCCCTGGGCAACGTCTCTGCAGAGGGCCAATTCTCTCACACCAGAAGCAATTTGCAATTTCTCAAGTCACTTCTGACACGATTATAAATAAATAAATAAATAAATAAACCCGAGCAGTTCCCCCCTTGTTATTATATGAAGACAATAGAATGCTTTTTAAAAAATTCCATCCTGCAACATATAAAACTAGATGTAGATGTAACTAAAAAGCTGTGATTTTTTTCATAAGTTTTTACAAGTAGTTGTTATTTAATTAATTCACAGTTTGGAGTGTGTGTGTGGGGGGGGGGGCGGTGGACGGAGGGAATCTTGTACAATTTTGGCCCCAAATGGCGAGATAATTGGCTGGCCTGGGATACCTTGAGTTTAGCAGTTGCAGGTGACATTCTAGTTACCACTCTGCCTTAGGCTATAAAATGTCTTGGGATGGACTTGTATCTCTGCTTTAACATAGTGGCAAGGCCAGTGTCAGCACTGTGCATCTTTGGTAGAACTCAGGTCTGACTCCTTAAAAGAAAAACCCAGTACTCAATAAGCATATTTGGCTGGATCTGCCATTTCAGCTTCCCACAAAATCAATTGATGTAGTATTTACTCCAGACACCATGTTAAATCAAACAGCCAGGCTGCCTGGTTCCTTCTTGGATTAGTGCCCATCGTGTTGTGCATTCGGGGTATACCCTGACCCTTTTCGTGTTTTGGCTTTCGGTGCAGGCCCCGATTTGTTTTGGGGAGCCTCCAGAAATCAAGAGGGCAGATATCTGTTTTCGCTCTGGGGTGCAGAAAGATCTATCAGACCATTATGGTGGGGGAGGGAGGGTCTCCAGGATCCCCTTCCCATCATTTTAGGCATTTTAAAGCTGTTTCTACTCTAGAGGAGAGGCGCTCAGCTGCAGACAGGTGCAAGCTTTAAGGAGGCTTCCGTTCTTACCTGCTGTTTCTACTCTAGAGGAGGCTGCAGGCCTTGGAAAGCATGCGTGCTTTCTGAGCCTACACGCTACACGCACACTCTTTCCAAGGCAAAGAGGCAAGTTCTGTTGGAAAGAGTGTGTGTGCATGGTGTGCAGGCCCAGAAAGCACATGCATCTGCCAGTGCCTACAGCCTAGCACCTTCTTACTCTAGAGGAGACACTCAGCTGCAGGGACTGGCAGGTGCGTGTGTTTGCCACACAGTCACTTTCTTTCTGAGGCAAGTTCTGTTGGAAAGAGAGTGTGTATGTGACATGCAGGCCCAGAAAGCAAGCACTCCTGCCAATGCCTGCAGCCAAATGCCTCCTCTAGAGTAAGAAGGTGGTCGGCTGCAGGCACTGGCAGGCACGTGCACTTTCTGGGCCTCCATGCCACACACACAAACTTTTTCCAACAGAACTTGCCTCCTTGCCTTGGAAAGAGTGTGTGTGTGTGGCATGTAGGTCCAGAAAGCATGTGTGCAATGTGAAGGCCCAGAAAGTGTGCATGCTTTCCAAAGCCTGCAGTCTCCTCTAAAGTAGAAACAGCAGGTAAGCGCTCTATTTCTTACTCTAGAGGAGGTGCTCAGCTGCAGTCACTGGCATGTGCACACACTTTCTCTCCCCGGCTGCACTATGCCAACAAGCCACACACTCTTTTCAAGGCATTTTAAGGAGGCTTCCCACTTCCATGTAAGGAAGAGCGATGACCTCCTGGAAGAGGAGAGTAGTTTTCAGGGAATGAGGGTTTACCTTTTGTTTGCTGGGGGATTAATAAAAAAGATTAAACTGTGATGCTGAAAAGCAGGCATGGAGCCGGGATTGGCTCCTGCTTGCTTTTGAGTTGAGCTGATTTTCGTACCAGGAGGAGCCTTCCTATTACGAGCTCACGAAGTATCCAAAGTACCGAAAGAAACAGAGGAAATGGGGGAAATGAATGTTCAATGTTCAACTCTATTGAACATTGGTGATTGCTGCTACTTCAAACCAAAACCTCATTTCCCGGGAGTTTCCCAAACTTGGATGTGGATCTGCCCAGCAAGTATCTCATACTAGAATACTAGATAATAAAGAGAAAATGGGACCTACCGAAACCTTCCAGGTTGTTCCCTTCTTAAGAGTGATGACATATCCATGGACAGTGATTATCACCATCTTTTGTACAACCTTGCTTGCACCCAAGCTCTCATTCTCCACAACCACAGAAAACTTTGCAAGATTTGAATCCCTGCTGCAAACTTTGTCCAGGGTGTAGGTACAGGAGCCTGGGAAGTTGAAGGCATGTCCATCAAAGGTCAGGTAGGTTCCTCCAGCCACACTGCATGTGCCACAACCAGTTGAGTGGCATCCTCTGATCCCATGCTCCACCTTGCATTCCTCTTGTGCTCCACAGGAGACTTTCTGGCATTCCACAAGACCATTCTCTCTGCAGTGGCATTTTTCCTGGCAGGAAGAAGTGGGGAAGAACTCGTCTCCCTTCTTGTAGTATCGTTCCTGGTATATACAGCCACAGTCCCCAATAGGGACACATTGATCTCCACTGAGGACAAACCCAGCATTGCAGTAGCAACCTTCCTTGCAGGACATCTCACACCCATCAGGAGCTGAAAGGCTGTGGCAGGTGACTGGGCACCCATTTCCACAAAGATCATAGTGCGAATTCTGCGGGCAATAGAGGCCTGAGGGAAAACATTGGAAACCATGAACACTGCAACTAGATATTGTTTTAGCAAGACTTTGGGATGGTTATATTTACATTTTTCAAAACCATTCATGTCATGTGCAAAGGTGCATTTAACATCATATCATACTTTTTCCCCCTCCTCTCTACAACACACAAATATGGTTCTATTTTTCAATCTATATCGTGCTGAAATTCCTTAAAATTATTGGTAGAGATCCCTCAGACAAGCATTTGTGTTATGATTATCTTAAGCTTTAAGTAAAGGTAAAGGTTTTGCCCTAACATTAAGTCCAGTTGTGTCCGACTCTGGGGGTTGGTGCTCATCTCAATTTCTAAGCCAAAGAGCCGGTGTTGTCCATAGACACCTCCAAGATCACATGGCCGGCATGATTGCATGGAGTGCCATTACCTTCCCGCCAGAGTGGTACTTATTTATCTACTCACATTTGCATGTTTTTGAACTGCTAGGTTGGCAGAAGCTGGGGCTAACAGCAGGAGCTCTCACTGCTCCCCGAATTCAAACTTGCAACCTTACAGTCACCAAGTTCAGCAGCTCAGTGGTTTAACCCAGAGCCACCGGGGGCTCCTCTTAAGCTTTAGACTACCTGAAAAATTATTATCAAGTAGAATAGATTTGCAGCTTTATAAATACACATTTTATTTTTCTAGGAAAAGTTAAACTATGTCCAATACTTACTACAAAAGGAGGCTGATCGCCACTGCCCAACCTGGATGCCCTGAGCTTGGCAGGTGGTCACATAAGAACTGATGGCACTGCAGAGTGTATCATGATGTCCCTTGTACTTGCAGGTGTCAGAGACACAGTCATCAAAGTAGGGAGTTGGATCGATGGTACCATGGCATGACTTGAATGGTCCATCCTTTCTTAAGAGGATCCCACAATATTTATCCCTTTTGTAGAATTGTTTCTGTTCTTCCCTACACACTGGGCAGTTGCTGGTGCATTCATCCACACAACCAGGAATCTCGCCTATCTTCCAGCTGTTAGCAAATTGGATGACATTGGTAGCTTGGCTCCCATCTTTCATGGTCAAGTCATCATTAGGCTCTCCGTTGTCATTGTCACAGAGGCCACAAACAGCATTGAGGTAACTTCTTGGAACTTTGACATGGACAAGTCTGTTCCAACTGAAGGTCAAGGTGAGATCAAACTTGGTCTTTACAACAACATGAACTCCACTAATGTAAGCTTTAATCTTATCTTCATGGTAGAAAGGCAGATCTACAAATACTCCATCTACCTACAAAAGAGAGAGTGACCTTGATTAAGACGGTCAAAGGGTGGCCATCAAAACAACACATAGGTAAGGATTGATAACAGCAGCAGCAAACATTCCACAATTCTAAACAGATTTACTTGACAGAAATTCTCAAATAAAATAATAATGATATTTATTATACAAAAATTAAGTTTTCAGCCACTCTGAATGGACAGAGAGTTAGATAAATAGGCAGACACATTGATAGGTAGCTAAATGATAGTGTTCCTTCACTAATTCGCGGTTCGCTTTTCGTGGACTCACTGTTTCACGGATTTTTAATAAATATGAATTTTAAAAATATATCATGCAGTAGACACCCAAACCAGCCCCTGCCAAGCCGGCACTGCTCTCCGCGGTACTTTCCCTCCTCCCTCCCTCCAGCCTTGAAGGGTCTTTCCTTCATTTCCTTTGCTCTCTCTCTCTCTCTCTTCACCCAGCTAAGGGAAAGGCGAGGAGGGCTTTCTTCCTTTCCTTCCTTCCCTGTCAGTGAAAAGGGGGGGACTGTGGGGGGGGAGTAGGAGGAAGAGGAAGAGGAGAGTAAGGCAAAGAAGGTGCGTGTGAGCAGAGGAGGAGGGGGAAGAGGAGGAGGGGAGAGGAAGCCAGGTGTGCGAGGAGCAGCCAGTGGGAAATGTGGTGTGCAAGGGGAGGGGGGAGGGAGGAAGGGAGGGGGAAAGAGGAGAGGAAAGAGAAGGTGAAGGAATTGAGTGAGGGGGGAGAGAGGAGTGGGTGGAGCCACTCCTAGGAGGGGATGGTCCTACGCCTCATGCATGCTGAGGCAGTACATATATAGCATCCCTACTTCATGGATTTTCACTTATCGCGGGTGGTCCTATAAGTGAGGGAACACTATAGATTGATAGATATTCACATTTTACCTAAGAAATGAAGGACATTTAACTGGATCATCTCAATAATTTTACAACGTTTGTGAAATCATATAGCTTCATTTTTGTCCCCAGTTTATAGGGATAGGATTTCAATATGAGAATAAAGCTTCCACCATTAAAAGTAGAATCCCCTTCCTCATACCTGTAATATGTTTGGGTGCTTCTGGCTGATTTTAATAATCCTGTCATAGACTTCCAGGGTAATCTCAGAAAAGAATGGCATTGCCTTACTACCCTGGCTGTTCTGGATCTTGATCATGAACGGAATGAGAGTTACGTCTCTGGAACAGAGGCCAACCAGCTGGTAGATGCAAGTGCCAGAAAAATCATATCTTTTCCCATCAAAAGTGGTGTAGTGATGATCTCCAGTGGCTGTACAGGTCGCATAGCTGGTGGGGTGACAGCCCCAAATGCCATCGACTGTGGTGCCTCTCTCGCTAGCCTTGCAATTGCTTGGCTGACACACCACCATGCCCAGCTTGGGATCACAGTGGCAATAAGATCTGCAGTTCTCATCAGCCCAGAACTCCTCATTGGGCTTATAATAAAGGCCATCATGTGTGCAGCCACAGCTCTCCACAGGGACACATTTGTCAGTGCTGAGCACATACCCTTCATTGCATTGGCAGGTTTCCACACAGGGTATATTACAAGTAGAAGGAGCAGATCGGTCAGAACAGCTGGCTGGGCAGGCATTTCCACAGGCTTCATAATGGCTGTTCTCAGGACAAGGTAAAGCTAGGAGGAGAATTAAAAGAGAATTGGATTAAGATAGCACACAGGTGGTATATGACCCCACAAAAATTAGGGAAAAGCTATAAAAATGTGAATACGAAATGTTGGAAATGTGGGAAAGTGGAAGGGTCATACTTCCACATGTGGTTGTCATGCGAAAAATCAAAAACCCATTGGAAAAATATTCAAGCCAAAATACAGGAAATTTTAAAGACAAGATCCCTCTGAAACCAGAAATATTTTTACTTGGTGTAACAGACCAGGCCCTAGACAAAAACACTGACAAACTCCTATTTCTACTAAATACTGCAGCAAAAATTTGTTACGAAAAATATAGAAAAAAAGAAGAGATACCAGACGAAGAAGAATGGATGGAGAAAATTGCTGACATTAGAAATATGGACAGATTGACATACCTGATATCTAAAAATAAAGGGACCCCTATAAAAGAAATGGACTGAACAAAAGTAATAGAATATCTGAAAGAAAAAATGTATAAATATATGGACATAGAAAGAAGAGAGGAGAATATAAAAAATGGAAGACATAAGTATATAACAAAAAAAGGAACAACTCACTTGGACGACAGAACGTTTTTCTCTCTTTTTCTCTCTCTTTTTTCTCCCTCCCCCCCCCCCTTGTCTCTTCCTCCCTTTCCTTGTCCTTTTCTTTTCCCACACCTAGTTACTATAATTGTGTTTGTGTTTTTTCCTTTTCTTTTTTCCTTTCCTTTCCGCTTGCTACTTAGAGTCTTTTATGTACATATTTCATATTGTTTTTAAAGGAAAAATTCTCAATAATTATTATTTTTTAAAAAAAACTTTCAGAAAAGGAAGAGAATCCACATTGTAAACTTTTTTTAAAAAATGACATAGAAATGTTACAAATACATTAAAGTTTAGGTGTAATAGTGGGGGGAAAGCTAGGAGGAGACAGAATGGCAAAGTCCTTATAGGAAAGGAAGTAATCAGTCTCTCTCATGCTAAAAAGCATAACTCTTAGATTGCCCATGACGTGCCGTGACTGTATACTACAGTGGTAAAAATTACTTAGTTGGGACTAAGAACTGAATACACAAATGCCATTTTCCCTCCCATTTCACTCTCCTATACTCACCACAGCCACTCTGGGTTCTCCAGTCTTGGATGACCACACCTTCCTTGCGGCAATTGGTGGCATAAGCCTCCAGGGCCTGGCACAGGATGCTTTTAGCACCACCATTGAGGCAGACGTCATAGATGCAGCTGTCAAAGAAGCTGTTGGGGTTCAATTTAGTGTGGCATTTTTGGAAAGGGCCTCCCTTCGACTTGCTGATGAGCCCACAGAATTCCTCAGTTTCAAAGAGCTGCCGTTTGCTTTCTTCGCAAGTAGGGCAGTTCCCCTCACAGACATGCCAGCAGAAAGGGTCACGATCTGGGACATTCCAGCTTGCAGCCCACTCCACCACAGAAGAAGCCATGATCCCTGTAGGCATCAACATGTCATCATCTGGATTTTGGTTGAAATTTCCACAAAGACCGCAGGTGGTGCCATAGTAACTGCTGGACAAAGTGATCTCCACTGTCCAGGTCCAGTCATAAGAAACCATTAGGCCAAAGTCGGTTTGCAAGACAGCGGTCAAACCACTCCGAAACAGCTGTATCTTCCCATCCTCCAGAGTTACCGGCAAATTTGTGACAACACCATTCAGCTGAAAAAGAGGGACATACATGTAAACAAGCAAGATTTTAAAAAGTTCAGCTGGGATCCCATCATCTCCTGCTGCCTTGTTTTTAGCAATGCTTCTTAATGCCCATTCAACCTCACTCCTCAGGATATCTGGTTCTAATTCACTCACCACACCGTCAAAGCTATACTCAATATTATTATCCTTCTCGTCACCTTCATCTGCTCTCTTCAACTTTTGTTAAGTTGCTTCCATCTTTGTTTTTGATCATGTCCATTTTTGCCTGAAATTTACCTCCAATGTTTCTAAAAAAATTTGGAAGAGGTCTCTTGTCCTTCCTATTCTAGTTGAATAGGTTGGGTAAGAGCAGGGGCCCCCAAACGTTTTGAACAGAGGGCCGGGTCACAGTCCCTCAAACTGTTGGAGGGCCGCATTATAATTTGAAAAAAAAAACATGAATGAATTCCTATCCACACCACACATATCTTATTTGTAGTGCAAAAAACACTTTAAATAATACAATAATTAAAATGAAGAACTATTTAAACAAATATAAACTTAGCAGTTTAGAATAAATATAAACCTAGCAGTTTGAAAACATGCTAATGTGAGTAGATCAATAGATACCGCTCCGGTAGGAAGGTAACGGCGCTCCATGCAGTCATGCAGGCCACACAACCTTGGAGGTGTCTATGGACAACACCGGCTCTTCGGCTTAGAAATGGAGATGAGCAGCAGAGTCCCAGAGTCGGACATGACTGGATTTAAGCCCCCCCCCCCTACTCTTGCCTCCGGGATGCGGCGAGGCGGCATCCTGAAGGGAGGAGAGGCTGGGCCCACGGAGGCAGCGAGCCAAGCAGGCCCAAGCCACTTGGCCCACTGCCTCCTCCCCCTCTCCTTCATCTGGGATGCATCCAGGATGCATCCCGAAAGGAGGAGAGACTGGGCCCACGGAGGCAGTGAGCCAAGCAGGCCCAAGACACTTAGCCCGCTGCCTCCTCCCCCTCTCCTTCCTCCGGGATGCATCCAGGATGCATCCCGAAGGGAGGAGAGGCTGGGCCCACGGAGGCAGCGAGCCAAGCAGGCCCAAGCCGCTTGGCCCGCTGCCTCCCCTCTTCGCCCGCCACCTCCCTCCCCCTTCACCCACCTCTCACCCTTCTCCACAGCCCACGGGCCGGATAGATGCCCTCGGAGGGCCAGATCCGGCCCGCGGGCCGTAGTTTGGGGACCCCTGAGTAAGAGTATACAGCCCTGCTATACTTTTTTCCTTGAACGTCGGTTTTCCTCAGGAGACAGACAAAGTGGCTTGATATCCCCATACCACCAACAAATTGCCACAATTCATTATGATTCACACAGTCAAAGGCTTTAGAATAGTCAGGTAAAGGTTTCCCCTTGACATTATGTCTAGTCGAGTCTGACTCTAGGTGGTGGTGCTCGTCTCCATTTCTAAGCCAACGAGCCGGCATTGTCCATAGATGCCTCCAAGGTCATGTGGCCAACATGACTGCATGGAGCGCCGTTACCTTCTCACTGGAGCAGTACCTATTAATCTACTCACATTTGCATATTTTCAAACTGTTAGATTGGCAGAAGCTGGAGCTTACAGTGGGAGCTCACCCTGCTCCCTGGATTTGAACTGCTGACCTTTTGGTCAGCAAGTTCAGCAGCTCAGTGGTTTAACCCACTGCACAACTGAGGACTACAGCATTATCAATACAATCTTATTTTCTGTGATAAAGGATTAGCTTGACAAGGCAGGAGCCAGAAACTAGTCAAAATCCTACTACACTAACCAGATAATAGCAAAATGTTCTTGGAATAAAAAGGTCTGCAATGGGCAGGAAGGAGAGCAGAGGAGCCAAGTTAACCTCTGGTGAGAGGGAGTTCTTGGGAGCAGCCATGAGAAAGTACTTTCAGATGTCCCACCCAAAATGCCTGTGATGGTTTTGTAACTAAGAGAAAGCCTCCCCTAAAGGATCTCAAATTTGGAGATGACAGAAACCCACCAGCAAGTCATACCCAAATGGCTCTTCTCTTCTTGTCCTAATGCTCACCTATACAGATACCACAGCATGGAACTCACCCGGATTTTACCAACTTCCTTCCTATGGACGGAGATGTTGTACCCTAAGAGAGAGATGGTGACCACTCTCACGTAGGAAATGGCTTGGCTGCCACGGTTATCATTCTTCTCATCCACCACAAATGGCACCAGGGTGGGGTCATTGCCACAATACTTGCAAAGGGTGTAGGTGCAGGTGCCTTGGAAGCTAAAGTCCAGGCCATCAAAGGTGTGGAGATGTGGGTCTCCCCAGCCCCAGGCAGTGGCATTGTAATCTGGGACGCAGGTTGCTCTGCCATTCTCCACTTTACATGTTTCCTTGATCCGACAGCTTAATGCCTGGCAAGGATCTGAAAGAAGAAATTGCAGTATGTTGGGCAGAGAGAGAGCTATCCTATTGGAAAGGCCTTTATTTTAAAAGAAAACATGGGATGCATCTTGTGACGATGTGTAAATTTTATTCCTTTCGTTATGTGTAGTTTGGGCAATGGTTTAGGGATGGTAAGTATGGGAGGTTATGTTTTGTGGGAGTGGCTTGGCGTTAGCTGAGTTGCCATAGCAACAGGGGCGGAGCCAACCGCCTCTTCAGAGGCAGCTGTATTTTAAAAATCCAGTCTGTAGCCGGTGAGCTACAGGAAGAGACTAATTTCTCTAGTGGGAGAAATAGGGAATTAGTCAGTGGCCGGAGAGCGACTGAGAAAACACTGAATCTTTTGGTGGAGATTCAGGGAATGTGTCTGTAGCCAGTGTGCTATAGGGAAAAACTGAATCTCTTAGAGATTCAGGGAATCAATTGGTGACCAAAGTGGTTGCAGAGAAGGACCCGGTACAGGGGGTTGTTGATTCTGAATTAAGAATCAAGGTTTGGCTGGGTTTAAGCCTGTTGTGCCAGCTGTGAAACCTTATGAAGTGTTTGCCTGAGTTTACTCATGAAACCTTTCCAATGTAACCATCAAGATTTATGCCTCTTTTGAAGAACAGTTATACATTGTTATACTCCTGTTAAAATAAACTTGTTACTTTTTCCTCAAGCCTTGCCTGATACAGTTTCTTCTAAGTTGAACAGCCTGCAATAATAAAGTCAGCCAGAAACAGTCCCTTTATAAAATAGTTCCTAGGCTGATATTGATCGTTGCCTGGCTTCCCTCATAGATAAGGTGGCAGTGGGTGTTTTACCACTCGCACCTTCACATTCGGTGGCATTAAAACGGTCATCGTTACAATTGGTGGCAGCAGTTTAATAACGGACTTTCTCACACATCTACACTGCAGAATTAATGAAATTTCACAGAACTTTAACTGTATGGCTCAATGCTATGAAACCCTGGGAATTGTAATTTGGTGAGGCACCAGGACACTTGGGCAGAAAATGCTAAAGAACTTGTAAAACTGCAGCTCTGATGAATTCACATTAGGTAAAGGTAAAGGTTTTCCCCTAACATTAAGTCCAGTCGTGTCCAACTCTGGGGGTTGGTGCTCATCTCCATTTCTAAGCCGAAGAGCTGGCATTGTCAGTAGACACCTCCAAGTTCATGTGGCCAGCATGACTGTATGGAGCGTTGTTACCTTCCCGCTGGAGCTGTGCCTGTTGATCTACTCACATTTGCATGTTTCGAACTGCTAGGTTGGCAGAAGCTGGGGCTAACAGCAGGAGCTCACCCACTCTCCGGATTTGAACCGCCAACCTTTTAGTCAGTAAGTTCAGCCACTCAGTGGTTTAACCCACTGCACCACCAGAGGCTCCAATTCCACATTAGGCCATGCCAATTAAAGTAGTGTCAAACTGCATTAATTTTATGGTGCAGATGCACCAATGACCACACCTTGTAAGAGTTGCTGTTTTGACTACAATTCCCAGTCTCCCCCAGCAAGCTCAAGACCTACCCAGGATCTTGTCTAACTCCACCATGGCCCCATTTGCACTGCCATATAATGCAGTCCGAAATTGCATTATATGGCAGTGTAAATCCAGCCCATGTCTATAGGGTTGACAGATAAAGCTATCATGACAAATTTGCAAGGGTTGCGTGGCAAATTGGATAAGATTAAATAATATGTTTTTGTATTCAAAATATATGGTTTCTAAAATACAAATTGCTGCATAAAATGTTAATATTTTCACCCTATGCAGAAATGTATTTAATGTCATGCTTAAGTGTCCTGAGATTCTGCCTTAGTTATGGGTGTTTTGGAGCAGTCAAGATGACTCAGCCCATTCTGTCACAAGGTCTATGCCTCCTAAAACAACCAATAGAACTTGTCCCGTTTGTTTCGGGATGCTGTGATACAGAGCCTTTGCAACATAGAGACAGTTCAAATCAGACCAGTTTTCTTATCTTGCATCTGAAAGCTACATGTGGGGTTCTCTGTACAGTTGAAATAGGGGGGCTTGTCCCAGCTGTACCATTGAAATACCTCTCTAAAAACACAACCAATCACCTTTATTGACACATTTCATTATGCCATTCTGGATCTTGCAGGTTTCATCAGAAGAGCAACTGTGGGATTCGCATATGACTCCTCGACCTGGAACACAACTGCAGACTTGTTGGCATTCATTCAGTAGGACTTTCTCATTGGGCTGTAATGAGGACATTTTTCAAGGGAAAACAAACCATTAAAATACAACCACATGTAGTAGTGCAGCTGCTCATAGCAACATTTCATATAGCTAGCCTCTCAAAGACAGTACAAAATTGCTCTGTTCATTCCTGTTGTCATCAAACTTTTTACAATACTTTTAATCTCTGGCAGAAGCTCTTTTGTACTTTCAAACTAAGCTATCCAGATATATGTTGCATTACAATAAAGATGGCTCATAATAACACATAGCCACGAGGAATATCCATTTACATCTCCAACTATTATGGGGACTACTCCTAAACTCGTGTGAAAGAAAGGAGGGAGATTTTATTTTATTTATCGTGTCAGAAGTGAATTGAGAATACAGTTATAATGTATAGAAAAAACACAAACTAAGTTTAAAACTTGGCATTATACTAAATGTCCTTTGACCAGAAGGCCCTTGGAGTGCCTGTGGTGCCACTGTAAGAAAATTCTCCAATGTGGATGTGACGGCTCATACTGCATTGTAGTAAGGGATCTGTGGTTTGCTTTTCTCCACACTTGCATGTCATGGACTCCACTTGGTAGCCCCATTTCTTAAGGTTGGCTCTGCATCACATGGTGCCAGAGTGCATCCTGTTCAGCGACTTCCAATTCGCCCAATCTTCTGCATGCTCAGGAGGAAGTTTCTCATCCAGCCTCAGCCATTGATTGAGGTTCAGAGTTTTAACCTGCCACTTTTGGACTCTTGCTTGCTGAGGTGTTCCTGCAAGTATCTCTGTAGATCTTAGAAAGTTGTTTCTTTCTTCTTGTTGGCTTGGTGGCTGATATCTGAACAGAGAATGGGCCAGAAATGTCAATGCCTTTGTCCTTTCATTACAGGCTGCTACTTCCCAATGGATGTCAGGTGGTGCAATACTGGCTAAACCAGTATAATTTCTCCAGCAGTGTTGGGCGTAGACATCCTGTGATAATGCAGCGTGTCTCATTAAAAGCCACATCCACCGTTTTAATGTAGTGAGATGTATTCCACACTGGGCTTGCATATTGAGCACAAGTCTTCACTGTGTCTGGTTGTGATCCGCAGGTTGTGCCAGTCAGCTTTCGTATGATATTATTTCTAGCACCCTCTTTTTGTGTGATATTCAAGCAGGGCTTCTTAGAACTCAGAGCACGATCCAGAGTAACTCAGATATTTTGGTGTGATGCAATGACTAGAGGGCAATGAAAGATGGTGCTTTTTTCTTTTCTAATCAAAAAGGCAGAATTTGCAGAGCCAACGGAAATTTTATGCATCTAATCTCTGCTTTCCTATAGTAAACTCTGCTAGATGAGTTAACTATTGAGTCCAGAGCAACTCAGACCATTTACTGGTTGGGTTCCTCTGGAAAATACCTGGCAATTCCTTACCTAAACTTGAATGCTGGTATTTTTATGGTGTTTTATGGGACAGATAAAACTAAACCACCCCAGCTAAATTGTCCAGCAGTTCTGATTGTGTAGTCCACATGATGAAAATGAAATCCAAGGTTCACTTCCTGGTTTACCATTTAAAAGCACCAGAACAGGAACCTGTTCCCAAGAGCATGGGTTGTTGTGACGCTTGACCAGATAAAACAGGGCTAGTAAGAACAATTGTTTGGTAAAATATAAGGCAGCTCTTATCTTCCAGTTACTCTAATATTTAACAAGGTATGCAACATTATATGTGGGGCAGCACCTTATAATAGCTTCCATTCCCAAAACATCCACAGTTTTCCGCTGTACTGCAGCCAAGGCCATCAAAGAAGAATCCATCATCACATTGGCAGCCCTCCGCACATGTCTCAGGGCACACTTGGGAGTCACCAAACCCCACACAATCAGCAGAGCACAGATCAGCACAGATTTCATAATGGCTGTTCGGAGGGCAGCTTAAAGCTACAAGGGATAGAAATTTGAAAAGGTCAAGTCAACAGAGACAAAGATGTTCAGGTACTACATCTGCTGTGTCATTTTCAGTCTTTCAGCCAAATGCCTTCAATAAACATTCTTAGAGATGTGTGAATCTGTTTTACTTTCATTGAATTTCTCAGAATTCAACCGGAATCCAATCAGCACATTTCAGTTCTTGAATGGAGTGGAGAAACCTTTTCCGCTTTCCTGCATGGAAATCTAAGTGTAAGTTGACAAACATTTTCCCTATTGGGTTGTTGTGAGTTTTTCAGGCTGTATGGCCATGTTCCAGAAGCATTCTCTCCTGACGTTTCACCTGGATCTATGGTAGGCATCCTCAGAAGTTATGAGGTCATGACCTCACAACCTCTGAGGATGCCTGCCGTAGATACAGGTGAAACTTCAGGAGAAAATGCTTCTGGAACATGGCCATACAGCCCGAAAAACTCACAACAACCCAGCGATTCCGGCTATGAAAGCCTTCAACAATACATTTTCCCTATTTCAAACATTTTTATGCATGTTCTTTTTTCCAAATGTACTTGTTTGCACATATTTTTTCTAATTGTCTAAAGCACATTTGTGCAGCTGTTTCAAATGTACATAAAATTTTATGTACATTTTCTTACTAAACACATCACTAGTTTGGGCCGGAAATTTAGCATAGCTGGTAAATTATCAACAATTATAAGATCTATTAACCAAAAGGTTGCAAGTTCGAAGGCCCGAGTTGGCGTGAGTTGCCAACTATCAGCCTAGCTCATTGTTTACCTAAGTAATTTGAAAACAGCTTTAGCTGTGATTAGAGAAATTAGGTACTGCTAAATAGCGGAGGAGGTGTTTTACGACACCATAAAGAAAGAAGATCAGAAAATGCTGGTCGACCAAAAGGAAGGAGGAAGTCCTGACGGCTCTTCATCATAGAGCAACAGCACCCCCTGGACTCGAGCCCAACCTTCCATGGCACCTCCTTCTGTTCTGTCTGTGTATTATCTATACAAAGCGGCATTGAATGTTTGCCATGTATACATACTGTGATTGCCCTGAGTCCCCTTTGGGGTGAGAAGGGCAGAATATAAATAAAGTATTATTATTATTATTATTTATTAATCTAGGTAAAATATGCTCAGCCCATTGTCAGTTTTCTTAAGGTGCTTCCAGACAGCACTAAATTTTATGCTTTAGTAAGGAGCAAAAACAAAAAAACAAAAACAAAAAAAACAGGACCTCAGAAGATATCCAGATACAGACTTGTTGGTCCTGGGATTTCTGTCTCCATCATCCACACTTGCTGCTTTGTCGTGAGATTTTGTAGCCCCCAAGATGGCTGCCAGAAATTTCAGCAGATTTTTTAAATAAAAAAACTTAAGATGCAAAGATACAAATCATTGTATAAGTTCCATTTCTGGGTTGTATAAACTGCAGAGCCATCTGTGCAGACAGGGTGTTGTTCCTGTGTTATACATGTCTGTTCCTGATTTCTCTTATTGTGGAAAGATATACAACATTGACTAGGGGGCCACAACTTTGTCCTGGCCAGAGAAAATGTGCCCTTCACATATTCATGAAGTTTCTGGCACACAATGTTTTCACATTCTACACAACTGTCACCTTCTTTTTAGCAACCAACCAATCAGGAACAAACATCTAAAACCCGGAAACAAACCCAGATTAAAAATCCCATGATTTCCGAGTGCAGAGACATACAGGCATTTGAAGATGTGGATTTTCGACTCAGAACCAGAATGTTCCTATATCTAAAAATCCAGATTATTTGCTTTGAACTGGATTATATGGCAATGTAGTCATATAATCAGTTCAAAGCAGATAATCTGGATTATCTGATTTGATTATCTGGATTATATGGCAGTGTAAAAAGGGCCCGAGTCTCTGTAGCATCAAGGAAAGACTTCAGTAGTGCTGCTTTCTTATAAGCAGAAGTATTTTCAAAGCATATAAAGGTGGGATTCAGAATTATGGTACTCACGGCAGAACTCTGGACTCCTCCAGGGTTGGATGGGGACCTTGGCCTCTTGGCATGCAGACGCATAGCTCTGGATACTTTGGCACAAGACCGGGCTGTCTCCATTGCCCACGCAAAGATCATAGATGCAATCATTGAAATACACACTGGGGTCCACCTTGCTGTGGCAGGCTCTAAAGGGGCCATCTGATGCTGTGAGGATCCCACAGTAGTTGTGCTGCTTGAAAACAGGTTGGGCAGGTTGGGCAGGTTGGGCAGTCACTTCCTGAGCATCCATCTGAGCAGGCTCCAGTTGCCCCTGGGACTAGAACCTTCCAAGCAGCCCCAAAGGCAGCTGCATTAGAGGCTTTGCTGCCACCAGGGAGCAGGAACTCATCATCCTTCTGCCCATTGTAGTTCCCACATAGGCCTTCCATTTGACCCTGGTAAGTACTTGGGACAGTGACTGTCACGTGGTAAACCAAGTCATAGCTTACAATGAGTCCAAAGCCAGTTTCCATCTGAACTTTAGTGCCATGTTGATAGGCTCAGAGCTGTCCTCCTGGAAGGATTATGGGAAGAGACTGGAATATTCCATTCACCTGGAAGAAAAAGGAGAAGAAGGGAGAGGGGAGAGATTAGCAGACCAAGTATGGATGTTTAATGGTCAGAAAATTGAACTTGAGAATGACTCATCCCTGGATGTACTTGTCATAGCCATAGTTCCCACAGCCATTCTTCACAGCTTGGTCAAGCCAAGTTGATATTTTCAATGGATTTGAGATTGTCCTGGTTTAAGTGGTGTTCACCACTGAGTCAACATATCTCAACAAGACTATTTGAAAGTGGATGCTTGAAAACAGCTGTACATGGGCATATCCATCCACAAGGCACAGAATACAAGTATACATTGGCTGGAATCCTGTCAATTAGCACCAACTGGAATTGACCAGTGCAATCAATTGTTAAATGGTGAATTGATGCATTAGTAAATCAGAGCAGTTCTACTTTAATCAAGATTAACAATGGGATATTACTGGAATCTAGCGTTTCCTAGATTGGTTCCAAACCTAATGGAAAATGGGGACATTTTATATTACAGGAACTCCATTTTGGATCCTTTGAACTTCAGGATTTCATTTTGCAGAAGACTATTACGTGATTATATTTGGAAAGGTGTACTATAACAAATGCAAACTGACAGATTAAATGATGAACACACATCATTAAGTTCCATAATGGAGTTGCAGTCTCAATTAAACTCCTCATGAGGCTTTCCTTTTATTATAATGTATCTATGGACTTCATAAATTAGTGCAATTTGGTTAAACTCCATTCTGTTTTTGTTATCCGGATTTCGGTGGACCCCCCAGATCCTGAACTGAAAGATCCGGGAAGATCCAGTCCATTGGCAGCAATGGGGAACTTATGAGGCTCCCCTTTCTGTCATTTTTAGGGCACCACCATTTCTGGGATCTTTAAATCCTTCAATAAGACCTGGATTAAAGGTATCAGACTTAAGAAACCACCCTTTCTGGGATCCTTTCCCCTTAAATCCTTCAATAAGTTCTAAGTTAAAGGCAACAGACTTAAGGAACCACCCTTTCTGGAATACTTTCTCCTTAAATCCTTCAATAAGACCTGGATTAAAGGCATCAGATTTAAGAAATGACCCTTTCAGGTATCTTTATATTGTTCAATAAAACCTGGATTAAAGGCATCAGGCTTAAGAAACCACCCTTTCTGGGATCATTTCCCCTCAACACCCTTTCAATGAAGCTGAGATAAGGCATCCCTTTCAGAATTCTCTTTGATTGTAGGCGAACTATACATTCCAGCAACTAAATGTCCCAAATGACAAAATCAATTTTTAAGTGATGGTAATTACTTGTGTTAATAGGTATCTTATGGCCAAATTTGGCAGCAATTCGTCCAGCGGATTTTGAGTTATGATGACACTCAAAATGAACAGAGCATTTAGATAGATAGATAGATAGATAGATAGATAGATAGATAGATAGACAGACAGACAGACAGATGGATAATTTCATAATAAATTGAATGGAGGACATTAAAAACCTACCATGACCAGTCCCTTTTTGTTTTGCAGAAGAGTAAGAGTGAAGCCATAGATCTCCAGAGACACCATCTTAGTGATTGAGACTCTTCCACTTCCCCAGGCTTCATTTTCTTCTCTTATTGTAAAAGGAATTAAGCTGTTTCTACCCTTGGTGGCCGCCTTGGCAAGGACATAAGTACAGTTGCCTTGGAAGTTAAAGTGGAGTCCATCAAAGGAGGTGTAATGAGGATCACCAGAGGCAGAGCAAGTGGCTGAAGCAACTGGATGGCACTTTGCAATACCGTCTACTATGCTGCACTTTTCCTTGGGACCACAAGAGATCTGCTTGCAGGTAACATCTCCTCCAGCCTGGCAAACACATTCCACATTGCACTTGCTGATTGGGTAGAAGGTTTGCCCAACGGAATAGTAGGAGCAACCACATCGAGCCATGGTGCAACCACATTGAGCCATGGGGACACAGCGTCCCCCACTGAGCACAAACCCCTCATCACAGACACAGCCTTCTGCGCAGTGTGATGAGCAAAGCAGAGGAGAGAAGAGGCTGTGGCAAGTTGGCTGACAGCTCCGGGCACAGAGTTCATAATGGCTGTTCTGGGGACAAACTGGTTCTGGAAGAAGAGAGTAAGGCAACTCATTTTCAATCAATTTAGATTCACTTCTGTAATTCATAACCTCCCACATCCACAACTTTGAGAAATACTTTGGAAACATGTTTTATTATAAGCCATTTTTCCTGAGAAGTTTACTTGAGGGGCAGGGGTGGGGTCCTGCTACATTCAACACACTGCTTGTTCCCATTCCCTCTCTGTCTACAGCAGGGGTGAGCAAAACTCCCACCCCCCCTAAATATTAAAAAATACTATTTGGCGGATATTTTTCTTCCCCAGAATTCCCACAATGGTTGAAAACTACTACAAAATGCAACCACACCTGAAAAAGTGTTAGAACATGGAAACTATGTTCTAACACTTTTAGAACGCCCTATCCCTCTCCATAATTTCTATTCTGTTCATATGTCACCTGGTCACGCCCAGTGTTCTGTCGCCACTGGGTCCGAACAAAATGTCTTTATTCTACAGGACGCACACTTTAAACCCAGTGGGAAGCCGGGGTGCCCGAAGAGAGATTGTTAGAGACTTCCAGAAGTAATGGGCTTTAGAGTCTTTAAAAGTACAACAAAGTCTTTATTAAGGAACAAATCTTCAACAATACTTCAAGGCTTTACTATTCTAGTCTTTAAGAGACTGGCACTAACTTGGTTTAACTGTACTATCTCAGCATAAGGAAGAGCTCTTTATAATCCCTCCCAGGCCGCTTTCACCTAGGCCTCGCTGGTCTGGGTAATACTGCCGATCCCCAAATGCGTCTGGAAACCGAGTAACCTACCAGACGAAGCTAGAAGATGTTTAGCAGCTGGAGTTCTGTGGTTCTACGATGGTGTCTAGTGGGAACTTCAGGTCTGTTTTCCCCTCTGGTGCTGTGAGGCTGAGAGGCTATGAGCTCTCAGCCAGAGCCTTTGGGACCTTTTCCTTCCGTATCCCTGGAACTGGATGGTCACTGGATGACCCCTGAATGGTCGCTGGATGGACCCCGGATGGCTGTTTCTGTTTCCCCGGAAGGTTTTGAGGAATGAAGCCTTTCTACGGGACTAGCTGATCTGCGTCCTATAGACTGGCTTCCTTGTGTGACTGAAAATAGGCCCCTTCCCTCCAAAAGGCAAAAAGGGGGCGGGACCAGGGATCCTAACTATAACTGGCAGGTGGCTTACCCTATAAATGCAAATTATAACAGGAAACCCCCTGCTGCAAAATCCCAAGCATGGGTTTGCAAACAAACATATAAACACAGCAAATAAATCTGGAGCTCCTGGAACAGCTGTTCCAGAACACTCCTGGCCTAGATTTCTCAATGATGAGAAATCTACACTATAACAATGACAAATCAGATTTGGCAATAAACAATTACCCCTTCAATAACAACACAACATCACAAATAGGTCTGTGCAACACAGAAACATTGCCATTTTGGCACACTCTTAGTTTCACCTTCCTTACCAATCCATCCGGACTTGGCAAGGTCTCTGTAACTTTGGCAAAAGGCCACATGAAACGAGGTACGGAGTCTTTGAGCAAAACAATATTCCCAACTTGGAGGTTGGGCTTGGAGTCTTTCCATTTCCTGCGACTCTGGAGTTGAGCCAAGTACTCTGCCTTCCAGCGTCTCCAAAACTGGTTGGCAAGAGTTTGAGTTTGTTTCCAGAGTACCTTGTAAGACTTCAGGAACAGGGTGCGTAATTTCCTGCCATTCAGAAGTCTTTGAGTCAAAATGGATGCAGGAGTGAGAAGCTGTGGAGTATCAGAGTCTGTGGTGATGGGCACCAATAGGTGACTATTTACAATTGCTGTCACCTCCGCCATCAAAGTGATCAAAACATCATGAGTCAAATTCTTACACTCTAGAAAAATAGCACTTAAAATCTTTATACACAAACCAATCATACGTTCCCACACACACCCCATGTGAGACGTATGCAGTACATTAAATAACCATGTAACCTTTTCTGTATTCAAATAGTCTGAAGTATCCATACACTCAATCACCTTGACGTGAATGGCTCGGATAACTAAACAAATGAAGATGACTGAAAAGAAATGCCTAATCTCTCTCCTAAATGTCTGAGCTAATTGGATAGCTAGCACAATAGCACAGAGTCCTAACCTAAGGACAGTGGTGTGAGGTGGAGCAATCTTAGCCTTGGCCTTAGCAAAACCTAAAGTGCAAGAACTAGAGTCTTTGCGTCTGGCATAAGCCACAGCTGTGATAGCTTTCTCAGAAGCATCACAAAAGACATGGAGTTCGATGTGCCAGCTCTGTAAAGGGCTCCTGTCCGTGAATTGGCGTGGGATGCTCAGCTGGTGTAAAACTTGAGCCTGACCGATTTGCTGTTTGGTCTTGTGATCACGCTGTAACTTGCGTCTCAAAGACTGCAGTCTCGTCTTGGCTACCTGTCTGTTAGGAGGCAAGGTAGGCCAGTCTGTTTTGAAGGGCAAAGGGGCGATCCAGTTCCCTTCCTCACTGAGAGTCACCTCGGAGTTCATGATGTTCAGGAACTCTTGTTCATCTCGGGAGAGCGCTGTGTTCTCGTGGTCCCGGGACACGTCGAAGAGGGAAGAGAACTCAGATGAAACTCCTTGGCAGCAAACAGAAATGTGGCTAAGGCAACTTTGCATGAGGATGACTCTGCCACAGCTGAGGGTGTTGGGCTGATCTGGACACAGAGAAGACGGAGGATGCATTCTGTCGACACATACAGGTCCCTGTATGGTCCATCCTAAAGGAGTCTTCTGTGCCAAAGGTGCACCAGGAGGACCTCTCTTCTCAGCTCGGATGCTCATCAAGCTGGGGCAGTTGGATCCAATGAGGAGGACTATGTCAATGCCCGGCTTAAAGGGTGGAATGAGGTCCTGTAGTCCTTTCAGGTGAGGATGCGCTTGCATCTTCTCTCTGGTAGCAATCTGGTCTTTATTGCGTGGGATGGACGCACGCTCAACAAGGTCAGGCAACTCAAAATGAATGTCTTTGCCACATGGCGAAATGATAAATCCAGATGCAACGCGGCCCTGTCTTTATTGTTTGCCTGTACAAGTAGAAATACAATAGTCAATAGTCTTTGCCTGCCCCTTAAAGATTTTGAAGAAGTCAGGGGTGGCTAGGGAACCGTCGCTTTGGTTGTCAAGGGCCACGTACATTTTCTTCTTCATCCAAGGCTTGCTGGCAGGAAAAACCTCTGCCAAACAAATGGGGTGGCAAATCCTAGTTTTCTTTGGGCTGCTGCAAAGCTGCGTGCAGGCCACAGAGGGTGCCTCAGTGACCGATGAAGATCCAGCTGAATCTCCTGGGGAAGCTTCTGGGGAGCGTGGACTTGTGGCTCCACTCTTGACCTTGGAGGGCACGAAAACCTTGTCATGCATAGCTGAGCAATGCTTTTCGGATTGGCACACCACGCACTTCACCGTTTCTTTGCATGACTTTGACTGGAGGGGGGTAAAAGTGAAGTTCTTCTGAAATGTAGAAGGTCCATTCCAAGGAACACCTGTGGCCTCAGGAATGGGCGAAACTCTGATTTCTGGGCTAGGCTTTGGTGCCTGAGTTGGCGGCTGTGGGCTCCTGGCCCTGAATTGCTCGACCAGCCTTGGCGTGATGTCGCTGTCCGCATGCACCAGGTTGCCGTCTTGGAAACCAACGTGGGCTGGCAGAAGAGGTGTGGTTGGAGGCGTTGGCAAACGGTTGACATTTTCTTGAGACAGTTCTCCTTGCAGTGCCTTTGCCAAGATGTTGGCACGGACCCTCTTCTGTGCTGCCTCCTGCTGGATGCGCGACAACTTAAGCTTCGCCTCTAACTCGGCTTGTGCCTGCTTCTGCTTTGTCTCTAACTCTAGTTGAGCCCGCTCGAAGTTCAGGCCTAGATCTGCCGCTGCTGCCTCAGCTTCCGCCTCAAGAATTTTTTCTTGCATTTTGAGACGCCTTGTTTCCCTCTTGTAAAGGGCCACCATAGATGAGGAGCTGCTTCTGGAGACAGACGATCCTGACGCGGAGCCATGTCTGCTGCTATGCCTCCTGCTGGTGTGGCTGTGCTTGCTTTGGCCAGAAGCACCTCCCTGACTGCTCTGCACACTTAAAGCCTTTGGGGAACCTGAGATGTGAGCCATGACAGCAAATTGCCCAAACAGTATAGCAATACAGATAAAATAGCAATCAGTAAGTCAACAACCAACAATGATTAGAACACACAATATGAAAATGCAATATGCAGCAAATAACACTAAATAGAGCAATGCAATATATCAATGCAATTATGCACACACAAATGGCTTATCACTTTGAAGCAATGCAATAATGACAGGTAAAGCAAGCAATTCAATCAATGCAGTTGTAAACACACTCAAAACCTTATCACTTTACTGGCAGAGAATAAACATAGCAGACACAATAATTCAAATGAACATCAAACTCTTGCTGAAAGACTGTAAAAATCCAAAGGCAATTGCAAAAAAACCCTTTCCAGGAATCTGGAAGCAAAGCAGAAACAAGGCTTATTTCAAAAGAGCGGGAAAGCTTGCTTCTGCTGGAAACTGTAGCAGGACCTAGCAGAGCTTGCTATGTAGATACTTTAGAAAGGACGAGAAGAATGTTGCAATTCCATGCAGACCTGCAATGCAAAAGCTGGAGGAGAAATGTAGCAACTTGCAAACTGAGTAGATCTTTAAAATGGTGGGATGAGAGCTGAAGCAAAGAAGGAGGCTGCCAGCCCCTCCCTTCTGGTCTTCCAAAATGGCCGAAAATGAAGAGACGCAGACAGATGGGCTCCTCTTCAAGATGGCCGAAACTCCTCAGACACACAGATGGATGGATCCAGGTAATGAAGACTTGAAATGGCTTATACAGGCTTCTTAAACACTGTTCTGTAGCTGTAAAGTCTTTTTCTCTATTCCCGGGTGGCAGAAGCCACCAGCTCCGTCTTTTACTTTTAATCCCGGGTGACAAAGGTCACCAGCCACATTCCTCAATGTTCTGTCGCCACTGGGTCCGAACAAAATGTCTTTATTCTACAGGACGCACACTTTAAACCCAGTGGGAAGCCGGGGTGCCCGAAGAGAGATTGTTAGAGGCTTCCAGAAGTAATGGGCTTTAGAGTCTTTAAAAGTACAACAAAGTCTTTATTAAGGAACAAATCTTCAACAATACTTCAAGGCTTTACTATTCTAGTCTTTAAGAGACTGGCACTAACTTGGTTTAACTGTACTATCTCAGCATAAGGAAGAGCTCTTTATAATCCCTCCCAGGCCGCTTTCACCTAGGCCTCGCTGGTCTGGGTAATACTGCCGATCCCCAAATGCGTCTGGAAACCGAGTAACCTACCAGACGAAGCTAGAAGATGTTTAGCAGCTGGAGTTCTGTGGTTCTACGATGGTGTCTAGTGGGAACTTCAGGTCTGTTTTCCCCTCTGGTGCTGTGAGGCTGAGAGGCTATGAGCTCTCAGCCAGAGCCTTTGGGACCTTTTCCTTCCGTATCCCTGGAACTGGATGGTCACTGGATGACCCCTGAATGGTCGCTGGATGGACCCCGGATGGCTGTTTCTGTTTCCCCGGAAGGTTTTGAGGAATGAAGCCTTTCTACGGGACTAGCTGATCTGCGTCCTATAGACTGGCTTCCTTGTGTGACTGAAAATAGGCCCCTTCCCTCCAAAAGGCAAAAAGGGGGCGGGACCAGGGATCCTAACTATAACTGGCAGGTGGCTTACCCTATAAATGCAAATTATAACAGGAAACCCCCTGCTGCAAAATCCCAAGCATGGGTTTGCAAACAAACATATAAACACAGCAAATAAATCTGGAGCTCCTGGAACAGCTGTTCCAGAACACCCAGCATTATTTTTTTTAAAAATTTAATCAGTAAATCTGGCCCTGCCATAGGTTTTTAAACGCCGTTGTGTTATTGTTAATGTTTATTGCTATTTTCTGTTTATGAGTTTATTTATTGTTGTATTACTATTGCTATGCTTTATTGTATTGTGGGCTCGGCCTCATGTAAGCTGCACCGGGTCCCTTGGGGAGATGGTAGCAGGGTACAAATAAAGTTTAATAATAATAATAATAATAATAATAATAATAATAACTATTATCTGAAAATATGTTGAAATCAAAATCAGAGGTTACATTGCTCCCTTCCTTTTCAATTTCACCTAAATTTGCTTGATGGTATTCTGATAGATCTTTTAAGATATGTATTGGCTTAAAGCAGGCAAGGGCAAACTTTCTAACTTGGGGGCCCCATGCTAGTGCTTCCTCCTAAGAGGACTGACTTCCTAGTGATGGAAAGAAGGAAGGGAAGGAGGAAGGAGAGAAGAAAGGACAAAGGGGAGGAAGGGAAGGATGGAAGGAGCAAGAGGGAGGTAAGGATGGGAGGGAGGGTGGCAAGGAAGAAGGAAAGAGAGAAGGAAGAAAGGAAGGATGAAAGGGAAGGATGGATGGAAGGGAAAGAGCAAGAAAAAAGAGAAGGAAGGATGGAAGGAAGGATGAAATGGTGGAAGGGAATGGAGTGAGGGAGAAAGAGGGTTGGGAAGGGAGGGAGGAAAGAGAAGGGAGGAAAGAAAGGATGGATGGAGAAAGTGGGAGGTAAGGAAGGAAGGTAAGGAGGAAGGAAAGAGAGAAGGAAGAAATGAAGGACAAAAGAGTGGAAGGGAAGGAAGGAAGGGAAAGAGGAAGGAAAGAGGGAAGGAAGGATGGACAAAAGGGAGAAAGGGAAGGAGGAAGGAAAATGAGAAGGAAGGAAGGAAGGAAGGAAGGAAGGAAGGAAGGAAGGAAGAGAAGGATGGAAGGAAGGAAGGGAAGAAAGGAGGAAGGAAAGAAAAGGAAGGATGAAAGGGTGGGAGGGAATGGAATGAGGGAGAAAGAGGAAGGGAGGAAAGAGAAGGAAGGAAGAGAGGGAGGAAAGAGGGAGGGAAGGAAGGAAGGATGAAAGGGTGGAAGGAAGGGAGATAGAAGGGGGCACGGAAGGAAAGGAGGGAGGGAAGGATGAAGGAAAGAGAGAAAGAAGGAAGGATAGGATGGCGAGAGAGAGGAGGGCCTGAGTAAAGAGCCTAAGGGACCGCATCTGGCCCCCAGGCCTGGGCTTGCCCATACTTCTACTACATAGGGGGAGGAATTATAAGGTCCAATAGGGGCATGGGGTGAAAACCAAGACCTTTTGCAGTTGACCACCACTGCTTTAGAGAACCACATTGGGGACCAAAGCATATCTCCTTACTCTCCTCTCTTTCTCTCTCTCTCTCTCCCTGCTTCTTGAATAGTTATTGAACAGCCTAAGAATTTTTCCTGAGGCTCAGCAGCTAATGGACAGGGAGGCTTTGGGCAGTGCTCCTTGTTCTTCAAGGAAAAGAAAACATGGAACTATGTTTTCACCAATAGGTTTCTGGATAATCTTTCAAAACATCTTCCAAAACACTTGCTGCTGTGTGCCCAGCTAGATCAATGGAAAGTGCTACAGCATGGAAATATACTTACTCCAGAATATGTGTATTCTCCAGCTATAAATGGTCACCTCAATGGTTTGACAGGCCTCAGCATAAGCAGCAATGATGTATCTCAGAACAGCCTTCTGACCATTGGATGTACAGTAATCATACACACAATCCAGGAAAAACAATTCTGGGTCAATTTTGCCATAGCACTCCCTAAAGGGACCACTCTAGTCTACAAGGAGTCCAATCCTGCAGTGAGGACTCGCTGATGGCGAGCAGTATTTTCCAAGTCTGGGCACTCTCTTGGAGTTAATTCTTCACATCCCAAGACCCTGCCACTTTCCAATGTTGTCCAAGCAATGCTGAATTAGAGGCCAGCCCAGTATCAGTGGATATCAGGCCATCTTCTTTGTTTTTATTAAAATTGCCACAGAGGCCCCCAAGAGCCCCTTCATAGGATTTTGGCACAGTGACTGTGAGATGACTTTTCCAGTCAAAGGTAAGAGTGAGGCCAAAATCTGTTCAGATGACAGCATTCCAGCCCTTCTGGTAGATAAGAAGTTGGTTCAGGCCCATCCTATAGGGCAAGTGGGTTAGTAAGCCATTCACCTAGGGGCAGAGACACAAATGAAGAGAGGAAGACAAAAAGAAGATGGCATTACACGTAGAGTTGGTGAAGTCAAAGATGACTTGATGGCACATAACAACAAAATGGAAGATATATTGCTCAAAACCTAGCCAGCAGTTCCCTCACCCATTTCAAAATGTTGATGTGGGGATGTTGATGCCCCAAATGACTTGAGACCTGATTTTTTCCATGTCAGAAGTGACTTCAGAAACTGCAAGTCACTTCTGGTGTGAGAGTATTGGCCATCAGCAAGGACATTACCCAAGGGATGCCTGGATGATTGATGTTTACCATCCTGAGGGAGGATTCTCTCATGTCCCCACATGAGAAGCTAGAGCTCAACAGACGGGAGCTTTCCCTGCTCCCTGGATTTGAACTGCCAACCTGTCGGTCAACCAGTCCTGCCAGCACCCATTGTGCCACCGGGACCTGATGGCCAATTCTCTCACACCAGAAGCGACTTGCAGTTTCACAAGTCGCTCCTGACACGACAAAAAAACAAAAACAAAAAACAAAAACGGAACCTGATTATCTCAAATAAGATGTGGGATACAATTGCCAGGTCACAGGGCCTGCCATTTCATTTCCAGTCTTCAGGGCAAGAGAGAGGAATCTCAGGGCAAGGTTCTGAATTCTGCCGATTGCCACAATGACAGCATGTTTCATTGTGCCTACATATGTTACTCACAGGATGCCAGGCAGCAGGTTTTGGACCAGTAAAAAACACCCACACTTTTTTGCTAAATATATTTTTTTCACCAAAATATTCCTGAGTATGACATTTCCAAAAACTCTCCTCCGACAGGGATAAAACTTTAGAAATATCTATGTTTACATGTGAGAATGGAAAATTTGGTATTCCTTTATGCATGAGACTTTGTCAGCTGGACAATACTAGTAAACTGCAGATAATCATCATCAACATAATCATAATAATCATCATCATCATCTTTATTGATAACTTGCCACCATCTCCCCAAAGGAGATTCGGGGGCGGCTAATATGAGGCCAAGCCCAAAAATAATACAACATAATTAGACACAAAACAGCAAAAAAATCATAACAAAATATGTGGAACTTTTAACAGAAGCATTCATGGAAGTAATAAGAGTACTGTGGAACTCCTTTCCTGGGGATATTAGATCGGCTCCCTCCCTCCTGACCTTTAGAAAAAGAGGAAAAACTTGGCTCTTTGAGCAAGTTTTTGGAGCCTCATTGTAACTAGATAAAATCAGTACTATGAACGAATATGGAACGGCTTAACGATGCAAATAGACATGGATTTAAACCCGGAAGTCATTTATTTTTATAGTTTTAAATTGTTTTTATATTAATTTTATTTTGAGATTTAACCTGTTTGAAATGATGTATTTATGTCTGGGGTACCTAAACTTTTTAAACAGAGGGCCAGGTCACAGTCCCTCAAACTGTTGGGGGCGGGGGGGGGGGCAGATTACAATTTGAAAATAAACATGAATGAATTCCTTTGCACACTGCACATATCTTATTTGTAGTGCAAAAACACTTAAAATACAATAATTAAAAATGAAGAACAATTTTAACAAATATAATCTTATTAGTATTTCAATGGGAAGTGTGGGTCTGCTTTTTGGCTGATGAGATAGGATTGTTGTTGTTGTTGTTGTTGTTGTGTGCTTTCAAGTCATTTCAGATTTAGGTTGTGCCTGAGCGAGGGCCAGGTAAATGACCTTGGAGGACCCCTGATTTTTGTGTTCGGCATCTAATTTTTGCTGCCCTGAGTCGCCTTTGGGCTGAAAAGGATGAGATAAAAGTGCGGTAAATAAACAAAAATAAGTACACCCACCATGACTCTTCCATGGGAAGTCCAGCTCATCGATATCTCCATGCCATAGACTTGAACCATGACCAACTTGTTGAGAGACACAGATGAACCACCCTGGCCTGCATTCCGTACCAAGACCTTGAAATCCACCAAATCTTTACTCTTTTTAGTGAGTCCAGCAAACATGTAGAGGCAGATGCCCTGGAAGTTGAAACTCTGCCCATCGAAAGTATGGTAATGAGAATAACCAATGGCAGAACAAGTGCTAAAGCTTGTTGGGTAGCAGTTCTGGATGCCTTTTTCCACCTTGCACTGTTCTCCTTCTTTGCAGCTGGCAGCTTGACACCTCACATGATTGAGGGTCACAGATACAGCGTCTTGTGCAGGAGTTGTCTCCCCAGAACTCTTCTTTGGGAGCCAACAGCTGACCCTCAAAGACACACCCACAGGCAGCCTGTGGAATGCATTGCCCAGATTCCAGCACAAAACCCTTATTACACTGGCAGGTCTCCACACATCCTGGAGAAGAACAGTTGGTGGGCAGAACTTGGTCATTGCAAGTGGCAAGGCACGCAGACCCACAGAGTTTGTATTGACTGTTTTCAGGACAGGATAGAGCTGCAGAAATATACAATAAAAAGGCATTGTTTCTTTCATTGGATTGCTTCCAAGACAACATGACAGAAATGCCTTTCCTACCAGGTACATCAAATTTACACCCCAATGAATTGCATTATTATGTGTTGTACCCATGGCACACCATTTCATTCTCTCTTTTTCCGATATAAAAGTATGCCTTCTCAAACAGGCCTAGATCTACCTAAGAGATTCGACAATGGCAAAGACCTCCTATATTTTTGTGTGCCCAAGGTTTCAACCTTTTGAGGCTGAATAGATATGACTTGTAGCTTTCAATGGCTGATAAGAAATTCAAGCTCTCATCTCCAGAATCCTAGCTCCACATTCAAAACTCTGAAGGCAAATACTAATGCATACTACAACTCTTGCCAATATCTGGAGAAAGGTGGAGTCATCATCACAAATAACTACTCAACATGCGTGTGCCCATGCAGTCATGCTGGCCACATGATCTTGGGGGTGTCTATGGACAACACCAACTCTTTGGCTTAGAAATGGAGATGAGCACCACTCCCCAGAAATAGACATAACTAGACTTAATGTCAAGGGGAAACTTTTTCCTTTTTATGCATGGGCCCAGACTTTTGTTTTTGTTTTTAAGCATTGCAAAATAATAGCCCATTGCTAACATTTATGTTAAAGAAATGAGGCTGAAGTGGGCTTACCAATTCATTAGAAGGCAAATAATATATGATTTTTCATTTCAGCATACAATTTTTCACAAATTTGGTTCTAAAAGGAAGTCAAATTATCTCCTCGCTTTAAGGAAGTCTTTGAAAACCTCACACTATTTCGAGTTCAGTTCTTATTCTTTTCAAATTTCTCAAACTTCATGAGTGGAATTTTTTGTAATAATTGGCAGATTATTCTGAACAAAATTCACATGGGAGGTATGTAGGAAGACAACATTTCTGTGTAAACAACAGGATATTCTACAAAGAAAATGACATTTTTCACAAAAGCATTTCTTTCTGCAAAGAAACTACCCTTTACTGTCCAGGCAACAACAACCTGATTTATAAACTTTGCACACAGTAACTCTCAAAGGGGCTATTCCAGATTTACCCTCATCAGAATATCTTGGCATTCATGTAACAATTTTTTTTTAAAAAAATCAATTAATTTGGAATATTCTCTTCAGCCCTATTTTCATCTGCTCACTCGAACAAAATTGTCATTTGCCTTATTTTTGTTTGCTTTTTATCCCATGGCATGGCATGATTTCACTGCATTGTAATGACATTAAACATTCATATGTGTGTGTGTGTGTGTATATATATATATATATATATATATATATATATATATATATCTTCTACTTACAGCAGCCAGTGAGTCTTCTCCAATCAGATATGGCCGCTCCTTCTCTCTGGCAGGCATCCGCATAGCTCTTCAGTGCTTGACACAAAACCTCTTTGTGGCCTTCATAGATATATAAGTCATAGGCACAGTTTTCAACAAAGATCTCAGGATCAATGACAGAGTGGCACTGATGGAATGGACCGCTCTCTCTTTTGCTGATCCAGCCGCAGAAAGGTTCTGCTTTGTATTTGATGAGCTCCTCCAGGGTAACATCTTTGCATTCTCCATGGCAGTCACTCCAGCATAATGGGTCTCCATCTTTCTTCTTCCAACTTTTTCCAAATTCCACAGGACTTGGGGCTAAGGATCCAGAAGGGGTCTGGAAATCATCCGCTGGGTCCCCATTATAGTTACCACATAGGCCACAAACATTCTCAAAGAAGCTGCTAGAGATCTTCACCACCAGTTGACTGTTCCAGAGAGAAGTCTGTCTCAAGGACAATAAAGGTCCCACTTTGATACAGCTACAGTTTCCCCTCATGTAAGGAGATGGGCAGCTGGGACCATTGGTTATTTACCTGGTTAAATAAATGTGATTGTTAGAAATGCATGTCTGATGACTTAAATATATCCCTCCCAGGCTACAGTGTGTCACAAGAAGGAGCCAAAAGTGAATGTATCAGCAGACACTAGACCAATGGTTCTCAACCTTTGGGACTGTAGGTCAGTGGCTCTCAACCTGTGGCTCCCCAGGTGTTTTTGCCTACAACTCCTAGAAATCCCAGGCAGTTTACCAGTTGTCATGATTTCTGGGAATTGAAGGCCAAAACACCTGGGGAGCCACAGGTTGAGAACCACTGCTCTGTTTTGGACTTCAGCTCTCACAGTTCCTAACAGCTGGTAAGCTGGCTGGGATTTCTGAGAGTTGAAATCCAAAACAACTGGAGGCCCAAAGGTTAAGAACCACCACACTAGACAGTTGCTATGGGTCTATACAAAGTGAAGCCTTTCCTGATGTCAGTGCTTGAGACACAACTTACTTCAAGTGCTACAAACGAAGTTCGAATTACAAAAGTAGTTTGCACTCCATTAACTGAACAAGGAGAAATTGAGAGTTGGAAAAGGGAATCCTTCCCTTCCCTGTACTCTCAGGCTAAAGCAAACCAATTCAGCATCTCCTCACTTATCTTAGCTTCCTCATTAATAACTTTGCCATACTCTAATGCTGCTTGCTCACATGCCTCTTAGTTTTCATATGTGAAATATTGGGTAGCATTAATGTGTCAAAATTTCCTCCATATACCCATGGATCACTTGGAAGCATCTCTCCATTTTTCAAAATCATGTATCCCATGGAGAGGGGGGCATCAATGAGGATCAAACTGTCAATAGTAGTTCCACTTGATCTACAGACTTTGGGGACAGCTTGTTCAGTTAAGAAAAGGAATTCTTACCCTGACTAAACCATACTCCTTTCTGGCCATATTTATTTCAGAGCCATAGACTTGGACCATCACCAGTCCAATATAGGACACACTTTGTCTGCCTCGGTTTTCATTCTTGGCTGCAATGTGAAAAGCTGGAAGAGTTGTGTCTGAGCCCCATGTCTTGACCAGAGTGTAGAAACAGGTACCCATGAAGTTGTATTTCCTTTTGTTGAAAGTCAAGTAATGGGGATCACCCTGTGCCCTGCAGGTAGCAGAGGACTGGGCCACACACACTGGATCGCCATTCATTATCTCACAGGTCTCTTTCTTCCGGCACTGGGTAGAACTGCAGGAAAGTTGAGGGACAGGCACTGATACACATAAAAAATCACAAGGTTAAAGATGGTTGTTTTTACATTATATGTGGTTTGTTTTCTATTGTTTATGAAGTTTTTATGAATTTTGTTGTGTTATATTTTAACCATGTTGACTGGGCTTGTACCCGGAGTCCCTTTGGGGAGATGGAGGTGGAATACAAAAATAAAGTTGTTGTTGTTGTTGTTAGGAAAGAGAAGGGAAGCAGTAAAAAGAAAGGACAGAAATAGAATGATACGAAAAAGAAAATGTTGGTGAGGGGAGGAGAGAAAAATGGATGACCATTAGAAAGCAGCCCCATGTTCTTTGATCATGTTTTTCTACTCCAAATCACAGTCATTTCTTGTTGCTAAAAACCAGCCTTGCTGGACCTCAAATGGCCCAGGGATCCCTAAGCCCTCACCCCCAGAGGACATCTGAAGGAACTCTGGGTTTTGTTGTTTTGTTTTTCATGTCAGGAGCAACTTGAGAAACTGCACACCACTTCTGGTGTGAGAGAATTGACCGTCTGCAAGGACATTGGCCAGGGGATGCCCAGATGTTTTGATGTTTTACCATCTTTGTGGGAAGCTTCGCTCATGTTTCTGCATGCAGAGCTGGAGCTGACAGAGGGAGCTCATCTGTGCTCTCCCCAGATTTGAACCTGAGACCTTCAGTCCTTCAGTGCTGCTGGCACAAGGGTTTAACCCATTGCACTATTGCACTATTGGGCTGCTATATTCTGGGGTAAACACTTTTTTAAAAAAATGCAGTTGGATGCAGTGAGGAAGTAGGGTTACTCAGGCTTAGCCCTATGGTTGGCCATCCTATCATAGAGAGAAAGGAAACATCAGACAGAGATTTGGATTCAAATTTCCTCATCTCTTTTTGATCTACAACCAAGATATTATTACAATAATGACACCACTTCACTATCAAAGTGCTAGACAATATTTGGACAAATGACCAATCCCAGTTTTATTGTGAGGGTCAATTTTGTTCCGAAATACACAGTGGAATAGACCAGGATTCTCAACATGACTTGCAAATTCAGATTTTCCCCTTCCCAGAACTAGTAACTATCTTTTTAGTGGGTTGTTGTAGGTTTTCGGGCTATAAGGCCATGTTCTAGAAGCATTCTCTCTTGACTTTTCATCTGCATCTATGGCTGGCATCCTCAGAGGTTATGTTTTTAGTCTTTTCTTGCTTCAGACTCAAGACAAGTACGGTAGTTATTCTGTTTTATTTGCTCAGTGCCCCTAAGTGGTGAATTAGTTTGAGAAAGTGACTGGCCCTAAGCTCACCCAGATATTTGAATGGCTGTGCAGGGTCATTGGGAATTCAGTCCCTGCTTTAGCAATCCCATTACTCACCACTCTGGCAGACTGCCATTGCTCCGTAGGCATTCCTCTCAGCAATACCAAAGGTTAGGAGACCAAAAGGAGAGTTTGGATGTGCCATGGTGTTAGAGACTGGGAATTTAATGGTGACAGGCTCAGAAGCAGAGAGAAGATGAGATCCGATGAGGTTTTCAACAAGTCTTTTATTTCAAGCTGATCAGCATGAGACGGAACAGCCCTTGGCCATTTTAGGCCGAAGAACAAAGACTGTCCGCCCCAATCTCATTTCAAACAAAGCCTTTATACTCCAATAGTTAAAAAACAACACTCAAGCTACTTCTGATTGGTTGTTCTGTTTCTACCATTACAGCATATTTATGATCTTGTTGAATGTGTGACCCTGGGCTGCAATCTGCAAGTTGATTATCCAAGGCAGAAAGAATTTGTGGGAGTAAGGGAGTATATCTGCTTGTGTGGAACACAGGCAATTATTTTTTCCTATCAGCTGCAGCTGTTGGCAAGCAAGGCTTTCTCTATAGACAGGGATTCTGGGTCTCAATAGACAGGGATTTTGGGATTTGTAATAATTGGAAATTTATTTATCTTAATCATGTTCCTATAATGGAATGAATACCTCCTTTGTTCCCAAGGCTATATTCGCTCCAAGAACAGGCTGTTCCTGGGATCTCTCTCCAATAGGATACACCCAGTGAGTGCCCATCGATGGTGATCTCATCAGTGATGGTGGTCTCAGTGATGATGAGTGCAAAATTATTGAAACCTTCATGGCTGGTCAAAGAGTAGGATGTGCAATAACTTGACACATCAGGGATACTCAAGAAGAAGGGATCAAAGGTGAGTTGAGAATAGGAACCACCAGTGCAGAAAAAGAAGACCTGGATGCCCACATTGGCTGTGATGTAGATGGGGCTTGAACGAGTGACTTTCAATTGAAGCACCTGCCCGGCAACCAGATGGTAATTTGTATGTATCCTGCCGGAGACATAGGTGACTACAGTGTATTGGGAGGCAACAATATATGCAAGATCATAGTTCATCTGGAAAGCGAGAGGAGGTATAAAGAACTCCCGACCCCAGTTAGATACTGGCTGCAGCTGTTCCACAACATGGTTGCAGTTGGTGTTCTTGTGGGCACAGGTATTTCCACTCAGCACTGCTACTGGATGCACCGCTCGGATGAGAGTGCCAGACAGATCTTCCCGGCTCTGGAACTGCACAGCTTCATAAGGTGGGAGGACTACACTTAGTTTGCTGCCTCTGGGTAGATGTGCTCCTGGAATCTCACACTATCCTTGAGGTAAATTTCCACTGCAGTCTCATCATTCCATGCGATCACAGAGAACTCCTTGTAAGACTGGGCCAGATCTCCGGGAGGTGTAAGCACATAGTATTCATCCCCAAGACTGTGGACTGGATAGACAATGGTGGTATCAGCTGAATTTTTCTTTGCGTTCAAGGCCAATACAGAGATGTCTTGATCAGCTCTCACCAAGACAGTATAGCAGAATTTGACAGTGCCAACCATTTTTACTTCAGCTGGTAACTTCACTGACACTGTTTGTCCTTTGGCAACAATAAACTCTCAAACTTAGATTTGTAGACTGAGACTGTGACCGCAGTGGATGATGAGTAGCTGGAGATGAAGAGCTGGAACTGAATCTGAGGATAGTCTAGCCGGTAATTTTGCATGAAGGCTGTGATGAACGCTTGGCCGACAGGAGCAATAGCATGGAGGCCTGGAAAGAATGGAAGAAGCAAGAGATGGGGTATAGTGTATACACATGTTTAAGGTAAGATATTGATTGAGAAAGTTGTTGCCTAGAAAATCACAGAGCTAACATTTTAAACAGATACTCTGATATAGTTATTTACCACATTGTTGAAGGTTTTCATGGCTGGAATCACTGGGTTGTTGTAGGTTTTTCGGGCTATATGGCCATGTTCTAGAAGCATTCTCTCCTGACGTTTCACCTGCATCTGTGGCAAGCATCCTCAGAGGTTGTGACCTGACAACCTCTGAGGATGCTTGCCATAGATGTAGGAGAAACATTAGGAGAGAATGCTTCTAGAACATGGCCATATAGCCCGAAAAACCTATTTACCATATTTATTTACCATATTTTTATCCTGCCCTTCTCACCCCGAGGGGGACTCAAGGAGGCTTACATGTGGCAACAATTCAATGCCATATAAAACAGACCAATCAATTAAAATACACACTCACATTAAAACTATAAAATTAAAACATCTTAACATTTACATTAAAAGTGTACAATCCAAAAAACATAATCTGGAGCCATTCCAATTGTCAACTGCACATAAGCCATATCTTTTGCTGCTCTCATTCTCACCCCCTTCACAAGCGCGACTGTTATGGAACTCCCTCCCCAGCAACATTAGATCAGCCCCCTCCCTCCTAGCTTTCAGAAGCAGAGTAAAAACCTGGCTCTGGGACCAGGCCTTCGGAGAAGCAGTACAGTAATATAATATAATTGAAATATGTGCAATGACTACAGAATGGCCTCAGACTATGATTATGGATGGCATGATTTTAATATGGAATTTAATGGTTTTAAATATCTAATATGTATTCATTTTAACTTAATTTTTAATTTTAGTATTTTGGAATTGTAAGTGTTTATGGCATTGAGTAATTGCTTCTGTTGTAAGCCGCCTTGAGTTCCCTTTGAGGTAGCGAAAGGTGGGGTATAAATAGGATAAATAAATAATAAATAATTTTCTTGCACAGCATTGCTGTACTGACCAAAAACATGGCCCCACAGCCATTTGTTTATTTTCTTTCTGAAGGCCAAGAGGGAGGTTGCTGATCTGTTTTCACTGGGAGGGATTTCCATAGCCAAGGGGCCACCACTGAGAAGGACCTGTCTCTTGTCCCCGCCAATCGTGCTTGCAAAGAGGGTGGGACCGAGAGCAGTGCCTCCCCAGATGATCTTAATCTCTGAAATGGTGTATATGTGTGTGTGTGTGTGTGTGTCCTTAATTAGACAGCACTGGTTCTAAATAGGGATGGGTGATTTTTTTATGATTTACAACAATTATTTTCCAAGCACATGTTTCTTCTGCTCTATTTTTACAATAATTTGGATTAGTGGGGACGAGGGAGAGGGTCTTCTCAGTGGTGGCCCCTCGACTCTGGAACTCACTCCCCAAGGACATCAGGCATGCCCCAACTCTCTTGCTGTTGCTGGGGGAACATTAAAAGAAATGGTGGTTCTCGTGAAGCTTTTCCTTAATTTGAGTCTACTGGGAGGAGGCTAATAGCCATGCAGTGGATGGCTTTCACAAGGTTCAACCTTATTTCTCTCACAGTTAGCAGCAACTTCCTATCACACATTGGGGGGGGGGGAGCAATAACATCCTGCGAAAACTTACTGGCAGTGCATGGGGTGCGGACCCAAAATTAATAAGAACATCAGCCCTGGCTTTGTCTTACACAACTGCCAAGTGTGCCTGTCCTGTGTGGCACATGTCTGCCCACAGAAAGCAGGTGAACAGAGCATTAAATGAAACATGCAAAATAATCATAGGATGTCTCAGACCTATACCTGTTGATAGACTCTATAAACTAGCTGTCATTGCCTCCCCCCCCCCCCCCCCCATGTGTGACGGAAGAAATAAGTTTGAACACTGTGAAAGCCATCCACTGCATAGCTATTAGCCTCTTCCCAATAGACTCCAATCAAGGAAAAACTTCATTATAGGCGAGCCACATTAAAAATGAGATAGGTCTCCTGTGCCTTTAACAGTTATTGTAGAAGGTTGTATTTCTGGATATGTTGCTTTGCACACAACTGGATAACAAGTGACACTGTTAGAGACCCAAAATCGGGTCTTAATACTTAGGTCCAGGTCAAGGGAGTATGTAAGGAAGAAGACAATTCCAGGAGAAGGTCAAAAACATTTTATTTTCATCATGGCCATGAAGAAGTCGGACAGCTGTGTTTAAGTGCACACAGGCACCAACACTTACAAATGACTGCCATGCCCCTCTTTGGTTTCTGTAACTTTTATATGGTCAGGTAAACAAGGGTATGGAAAGTACCTTGATCTTTTACTCTTTGCAGTCTGCCTCCCATCAACCTTTTGATGAACTGTGTCTTCTTGCACCTGGCCTGAATATCTGGTTGTCAAAATCACAATTTGTTCTCTACTTTGCGCTTCACCGCAAACCCATTTCCTATGTAAGCTGGGCAGATCTGCAACTCAATATTTTAGCCACTTAACTCAAGCATAAGAATGTACCCTAAATGTCACCTTTCTCGGGAGGGGTGCAAAACGTCTTGTCTTTTTTGAACATCCTCCCTCTTGCTGACATGTTGCTCTTTCTCTGCAGGGAGGGATATCTTTCTTATGTTTTGTTGCCAAAGCTATTGCAAAAATCACTCATTGTCTCCTTCAACACCTTTGAAATTCCCTCTTCTACACAATCTTTAAATGCACCCTGCTCAGCTTTCTCGCAGATTGAACTTTCTGCCCATTATTCTCTAGGCACATGCCTGACATCTAGTCTACATGTTCTAGATATCTGTGTGCCAGTGCATCTACAGACTAGTATCCATAGACAGTATCCTACTTACCACTTAGCAGGGCTAGCCCCACAGCAACTGGCACTAGCAGCATCTTTGCCCCCATGGCTGAAAAACAAAAAGGAAAGAGGAAACGTGATTTAAAAAACACGAGGAAAGGCCCCATAGAAGATTCAGCATAAGATTGGGAGAGGTCTTCCTGATTACTAGTCTTTCCATTAGCAAGAAAAGAATTTGAGAACTGAAAATTTTCAAGGAAAGAGCTTAAAAGAGGCTGTATTGTTTCATCCTTTACTTTTTAAACTGCCTTAGCTCTTTTCCAGTGTCTGTTTAAATTCTATTAATATTGTTTACAGCTTCATGTAATTTCAAGGTTGATATTTGCATGTTTTTAAACATATTGTCATCATTTTAGCAACAACAACAATAACAATGGCAGCCATCCTTAAGAGCAAATCAAGTGTACAGTATAAAAACCAAGGTTAAAGTGATTTCAAATCTCTGACTGCATTTAATTTAGGGATGAGCAATGTGTTTCTGTCTCCAGCTGTTACTGAATGACCCTAACCCTAACCCTTAGCTTTGCTGAGTAGGAATAATAATTATAGTCCATAATTTCGAGAACCATAATCATATCTAGTGACTCTAATGATAGTGGAAACTGAAACTGTTCTATATTTAACTCATACATCTATATGAACTTTTTAAGTGTTGGAGTGTCTCCCCACAATAGGTCTGGCACCCTGGTTAGCTTCTTTATAATTCAGAATAAAATCCAGAGCAGATTCCTAATACTACTGATACTGGGTTGTTGTATGTTTTTCGGACTATATGGCCATGTTCTAGAAGCATTCTCTCCTGACGTTTCGCCTGCATCTATGGCAAGCATCCATGAGGATGTTTGCCATATTTGGAGGTTTAATGGAGAAAATTTTGGGAATTGAGGGGTGGGTTTTTCGAGACTGAAACTGAGAAGTTGCCCACATTTTCTTCATTTGTAACTTTGCTGTAGTAATGAAATGTCCGACTCCCTTGTGAGTGAATTTAACTGCTACTAAGGTTCTGGAGCCCCCTGATTATGCAATGGATTAAACCGCTGAGCTGCTGAACTTGCTGACCAAAAGGATGGTGGTTTGAATCTGGGGAGCTGAGTGAGCTCCCACTGTGCACCCCAGCTTCTGCCAAACCAGCAGTTCAAAAACATGCAAATGTGAGTAAATCAATAAGTACCACTCCGGCGAGAAGGTAATGGCACTCCATGCAGTCATGCCGGCCACATGACCTAGGAGGTGTCTATGGACAATGCTGGCTCTTTGACTTAGAAATGGACATGAGCACCAATCTCCAGAGTCGGACACGACTGGACTTTATGTTAGAGGAAAACATTTACCTAAAGTTCTGCAATCATCACATTCTTGGCAAGATTTATTCAGAGAGGCTTTGCCATTACTTTTCTCCTAGGCGAGAGTGAGACTTACCCAAAGCTAAGTTTCTATGACTAAGTGGGGATTTGAACCCTGGCCTACTAGAGCCCTAGTCTAACACTACAATTACTCAACAGGACTATCTGTGAATATATTTTCCACAGTTGTCTGTCCACAGTGAAATCTCTATTAGACATGGATTGTTAATCAATTATTTTCCTCAAACAAAGAAGTAATGTTGATTACACAAGCTTAACAGATTGTATTTTGTTTGATCTTGTCTATTAGCTCTTAAGCATTTTTATAGATTTACTGATTAGGGTAAATTGATTTTTAAAGTCCATTGAGAGAGTTCAAAGGAAACCAACGAGTATTTAAGTGGATATTTGGTGTCCTCTTTGAAGAGGCACCCCTGATTTCTTGTTCCCTTTTACACCATGCAGAATGCCTCTTTACAATAAGATGATGCTTGTTATAATCATTCAATGTTATTACCTCCAAACCCAGCACCTCAACCAATGGCTGATACCCAATGAGAGACTCCCTCCTGGGCACACAGAAGACTGGGCGACTTGGAAGGCATTGAACAGACTGCGCTCTGGCACCACGAGATGCAGAGCCAACCTTCAGAAATGGGGCTACAAAGTGGAATCCTCGGCATGCGAGTGTGGAGAAAAGAAAACCACTGACCACCTGCTGCAATGCAATCTGAGCCCTGCCACATGCACAAGGGAGGACCTTCTTGCAGCAACACCGGAAGCACTCCAAGTGGTCAGATACTGGTCAAAGGACATTTAACCAACTACCAAACTCACAAGATGTGTTTTTCTGTCTGTTTGCTTTGTTCTGTTAGAAATGTAATATATAATGGACTGGTTGCTCTGACACGACAAATAAAAACCTTCAAAAACCATAGAGCAAATTTTCCTTGTTTTTTAAAGAACTATTTTCACTGATATATACATTTCTTAGTATATAATTGGACCAAAGGATTGGTATCTCCGACCCATCCTCTGTTTGGATATCAGCCAACAAGCCAACGCCCTAAATCGAGAAATAGCTTTCTAAGATTTACAGAGATACATGCAGGAACACCTCAGCAAGCGAGAGTCCAAAAATGGCAGGATAAAACCTGGAACCTCAATCAGTGGGGTTTTTTTTAATTGTTTCAGGAGTGACTTGAGAAACCACAAGTCACTTCTGGTGTGAGGGAATTGGACATCTGCAATGATATTACCCAGGGGATGCCTGGATGTTTTGCCATCCTGTGGGAGACTTCTCTCATGTCCCTGCAAGTGAGACTGGAGCTGACAGACAGGAGCTCTCTCTGTCTCACAGTTCAGCCGGCACAAGGTCTTAACCCACTGTGCCACCCCTGCTCCCATTCACTCTGCTGATTGCACATGTTAATTGCAGAACTAACATCTTGAAATAGGTCTCAAAGAATGTGAAAGGATCATAGAGGTATGGAACTCTCTCCCCAACTAGGTTAGGTCTGCCCTCTCCCTCCTGATCTTCAGGAAGCAACTGAAATCCTGGCTTTGGAATCAGGCATTCGCAGATTGATGGACTGAACCGGTGAAGACTAAGAGTTATAGGACCACAATGTTTGGGTTGAGTTGGATGATGTTTTTAACTCAGCTAACTTTTATATTTTTATTTATTTATTTATTTATTTATTTATTTATTTGCCATATGTATATATCACCTCTCTCAACCCAAAGGCGACTACAATTTTATAACTTATTTATTATGTATGTTGTTTTAAAATGTTATTCATTGTGTACCATTGAATTCTTACTGTTGTAAGCTGTTCTGAGTCTCTGCCTCCACAGAGGTAGAGAAGAACGGGATATTTATTTATTATTTATTTATTTATTACTTGCACTTATTGACCGCCACTCTCAGCCCTAGGGCGACTCGTGGCAGTGAACAATAACATAGAAAAGACAGTGTACAGTAAGTCACGACAGTACATACAAACTACTACTACATAACATATACTTATGCTAAAAATCCGCTTCGTCAAATCCTGGGGTCATAGTCGATTTCATAGTCATAGTCCATTCCAATATCGTTCCAATGATAAACACTCAGTTGAAGGCCTGCTCGAAGAGCCATGTTTTCAGGCTCCTACGAAAGGCCATCAAGGAGGGCGCCTGTCTAACTTCAGCAGGGAGGGTGTTCTACAGCCGGGGGGCCACCACCGAGAAGGCCCGCTCTCTCGTCCCCGCCAGACGTGCCTGTGAGGCAGGCGGGACCGAGAGAAGGGCCTCCCCGGATGATCTCAAGGTCCTCGTGGGCTCGTAGGCCGAGATGCGGTCTGCAAGGTATTTTGGGCCGGAACCGTTTAGGGCTTTGTAGGATAACACCAGCACCTTAAATTGGGCCCGGTAGCAAATCGGCAGCCAGTGGAGCTGGGACAGCAGGGGCGTTGTATGCTCTCTGCGCCCTGCTCCTGTTAACAACATGGCTGCCGCGCGTTGGACTAGCTGAAGCTTCCGGGCCATCTTCAAGGGCAGCCCCACGTAGAGAGCGTTGCAGTAGTCGAGGCGGGATGTGACCAAAGCGTGTACCACCGTGGCCAAGTCAGACTTCCCAAGATACGGGCGCAGCTGGCGCACGAGCCTAAGCTGTGGAAATGCTCCCCTGGTCACCGCTGAAACCTGGGGCTCCAGGCTCAGCGATGAGTCCAGGGTCACACCCAAGCTGTGAACCTGCGCCTTCAAGGGGAGTGCGACCCCGTCCAGCACAGGCTGTAACCCTATACCCTGCTCGGCCTTGCGACTGACCAGGAGTACCTCTGTCTTGTCTGGATTTAGTTTCAGTTTGTTCGCCCTCATCCAGACCATTACAGCGGCCAGGCACCAGTTCAGGACTTCGACGGCCTCCTTAGTAGCAGGTGGGAAGGAGTGACAGAGTTGGACGTCATCTGCGTACAGGTGACACCGCACCCCGAAACTCCGGATGATCTCACCCAGCAGCTTCATGTAGATGTTAAACAGCATGGGGGACAAGATGGAGCCCTGAGGAACGCCACAGGTCAACGGCTGTGGCGTTGAACAGGAGTCCCCCAATAACACCTTCTGGGTACGACCCTCCAGAAATGACCGGAGCCACTGCAAAGCAGTGCCCCCAAGACCCATTTCTGCAAGGCGCCCCCGAAGAATACCGTGGTCGACGGTATCGAAGGCCGCTGAGAGGTCCAGGAGCACCAACAGGGACACACTCCCCCTGTCTAGCTCCCGGCGCAGATCATCCACTAAGGCAACCAAGACCGTCTCGGTACCATGTCCCGGTCTGAAACCAGACTGTGCCGGATCCAGATAATCCGTGTCTCTCAAGAATACCTGGAGTTGTGAGGCCACCACGCTTTCCATGACTTTGCCCAAGAAGGGAAGATTGGAAACAGGCCGAAAGTTGTCAAATTTAGTGGGGTCAAGTGATGGTTTCTTCAACAGCGGCTTTATAACAGCCTGTTTTAGGCTCGCTGGAATTGTGCCTTCCCGAAGGGAGGCATTAACCACCACCGTTACCCACTCAGCCAATCCCCCTCTGGCCTCTTTCAGAAGCCAGGATGGGCAGGGGTCTAGGATGGACGTGGTGGGTCTCATTCCTCCAAGTATCTTGTCCACATCCTCGGGTTTCACAAACTGAAAGGAATCCAACAAAATCGGACAAGCAGGTGCTTGTGTCACATCCACGGAGACTGCATTTAATGTGGCGTCCAGCCCAGAGCGGATCAAAGCGACTTTGTCTGCAAAGAACCGAGCAAATGCTTCACAGCGCGTTGCCGAATTGTCAGGGCTCCCACCTGAGATAGGGGGATTTAAAAGACCTCTGACAATCCGAAACAACTCCGCCGGACGGTTTTTTGCAGACGCAATAGTGGCCGCAAAGAAAGTTTTCTTTGCGGCTTTTATTGCCGCGGCATATGCCCTTAAAAAGGACACAAACCGTGTTCGATTTGGCTCGCTTGGGTCCGAGCGCCACACGCTTTCTAGAACCCTCTTCCTTCGCTTCATCGCTGCCAGCTCCTCGGTGAACCAAGGAGCTGGTTTAGCTCGGTTACTTGAGAGGGGACGTTCCGGAGCGATCCTGTCAATTGCCCTGGTCATCTCCCCATTCCAGAGAGCGACCAAGGCCTCGACATGGTCACCTACCGAGGTGGCGGGAAACTCCCCAAGAGCCGTCAGGAATCCATTCGGATCCATTAGCCTCCTGGGGCGGACCATCTTAATGGGTCCTCCACCCTTGCGGAGGTTCGGGGGCGCAGTGAGCCTAAATCTAATCAGGAAGTGGTCGGTCCATGGCAACGGAGAGATAGACAACTCCTCCACACCGCCACCCTGCTCCCATCCCTGGCAGAAGACCAAGTCCAATGTGTGTCCAGCACAGTGGGTGGGGCCAGTTATTCGTTGGGACAGCCCCATGGTTGCCATGGCGGACATGAAGTCCTGAGCCGCTCCTGTGAGGGTTGCCTCGGCATGGATGTTGAAGTCCCCCAGCACAAGAAGCCGTTGGGACTCCACCGCCAGGCTCGAGACCACCCCCGCTAGCTCAGGCAGGGAGACTGTAGTGCAGCGAGGTGGACGGTACACTAGCAGAATCCCTATTCTGTCCCGGTCACCCACCCTCAGGTGGACGCATTCAAAATTTGTGGTCTGCGGGATGGGGCTCCTGGTCAGATGGATGGAATCTCTATAGACCACTGCGACACCGCCTCCCCGTCCTCCGGCTCTTGGTTGGTGTTGCACGGAGAAGCCTGGAGGACAAAGCTGGGAGAGGTTTACGCCCCCCGCTTCATCCAGCCAGGTCTCCGTGATGCACGCCAGATCTGCCCGCTCCTCCAGGATTAAATCCTGAATCCAGGTCGTTTTTCCGTTGACAGATCTGGCGTTCAACAACACCACCTTCAAGCCAGAGGGCCCGCTCACCTGGTTACACCAATTTACCTTAGGAGACCGATTGGGAATTGTTAATTTGGGTAAGCGGTCCGAATTAGGCCGAATTCGAGGTCTCCTTTTCCCGCATCTCCTCCTTCCCACCACGACCTCTATGGGGGCCCCTCGGCTAGTGGAACACCTCCCCCCCTCCATGCCGCAGTCCAGAGCCAAGAGATTACTTTCTACTTTGCTCGTTGTTAGGTTTTTTGGTTCTTGCCAGCATCCTCTCTCCCCCTCCTCCCCCCTCCCCACCACACTCTCATTCACAGGCTCCAACCCACCTCCTTCTCCACCCCCTCTGCTACACAAGGGCAACAGAGACAGTACACAAAGGGGGGCGGGGGACCACATGGGTAGCAGCGATACAGGTGGTAGTCGATGTTCCGGCTACTCCAATGGGATAGTTCTTAAAGTGCACAAATTTTAGGAGCAACCCGTCAGTAATCTTATTCAGTCAGCAGCAACACTACGTGCCATCGGGCACATTCATAAAGTGCTAGGTCTAAAGTGCTCTATTCAGCGATAATTAAAGTGCGGCACAGAGGGACGGGGAAGGGGCGTAAGTGCTGGTGCAATCTAGCAGCAGATGGCAGGCGCCTAAGTGCTCTATTTCGTTCTTATCACATTGGCAACAGATAACAACAGATGACAACCAGGAATGTACTAGTTGGTAATATATGATCACCCTCTTATGGGGGTGGAAATGGTGGTAGTTAGCTAAATATTGCTATGACCCCGGTGAGTCTCTAGACGGTTGGTATACAAGCAGATGGGGCTTCCGGAGATGATAACTCGGGGGTGGGGCAGCACGGATGGTCAGTCACACTCTTACTCAATAAGTATCAATCGTAAAAAAGCCAGCTTAAAGGTCTACACAAGAATCTACAAAAAAGGCCAGCATAAGGTCTACACAGTGGTCTACACAAGAAGGTCAGTTCACAGTATCTCATAGGGCCCATACATAGACGGTCAACACAAAGATCTACACAACTCAGTCAGATCCTCCGTGGTCTCGTCGCTTCGGCCTGATGGAGGTTGGGCTGCAAAAGAGGCCGTGACTCAGCAGCAGCCTGGTGGAAAAGGCGGACCGAATAATAATGATGATGGCCGCGGGAGCAACAGCAGTGCTGACTCAGCAGTCGCGTCCTGTGCGGCCAGATGGAATGGCTACACAGCCGTGGCCTAGCTAGGGCAACGCCCAATGGCGCCGCCAGCCCCCCAGAGATCCAGTCAGCTCACCTCGGAGCTTTCTCGCTCCGCAATCTCGCCACTTCGCCCCAGAAGGGGGGCGAACCAGCCGCTCAGATGGTCCCGGCGTGGTTCAGCCTCTGCAGCGGCGGCGGCGGTCCCTCTCGGAGCAGCGGCTCCCGGCGGCGGCTAGGCCTCTTTGGTGGTGGCGGCAGCTTCAGAGAAGACCCCTGTAGTGGCCACAATGATCTTATCCAGGGCGGCCCCAACGGGATCCTGGCCTCTGTGCCGGCGGGGGGTGGACTCGCCCGAAGGTGGAACTGGCCCCGCAGCGATGCAGGCGGAACGGCCCAGCGGCGGCCCAACGACGATCTCCTCACCGGCAGCGGCGGCGGAGGCCAGGCAGCACCCGGCCTCCCCTCTCGGCGGCCGGCGGCCGGCGGCGGCAGTGGTCCGGCGGCGGCGACCCAGCGGCGGCCAGGCAGCACTCGGCCTCCCTTTCGGCAGCCGGCGGTGGCGGTGGTCCGGCAGCGGCGGCCTAGCGGCGGCCTAGCACCGGCCAGGCAGCACTCGGCCTTCCCTTTCGGCGGCCGGCGGCGGCAATGGTCCGGCGGCGGCGACCTAGCGGCAGCCAGGCAGCACTCGGCCTCCCCTTTCGGCGGCCGGCAGTGGCGGCGGTCCGGCGGCGGTGGCCCAGCAGCCCCAATGATGGTCACCCCACCGGCGGTGGCGACGGAGGCCAGGCAGCGGCAGCGGTGGCGGTCCGGCCAGCCAACCGGCCAGCCAAGCCCAGAGTCCCGGCGGCGATGCGCACGGAGAAGCCTGGATGCCGACGATGCAAGGTAGGCCGCGATAAAATGGCGGCGGGTGTTTTCCTTCTCCCTCTCCGTCTTCTCCGCTTTTCCTCTGGCCTTCCTGGCTCTTTCCCGGCTCTCCACCCCTCTGTCGGGGGCCTGAGGCTTGGGGTTCCTCTCCCCCCTCAATTTGAGGGTAGTAGGCGAGGGGGAGGCTCAGGATTCCTCCAGATTGAAAATTTGGCTGAGCAGCGCAGCGTTTTTGCTGCCAGCCACCATACCGGAACCGGAAGTTTCCGGTATGGTGGCTAAGTTCTAAATAAATAAATAGAGCTGGGAGGACTGGCTCTCTCATTAAGGGCCCTATCACACTAGAGAATGGATCCACTTCAAATCCGGTTGCTGCCTCCTGCAGAATTGTGGGGTTTGTAGTTTAGGGAGAAGCCTTTAACAGCCTCACTAAACTACAACCCTCAGAATTCCACAGGAGGCAGAAACCAGATTTAAAGTGGATTCATTCTCTAGTGTGATAAAGTAGTAATAAGTCAAAACTTCATATTAAGGATACTTTAAACACAGAGAAATGAATTAAATATAAAGCTCCCTTAACCTTAACAATCAGAAATCTAGTTCCTGCTGAGACTCAATTTCTAGTTAGGACTCAGGTTGTTTACATCTTTATGGTTGCTAAACCTTCTAAAGAGTTTGATCAGTTTCTGATTACATTCTCCTTGGTGTCTTAGCTTGCCACGCTGGATAACAACCTGGCTGATAGACTTGACTCATCTGCCACATCAACCAATAGATGAACCAAACTCTTCAAGTATGGAGGGAAACCCATTGAGAAACTCCCTCTTGGACACACAGGTGACTTGGAAGGTGCTGAACAGACAGCACTCTGGCACCATGCGATACAGAGTCAAACTTAAGAAATGGGGCTACAAAGTGGAGTCCGCAACATGTCAGTGTGGAGAAGAGCAAACCACAGACCACTTACTACAATGCAACCTGAGCCCTGCCACATGCACAATTTAGGACCTTCTTACAGCGACACCAGAGGCACTCAAAGTGGCCAGCTTCTGGTCAAAGGAAATTTAATATAATGCCAAGTTTTTAACTTTGTTTGTGGTTTTTAAATATATATATAACTGTATTCTCAATTTGCTTCTGACACAATAAATATATTAAATAAATAATAATAGTATAGTAAAGGTTTTCCCCTGACATTAAGTCCAGTCATGTCCGATTCTGGGGGTTGGTGCTGATCTCCATTTCTAAGCTGACGAGCCAGCGTTGTCTGTAGGCACCTCCAAGGTCATGTGGCCAGCATGACTGCATGGAGTGCCGTTACCTTCCTGCTAGAGCGGTACCTATTTATCTACTCACATTTGCATGTTTTCAAACTGCTAGGTTGGCAGAAGCTGGGACTGACAGCGGAAGCTCACGCTGCTCCACGGATTCGAATCTGTAATACAATGGTTGCTGATGACACGATAAATAAATAAATACAGGGGCATCCTGCTTGGCCCGCCCCTTTTCGGCGGCGGCGTGTCTGCGGCCAATGGCACACCTCCCCCGCAACCAACCTGCAGGGCGGGTGACATCAGGCGTGGGGGCTGCAGTGGCAGCTGCGGCGGCCGGGGCGAGATCCCCGGGTCTGCCTGCAGAAGAGGAAGAGGTGGCGGCAGAGGCGGAGGGGGAGCTGGGCCCGTCGTCGCCCTCCCTCGCCCTTCCCCCCAGGATGATGGGGGTCTCTGCGCCTCCTCCTCCGCCTCCTCCCTGCTCCCCCCCCCCCGCAGGCGCCCTCCCAGGGATGATGCAACGAGGAGGCGCCCGGCTGGGGAGGGAGGACTCCAGAGGTGGGGGGGGGGGGCGCCTCCCTCCCTCCCTTTCGGTCAACAAGCTCACAGCTCAGTGGTCTAACCCACTGTGCCATGGGGGGGGGGGGGTCCAATAATCTATCTATCTATCTATCTATCTATCTATAAAGGTGGATGTCGTCGTGAGTGGGTTAAAAATGGAAAACTACAGGACCAAATATCACCAAATTTGGCCTTGAAATGCCTCATACCCCAAGGTATGACCAACAATCATAAAAATTGAAATAAACCACCAAAACAAACTCACAAATTATTTTTTTAAAAAAAGGAGAGGACAACACGGAGCATGCGCACAGGGGTGGGGAGGGTGCACATGTGCAGGAGAGCTCCTTCATCGTCTCTCTCTCTTTCTCTCACCTCGGCTAAACAGTCCTCCTTGCTCTGGCCACTTGTTTTCCCCGCTCCCATACACACAGAGAGATATACAATAGTACTGTTATAAAATTATGTTCCTCATGGGAAGGCAATGGGAAGCCGGAGCATCCTCTCTCCCCAATGGCTGTGCCTGGAAAGGGAGGGAGGGAGGCGCCCCCCCCCCCCACCTCTGGAGTCCTCCCTCCCCAGCCGGGCGCCTCCTCATTGCATCATCCCTGGGAGGGCGCCTGCGGGGGGGGGGGAGCAGGGAGGAGGCGGAGGAGGAGGCGCAGAGACCCCCATCATCCTGGGGGGAAGGGCGAGGGAGGGCGACGACGGGCCCGGCTCCCCCTCCGCCTCTGCCGCCACCTCTTCCTCTTCTGCAGGCAGACCCGGGGATCTCGCCCCGGCCGCCGCCGCTGCCACTGCCGCCCCCACGCCTGATGTCACCCGCCCTGCAGGTTGGTTGCGGGAGAGGTGTGCCATTGGCCGCAGACACGCCGCCGCCGAAAAGGGGCGGGCCAAGCAGGATGCCCCTGTATTTATTTATTTATCGTGTCATCAGCAACCATTGTATTACAATTCTAACAGAGCAAAACAAACACACAGATTAAAAAGGAAAAGGAAAAAAACACACAGATTTTGCAAATTTGGTATTTGGTTACATGTCCTTTGACAGTATCTGGCCACTTGGAGTGCCTTTGGGGTTGCCGCAAGAAGGTCCTCCCTTGTGCATGTGGCGGGGTTTGCTCTTCTCTGCACTCGCATGTCGTGGATTCCACTTTGTAGCCCCATTTCTTAAGATTGGCTCTGCATTTCGTGGTGCCAGAGCGCAGTCTGTTCAGCGCCTTCCAAGTCGCCCAGTCTTCTGTGTGCCCAGGGGGGAGTCTCTCATCTGGTATCACCCATGAATTGAGGTGCTGGGTTTGGGCCTGCCACTTTTGGACTCTCGCTTGCTGCGGTCTTCCAGCGAGTGTCTCTGTAGATCTAAGAAAACTATGTCTTGATTTAAGTCGTTGACGTGCTGGCTGATACCCAAGCTGGAGATGTCTCTGCCTTGGTCCTTTTACTATTGGCTGCTACTTCCCAGCAGGTGTCAGGTGGTGCAATACCGGCTAAGCAGTGTAATTTCTCCAGTGGTGTAGGGCGCAGACACCCTGTGATAATGCGGCATGTCTCATTAAGAGCCACATCCACTGTTTTAGTGTGGTGAGATGTGTTCCACACTGGGCATGCATACTCAGCAGCAGAGTAACATAGAGCAAGGGCAGATGACTTCACTGTGTCTGGTTGTGATCCCCAGGTTATGCCAGTCAGCTTTCGTATGATGTTGTTTCTAGCGCCCACTTTTTGTTTGATGTTCAGGCAGTGATTCTTGTAGGTCAAAGACGGTCCAAAGTGACTCCCAGGTATTTGGGTGTCTTGCAATGCTCCAGTGGGATTCCTTCCCAGGTAATCCTCAGAGCTCGGGATGCTTGTCTGTTCTTAAGGTGAAAGGCTCATGTCTGTGTTTTAGATGGATTAGGGATCAGTTGGTTTTCCCTGTAATAGGCAGTAAGAGCACCTAGAGCTTCGGAGAGCTTCTGTTCAACCATCTCAAAGCTCCCTGCTTGAGCAGTAATGGCACGATCATCAGCATAGATGAAACTCTCTGTCCCTTCTGGCAGTGGCTGGTCATTTGTGTAGATGTTGAACATGGATGGAGCAAGCACGCTCCCCTGAGGCAGGCCGTTCTTCTGTTTCCGCCATCTGCTTATCTGGCCCTGGAACTCAACAAAAAAAGCTCCTGTTTTGTAGCAGGTTTCCTATGAGGCGGGTGAGGTGGTAGTCCTTTGTGATATTATACATTTTTCTCAGGAGGCGGCGGTGGTTCACAGTATCATAGGCTGCTGACAGGTCTATGAAGACAGCTCCTGTGATCTGCTGCCTTTCAAAGCCATCTTCTATGTGCTGAGTCAGGCTCAGCACTTGCGATGTGCAGCTTTTGCCTTTTCTGAAGCCAGCTTGCTGTGGGATCAGACAGGGGCCTATATTTTCCATAATTCTATGCAAAATAAGTCTCTCCAGAACTTTGTAGAAGTGGCACAGCAGGGAGATTGGTCTGTAGCTTTTTGGGTCATTACGGTCTTTGCCTGGCTTCAAGATGGCGATGACTCTTGCTTTCCTCCAGATTTTGGGGATCTGACAGGATGCAGTGCAGTTGTTCATCAGCTCCCGCAGCCAGCGCCTTGCTTTGGGACCAAAGTTCTTGATTTGTTCCATCCGTAGATCATCCAAGCCAGCTGCTTTGCCATTCTTACATTTGTTGAGAGCCATGTCCAATTCAGTAGATGTAAAGGGTTCATGAAGGTTGTTGTTCTCAATCTCTTGTTGTCTGGCTATTGGTTTCTTTCCTACTTTGGTGGCAAGGTGATGCCCCGGTGAAGGAGGCCCACAACGTCGCCTTGGCAACGGGGCACCCCCCCTCCCGCCCACCCCGCAACCCCCACCCCACCTCAACAGGGTGATCCGAGAGAAAGAGGGAGGGAGAAGGGGCGCGCCGGAGGCAGGGGTTTGCTGCTGCCGCTGCTTCCATACAGGGGTCTGCCCCGCTGTCATACCGGTTGCACCTGAGTCAGGAGCAGCATCATGATTGGGAAGGGGGAGGCAGAAACAGAAGGAAGGAAGGAAGGAAGGAAGGAAGGAAGGAAGGAAGGAAGGGAAAAAAGGCAGGAAAGAAAGAAGGGGGGAGAGAAGGAAGGAAAGAAGGAAGGAAGGAAGGAAGGGGAGAAAGAAACACAAGAAAAAAAGGAAGGAGGGAAGGAAAGACAGAAAAAAATAAAGGAAGGAAAGAAAAAAGAAAGGAAGGAAAGGAGAAAGGGAAGACTGAAGTGGAAGGAAGGAAGGAAGGAAGGAAGGAAGGAAGGAAGGAAGGAAGAAAGGAAGAAAGGAAGGAAGGGACAATACATCTATCAGGCCATTGAGTGACCATCACTATCAAAACACTGAAAAGCACAGCAGACAAGACTTAAAACCCAAAAAACAAACCCACTACAATACACACACATAACCACATTGTTCCCCTGACATTAAGTCCAGTTGTGTCCGATTTGGGGTGTGTGTGTGTTGATGCTCATCTCCATTTCTAAACCCAAGAGCTGGCGTTGTCCATAGACACCTCCAAAGTCATGAGGCCTGCATGCCTGCATGGAGCACCCTTACCTTCCTGCCAGAGAGGTACCTATTGATCTACTCACATTTTCAGGTTTTCAAATTCCTAGGTTGGCAGAAGCTGGAGCTAACAGCAGGAGCTCATGCCGCTCCCTGAATTCAAACCTCCAACCTTTCCATTACCAAGTTTCACAGTTTAACCCACTGCGGGCTTCAGCATAACCACATGTGTATTTATGCATAAACACATACACACACACATATACACATATATACACACACAAAACACATATACACAGATTGGGCCATAGCAACGCGTGGCAGGGGACAGCTAGTAGTATATAATAGGGCTGGGCAATTCGTTTCGTTAATTCGTTAATTCGTTAAAAATTCGTTATTTTTTTTAATTACGAAACGATTACAAAACTTTTTTTTTAACCTGGAAGTGTTTTTAAATATCGAAACGGCAGGCGCCAAAAAATTTTGTATTTCCGTCCATTTTGGAAATACGTAAGATGGCCGCCTGCCGATGCTTGCTGGGAGCTCTGCCGGCTGAGCAAGCGAGGGAGAGGGCGAGCGAGAGGGGCGAGCGAGCGGCGACGGTGAGAGCCATTCAGCTGTGAAACTCTCTGCCCCAGAGGGAGTGCGGTGGAGACTCTTTGAAACAGAGGCTGGATGGCCATCTGTCAGGGAAGGGCTTGGTGGACCATTGACCTTCAGTTTTGGAGTTGTAGTTCACCTACATCCAGAGACCACTACAGACTCAAACAATGATGGATCTGGACCACACTTTGCCAGCGAGAGGGGTGAGCGAGCGGAGAGCGAGAGGGGCGAGCGAGCGGCGAGCCGAGCGAGAGGGGCGAGAGAGCGGAGAGCGAGAGGGGCGAGTGAGCGGCGAGCGAGAGGGGCAGGTGAGCGGCGAGCGAGAGGGGCGGGCGAGCGGCGAGCGAGAGGAGCGGGCGAGCGGAGAGCGAGAGGGGTGAGTGAGCGGAGAGCGAGAGGGGCGAGTGAGCGGAGAGCGAGAGGGGCGAGTGAGCGGAGAGCGAGAGGGGCGGGTGAGCGGAGAGCGAGAGGGGCGGGCGAGCGGAGAGCGAGAGGGACTCAAACAATGATGGATCTGGACCACACTTGGCAAAAGCACTCAATATACACCCAAATATGAACACAGATGGAGTTTGCGGGAAATAGACCTTGACATTTGGGAGTTTTAGTTACGGGGATTTATGGTTCACCTGCAATCAAAGAGCGTTCTGAACCCCACAAGCGGCGAGCGAGAGGGGCGAGCGAGCGGCGAGCGAGCGGCGAGCGAGAGGGCCCGCCAGAGTGAGTGCCTGCCTTCCCTCCTTAATAATAATTTAAATTTAATAATAATAATTTTAATTTCTCCTCCCTATTCTACTAAATTAATAATTAAATTTAAAAAATATTTTAAAAATATTGAAAAAAAAGGGCGCCATCTTTACAAAATGTTTTGTAAATATTTACGAAATTTCGTAAATACCGAACTTTTTTTTGGAAAATTTTGTAATTATTTTAAATATCGAAACAAAAAAAAACCCCCAATTACAAAACGATTTTAGAAACAAATTTTTGCGTTGTTACCCAGGCCTAGTATATAACTGATTAAGTCTTAAATTACTAACCAACTTTAGGTTGATAAAAATGCTAGAAGAAATTAAAATGACCCTGCATTCCCTGACATTCTCATACTCCTTTTGTAGGTAGCTGTAAAGAGAAGTTCACTCACTTACCTGCTGAGGAGTTCCCAAAAAATCACAATGCCAAGACTGCAAAGTTTATATAAGAGGGAATATCCCCCATGTTCAGGTGGCATATCAGGATGTTTTAGTGCAATGGGCTGAATCACTGCTTCCTGGAGGAGGGGCATTAAACATGACTCTAGGACAGTGCATATTCAGTTCCCCGTAATATCGAAGTGTTTGGAAAGACTTTAGTTTATTTAATGGGAGATCAGTTGACAAGATGCCTTGCAGTTAATCCTATTTATTTACCTGAAGCCATTTATATCCACCAGGTAAGCAAGAAAAGAGTATGCTGTGTGACACACCCTTCAGCTTGCTGCATTCATAATTATGAGCATATTATTATTATTATTATTATTATTATTATTATTTTAAAAATAGTTACTTTTGAGAAATAGGAAAGGACCAGATTATTTTTCAAATTCCCCTAGTGGTACAGTGGGTTAAAGTGCTGAGCTGCTGAGCTTGCTGACCAAAGGGTTGCTGGTTCAAATCCGGGGAGCAGTGTGAGCTCCTGCTGTTGGCCCCAGCTTCTACCAATCTAGCTGTTCGGAAAAAAAATAAATGTGAGTAGATCAATGGGAACCACTCCAGCAGGAAGGTAACGGCACTCCATGCAGTTATGCTGGCCACATGACCTTGGGGGTGTCTATGGACAATGTCGGCTCTTTGACTTAGAAATGGAGATGAGCACCAACTCCTAGTCCGACACAACTGGACTTAATGTCAGGGGAAAGCCTTCACCTTACCTAGTCCTGACTAAATATTGTTTTCCCTATAACTACTTTTGAATAATTAACTATAACTACTTGTAACTAATTAGCAAATAGGATTATTTTCCAAGCTTGGAAATAATCTTAGGATTATTTCCAAGATTCCACATGGGCAAACATCTTTCTCTGAACTTTCCCCTCCCCATTCAGTTTTGTGTACACTGCCTGTACCATTTCTCTTACAAGGATACTGATGATTCCTTTGCTAACCATTTCTGCTACCTTGGCAGCCACCTCTCCACAAAAGTCAACATTGACACTGAAATACAACACCGGCTGAGTTCTGCGAGTGCAGCTTTTTCCGAATGAAGCAGAGAGTGTTTGAGGATCAGGACATCCGCAGGGAGACCAAGGTGCTTGTTTATAAAGCTATTGTCCTCTGAACCCTGCTATATGCCTGTGAAACGTGGACTGTCTACAGGTGACGCACTCAACTCCTAGAACGATTCCATCAGTGTTGCCTCTAAAAAATCCTGCAAACCTCTTGGGAAGGCAGGCAGACAAATATGATGGAAGAAGCAAAGACCACCAGCATTGAAGCGATGCTCCTGCACCATCAACTCTGCTGGACTGGCAACGTTGCCCGAATGCCTGAACATCATCTCCCAAAGCAGTTACTATACTTCCAACTCAAGAATGGGAAATGCATTGGTGGACAAAAAAATAGATTTAAAGATGGGGTTAAAGACAACCTTAAAAACTGTGACATAGACACCAAGAACTGGGAAGCCCTGGCCCTTCAGTGCTCTAATTGGAGGTCAGCTGTGATCAGCAATGCTGTAGACTTTAAAGAGGCACGAATAGAGGGAGAAAGGGAGAAATGTGCCAAGAAAAAGGTGCATCAAGCCAACCCTGACCGAGACTACCTTCCACCTAAAAACCAATGTCCTTACTGCAGGAGAACATGCAGATCAAGAATAGGGCTTCACAGCCGCCTACAAACCCACTACTAGACATCAGACTTGGAAGACCATCATCCTCAGGCTACGAGGGATTGCCTAAGTAAGTAAATAAGTTTCCTTTGCCTATCCAAAAATACCACACCTCATAGCCCAACCCTTTCCCACAACTTTCTCCTTCAAGAATTTGCCAAACTACCGGGTTAATATTTGTTCCCTTGTTTCATGTATGATGAGATCTTAACATTAGGGGTCATGGCTACTTAATCTCGTATTTATACAAATCATGTAGGATGGGGGATTAAGAGCTGATGCCAACTCTTTCTGGAATTTATGATAGCACATCATCCATTTATTAGATTTGATGTCCAATGCTGCCTGCTTCTGGCAGCATTGGACATCAAATTTCTATGACATGTTTCCATCAACAAATAAAATGATGGGGTTTTCCAGTCATCAATATCTTAAGATTATAATAATTTGTTTCTAGGACGTTATGCCTCTGCTGAATCAGACGAAATCCCTCTTCTGAAATGGGTGTTTACATTGGGAGGAAATCCATCACACATGTCAATAGGTATGTTGACTCAAAATAAGTAATATGGGTTCTGACATCATAAAATATTTGGATGGCAGTTGTCATTCTTTGGTTGGAAACCGAGCTGTGCATGGGAAGAACTAGCAGAATGCACAGTGCAAATATGGTTGTGAAACAAATGTTCCCAGCCCCACCTTCTCTGTCCATGGACCTCTTTTAGGCAGACAATACAGAAGAAAAGCAAGGTCAGATACCTCATTAACCATGGACTGACTTAACTTACCCAGGACTCCAGAAATCTAGTTCAAGCAGACTCATAAGACAGAAGAGTGTATTTCCATTTCATTAGCCTGCCTAGTATATAATTTATTTATTTATTTATTTCAAATATTTGTACCCCACCCTTTTTGTTGGTTTTTTATAATGCTAATGCCTGAATATGCAAAGACAAAGCATCAAACAGAGTTGCTGCAAAAGCTGACGGGCTCTCTGAAAGTATGAAAGAAAAGAGTGAAGCAGGAGTTTAACTCAGGCGAAAGGTATTTAAACCTTTTAGAACAGTCTACGGATTCAAAACAATGCAGCCTCCCCCAAGCCAAACACAGGCAAGCAAATAACAAACTTGAGAACACGAGAATAATATAATAAATCAGTTTACTCACAAATCATGTATGAAGATCATCATACAGGTAAAAATCCTTTTGGTTTCATGTAATCCAAAAATATAGCTAGGAACTACATTAGGCCTGTGGTACAGGTAGGCCTTACAGCATGCAGAGGTTACATGACGAAGGTAACTACTCCTAACTCTAAGAACACGTTCTCTGAGAAGACAAAGGACTAGGGGGTTCCTTTTATAACTTTCTCACTTCAAAGAGGGAATCTACTTGAGCATTTGCACGTAGGCAATGTCGATTCTGATATCCCAGCATGCAACCTTTAGGATGGGCAATAAAATGTTTGGAATGTTAGAGTGTTAGCTTTCAGCAAGAGTATGGTGACCAGAGAAAAGGGGTATCCCTAAATGCATGCTTGATTGTATAACATAATCCAACACTTTTCTACCCCCGAAGGGGGACTCAGGGCAGCTTACAGATGGCAACAATTTGATGCCCCACATATACAACAGATAAAACAAAAGTTACATAATCAGTAAAACATTAAAATTAAATTAAAAACCATATAAAATAGTACAAAATAGAATTAGTTGGCATGTCAAGTCCAAATTCTACAATCAACAACTTAATCTGAAGTCTGTCCATAGTCTGTTTTCCATAGCATTGTCATCATTTTTATTATCCACCTGCTATCCGAATGCCTAGTCCCATAGCCATGTCTTCAACTTTTTCCTGAAGGAAAGGAGGGAAGTCATTGACCTAATTTTGCTGGGGAGTGAGTTCCATAGGTTGGGGGCCACTGCTAAGAAGGCCCTGTCCCTCATCCCCACCAAGCACATTTGTGACAAAGGTGGGAACGAGAGCAGGGACTCCCTGGGAGATCATAAGTTTCGAGGTGGGACATAATTGTAGTAAACTAAAGGCACCATACTTACCAAAGCTTCTTGGATTGCCAAAAGTTTCCTTCTTTCACTGTCCAAACGACGTCTCCAGTAAAAGTGAAAGACTTCAGGACAAAGCAGAAAAACCCTGCTTTTTCCTGAATTAATTGGGGTCTGGATTAGACCCGGAGCTTCCTGAAAGACTCAGGTCTAATCCAGTATGGGCGCTGTATGAGCCAACCCCTTGGTAGTCCTGGTACTAGGGTTACTAGGATTGTGCATTCAGGGTAAACCCTGATCCATTTTGTGTCCGGCTTTCGGTGGGCCACCCTATCCATTTTTAGGGAGCCTCCCAAAATTGGGAGAGCAGGGTCCGAAAGATCAGTTTTCTTTTGGCCAGCCACATGACCTTGGAGGTGTCTACGGACAACGCTGGCTCTTCGGCTTAGAAATGGAGATGAGCACCACACCCCAGAGTCAGACATGTCTGGACTTAATATCAGGGGACTACCTTTACCTTTTTTTAAGGGGGGGGAATCTTCCTCCTTCGTGCCTCTTATTCTAGAGGAGTGGAGCTGGAAGCACCTTCCTTGCATGAAATATGGAGGAGGAGGAGAGGAAGCTCCAGCAATGACCAAAGGTGGCAATGGCAACTCCAAGAGATGATGAGGAGGAAGGAAGAGGAGAGGGCCTTAGTAGCTATGTACTCTCCAAGGCATTTTAAGGATGCTTCCCACTTCCAGATAAGGAAGAGCAATCACCTGGAAGAGGAGAGTAAATGAGGCTTTACTTTTTGTTTCTCGAAGATTAATAATATAAAAAAAGGTTAAACTGTGCTCACAAAAAGCAGGCTTGGAGCCGGTATCTGCTCCTACTTGCTTTTGTGTCAAGATGATTTCTGGACAGAGAGGGGCCTTCCCGTTTTGTGCTCTGAAAGAACAAAAGAGAAGAAAGAATGAATGAATAAAATTGAATTTTGCACTCAACTCTACTTGGGACTATCGAGGGGGCACTCCACACAGCCCTCTTCGGTTTTCTGGGCTGAATCAGCCTGGAAAACCCAGAGGGCTGTAACTCCCTCCCCAAAAACCCTTTAGAAACCCTTAAAAATAAAATAACTTGCCCGTCTGCCATTAATGTGCTGCTGGAGTCCTCCTGACATTTAGAATGACATGCCAGGAGAAGGGGGATGAGGAAGGAAATTGCTCCTTGTCTCTCTCTTCTCCTGGCATGTAATTTCTATGAACCAGGAGGACTCCTGCACAATGTTAATGATAAGTTATTTTATTTTTAAGGGTTTTTAAAGGGTTTTTAGGGGGTTAGGGTGATTGGGTATTCTCCCAGAAGGTTCTGGAAGAGCACCTAGACACCCACCACTGAAAGTGCAGGTTTTACGGACTGCTAGAGACTGCCTCAATCTGGGTTTTTTTAAAACCTGGGTTGACCCAGGTGTAATGGACTCATACCTTTCTGGTTAGGCTGCAGTCTTTAGAGACAGTGTGCCGACTCCATCTTGGTGAGGGAAATGCAAGGAAAGTCAAATCAGCAGAGGGGAGGAGTTTAGCTATGCCAGGATTGGCTAGGACAGATAGGAGGAGCTGGAGCTGCCAGTGAAAAGAGGCAGGCAGCTTCTATCAGAGGGAGAGAAGGGATTTAACATCACAGAAAGAAGGGTTTTAAGAGCAGAGAGAGAGATTGGATTTCAAGCTACAGGGAGAGGGTAGTTTTTGAGTGAGCTGAAGATTTCCTGAGGGAGAGTATTTGAAAGGCAGGTGGAGCTATAGAGTGTCCTGAAGGGTCAATAGCTGCCTGTGAACTGGTGTGGGAGAAGAACATACTGGTTGTCTGTACTCTCTAAAGAACAGAGTATTCTAGTGGGATCTAGATACGCTGAGGAGACAGATAGGTTTTAGTCTGTCAGGGGGAATTTGCTCACGTCGAAGAACAGATACCCAGTTGGGAAGTTCAGTAAGCTTGTTAGGACTTAGGAACTGTTCAAGAAGATTGCGCTGTGCTAACCATATACGCTTTTGTAACTCAAAGAAGAATCCAGTTGTTTGTTCTAGTAATTATAAATAAACTTTGTTCTAGTTCAACTTTACATAAAGTCCTCACAGTGATTCATTCCATTAAGCCCGTTCCAGCAAATTCTAACACCTTTTTCACCTCAGACACTTTAGTGGGAGTCAAAGGAAGGGCTGGGGCACAAAAAACTTTACCTCAGACATAACATCAAGTTAAATTCTCAAAATCTATTTGAGTGGTGGCAGTAATACCTTAATACACATCGAGCTTTGTGACAGGTGTCCAGTTGGAGCCTTAGAAAACAAAGTCTTCTACTCTGTTCCTTCAAATTGGTTCTAACGGCTGAACGGTCTTTCAGTCCAGTTTACATTGGTGAACAGCTGTGGGCAATATAACAGCCGAAGAAACGTGAGAGTGTGTGTGCTAGGGAATATATTAGAAGTATTATTCCTTAGAGCTTCAGCTGATCCTTTACAGCAGGCTTCTTCCCTGTGTGGAACTGACCTCAATGGGACAATGGGGAGTTGTACCTAGTTGATGGGATTCCTGATCTTTTTAAAATGTGATTATTGTATTTGCTAAATGCTTGGTTGCAAATTGACAGGTTTTTTTCCTTGTCGCCACAGAACTTGTTGGCTCCCATCACACAGCGTCCCAGCTTCCCCCCACCTGATCACACAGGGAGAAGCCTTTTAAAGCCAGCTCAACCCATCTTTCCTAATTGAGCTTCCTGTTGTGTATGTTGGCAATTTTTCAGCAGCGGAAGGGTTTTGCATCCATGGAGCCACCACAGAAGCACTTTTACTGTGCTTCATGGGAGCCGGCAGGCTCTGTGGCAACAGAGCAAAAAACCTGTCGCTGTCACAGAAGTTTGGACTATGTGAAGTCATTTGTCCAGGTGTTTGCATGGTAGCTGACTCATCTGGAATTTCCTGTGCTCTATATGTAAACCTGTTATTGAAGTCAATCTAGACTTTTGGAGGGGCTCCCCAGTAAGAGATGACAACTCTCCACTTGGAAAGTGACGTAGGCCAGGCCTACTTAAAGTTTCCGCCCAAGCATTGTACCCAGCCAAAAGCAGCAAGGGCATCTGGCGAGGTGGATTTGAACGTTCCTTTTTCTGACAAATTTTGAACAGAGAGGGAATGTGAGACCAACAGCAGCTCAAAACAAGGAGGAAAAGAATGAGACCTAGGAAAACTAGAAACCCTTTCCTTAGCCAGTCCAGAGAGGGAAGCCAATCTGTCAAAAGGCTGAGATCAAAGCCAGTGGTCTCCTGAATTCCAGCTGCCAATTTTTTCATACCCTCTATGGCTTTGTTGACTACAGGGGTCTGGTCAGTCAAATTAAAACAATACATGTGGCGCACACTCTCACAGCCATAATGATTCTTCAACAACAAGAAATCAATGGCAGCATGATTGTCCAACACAGCTTCTCTTAGCTCATGCATCTCTGAGGCTATGGAAGCCAGGGGTTGTGTGGTGAAGTTGATGTTCTTGACCAGAGCACAGGCCAGATGTTTAATAGCCCTGTAGTTCATGCCAGCTGCCACCCTAGGGGTGAACAGGCCATTGCCACAAATTGAGGAATGCCCTTGATAACCACAGAGGGATCACAATTTGGGTCCAAATTTTGGATCGACCTAGCCTCCCTGGCCAAAGAGTGTGCCAGCTCTAGGTCATTTTTGGAAGGCATGAAAATTGACAGCCTACCCAGAGCACAATTCCCTATGGAAGAATTGGCTGGCAGGCCCACATAGAAAGAACCATCCTGGGGGCAAAACCAAATGGGCATTCATATAGGGCAACTTTTCTATGGAAGAACAATTTAGAGAATTATCCCTGGGCAATTTTTGGCACTTCTCCACACATTTGGGGATTTGAAAACAGTGGGAGGCATGGGGGCTGTGGGCAAATTTAATAGCCACTATGCTTGGTTCCCTTTCCCTGGCAGCCCTTTCCCATACAGAAAAGTCTCTGTAGGACATGGACTTTGAGGGAATGTTCTGAAAAATAGTATAGGTAAAGGTAGTCCCCTGACATTAAGTCCAGTCATGTCTGACTCTGGGGTGTGGTGCTCATCTCCATTTCTAAGCCAAAGAGCCAGCGTTGTCCGTAGACACCTCCAAGGTCACGTGGCTGGCATGACTGCATGGAGCGCCGTTACCTTCCCGCCGGAGCAGTACCTATTGATCTACTCACATTTGCATGTTTTCGAACTGCTAGTTTGGCAGAAGCTAGGACTGACAGCGGAAGTCACGCCGCTCCCCGACCTTTCGATCAACAAGCTCATCAGCTCAGTGCTTTAACCCACTGTGCCACCGGGGGCTCCTCAATAGTATAATTATAGTATTAGTATAATACTAATAGTATAATTTAGTATAGTATAATTTCTAATTAGTATAATTAAAAATAGTATAATTTCAAAAAAATTCCAGAGATTCTGGGACTCCAATCAGGCATGTGGAGAACAAATCAGTGGCAGTGATCCCACTTGAAAGACAGAAATCAGAAACATTGAGAACTCTGGATGCCAACTGTTGCCAGAAATTGACCTTGGTCAACAGCCATTCATACAAGACGGGGCTGGAAGCTGTGAATTGGGTTAAAGATACTAGACAGAAAAATACAGGGAAAAGCATGCTGAAATTGTGTGGTGCTGATGGACAGCTCCGCCCAGAAAATAATAGGAATAAAATAGACTCACGGTTCAAAATGGTGCTGAAAGAACAGCTCTGCTGCGCTCGCAGGGGTCCAGTGGAAATTGAAAGCAGGAGACTCTCTAGAGCGCGCTGTCAAAATCAGCTGTTGGAGTTTTGACAGCTGTCAAACGAGCTGTCAGAAACCCGAAAGTGTTGGAAAAGTGGCTTCCCGTGGTGCTAGAAACACGAAATTAGGAGGGGGGCTTCGAGGAGTGTCTTCGTCCTCATGCACGACGTTTCTTCTTTCTGGGGGCCTCGGAAGAGGGTGGGTCAGCTGGGTCAGTGGGAGGGGGTCCTGTGGTGGTACTTTCCGCAACAAAAGCTGCAGGTCCTACCCGGGCTCGACAGCCCACTGTTCTTCGTCCTCCTCCTCAGCAGACCCCACTTCTGGCTCTGGGGCTGGCTTCAACCTGGAATGATGGACCCAAGTCCGGATGCCTGATACCTTGGCCGCTGTGTGTGTGGTTAGGAGGATCTAATGAGGTCCGACCCACTTTTCCGACAAGGCCTCCGGCTTCCATGTCAGCACGAGGACCCAATCACCAATGGAGAAGTCGTGGACAGGAGCATCCAAAGGGACAGGAAGGTGGGAAAGCAGGTACCTATTCAAAGAGGAAAGGATAGAAGTGAGAAAAGACAGCCTCTCTCCAACACTATCAGACCCAACCTTGTGCAGATGTTCAGCCTTCAGAGGGACCTGTGAAGAAGGAAAAGGCCTACCATAAAGAATTTCAAAAGGACTCAGCTTCAACGCACCCCGAGGAGCCATCCTAACCTGAGTGAGAGCAAGAGGAAAGGCATCTGACTATGCCAAGCTCACCTGCTGACAGATCTTAGCCAACTGTCTCTTGATGGTCTGGTTCATCCTCTCAACCTTGCCACTGGCCTCAGGATGCCAGCTGGTATGTAAGTCCCACTTGATCAGGAGGGCCTGGGCAACCTGCTGGGTTGTCTTGGAGATGCCCACAAGAGTCTTAAAATTTCAGCCTGGTGTTTGACAGGGCTGCCAGCTGGTGTCAGCAGCCCCCTCTCCTTCCAAATGGCTCCATGAGCATGAAGCACATGAGAGGCAAACTTAGAGTCCGTGTAGATGTTGGCAGTCTTTCCCTCAGCCAGCTCCGTCTTTTGGGCAGAGGTGCCAGGAGGATGCGACTACCGCATACCTGGCTCTTCTCTCCCCATGGTGGACGCTGCTGCTGCCGTCTGTGAAGAACTCTAGCTTCGCATCTGGATGGGGCTGGTCCTTGAGCTCTGGGCGACTGGAGTAGACTTCCTCGATGGTGGCGATGCAGTCGTGGGGCTCCTGGTTGTCTCCCTCGGCAGTCTTGATGGGCATCAGGGTGGCTGGGTTGAGGCATTTGGTGATGGCCAAGGTGAAGTCTCCCTGGTCGATGAGGAGGGCCTGGTAGCGAGTGAGCTGGCCAGCAGAAAGCCAATTGGCCAGGACGCCATGGGGCACATAGACAGTAATAGGCTGGCTCAACGTCAGCTTTCCGACCTCTTCAGCTGCCATGGCAATAGCAGCCACAGCTCTCAGACAGGCAGGCCATCCAAGGCTGGTGAGATCCAGCCGCTTGGAGAAGTAAGCAACTGGCCTCTTAGTGTTGCCCAAAGCCTGGGTCAACACCCCTGCTACCACCCCCCGACGTTCCTGGGCGGTAAGTTAAAAGGCCCAGCTCTTCCAAGAAGAGCAAGGCAGGAGCAGACATGAGGGTCTTCTTGATGGCCTCAAAGGCAGCCCTGTATTCTGTAGACCCAGACAAGGAAAGTCTTTAACCCAGATGCTGCCTCCCATGGAGCCCAGCAGGGACCCTTGCCCTCCACCCTTGGGGAACATCAAGTCCCAGATATCTCACCATGTCCTTGTGGATCTGAGCTTTCTTCTTGGATACTTTGAAGCCAGCCTCACCCAGGAAGTTGGGACGGCCGATGGTGAGCCAATGAAGAAACAGGTGTCACAGAAAGGGCGGGGGGTCCCCTTGGCATGATCCGGCTCCTTCTCTACTTCTGAGGCAAGGCTTTGACTGAAGATGGTAGAAAACAGATTATTCTCAGCAGCAAGACTTGCCAGCGAACTGGGATTGAGAAAAACACCCTTTAGACAGTAAGGCAGTAAGGCAAGGACAGTAAGGCAAGAACAGGAAGAGAAGATAGTAGAAAGATCCTGGGGAGAAGGAAAATAAGGAAGCGGAGGGCTGGAAAGTCAAGGTAGGAGTCAGGGGGTAACCCTGTGGGGGACGGAGGGGGGACTGGGCAAGGGGAAACGGAATGGGGCTGATGGGATGGATAAGAGGGGTTTGGGAAGTTGGAGGGGGTCTGGGATGGTAAGAAGGGGGACAAGCAATTACTTCAAGGAGGTCCTCCTCAGGAGGAGGTAAAGGGTCTGGAGAGGGGCTTTTGGAAGAAGGGGGGTTTGTGGCTGCCTCCTTGCATGGTAAGAGTTGGGCACTTTCTTCTCCCTCAAATCACTTCCGGCTCTTGGCCAAAAAGCATGAAGCATATGCAAGTTCCTTCCACCTGGCCCTATCATGGCAGTCCGCCCGGAGCATCAAAATGAGCTCCTGATCCAAACTGCCATGAGGAGGCCAAGTGGCTCCCCCTGCTAAGGGCCTCTGAGGCCACTTATGCACACAATAATTGACCATCCTGGCCTGCACCAACGAACATGATGCCAGCCTATCCCAATCGGCCAGGAGCTTGCCAAGTGGTGTTTCCCTTGGGATAGGACGTCTGGATCATAGAACTGCAAGCACCCATTTCTAAGCTCAGCCCTGCTCAACCTGCAGTTAATGGGGGACCTGCTCTGCCAATCGGAACACGAGCTTTCCCACCAAAGGTTCCTTTCACTGAGAACTGAGTGGCCAACACCTGCCTGCCTGGCTTGTAGGCAAAGAGAAGGATGCTTTCCTTCCCTATACGGCCCCAGGTATGAAAAAGCAAGTTGGGCTGCAAATATCTACACCCTTAAATGCCAGATGTTCCCCCACACCTCACCCAGGATTTGTTACTGAACCCCCCTTCTTACCAGAAGTTCCAAAACTTCAAAGGGGACCCCTCCCACCAGGGACAAATCTTGGCATGGCCCCGGTTCCTTTTTCTTACCCTTTGACGTCTTCTTGATTCACATCGGAGGCCCTTCTTCCAGGAAGTCTTTGAGAAAGCTTCCTTGTGGCTCCAAGAGGAAGGGGCTGTGGGAGAATTTATTTTTGGTCAAAAAAGTTCAAATTAGGGCGCCTCTTTTTCCCCAGCCATTCCCCCTTACGAGGTGTCCCGAAGATTCTGGACTAGGATGCCGCTTGGAAATTTGCTCTATAATTTATCTGAACCTCCAAGCAGGGTCCCTTTGTGGTATAAGCCAAATGAAGTCAATCTAGCCTTTTGGAGGGTCTCCCTAGTAAGAGAGACCCCTAGGATTGCACCAAAGAGGATCCGCGACCTTGGCGAGTTGTCAGAGAAGCCTGATTCCAGCAATTTTATTAATATTAATAATTAAAATGAGACTCTTGCCAAGATGAAGAAGTGGCACCGAGGTTTATTGAGTAATTCAGCTGAAACAGATGCAATTGCAGTGATCATTCACATGCAAGCATACCATTACAAAGTTTGGAAGCATTTTTATAGCAAAAACATTTACAGAGATTTCAAATTTCCCGCCCTCCCTTCCCCGCTCGACTTGAAGGTGATTGGCTGGTGGCTTGAACAGTTGGGAGGAGGCTTGGCGGCCCACCCCTAGCCTGGGCTAATCACAAGGCTTCCCCACTTCTAGGGAGCCTATCAGGATGCTTTCCCCACTTCTGGGGATTGACGAATCAGGGAAGAGGAGGTGGGACAATAAGGGACAATGGAGAGTGATAGGATTATGACATTCCTGAAACCATGTGTCCCTGTGTCCGGGGGGTGGGGTGGGAGAATCGGCCAGCTGGGGCATTGAGTTATTGTCTTGCTGATGAAAAAGTTGATTGACTTAAGAAGAGTTTTCCTGTCCCCAATCTGATAAGAGAAGTTTGCTTTGTGTGCTGGGTAAAGGAAGACAGAACTGGGCAGAAGACTCCTTGGTGGGCAGTCTGGCCCGCATTGTTTGTAATAATCAAAACTTGTCCTTGGGAAGCATCTATCAATCAGACCAACTCAGAAAATCAATAGAAAACTTCCTTTGCTATTGTCCATGCAAACGTCCGTGAAATGTTGGTTTTGTGGGTGCAACAGCCACCTTGGGCACTGGTCTGTTTTCCTGGTCACTGAGATTGGGCAAGGGGGCCAAGGGCAAAGCAAAGGGCAAAAGATAATTCATAGGAAGATACATACATTTAAATCATAAACATTTCATAGCAACAAAACCCCATCATTTTCCCACATCCCAAGTACATTTAATAAAAGAATTAATTTTATTTGGAGGCTCTGAGTCCAATATTTCTGAAGAAAGTTCAAGGGGAAATTGTGTTTTTTGACGTTCCAAACAGGCAGCAGAAAGTCCTTGATCTTTGCAAAGGGTGGCAGATGGAACTCCGGCTGCACTGCAATGGATTCACACTTTGGTCCTTGGAAAACTAGAATCTCTTCCCAGGGTCCAGGGCCCCCCAGCCAGGCTCCTCTCCGAAGTCCCATGGAGGAACCACATCAAGTCCCTGGGTCCGGAGCTTGGCAGAGGCGAGCGGCAGCGAGGATCAATAGAGCAGCTGCCATGGAACCGGCGTTTTTGACAATCAGCTGTTTCTAATAAAATATATTCTCAAAAATTGAGAGGTTATTTCCCGGGCGTAGGGATCCAAAAAAAGAAAAGCAAGATAGCAGATAGGTTTAGAATTTAGTACAAAAAAATATGACATCAAAATGGAGCCGATCCGCCATTTTGTGATTTTTTTGAGGATACCAAGATCCGAAAGGAGAGATCCCATATCTCCAGTTTCAAATAACGCAGATCCAGCATCCCCAGAATGCCAGGGAGGCATTCCGGGCAGGCTCGAGGTTCCCCGGAGCCTGGAAAAGTTTACTTTCATGCAATTTGATAGTTCAGGCAAGGAGAGACACAAAGTATCAAGCGGGAAAGTTAAAAAGTTGCAATTTCAAGTGTCTTTATTAGGGGAATAGTTACAATGTTAGGGCTTGGAGAAAAGTGATAGAAAGGCATAGAGGCTGAGTGCAGTTCCAGTTTGAGCTGTCTATTGGGGCACATTTCATCAGTTTGTCCAATTGTGGCTTCTAGGAACTGCGGAACTCTCCACTGCGTGTCAGACCAACTTGAAGGCAGGGGCCTCCGCAGCCCTCGATGACATTACTGTTATTTTGGGGAAATGATAGACAGGGCTCCAAAAAGAGACGTCTTGTGCACTTGTGGGGTTTGGACTAAATGACCATTGCACTATCGTCTAACTCCATGATTCTTTGATTTGCTTTCCATGCTTGGCACATACGTATATTTCAAGTAAACCTCCTGACAGCAAATGCTGCTTGAGAGTAGGACAGACTACTGCAAAAGGCCACCCCTGAAGCCAGGATTATTTGTGGATTTCTATGTTAGTTGGGAGTTAAACTAGATTACTTTGGGAACCTTTCCAGCTCTGTGATTCTTTATAGAGTGAACAAATGGATTGCAGTAGCATGAAGGAAACTCATAGGGTGAAAATATATTTAATTTATTTAGAGAAACATAATATTGATCATAGGGGTGAGGACAATACCAAGGTATCAATCCTTAATTGGTGTTTAGCCATCTAATTGTTCACCTAAGACAGTGTTTCTCAACCTGGGGGTCGGGACCCCTGGAGGAGTCGCGAAGGGGTGTCAGAGGGGTCGCCAAAGACCATCAGAAAAACAGTATTTTCTGTTGGTCATGGGGGTCTCTGTGTGGGAAGTTTGGCCCAATTCTATCATTGTTGGGGTTCAGAACGCTCCTTGACTGTAGGTGAACTATAAATCCCAGCAAGTACAACTTCCAAATCTCAAGGTCTATTTTCCCAAAACCCCACGAGTGTTCACATTTGGGCATATGGAGTACCGTATATTCCTGCATATAAGACGACTGGGCATATAAGACGACCCCCAACTTTTCCAGTTAAAATATGGAGTTTGGGATATACTCACCGTATAAGACCACCCCTCTTCCAATGCACACCAAATAAAATTTTTAAAAAATCAGATTTGACTTCAATATGGTAATTTTAATTCAAATGCTTCTGACATGCAGGTTCCTATGAGAGGGACATTGTACCTTACATTGGACATTATAGTTGCTCTTCCTCCCTTGAATTTCATTTACACTCTGGGTCCTTTACATCATGCTGGCAAGTACAAAAGCAGGCTTTAAATGGTTCAGATTACATTTATGTTGGCATAGAAGCTTGCATGCAAATAGAAGTCAGGCTTTGTACTATGAGTACTGAGGTGAAGGCAAAGCATTTGTAGAATTTTTATCTATAAGCAGTCTTTATAAATCAGGACCTCCTATCAGAAGAGAGGGGCAGGTTGGACCCTCATCCTTCAGAAATGTAGCATTTGGCATGGCACATCTTTACTGGGTCACATCTTGACATGTCTTCATCCTTAAATCACCATGACAGCTTGAATTGTTTCAGAGTTTCTCAAGAACACAGCCAGGTGATGTTTAATTGTTAGAAGGGGAAAAGAGATCAGAAAAGAGGAAGGGGGACCCTGGGTCAATAAGAGCTTTCCAGTTTGACTTCTGTCAAAACTGAAATGCAAAGATACATGATGGGGGACGCGTGGCTCGAGAGCGGTATGTGTGAAAAAGATCTTGGGGTCCTTGTGGCGGTGGCAAAAAAAAAACCCCAATAGGATTTTGGCCTGCATCAATAGGAGCATAGCGTCTAGATCCAGGGAAGTCATGCTCCCCATGCTCTATTCTGCCTTGGTTAGGATACTTTACCTGGAATCACATTATGTCCAGTTCTGGGCACCACAACTGAAGGGAGATGTTGACAAGCTGGAATGTGTCCAGAGGAAGAGGGTGACTAAAATGATCAAGGGTCTGGAGAACAAGCCCTATGAGGAGTGGCTTAAAGAGCTGGGTATGTTTAGTCTGAAGAAGAGAAGGCTGAGAGGAGACATGATGAGAGCCATGTATAAATATGTGAGAGGAAGTCATAGGGAGGAGAGAGCAGATCAAGGGTCTGGAGATCAATCCCTATGAAGAGCCGCTTAAAGAGCTGGGCATGTTGAGCTTGAACAAGAGAAGGCTGAGAGGAGACATGATGAGAGCCATGTATAAATATGTGAGAAGAAGTCATAGGGAGGAGAGAGCAGATCAAGGGTCTGGAGATCAAGCCCTATGAGGAGTGGCTTAAAGAGCTGGGCATGTTTAGTCTGAAGAAGAGAAGGCTGAGAGGAGATATGATGAGAGCCATGTATAAATATGTGAGAGGAAGTCATAGGGAGGAGAGAGCAGATCAAGGGTCTGGAGATCAAGCCCTATGAGGAGTGGCTTAAAGAGCTGGGTATGTTTAGTCTGAAGAAGAGAAGGCTGAGAGGAGACATGATGAAAGCCATGTATAAATATGTGAGAGGAAGTCATAGGGAGGAGAGAGCAGATCAAGGGTCTGGAGATCAAGCCCTATGAGGAGTGGCTTAAAGAGCTGGGTATGTTTAGTCTGAAGAAGAGAAGGCTGAGAGGAGACATGATGAGAGCCATGTATAAATATGTGAGAGGAAGTCATAGGGAGGAGGGAGCAGATCAAGGGTCTGGAGAACAAGCCCTATGAGGAGTGGCTTAAAGAGCTGGGCATGTTTAGTCTGAAGAAGAGAGGGCTGAGAGGAGACATGATGAGAGCCATGTGTAAATATGTGAGAGGAGGTGGTTCAGTTCAGACAACTCTCACAACTACCATGTCAGGCTACACAGAGAAGCCACTGAAACCCACAAGCATATGGACAATTTCAACAGAAAGGAGGAAACCATGAAAATGAACAAAATCTGGCTACCAGTATTAAAAAACTCTAAAATTACAACAGCAAAACAACAGAGAGTAAACAATCAGGCACATCTAATAACCTCTCAACAAAAGATTCCCCCAGGCACTGCCAAGCCATCAAATGTTAATTAAGGTGGTCAGTTGAAACATTCACACCTAGCTCCAGCAGACAAGAGTCCTTTGTCCCACCCCGGTCATTCCACAGATATATAAACCCATTTTCCTACTTTCAACAGACCTCACTCCCTCTGAGGATGCTTGCCATAGATGCAGGCGAAACGTCAGGAGAAAATGCCTCTAGAACGTGGCCATATAACCTGGAAAAACCTACAACAACCATCATAATTACCATGCAACCCTCTCCTTATCTGGACGAGGCACTGCAAATCCATATTTTAATAGAGTGAAATTGTCAATAGTTTATCAACTCCCTTCCTTGTGCTCCTGTGTAGTCCAACATTCTAATTTTACAACCGCTGTCCAGAGGCTTATGGGAATGCCTTCAGTGCAACAGGAAATAAACACACACAGCTGCCCTTGCTTCTCAGCAACAGGCAGAAGAATGTGCCAGGTGAGGTTTGTCAAAGGTATCAAAATAGGTAGAGAAAAAGAACACATTTCAGCCACAGAAGGGCTGGTGCATGCACTTTATCCATGTCCCTTCAAGTATAATCCCAAACTGTTCTGATATATGTTTCACAATTTATTTCACACTAGCCATTCCCTGCCACGCATTGCTGTGGCCGTCTGTTTATATGTGCTTTGTATGTGTATATATTTGTGTATATGTGTATATGTGTGTGTGTGTATGTGTATATATGTGGTTTTGCACATGCGTTGCAATGTATTTTTATTCTATTTTGCTTTATAAGTCTCTTCCACTGTGTTTTTCAGTGCTTTTATGAGTGATGGTCACTTGTTGGCCTGATACATGTATTGTGTCCAAATTTGGTGTCAATTAATCCAGTAGCCTTTGAGTTATGTTAATCCTACAAACAAACATTACATTTTTATTTATATAGACTAAAGGATTACAGCAGTCTAATTGTCAGGGCTGTATCCTGAGTGAACCTGGTTTGGTGACCCATACAGCTCCATGGCAAGCGTCCCATATGAATATCAGGATTCTATAAAATGGAGCCATTGCATTAAAAAGGTATCAAAGTGCTGTAATTGTGCAAAATTGTGTGATAAAAAGAGGCCTAAATCTAATCCTTTGGTGGGTGGACATAATTTTGGTCCACATGTTGCTTTATGGCAATTCCATAAATCTAACATCATTACACTATAAAGGTGCTTTCTTTATGACAGTCCACTGGCGCCACCTAGTGATCCTGCCAATGCGTTTTTTGCATCCTGACACATTTTTTTTCTGCTAAATCACAACTATGTGTCAATTGCAGCAGCAAAAACAACAAATAAAATACATGTGTGATCTTATTTGTATTCTCATGGGAGAAAATTCCATTGACTCTTGTAGAACTTAATTTGAAGTAAACATGCATAGGGCAAGAACAAGGATGGGGATAATGTGTCCTTACAACAGTTGAAATAATTCTCAGCATTGGAAGAAACTTCAGGATTTCTTTTACTATTCTTTCTTTATTTTTATTGATTCAATAGCATTTTCCCATCAGTTTAATATAATTTTTTCCTAAATTAGTATGAGCTTAATGAAATAAAAGTGCTATCCTGTGAGTAATTCCCTTTAAACTATGTGGCCCATAACTCTGAACAGGCATTTATAAAATATGGCAAAAATGTTTATCTGTTTTGATGGGCTGGGCTTTAGCGCAGCTTAACGGGTCGGGCTTCAGAACAGCTGGTTAATCACTAGCATCAATACATCTTACAAATTGAAAGATTGGTAATTAGAAGCCCGATTCGAGGTGAGCACCCAAGCTTCAGCCCAGCTTACTGTCCATCTAAGCAGTTCGAAAACAGATGTAAGTTGTGAGTAGAAAAAGTAGGCACCGCTTTAATGGGGATGTATTTTACAGCACTATAAAAGATCAAGGCTCTGTGATCAAGGCTCTGGGTCATAGAAGCAACAGTACCCCCTGTGGCCGGAATTGAGCACAACCTCCAGGATGCTGACGTTGGGAAAAATGCTGACATAATATCTCTCTATCGGCTGTCTGTCCTATCTGTTTAATTACATTTAATGTTTACGGTGTATGTGTTTACTTCTTGGGAGTAGAGCAATGACCATTCTTGATAAGATAGTTGTGCTGTCGCACGCTGGGCCTGTGCATATGACTGTAGACAGGTCATAAATTCCATGTGCCCAACGGGACACCAGGGCTGCCTCAGATTACAGGCCCTTGGACCTCCCCAAAACAAAGTTCAGTAAAGGCTTAAAGTTAGTCCAACAAAGTTCTTTATTGATGAAAACAAACAGGTACTTTAAAGCTTTCTTAACAGTCTATTGGCTCTTGCAATCTTGTTCACAGGCACTACCTTCTTAACTGTAATTAACTAATGGGGAAATCCTTAACTTCTAATCTGGGCAGTCTGTACTTGCCTCTGTTGGCGTGGAGCCCCTGCACCCGGTACCAACTGTGTCTGTATAACCCCGGCCAAGCTGTAGAACTGTATGTCTCCTGGCCAAGCCGTAGAAGACGAAGCTTTCTACAGGAGCTCTTGAAGTTATGTCCTGCATGGAAAGCTGCTCTGTGTGGACTGACTCAAAAAGGCTCCTATTCCCTCCAAAACTCAAAAAGGGGCAGGACCAGGGAACCTAATGGTAGGTTGCATACCTGTGACCATCTTTTTTCGAGTGATGCTCTGTGAATTCACACTTGTGGAGAGACTGCGCCTACGCGGACTCCAAGGGAAACTTCTCTAGTTTAAACTTTTCAAGTTTTGGCAGTAACCCTGTTTTGGCAGTAACCCGGCAGGGAATAAAAGGGCACCCGCGCGCACCCTCGTAATTCCTACGCTGCAAAGGCAACGAGAAAATTGGAGGTTTGTAAGCGAGGAGGCCAGGCGGGTTTGTGTGAATTTACGGAGCACCACTGAAAGAAAGATGGTCACAGGTATGTAACCTACCATTTTTCTTTGTGGTCTCTGTGAATGCACACTTCTGGAGACTAGCAAGCTGAGGTCACGGAGGCGGGAAGAAAACAAACCAACCCTCAATCAAAGGGACAAAACAATTTTATTGTAGTGCAAAAAACAGTAAACAGTACCTCCCAGAGAGGAGGATACAACATGTAAACCACCGGAGTACGTGATCCTCCTAGGCCAAAAATGGATGGCCGATTCACAGTGTAAACACACTCATCGAGATGAGGGCACTTTAATCATAGTTACATAAAGCATAACATCACAGTATAAGGCTCGGTAGCAAGTTCAAAGGAGTCTCACAGTTAAGGCAGAAAAAACACCCAGGTCCCCCCAGGGTGAGGGACCACAGGAACATTGGCATATAAAAACATGTATCTGCATAATAAGCATATAATATCACATTTTAATAACAGGGATATCAGGCCCTGAGAGAGCACTTCCATGAGGAAGGACACATTGATGCAAACATGATATCGACACCTAATGAACAGCACAGTATTGACACAATAACATGGTAACGATGAAATGAAGGAGGACAAGACGCTAGGATCGCCCTCCCAAAGGCCATGTCAGGTCTATGCCTGGTATCCAGTCTATAATGGGAAACAAACATTTGTGGGTTTGCCCAGATAGCTGCCTTGCAGATAGAGTCCAAGGGAATTCCCTTTAGAAAGGCAGTTGAGGCTCCTATCGCCCTGTTTGATCAAGCCCGAACAACCGAAGGAGGCTGGTGGCAAGCCAGTTGGTAACACAGCTCGGTGGTCGATGCGATCCAATGTGACAAACATTGCGAGGAGATCGGTAGGCCCAGTTTATCTTGGGCGTATGACACAAAGAGTCTCTGAGTCCTTCGGGACTGGGAAGTCTTGTCCTTATAGAATAATAAGGCTCTCCTCACATCGAGAAGATGTAGCCTCCTCTCCACTGGGGTGGAGGGAGACTGGAAGAAGGAAGGCAAAACAATGTCTTCATTAACATGGAATGTGGAAACAATCTTGGGAAGAAAGAACGCATGCATGTGGAGAACCGCTCTATCAGCATCGAAGATCAAGTAGGGTTCATCAATTCGCAACGCTGCCAGCTCAGATGGCCTACGGGCCGAGGTAACCACCACCAGAAAGGCCACCTTCCAGGAAAGGAGGTGAAGCTCTGCCATCGCCAAGGGTTCGAAGGGGGGTTGCACCAGTTGTGCGAGGACGAGGTCAAGGTTCCAACCAGGGGTAGGTGGACGGACTGGGGGATGAAGATTGTTGAACCCCTTCAGGAAGGATCTCACCAAAGCGTCTCTGAAGAGGGCCTGCCAGGAAATGGTGGCAAGGTGAGACTTCAAGGATGAGAGCGAAAGTCCGCGCTCGGTAAGGGTCAGCAGGAACTGAAGACCAGACGGTATCGAGGGCTGATGATCCTCGATTCCTTTCTTGCGGAGGAATGCTTGGAAACGGGCAAGGCAGGCCATGGAAGTCCTTTTTGTTGCCGGCTAATGGGCCACTGCTAAAATTGGAAGGACGCTTGGGCACAGCGCCCTTAAAACTGGATCCTCCATGCCGAGAGGTGCGGGGATGGGAGGTCGGGATGGAGCAGCTGGCCGTCTTCTCTGGACAGCAGGTCCTGGCGAAGTGGGAGGCGTCAGACGCAGTCTCCAGAGAGTTGAAGAAGCACTGGGAACCACGGTTGTCGTGGCCATGCTGGTGCTATCAGGATACAGTCTGCTTGTGCTCCCTGGATCCTCTTAATCACTCTCGATATGAGTGGGAAGGGAGGGAAGAGGTAGAGTAGACTCCCCGACCAATCAAGGAGGAATGCATCCCCGAGGCATCCCAGTACCGCACCTGGAGTGAGGCAGGCTCTGAACTATGGCAGTTGTGCATTCAGGGGAGACACGAAGAGGTCAACTTCTGGTAGACCCCAGTGGTCAAAGATTTTGGCAAGCTCCTGTGGGTTCAGCCTCCATTTGTGCGAGGTCAATTTTGTTCGACTGAGCGAGTACGCCTCGGTGTTGTCCGAGCCCGGGAGGTGTATGGCTGTTAGAGACACCGACCTGGTCACGCACCACTCCCAGAGTTATAGGGACAATTTCAGCAGCTTTCTCAATCCTGTACTACCCTGCTTGTTTATGTAAAACATGGCCACCATATTGTCCGTAAGGATCTGGATAGTCTTTCCTGTGACCAACAGGGCAAAAGCTCGCAGGGCCTTGCAAATTGCCAAGAGTTCGAGGTAGTTGATGTGGCACTGCTTTTCCTCTGCTGACCAGAGGTCTTGGACCGAGAGTTCTCCTGTATGGCATCCCCATGCGAACATTGATGTGTCTGTGGTAAGGGTAACGGATTGGGGTTTGGGATGGAAGGGAATGCCCTTGCAGACATGGTGTCGATCCATCCACCATTTCAGGGATTTTTTTCACGGACGGTGGGACCACCAACCACTTTGACGCTCTGTCTCTTATTGGATTGAAGTGATCGAGGAACCACCTTTGAAGAGGACGGAATCACAATCTTGCCAGTGGAGTCACTATCACTGTGGAGGCCATGTGTCCGAGCAGGATTTTATCTGCTTTGCAGAGACTGTAAGAGACCGAAAGACTCCGAGGGCCTCGATACCTAGGGCTCTGAACCTTACTTCTGGGAGGTACACAGATTAGCAAATTGAACATGGCGCCGATGAACTTTATTCATGTCATTGGTTTCAAGTGCGACTTTTCTTTGTTTAGTTGCAGCCCGAGATTTTTGAGGAGGGATACTGTTGTTAGGATCTGGGATTGGAGTAATGCTGGGGAACGTGCTGCCAGAAGCCAGTCGTCTAAATATGGAAAAAATCAAATTTTTTCTCTTCTGAGGGCTGCGGCCACTACAGACATGCATTTTGTGAGAGTTCTTGGGGCCATCATGAGCCCAAATGGGAGCACGTTGAAGGCATAGGTTTGTCCTGCAACCCTGAAGGCCAGGAAGCGTCTGTGGTGCTTTCTGATTGAAAGATGAAAGTAAGTGTCTCGAAGGTCGATGGACGCGAAGAAGTCCCCGTATCTGAGAAGGGGAAGTATGGACAATACTGTCACCATTCTGAACTTTTGAGTTTTGATAAAAGAGTTCAAGTCCCATAGATCTAGGACTGGGCGGAGGGAGCCATCCAGCTTGGGGACAGTGAAATATCTGGAGAAGAAGGCCTGCCCATTGTAACAATCTGGCAGGGGAGAGGTGGCTCCTTTCAGGAGCAGAGTGTCAACATCTGATAGGATTGCCGATGACTTGGTATCGACAATCTGTCCTGTTGGAAGGAGTTCTTCGAACTCCAATGCATAGCCTTCGTTTACAATTTTTAGCATCCATAGATCTGTCCAGTGTGTAAAGAAGAAACGGTCAAGAAGAGACATCAGAAAAGACGAGAAAAAAGAAGAAACGAAAACCTCAAGGACTCCATGAGGCTTGGGAAGTCATCTATTATTTTAACCCCCCCCCTTTTACCCTGTGTATTTTCCCCTATTCCCTACTATAATACCCCCACAACCTCCCATCCTAACTTACCCCTGTCTACGTCTGTCCTCCCCCCTTGTCTCTCCCACCCCTTCACTCTCCCCCAAAAATGAACGTCTTGTATATGTATATTACGTGTTATGTATGGCAAAATTACAATAAAATTTATAAATAAAAAATTTTTTTAGCATCCATACATCTGAGGTGATATCTTGCCATGCAGTAATGAATTTTGTCAGGCAATCGCCAAACGGTGGGCAGCCGGATTGAAATTTGAGGTCAGGGTTTGGTGGGAGGGACATGGGAACGGCATTGGTACTGGATTCGGAGATGGTATCGTCCATTAAGGCATCAAACACGGTGCCTAGGTTGATTTCCTCCCGATGGTTGATGAGACCTCGAGCGTTGTTGTTGTGGTTGTGACCTACGTTGCTGCTGGGACTGCTGTGGGTGGGTTTGTTGGTGGGATGATTGAAGGGAATGAAAAGACTGAGGGTACTGAGCCTGTCGGTATGGGACTCCATTCCAACGCTTGTACTGGAACCATCTTGTTCTCTGCGCTTGAGACTGGTTCTCAATCCCACATTTGGCTGCCAGAATTTTGAAGTCCTGGTTCGCCTTTAGTTTATCATCAGTCCCTGCATTAAAAAGGCCAAGGCATCAAAAGGCAGGTTCTCGATAACCTGTCTTGACGATGTCAAGAGACCAGCGGAGCGGAGCAAGGTGTTTTTTCTGATGGCGACTGCATGGGTGATCATCTTCCCCGCTGTGTCTCCCGTGTGTTTGGCCATTTGCATCTGGTGATGCGCCAGAGAATTCGCTTCCTGGCCCAATGTAGATAGGACAGTACGGTCTTCCTCTGACATTCTCTGGAAGAATGGCATGGCCTTTTCCCAGAGGATTTGCTGGTAGGCTCCCATGCATGTACCATAGTTAGCCATCCTGGCCAGTAAGAGGGCACCGGAGTAGAGTTTTCGGCCTATGACTCCGGCCCTGTTTACCTCTCCGAATGTATTCTCCACTACGAACCATCAAGACCACTAAGATCATCTGGAGGGGCCCTGCTCTCGGTCCCTCCATCACAGGCACGGCTGGTGGGGACAGGGCCTTCTCGATGGTGGCCCCTCGACTTTGGAACTCCCTGCCATTAGAGATCAGAACTGCCCCCTCCCTCATGACGTTTAGGAAACTAACAAAGACCTGGCTGTGGAACGTGGCATTTGACAACTGATTTAATTCTTTGCCCACATGAAAGGAGGATGATGAATGGTATTGTGATGGTGTCGGATGATTTGGCTCTTTTAACTGTGATGATAATGTTTTAACGTGTATAGTGCTGATATTTTAACCATGTAATGACGTGGCATTGTGTTGTTATTGTATATTCTTTGTATGTTAACACATGTTGTGAACCGGTCCGAATCCCTCTTTGAAGGTGAGAAGGTCGGTATATAAAACCTCGAAATAAATAATAAATAAATACAGCGTTGAACCTCTTTCCTTCTTGGTCTGAAGGAGTCGAAGATTGTCTCCCAAATGCCTGGGCAGCTTTCATGACCACCGAGTTAGGATCAGGATGGTGCTTAAGCCATTCTAGGCCCTCATCATCAGTTCGATACCAGGCCTCAATCTTCTTAGAAATTGGGGGAATAGAGGACAGGTTCTTCCAGGAACCTTGGATGACATCGAGGAGATAAGGCAGGAAGGGCAGGAGAGGGGCCGGCGGGGATTCCGATTGCACCCACTTGAAAATTGGGTCAGACACCACTTTGGAGGTGTGTTTTACCTCTAAGCCCAAAGTCTCCACCATGCCAGCCATCTGGTTGGCAAAGGTCCTAACACTGTCTGTTGGTGACGGAGGGTCGACCTCATATGCATCGTGGATAGGTAACCTCTTGATCCTGAGGGACAGTACTGAGCCCGAGTGTACTGATGCTAGAATCTTGCCATCTTCCTCTTTTTCCCCGGCTACCGATGGAGGGGGAGAGGATGAGGAACAGTCTTGGGTGGCTTGGGGTGGCGGCATCGATGATGCGGCTAGGGGTTGTTTGGATGCTGAGGATTGGGCAGCGCATGCCAATCTCGCTGTTTGCCTCCCTCTTGCTGGTGTTCCCGCGGGCGGGAAAAGCTCCTGTCTGGCAGTCACAGAATGAACGGGTACCTCTATCACCGTCTCTACTGAGACCAGGGGGGATTCTGGCCACTCTACGGACACCTCTGTCGGCATCTGCTCCTCCTGTATTGGTTGCGGGAGAGGCTCCGGCTGGGCCAACCGTATCGACGAAGACCTCAGTGACGAGGTGGCTGAGGAGGCTGTAGTTGCTCTTCATGAGGAAGAAGACGAGGAAGGGGGTGGGATTGTCTTTTTTCTCTTTGCCAGGGGTTGAGCCGATGCCGACTTCAAGAGCGACTTGCCTGGCGTAGGAGGGACAGAGGAGGAGGAGGTTGTGGCACGCTGAGACTCTTCTTGAACCGGCGGAAGACAATACGAACGGCCATGGATGATGGTGGAGTTGCCGATGTCGACCTCGTGGATCGAGCTGACCTCACTGAAGCTACCGAGCTGGTCAAGGAGTGGCGCACTCGTACAGTTTCAGTAGTCACTGTGCATGGTATGCAGCCTGTTTGGTCGGCCTCGTGGTCTTCGAGGTCGTCGACATGGTCGCTCGGTGCCTCTTTTGAGCCGCTTTCTTCACCCTCGTTTGGCAAGTTGCAGGCTGAGCTGGCAGATCGACCGACTGAGAGGTCGATGCTGCTGCTGAGGTCGACAGTTGTGAGGTCGATGCCGATGTCGACCCCAATGGTCGAGCAGTCAAAGTCTATGGTACCAGAGCCAAAGACTGCTGGTAGAGTAGGTACCGAAGACAATGAACCCGGTACTTCCAGGATTGTGCCATCAGCGCTTGGCAGTGATGGCTGGATTCGGCGATATGTGCCTCACTGAGGCAAAGAAGACACAAGGAATGCTTGTCGGAGTCAGGGATTTTCCTGGAACACTGCGTGCAGTGTTTGAATCTGGTTGTTGACATCTCAGAAGTACCGAAGTGAGCCTTGCAGCGGAAAAAAAGGAATTGCGACGGTGCTCGCAGGGCACCCTTTTATGCCCTGCCGGGGCTGGATGGGGTTACCGCCAAAACTTGAAAAGTTTAAACTAGAGAAGTTTCTGTTGGAGCCCGCACAGGTGCAGTCTCTCCACAAGTGTGCATTCACAGAAACCATGAAGAAAAACGATAATTGACAGGTGGCTTGCCCTATGATTGCAAACTATAACAGGAAGCCACTCTGCTGCAAAATCCCAAGCCTGGGATTACAAACAAACATTTAATGCAAAGCAAACAGAATTGGAGCTCCTGGTACAGCTGTACCAGCACAATAGTGAAGAGTAGAGACATTACATTGGCAATGAAGATCCGCATTGTTAAAACAATGGTATTCCCCATAGTAACTTATGGATGTGAGAACTGGACCATAAGGAAGGCTGAGCAAAGGAAGATAGACACTTTTGAAATGTGGTGTTGGGAGAAAATTCTGAAAGTGTCTTGGACCATAAGAAGATCCAACCAGTCCATACTACAGGAAATAAAGCCCGACTGCTCATTGGAGGAAAGGATAGTAGGGGCAAAGATGAAGTGCTTTGGCCACATCATGAGAAGACAGGAAAGCTTAGAGAAGACATTGATGCTTAGGACAATGGAAGGAAAAAGAAAGAGGGGCCAAGCAAGGATGATATCCTTGAAGTAACTGTCTTGACTCTGAAGGCGCTGGGGATGGCCACAGCCAACAGGGAGCTCTGGCATGGGCTGGTCCATGAAGTCATGAAGAGGTGGAAGCGACTGAATGAATAAACAGCAACAACCAGTGTAAATGTTCTTTGATCTGCCCTGAGTCCCCTTCAGGGTGGGAGGGGCAGAATACAAATGCTGTAAATTATTTAATGATGATGATGATGATGATGATGATGTTTCCAAGAAAACAGATCTAATCTGGGGGAGCACAACTTTTGGTTCTCTCAGATGTTTTGGACTTCCATCACCTAGTATTACATGAAAATTGTGTGCTTGGTTGTTGTCTTTTAGTGGCTATCTCTATGGCTTAGATTTTAGTACTTCCTTCATTAAATTACAACTTTCTTTCAGCAAAATGGTCCTCCTAATGAGGTCCTTCAAGAAGAGATAGAGGACATCAGACATAAGCTTCGAAGCTATTAGTTGAGAGTGCTGCATATGTCTGCTGAGGGTGATGTAGCTCTCATTTCCTGCACTGAGCACATCTTTAGATTATGCCTCCCCCATTTGAAGTAGTATATAAGGAAATGCACGCTATTACTAATGTGAATTTGAAGGAGACACGTGAGTATTCTGAAGTCCAGGGGATGGTAAAGGGCATCCCAGAGGCCACAGAGAATGGGCAAGTCCAGTTTGTTCAGGTAATCAGTTTTTTGGCCCGGTATATTCTGTGAGAGCTGTATGGATTGCCAAAAATTCCATCAATCTCGTAAATTAGTCATTTTAATTTTGTCATGGTTTTAGTCCATTTTAATGAAGTTGAGGAATGCTTAGGAGTTTTGCCAATATGCAGAACAGCTCCACACGTCATGGGTGGACGGTTGAAGCATCTCTAATTTGAACTGGTACAGCAGCTCACATGGGCCAATGCTGGCATCCACTTCCCTCCTCATTTCATGTTACAGGGAAAAGAGAATGGAATTTCCCTAAATTGTTGTTTGTTACCACTGCAATGACTAAGGAGCTCTGGAGAGCTTCTGGCTATCACCAGGTACCTTTGCTGACAACAGCAAGGACATCTATGTAACCTGATGAAAGGAGAGTGGATTGCCCCTCTTTCCCGCTTCATTTTCCCAGGTTGCACAAACACCTTTGATGATGTGGTCCATCTACACCAGTAGTTCTCAACCTGTGGATACCCAGATGTTTTGGCCTTCAACTCCCAGAAATCCTAATAGTGTGGCCGCTTCAGCCCCTGTGCTTTGCTTTGGGCTACTACACCAGGCCGCGATTCTACGCCGCGGTTCCAAGCGGTTACATCTTCGGGGTAACTAACTTGCCCCATCATTGTGGCTTTGTACTGACTTACGCTTTTGTGTTGTTGTCGATGGCTACTGCCTGAAATAGTGTGTCCCATCTGGCAATGGCTTAAAAGTGGGCCTGGCGTTTTCCTACAACGTGGATACCTACCCCACTGCCGGTTGTCCATTGCCGGACCGGCCTTCTAGTAGCCTAGCCAGCCGCATAGTCGCGAAATACTATCTTAACTATCTTAACTTCCCTCGGCTTGCCAGGCCATTTCGTCCTACTTTTTTATCATCCTCTATCATCCAGTGGCTCCTGTTAGAACCCTTGAAAAGAACTTGGCTCAAACGGAGAACGACTAGAGCCTTGAGACCAAAAGTCATAGGAGCAGTTCACTGAGTATTTGCCCTTTTGTGTAATTTTTTGTGTGTTCCAATGAGCTCACTAATTAGTTAATTTTTTATTTAATTGGGGAGGGATATATTCGGCAATTTAACTCAATTTAGGTTATTGTGAACAGCATATTGAACAGTTAACATTGCGTAGTTGATACTGCTGTATGGTGCTACCAGTTCAATGGAAGAGAAGACCATTATTACTAACAGCTGCAGATGGGCTGAAGGTTATCAGCAGAGGAACTGTACGGCTCCCTCCTGGAACTCAAGGTCAAACTGCTAATGTCTTCCAAGCAGCTATAATCCTGCACTTTACATCTGCTCTGTTCTTATCCTACTTTATTGATTGTGATTTAAATTATAAATTTTGTAAATGGGAAGAAATCACCAGGTCTAGGTATTTGACAACACTGCCAATTCCAGAGCCCCTGACAATTTTTTGCACTATGAATGAATGCCATTGAGTCTAAACCCTTACCCTAGTACTGTGATACTGTACCACTTTATTACTGTGATTCATTAGCACTTTAACGAGCGGATAATTTTCCAATAGTTGTTACTCTAATGTTGTGCTTGCCTTGCCACTTTAAGCTTATATTTGCTTGTGTCACCTTGCACTTTATAACTGCTGTTAATAGTGATGATGTTTTTGGAAAGAACTGGAGGTTATACTATGAAATCGGAAAAATGAATTACAATAATGGTAGTAAGGATGAAAAATCATTGGGATTGAATCTTGATGTAACATATAACAGTGCAATATCAGATCATCAGGATATGGAGAGCAGAGAGGGCTGGAGGGAGTGGGGAGTCCTGTTGGTCGGGGGGGGGGCATAGCAGTGTTGGTGGGAAGGGGGAAATACGGGAAAGGGAGAAGCAATAAACCAATTCGGCTAATTCATGAAAAAACCTTGAGAAAAATTCCAAAATGTTCTCCTGACATGGTAAACTTGTGTACCAAGGTAGACGGCCCCCCAGATTGAAGGTGGTGCTGTTGAATGCCAGGTCTGTCAATGGAAAAACATCAACTATCCAGGATTTAATCCTCGATGAAAAGGCAGACCTGGCATGCATTACGGAGACCTGGCTGGACGAGGCTGGAGGGGTTAACCTCACCCAGCTTTGCCCACCAGGCTACTCCGTGCAGCACCAGCTGAGATCAGGGGGGCGGGGAGGTGGAGTTGCAGTAGTCTATAAAGATTCCATCTCCTTGGTCAGGTGCCCTACCCTACAGTCAACTTTGTTCGAATGTGTCCACCTGAGGCTAGGAGACCAGGACAGGATAGGGATTCTGTTGGTGTACCGACCACCCTGCTGCACCACAGATGCCTTACCTGAGCTAGCAGGGTTGGTATCGGGCCTGGCATTGGAGTCCCAGCGGCTCATAGTGCTGAGGGACTTCAATGTCTATGCAGAGACCACTCTTTCAGGAGCGGCTCGGGACTTCATGGCCACCATGGCAAACATGGGGCTGTCCCAACGAGTATCTGGCCCTACCCACTGTGCTGGACACACACTTGACCTGGTTTTCTGTCAGGGTTGGGAAGATAGTGGTGGTGTGGAGGAGCTGTCCATCTCTACATTGCCATGGACCGACCACCACCTGATCAGGTTTAGACTTTCTGCAACTCCTAACCTTCGCAGAGGTGGTGGACCCATTAGGATGGTCTGCCCCAGGAGGCTTATGGATCCAGATGGATTCCTGATGGCTCTTGGGGAGTTTCCCACTACCTTGGCAGGTGGTTCTGTCGATGCCCTGGTCGCTCATTGGAATGGTGAGCTGACTAGGACAATAGACACGATCGCTCCGGAGCGGCCCCTCCTAAGCAACCGAGCTAAACCATCTCCTTGGTTCACTGAGGAGTTGGCGGCGAGGAAGCGAATGAAGAGGTGGCTAGAGAGCGTGTGGCGGAAAGAGCCTAACGAGTCAAACCGAGCACGCCTATGCCTTTATTTAAGGGCATATGGCGTGGCAATAGGGGCTGCTCAAAATTCCTTCTACTCAGCCAATATTGCGTCCGCAAAGAACCGTCCGGCAGAGCTGTTTCGAGTAGTCAGAGGGTTGTTGAACCCCACCTCAAGTGGGTCCCCTAACGACTCGGCACCACGCTGTGAAGCATTTGCTCAGTACTTTGCGGACAAAGTCACTTTGATCCATTCGGGTTTTGACACTATATTAACGGCAGTCTCTGAGGATGTAACACTAGCACCTGCTTGTACAATTTTGATGGATTCGTTTCAATCTGTTCAACTCGAGGATGTCGACAGGATTCTTGGGGAAGCGAGGCCAACCACATGCATCCTAGACCCCTGCCCATCCTGGCTGGTAAAGGAAGCCAGAGGGGGTTTAGCAGAGCGGGTAAAGGTGGTGGTTAATGCCTCCCTTCGGAAAGGCATCATTCCAGCCAGCCTAAAACAAGCTGTTATAAAACTGCTGTTGAAAAAGCCATCACTGGACCCCACTCAATTCGTCAACTATCGGCCAGTTTCCAATCTCCCCTATTTGGGCAAAGTCCTGGAACGTGTGGTGGCCTCGCAACTCCAGGAGTTCCTGGTAGACACGGATTATCTAGATCCCGCGCAGTCTGGTTTTAGGCCAGGGCATGGTACCGAGACAGCCTTGGTCACCTTAGTGGATGATCTCCGCCGGGAACTGGACAGGGGGAGTGTGTCCTTGTTGATCCTGCTGGATCTCTCTTCGGTCTTCGATACCGTCGATCATGGTATCCTTCTGGGACGTCTCGCAGGAATGGGCCTTGGGGGTACTGCTCTGCAGTGGCTCCAGTCCTTTCTCGAGGGGTGCTCCCAGTTATTAGGGGACACCTGCTTGACTCCGTGGCCGTTGTACTGTGGGGTCCCGCAGGGCTCTATACTGTCCCCTATGTTGTACATATACATGAAGCCGTTGGGAGAGATCATCCGGAGTTTTGGGGTACGGTGTCACCTGTACACAGATGATGTCCAACTCTGTCACTCCTTTCCACCTGCTACTAAGGAGTCTGTTGAAGTCCTGAACCGGTGCTTGGCCGCTGTAACGGACTGGATGAGGGACAACAGATTGAAACTAAATCCAGACAAGACGGAGTTACTTCTGGTCAGTCGAAAGGCCAAACAGGGCATAGGGTTACAGCCTGTGCTTGATGAGGTTACACTCCCCCTGAAGGCGCAGGTTCACAGCTTGGAAGTGACCCTGGACTCATCGCTGAGCCTGGAATCCCAGGTCTCGGCGGTGGTCAGGGGAGCTTTTGCACAATTAAAACTTGTGTGCCAGCTGCGCCCGTACCTTGGGAAGTCTGACTTGGCCATGGTAGTCCACGCTCTGGTTACATCCTGTTTAGACTACTGCAACGCTCTCTACGTCGGGTTGCCTCTGAAGACTGCCCGGAAGCTTCAATCAGTCCAACGTGCGGCAGCCAGATTGCTAACAGGGGCGGGGTACAGAGATCATACGACCCCTCTGTTACACCAGCTCCACTGGCTGCCGATCAGCTTCCGGGCACAATTCAAAGTGCTGGTTTTGACCTATAAAGCCCTAAACGGCTCTGGCCCAGTTTACCGGATTCTCCCCTATGAACCACCGAGGCTATTAAGATCTTCCGGTGGGGGGCCTCCTCTTGGTCCCACCACCCTCACAGTCACGGTTGGTGGGGATGAGAGACAGGGCCTTCTCGGTGGTGGCTCCCCGGCTTTGGAACTCGCTCCCACTAGAGGTTAGATCTGCCCCCTCCCTCCTGACATTCAGGAAATCACTAAAAACCTGGCTCTGGAATGTGGCATTTGAGGACTGAACCTAGAACCTTCCCTATGATGAATTATGATGAACTGTGACTACAAACATGACTATGACTGACTGGATTGACGATTTGGCGTAGGAAACTGTAATGATGTAATGATAATGATGATGTTTTTATTATACTGTGTTGTACTATTTTAATACCTGTGGTTCTTTTATATGATTGTACTTTATATATGCTGTAAACTGACCTGAGTCCCTCATCGAGGTTGAGAAGGCCAGTATAGAAAACCTCTAAATAAATAAATAAATAAATAATAGCTGGTAAACTGGCTGGGATTTCTGGGAGCTGTAGGCCAAGCCATGCACAATGGAGGACCTTCTTACAGCAACATCTGAGGCACTCCAAGTGGCCTGCTACTGGTCATAGGACATTTAGTATAATGCCAAGTTTTAAAACTGTGTTTTTTTAAATAAATTACAATTGTTCCCCTGGTTTGCTTCTGATACGATAAATAAATAAAAACCTGGGTATTTCTCTGTAAAAAGTAACATATGATCAACATACGAAGATTTCATGATGCACATCTTTAAGACTTTATAAAGACCTACATCACAATATAAGGGAATATTTTTTTAGTTTTACACTGTTTATATTACTTATATTGCTGTTTTATTATATTGTTGTTAAATTGTATATTCATGTTTTGATGTGGGTACCATGGGTGATGATTTGTTAGAGTCTCTCTGTAGAGGTTGAAATAGGATGGGATATAAAAGCCCTAAATAAATAATAAAAATAAATAAATAATGTTTGGAATTTCTTTTGGTCTAAATAAAAGGAAAAACGTCTCACCTGTCAAATAGGCGGGTACTCCTTATGCCCCTTATACTTAAAGACAACAGGCAGACACTAGGACAACCTGGCCGATGTGTCCTTGAATGAAGGACACATTTTGGTGTCCTTTGTTGAAGACTTTTACCCACCTTGCCACTGTTATGTAAGGCAATACAGATTCCCTGTAAGCCTCTTGAAGACCTTGATGACACTGTTGTTCTGTATGACCTCTGGCATGTTCAATTTTTATCCAACTCTGTTGTTCTTGTTTCAAAAACACCATGGCAACACTTACTTTAGACTGCAAGCCAGGCCCGTAGCCAGGATTTCGATTCGGGGGGGGGGGGGGGGCTGAGTTTGTTTCGGGAGGGCTGAGTCTGAGTGAAAGAGGGTCTACCCTAGCAAACCTTTTGTATCATTACCCTAATACCGCCATGCATATGGGATATATTGAGTATGGTGATCAGATCATGATATGAATAAACATAAGAGTTTAAATAATGCACCAGTAAGGCCTTTTTGCTAACCACCATGAGAATTTCGGGGGGGGGGGAGGCTGAAGCCCCTCAAGCCTCCCCCCCCCCCCGGCTACATGCCTGCTGCAAGCTAATACAAGGCTCAGTTCTTCGCGTAAGGTAAGGTAGGTATGTAACTAATGTGTGGTATACGCGACATTCTTTGGTTTCGTCATGTGGCGTCTTTACAGCAGTGTTGTCACTATTAAAGTTCCAACCTTCTTACAATAGAGTAAAAGAAACCTAAAATGAGCAGTAACAATGGGGAAGATGTTCACCCCCACCTCAAATCTAGCAGGCCTGGTTTATCACATTTCAGAAAAAATGAAGCCACACATAGCACACTATTTGAAACTCTGGAAAGTATTTTCTGCTCATCTTGATAGACTAGGCTTCCTATGTCCGGTGGCTTCCATGAGTTTTGGCCTCCATCTCCAACAGCCAAAGAAAATAAGGGACTAAGAGCATTGTAGTAAAAGGTACATAAGCGAATGCAAGCTTTCATACTTGCATGTTATTTCAGGTTCAAAGTGACTTTTTAAATGACAGTTAAGAAATTACTATTCAGAGGGGGGCAGAGTCAGCCATGGCCAGGTAAAGACGTGTTCCCTGCAACTCTCGAGCAAAAAAGCAAAAGAAGCAGTGGAAAAATGGGCCGCTGAATTATCTTTTGGACTGAAAAGGAGAGGAAAACTGTGGAAAGCTGTGGAGCATTCAAGGAGCAGAAAAAAGCTTTAAAGGGTAATTTATTACCACTTGATAAAGCAACGATTTATGAGTGCTGGTAGACGGCTGGGAGAAAGTGAAACTAACTGTAATACCGAGTGCGTAGCAGCTGGAAAGAAAAAAAAACAGCTCAGCAACTCAGTAACTTAAATAAATATCTAGATAATTAGAAAGACTTTGGGTAATAACCCTAATTGGAACTGAAATTGGAAGGTCACAACAATTCCAATAGACAGTACGTCATTCTGTTCCTCCTTTGAAGAAGGAATGAGTCATTCTCACCATTTTAAAAGTGATAAGAAGGGAGCCTTTCCCATAAACTGCAAATTGCCACAACTAAAAGTAAAAGTAAGGAATTTTCTGGTTTCAAGACAAGCATTGCAAGGCATACTTAATTGGATCTTTTTGGACTGTGCTGAACGGAGGGAAACCAAGTAATTAAAAATTGATAACAAGCAGAGGGGGCAAAATTGACAAAATTTGAATGAGAAGGGAGAAACAAAGACAAGGGAAAGAGCAGGAGAGCCTCCCAAAAATCCTCTTTGGTCATGAAAAAAAGCCTTCTGATAGAGCTTTTGCTAGACTGGAGTGGGTGGGAACACCCCAGCCCCCTCAACCTTCCCAGGAAATGAGTACAGTCAGAAGAAGCCCCCCCCCTACAAGGGAAAGCAATTAAAAAGGACTCCCCCCTCTTGGGGGGGCAGCTATCAAGGACCCAGCTATCGGGGGGGGGGCTGCTATCTCTACATCAATGCCATCCCTAACTGCAGAAGCAGAAAGAGGTAGTGAAAAGAAAGAAATTGACAATAGCCAACTGCTAAGCAAAATAGCAGAATTAATTAAAGATGAGAGCGAGAAGAAAACAAGGGAGCTGAACTCGATGTTTGATGAAGAAAGAGAAATGAGGAAACAAGAACGGATAAATGATATTCAGGCACTGAAACAGGATATCTTGACTAGTGCCAAGGAATTGAAAATCCAACTGGAGGCTGAGAGGAAAAGTTCAGATGAAAAATTTCAGACAATAAAAGGAACTTTGCAAACAATGCATGGAGACATACAAACAATTAAAGCAGAAACTGAAAAGAATAAACAAGAACAATGAGCACTTAAACAACAAATGCAGCAAAACGAAAATAGGCTTTGTGTACATGCAAGATAACCAAAGAAGGAACAATGTAATAATTAAAAATTTTCCAGAAGGGAATAAAAAAGATTTGAAGGCTGAAATTTTGAAGTAGCTGCAAAAAATCACACCAACACTAAATTGGACAGAATTGGATTTGGAATGAGTTCATCATCTTCCAGCCGGAAGAAATAAAATAATACCCAGAAATATAATAATTCAAGTTCATAACTTTGAAAAAAAGATTTGATGAAAATACTAAAGAAAACCCAGAATATTTAAAGATGGGAGAATTAAAGTTGGAAATATTCAATGACTATTGTCCTGAAACCAAGAATTGGAGATACTCAATGAAGCCAATTATGATCCAGTTAATGAAGGCTGGAATATCATACACCTGGGGATATCCTATCTTTCTCACATTCCAGTGGAAAGGCAAGAGGTACAGAATAGACTCCTTGGAACAAGGATTTCAATTACTGGAGGAGTTCGGCATAACAAGAAAACAAGAGAGAGATCGAAAGGATGAGGAGGAGAAAGGTGCAGAAGGAGGAGAATTGGAGGGAATAATCAGCGCCATTGGAGGAATCGAGATGTAAGAAGAAATTAAAGCACTGCAATAAAAAATGAGCACTCGGAGGGAGGGAGACTCTGGGCCACGGCATGACTTCACACCCCCCCCTCCCCAATTGGGAAGGCCGGGGGCCATGGTTGGGATTAGAAGTCCCAAAGAATGGAAGGGGAGGAAGGGGGGAATGAGGGGAGGGGGGGAATCAGGGGGAGGAGGAAATGGGGGAGGAGGAGGAGAGTATAAGGGACAAGGTTCAAGCCACATTGGTTCAAGCCACAAAGAAGTTTTTAAAGGGAAATGGAAATGATGTCCCATAAATTAAGAATTTCAACACTGAACACTAGAGGTCTAGTGACAGTAATTAAAAGAAGGCGGATTGAAGCCCTACTGAAGAAGGATGCGGCGGATGTCATCTTCTTTTTATATATATATATATATAATTTTTATTGAATTTATGTACTTTACAACAAAGACGGGGGAGGAAAGAGTATCGGCAAGAATGCAGAGATAGTAGTGAAATAGAGAGTGATAGGGGATGTCATCTTCTTACAGGAAACACATCAGAATAAACCGGGTTCAAAAGAACTAAAATCGAGTTGGATAAAGAATTATGAAAAATCTTTTGGGTCATCAAAATCAAGAGGGGTAGCTATAATAATTGCAAAGAAATGTAATTTTGTCATAAACAAGATATTGAAAGATGAGGAGGGTAGATACATAATAATGCATGGCAAAATAGGGGAGGATAAATATGTATTACTAAACATATATGCACCAAATGTAAAACAGCAAGAATTTTATGAAAAGGTGCTAGAGCAAATAGAGAACTATCACCAGCAAAATGTAATATTTGGAGGGGATTGTAATTGTTATATGGACCAAAAAAAGGATAAAACTATGCAAACATCAAAAATTAGAGATATTGAAACAACGGATTTAAGTAGAGTAATGAATAAATGGCAATTAAAGGATGTGTGGAGATTGGTAAAGGGGAATGAAAAAAATATACATATTATTCAGCTGTGCATAAGGTGTATACAAGAATAGATTATATTTTTGTTTCTAAAAATATGTTAAGTAAAGTGTTAAATGCGGATATTAGAATAATTAAGATTTCAAATCATGCCCTGGTCTCAAATGAGATTGCTTTGAAATGTGGCTATGACAAAATGAGGAGGTGGAGATTGAATACAAAAATTGGAATAAGTCAGAAATGATGCTTCTCAATTATTCAAGGAAAGAAGAAAAAGACTTTATAGAACAGAGTAATGTGGGAATAAGAATTAAGAATAAAATAAAATATTTGGGAGTAATAATAACAAAGGATTTAAAAGAAATGGAAGAGGTAAATGTAGTAACACTGAGGAAAGTGGTTCAGAAAATGTTAATAGAGTATGAAGATATACACTTATCATGGTTTGGAAGGATAACATTAGTAAAAATGAAAATACTTCCAAAGATAAATTTTATATTTAGGGTGCTACCACTACAAATTACAGAAGAAGAGCTAAATAGATGGCAACAAATGATAAATAAGTATTGCAATGGTAGTAAGAGAAATAGATTAAATAAACAGTTATGGTATAGATCGCAAAAAGAGGGAGGATTAGCACTACCTAATATTAAAAATATTATGAAGGGTCGTCGCAGCCACCATTGTTGCTGGAGGACCGGGCGCGCTGCTGCTCCTCAGCCTGACTCCAGCGGACGCTGCTGCCGCTGCTCCGGCAATCCGGAGTTCCTTGTTGTCCCTCGACGCCCCTTGGTTTCCATCGCGCCAGCCTCCTGCCATTTGGCCGGCCCCTCACCTGACGTTCCGGCCTTGGCTGCCTGGTTTTGGAAGGGCCGGCTTTCCATCGCGGCCTAGCGTGTCAAGCAGAGACCTGGTCGCGGGGAAGGAGAGAAGGAAGCAAGGCCCAGCGGCTTCCATCAGGCCTGCTAGGTCCCATCGTGTCACGCTCCTCCCTCTAGCCGATCCAGAAGAGGGAGAGAAGGAAGCAAGGAAGCAAGGCCCAGAGGCTGCCCTTCGGCCGGCCAAGTTCTATCGCTCTGCGCCCCTCCTTCCTGCTGATCCAGAGGAGGGAGAGAAGGAAGCAAGGCTCAGCGGCTCATCAGCAGGCCGGTCAGGCCCACCGCGCCACACCCCTCCCTCCCACCGCTCCGGGGGAGGGAGAGAAGGTAGCAAGGCCCAGCGGTCCCCCATAAAGCCCCCGTGGTCCCTCTGCGCCGCGCCCCTCCCTCCCGCCGAGCCGGGGGAGGGAGAGAAGGAAGGAAGACCCAGCAGCCCCCATCGGGCCTGCTAGGCCCCATCACATCACGGGCCGCTGCTGCGCCGCTGCCGCGGCCGTCCTTGCTGCAGCAGCCACCAGCACCCATCAGCGCTGCCATCACCGTCCTTGCTGCAGCAGCCACCAGCAGCCACCAGCAGCCATCACTGGTGACGGTCGGTGCGGACTGAGGCGTGTGTGTGTGATCCAACTGTGTTGACCAATTGTGCTGACTAGATTCCTGTGCAGACCAACTCGTGTGTAGACCAGCTTCCTGTGCAGACCGACCCGTGTGTAGAACAACTGTGCGGCCAGGCTGCATGTGGACCATCTGTGCTGACCAGCACCGCTGACCGACCACCTGTGTTGACCATCTCCGGAAGGACTAAGATCCATTCATCGATTGGTACCAACTGTCCATCGTCTATATTGTTAACCACAATAATTTTTACCAATGATTCCTGTTCATTAATACTCTTGCAAAATTGATAACAATTTGTTTACGAATTGCCTAGCATAGCACTTTATTGCATCCAAGTCCTACTTGCTGCTACTTCCAACTCAGCACTTTAACTTATTCCATTCCCTCCATGCCACACTTTAGATAGCGCCTAGCGCTAGACTTGTTTTTTGCACTTTAAGAACTTGCTCTTAAAATCGCACTTTAGGTAGCGCTCAGTGCTAGATTTGGTTTCCTTGCACTTTAAGAAATTGCACCTTAAGATCGGCTCCAGTGCACGTAGTCTACCACCACTACTTATGTGGTCCCCTACTTCCCTATATTTATTATCCTTGGTGCTAATTATTTGTGGGACACGGGACGAAACGGACTGGAGTTTGTGGGAGATAATAAGGCGGGGGGGGGGGGGGATACAGGGAATGGAAAAACATGGCAAAGTAAGACCTTAACAAATCAAACAACCAACAATGGGACAGAAATTAAGGTCATGGAAATGGACTGCGGCATGGAGGAGGGGAGGTGTTCCACTAGCCAAGGGGCCCCCATAGAAGTTGTGGTGGGGAGGGGGAGAGGCAGGAAAAGGAGACCATTAATTCGGCCTAGGGACCGCACAACTACATTAGTAATTCCAAACAGGTCTCCTAATATGGTAAATTGGTGTAACTGGGGTGGCGGTCCCTCTGGATTGAAGGTGTTGCTGTTGAACGCCAGATCTGTCAACAGAAAAACTACTACCATCCAGGATCTTATCCTGGACTAGTGGGCAGATCTGGCGTGCATCACGGAGACCTGGTTGGATGAAGCTGGAGGCGTGAATTTGACCCAGCCTTGCCCACCAGGTTTCTCCGTGCAGCATCAGCCGAGAGGGTGGGGAGGCGGGGTTGCAGTGGTCTACAGAGATTCCATCCCTCTGACCAGGGGCCCCATCCCGCAGTCAACAAATTTTGAATGCGTCCACCTGAGGGTGGGTGACCGGGACAGAATAGGGATTCTGTTAGTGTACCGTCCACCTCGCTGCACTACAGTCTCCTTACCTGAGCTAGCAGGAGTGGTCTCGAGCCTGGCATTGGAGTCTCAACGGATCCTTGTACTGGGAGACTTCAATGTCCATGCCGAGGTGACCCTTTCAGGAGCGGCTCAGGACTTCATGTCTGCCATGGCAACCATGGGGCTGTCCCAACAAATATCTGGCCCCACCCACTGTGCTGGACATACATTGGACTTGGTTTTCTGTCAGGGATGGGAAGAAGGTGGTGGTGTGGAGGAGTTGACCATCTCTCCGTTGCCATGGACCGACCACTTCCTGGTCAGATTTAGGCTCACTGCGCCCCCTAACCTCCGCAGAGGTGGAGGACCCATTAAGTTGGTCCGCCCCAGGAGGCTTATGGATCCGGACGGATTCCTGACGGCTCTTGGGGATTTTCCCGCCACCTCGGTAGGTGATTCTGTTGTTGCCCTGGTCGCTCTCTGGAATGGGGAGATGACTAGGGCAATTGACACGATCGCTCCGGAACGTCCCCTCTCAAGTAGCTGAGCTAAACCAGCCTCTTGGTTTACTGAGGAGCTGGCAGCAATGAAGCAAAGGAAGAGGGAACTAGAGAGTGTGTGGCGATCGGACCCGAGCGAGCCAAATCGAACACGGTTTGTGTCCTTTTTAAGGGCATATGCCGCGGCAATGAAAGCCGCTAAGAAAACTTTATTCGCGGCCACTATTGCGTCTACAAAGAACCGTCTGGCTGAGTTGTTTCAGATTGTCAGAGGCCTTTTAAATCCCGCCACTTTAGGCGGGAGCCCTGACAATTCGGCATCTCGCTGCAAAGCTTTTGCTCGGTTCTTTGCAGACAAAGTCGCTTTGATCCGTTCTTGTCTGGACATCATTTTAAGGGCAGTCTCTGAGGATGTAAAACGAGCACCTGCTTGTCCTATTTTGATGGATTCATTTCAATTGGTGAAACCCGAGGATGTGGACAAGATACTCAGAGGAATGAGGCCTACCACGTCCATCCTAGACCCCTGCCCATCCTGGCTTCTAAAGGAGGCCAGAGAGGGATTGGCTGAGTGGGTTGAGGTGGTGGTTAATGCCTCCCTTCGGGAAGGCAGAATTCCAGCGAGCTTAAAACAAGCTATAATAAAACCGCTGTTGAAAAAACCATCACTGGACCCCACTAAATTCGACAACTTTCAGCCAGTTTCCAATCTTCCCTTTTTGGGCAAAGTCCTGGAACGCGTGGTGGCTTCACAACTCCAGGTATTCTTGGGAGACATGGATTTTCTGGATCTGGCACAGTCTGGTTTCAGACCGGGACATGGAACCGAGACAGTCTTGGTCGCCTTAGTGGATGATCTGCACCGGGAGCTCGACAGGGGGAGTGTGTCCCTGTTGGTGCTGCTGGACCTCTCAGCGGCCTTCGATACTGTCGACCACGGTATCCTTCTGGAACGCCTTGCGGGGATGGGTCTCGGGGGCACTGTTCTACAGTGGCTTCGGTCATTCCTGGAGGGTCGGTCCCAGAAGGTGTTATTGGGGGACACCTGTTCAACCCCACAACCCTTGTCATGTGGGGTTCCTCAGGGCTCTATATTATCCCCCATGCTGTTTAATATCTACATGAAGCCGCTGGGTGAGATCATCTGGAGTTTCGGGGTACGGTGTCATCTCTACGCAGATGATGTCCAAATCTGTCACTCCTTTCACCTGCTACTAAGGAGGCTGTCGAGGTCCTGAACCGGTGCCTGGCCGCTGTAACGGTCTGGATGAGGGCGAACAAATTGAAATTGAATCCAGACAAGACAGAGGTACTCCTGGTCAGTCGCAAGGCTGAACAGGGTATAGGGTTACAGCCTGTGCTGGACGGGGTCGCACTCCCCTTGAAGGCGCAGGTTCGCAGCTTGGGTGTGATCCTGGATTCATCGCTGAGCCTGGAGCCCCAGGTCTCGGCGGTGACCAGGGGAGCATTTGCACAGCTTAGGCTCGTGCGCCAATTGTGCCCGTACCTTGGGAAGTCTGACTTGGCCACGGTAGTCCACGCTCTGGTTACATCCCGTTTAGACTACTGCAACGCTCTCTATGTGGGGCTGCCCTTGAAGATAGCCCGGAAGGTCCAACTGGTCCAACGTGCGGCAGCCATGATACTAACAGGAGCGGGGCGCAGGGAGCATACAATCCCCTTGCTGTACCAGCTCCACTGGCTGCCGATCTGCTACCGGGCTCAATTCAAGGTGCTGGCACTGGCCTATAAAGCTCTAAACGGTTCTGGCCCAAGATACCTAACTAACCGCCTCTCGGCCTATGAGCCCACGAGGACTTTAAGATCTTCTGGGGAGGCCCTGCTCTCGATCCCGCCTGCGTCACAGGCACGGCTGGCGGGGACGAGAGATAGGGCCTTCTCGGTGGTGGCTCCTCGGCAGTGGAACACCCTTCCTATAGACATCAGGCTAGCCCCCTCCCTGTTGATTTTCCGCAGGAAGCTAAAGACCTGGTTGTTTAAGAAGGCTTTTGAATAGAAGTGCAATGACTGGTAACTTGACCATAGGAATGGAACAACGGAAATGGCATCGGATTGTGAACTTGACGATGAGACGACTCGGAATGGTCTTGTAGTAAGGTTGATGTTTTTGATGAGATGTTTTGATAATTATGTACTGTGGATTATTTTATTTTATGTTGTATTTTGCACCTGTTTTTCTATGTTGTACACCGCAATGAGTCGCCAGTAGACTGAGAATTGCGGTATATAAGCATAGTAAATGAATAAATAAATAATAATAATAAGATTAAGATTGGTTATAGAAGGATTGGTTAAAAAAGAAGGAGTAGATTGGCTTAGTAAGGACTCAGAAGAAGTGGAAGAAGAAATTTGGAATATATTCTTCAAACAGTTCACGGGAAAAGAAATTAGGGAAATTAGAAATCCAATGCTGAGTAATACATTAGAAGTATGGAATAAATATAGGAGAAAGTTAATAAAGGATGAGTCAATTATTACTCCAATTGTAATGGAAAAGAAGTTTCCAAAAAATCTAAAAAAGTAATGGATAAAAAGTTAAGGGAAAAAAACAAGACAAGATAGGGGACTGGACAAAGGTTGGAATGAAGAAGGAAAAGATTATGGAAGAGTTTAGAGAAATAAAATTGACATGGTTCTATTATATACAATTAGAACAATGACTTAAAAATTGGGGAAAAAATAATAAAAAATGGAAGTAAACTTAATCAATTTGAACAAATAATACAGAAGGGAAGGGATGTAGAAGAGCATGAAAACTTGAAAGGAATAATTAGTAAAATATACAAGATAATAATCGAAATAAAGGAAGGAAACACAAAAAATAATACCCTTAAAGAGGTTTGGGAAGAAGACTTAGGGGTAAAAAATAAATGAATTAGAGTGGCAACAACTATGGAGACAAAGACATCTAAAAAAATTATCAATACGGGTTAAAGCAAATTATTATAAGTTAATATGAAAGTGGTATCTAACCCCAGTAAGATTAGCATATATAAATAAAAATAATTCAAAAAATTGTTGGAGAGGGTGTCAAGAACCAGGAACATATATACATATGTGGTGGCAATGTAAATATGTAAATAATTTTTTGGGGAAAGTATTTAGAGAAATAGAAGAGATAATGAATATGAAAATTGAGAAAAGCCCTAGTACAGCTTTATTATCATTATATAACAATATACAATTGAAAAAGGAGGATAAAGAAGCGATAACAAACTTATTAACAATAGCAAGACTGCTTATAGCAAGGAACTGGAAAAAAGAAATAAATATACAAATAGAGGAGTTGTACAAGGAAGCATGGAAACTGGCAATAAATGATAAGCTTACATGTATTATTATTATTATTATTTTATTTGTACCCCGCTAGCATCTCCCGAAGGACTCAATGGGGTTACATAGGCCACGGCCTCAAAACACAATTATTATTATTATTATTATTATTATTATTATTATTAAACTTTATTTGTACCCCGCTAGCATCTCCCGAAGGACTCGATGCGGCTTACAAAGGCCAAGGCCTCAACACAATAACAACAGATAATAACAATGCAGCAAATTAAAAACATAAGCAATAACACAACAAAACATTACATTATTACACAATAAAATCAGGGCCGGGTCAATGATGGGTACAGATTAAAAAGTGCTGGGTGTGTAAGGTGGTATGTTGGAGTTCTGGGTAAGTGCAATGTGCAGAGAATATTAAACTCTAATAAAGTGCTTCTGGGACAGAGTGTTGGAGATTATCCTATTCTGGGAAGGCACATCGAAATAACCAAGTCTTAAAGTTCTTCCTAAAGACTGCCAATGTGGGTGATAGTCAAAATCAGGGGGCAACTACAGAGAAGGCCCTGTCTCTCATCCCCACCAAACACACCTGCGACGCAGGTGGGATCACGAGCAGGGCCTCTCCGGATGAACGAAGTGAGTGCGTGGGTTTGTAGATGGAGATGCGGTCACGCAGGTAGGCAGGTCCCAAACCATTTAGGGCTTTGTAGGTAAGCACCTGCACCTTGAATTGGGCTCAGTAGGTAAATGGCAGCCAGTGGAGCTCCTTAAACAGGAGGGTTGACCTCTCTGTAAGGAGCGCCAGTTAACATTCTGGCCGCCTCCCATTGAACCAGTTGGAATTTCTGAGCCGTTTTCAAGGGCAGCCCCACGTAGAGCGCATTACAGTAATCCAATCGAGAGGTGACTAAGGCATGGACCACCCTGGCCAAATTAACCTTTGCGGGGTACGGTCGGAGCTGGCGCACAAGTCTTAGCTGCGCAAAAGCCCTCCCAGACACTGCCGACGCCTGAGCCTCAAGCATAAGCGATGAATCCAGGAGGACACCCAAACTGCGGACCTATGACTTCAGGGGGGTGTAACCCCATCCAGCACAGGTTGCCACCCTATACCCCGATCCAGTTTACGATTGACCAGGAGGACCTCTGTCGGGATTGATCTTCAGCTTGTTCTTCCTCATCCAGATAGTCACAGCGGCCAGGACTCGTCCAGCACTCAAGGGGCCTCCTTGGAATTGGGTGGAAATGAGTAGTAGAGTTGTGTGTCATTTCCGTAGATATGGCACCTAACTCCAAAACTCCGGATGACCTCTCCCAGCGGTTTCATGTAGATGTTAAAAAGCATGGGAGACAGAATAGAGCCTTGCGGGACCCCACAGGTCAAAGGTCAGGGGTCCGAGCAGGCGTCTCCCAGCTTCACCATCTGGGATCGACCCTCCGGGAAGGACTGAAGCCACGACAGAACTGTGCCTCCGAGACCCATCCCAGAGAGTCGTCCCAGAAGGATGCCATGATCGATGGTATCGAAAGCCACTGAGATGTCCAAGAGGACCAGCAGGGTCACACTCCCCCTGTCCAGCTCTCTGCAGAGGTCATCCACCAAGGCGACCAAGGCCGTCTCGGTGCCGTGGCCAGGCCTGAAGCCAGACTGTGACTGATCTAGGTAGTTGATGTCATCTAGAAAACCCTGGAGCTAGGAGGCGACCACCTGCTCAAGCACCTTGCCCAAAAAAGGAGGTTGGAGATCAGCCTGAAGTTGTTCAGCACCGTGGAGTCAAGGGAAACCTTTTTAAGGAGTGGACGAACCACCGCTTGTTTCAGTTGAGATGGAAAAAAACCCTGCTCCAGAGATGCATTAATGATCAACACAAACCAATCTACCAACCCCCCTCTGGCCGATTTAATTAGCCAAGACACGCAAGGGTCTAGAGCTGACGTGGTCGCCCTCACAGCACCAAGGAACTCCTCCACGGTCTCAGGAAGAACAAGACTAAAAGAATCCCACAAGTTTGGACAAGCAGATGCCTCAATCACCTCTTCTGGAACTGCAATGAAATTGGAGTCCAGCTCAAGACATATCTGAGCAATTTTGTCTGCAAAATGGTGTGCGAACTCGCAACACCGAGTTGTTGGGTTATCGAAGGTCTCCTCCACCACTGGTAGGTGAAGGAGTTCCCCGACAACCCGGAACAGCTCCAGCGATCTATTTGCTGCAGACGCTATACGGGTAGTCGTGAAAGATTCCCTGGCTGCCTGTATAGCCACGGAATACGCCTTAAGAGAGGCTTTAGCCCGTGCTTGATCAGACACATCTCAAGATTTCCTCCATTTGCGCTCTAGCCCCCTTCTCCGTGTGCTTTCACTGCCAACTCCCTGGAGAACCAGGGAGATGGCCTGTCCCGACGCAACAAGACGGGGCGTTTGGGAGTGATCGTATCTATCGCCTTGGACATCTCCCTATTATAGAGATCAACCAAGGCATCGACAGGATCACCAGGCTCCATGGCAGGAAAAACAACACAACAATACAACACCTAAAGCAAATTAAAAACAGTTAAGCAGCATGAACAACAAGCAATAAACAATACATCAAGACACTATAAAAACTGGGCCTGACCAGAGTGATGGGTACTAGGGCTGGGCGGTTTCGTTCGTTAATTTCGTAATTCGTTAATAATTCATTTTTTTTTTATAACGAAGCAATAACAAACCATTCAGGAGCAACAAAAAACGAAACGAATTTTTAAATCTATTTCGTAATTGTTTTGTAATTGTTTCGTTATTATTTCCGTATGTCTGGTGCAAGTTTTATAGTTGTTTCCCTCCCCTCTCCCTGGTTGCAAGCGGTCGGCATTTACCCCACTTCCGGGTCCCTGGCCTCTGCTTAAGTGGATCAAATTCTCCTCTCCTCCTGTCGTCACCTCACCTCGTTCCTCACTCTGGCCTGTGTGCATTGGGCAAAGAGACAGGGCAGTGCAGCACTCAGAGACCTGCCTGTTGCCTGCCTAACCTCCTGCCTTCCTGGGCAGGGGTTAAAACTGTTATGATTATTATTATTATTGAGAAGCATTGTCAAACCAGAATAGAGATTTCACCCCTCCTCTCTCTCTCTCTTTCCCCCTCTTTCCTTCTCCAAGGTTAAAACTATTATTATTATTATTATTATTATTATTATTATTATTATTAAGAATGGATGGCCATCTTTCAGTAGTGCTTTCACTGTGCCTTACATGCACGAAGGCAGAAGGGGGTTTCTTCTTCTTCTTATTATTATTATTATTGAGAAGCATTGTCAAACCAGAATAGAGATTTCACCCCTCCTCTCTCTCTCTCTTTCCCGCCTCTTTCCTTCTCCGAGGTTAAAACTATTATTTAAAACTATTATTTTCACATTGCGCAACTGCGTCCGCCATTTTAACGAATTGATTTGTTAATATTAACGAAATTTCGTAAATATCAAACTTTTTAAAAGGAAAATTTCGGAATTCTTTTAAATATCAAAACGCAAAAAACCTCAAAAAACGAATCGATTTTAGAAACAAATTTTTCCGTTGTTACCCAGGCCTAATGGGTACAAGATTAAAAGTGCTGATGTGGTAGGGGGTATGTAGGATTATAAAGTAAATGCAGTGTGCGGTGTGCAGCAATCTTAGTTCTACTAAAGTGCTTCTGCGACTTGATATTGGAGATTCCTAATCTGGGAAGGCACATCGGAACAGCCAGGTCTTCAAGTACTTTCTGAAGACTGCCAATGTAGGGGCCTGTCTAAGATCTTTTGGAAAGGTGTTCCAGAGTCAGGGGGCCACCACAGAAAAGGCCCTGTCTCAAGTCCCTTCCAAGCGCGCTTGCGACGCAGGCAGAATCACGAGCAGGGCCTCTCTGGATGAGCGAAGTGAACATGTGGGTTCATAGACGGAGATGCGGTCACACAGGTAGGATGGTCCCAAACCGTTTAGGGCTTTGAAGGTAAGCACCTGCACCTTAAATTGGGCTTGGAAGATAAACGGCAGCCAGTGGAGCACCTTGAACAGGAGGGTTGACCTTATTACGGTATATTGTTATAAGTACAGTGTGTGTGTGTTAAAGAAAACTTGCAGAAAGGCCTTGCAAACTGTTAATGATTAACTACAGCTGCAAAAGCTCAGCTCAGCAAGGCTAGACCACGCCTCTTCTATGTAACAGTTTTCTGAGGCTTTTGCAAACTGTTTTAGCAGTTGGCTGTTTGATTTGCTTGAGAGCAGAAGCAAGAAGCTCATGTTATGGTGAAGTAACCATGTACTTTTGTTATGTTCTATGATTTATAACACAGAAGATTTATTCTGTATTACTTACAGAGACTATGTAAGTGTGCCAAGCTGTTTTATTTTCAACTCTACAACCAAGAGTAAAGTTCTACTGTTTTATTTCTTCTGACTGGTCTGTGTCTTTGGCATTGGGTTTTTGGACATGTTGGACATTGCTACTGCGCAACAAATTGATTCTGCGTAACAGACTTCTCTCTGTAAGGAGCCCTGGTTAACATCCTGGCTGCTGCCCGTTGGACCAGTTGAAATTTCCGAGCCGTTTTCAAGGGCAGCCCCAGGTAGAGCGCATTGCAGTAATCCAATCTAGAGGTGACCAAGGCATGGACATGTATATTAAAAGTTTTAAAAGGTATATGGAAACAAAGTGATTTTGATGTTGTATGGGGAAAATTTGTTGTAACTGGTTTAAAAAACAAAGAAGAAAAGTTACCGTCACAAGAAGAATTGAAATTTTACGATATGTAAAAGCTGTGGCTTGATATGGGGGGAGGGGAGCACAGTGGTGGGAAAAAAAGGGAAAATGCTTAAGCAGAATAATAAGATTATATGTTGTTGTTCATTCGTTCAGTCGTCTCCGACTCTTTGTGACCTCATGGACCAGCCCACGCCAGAGCTCTCTGTCGGCTGTCACCACCCCCAGCTCCTTCAAGGTCAGTCCAGTCACTTCAAGGATGCCATCCATCCATCTTGCCCTTGGTCGGCCCCTCTTCCTTTTACCTTCCACTTTCCCCAGCATAATTGTCTTCTCTGGGCTGTCTCCTCATGATGTGGCCAAAGTACTTCAACTTTGTCACTAGTATCCTTCCCTCCAATGAGCAGTCGGGCTTTATTTCCTGGAGGATGGACTGGTTGGATCTTCTTGCAGTCCAAGGCACTCTCAGAACTTTCCTCCAAAAGCATCGATCTTCCTTCGCTCAGCCTTCCCTAAGGTCCAGCTTTCACATCCGTAGGTTACTACAGGGAATACCATGGCTTTGACTAGGCGGATCTTTGTTGCCAGTGTGATGTCTCTACTCTTTACTATTTTATCGAGATTGGACATTGCTCTCCTCCCAAGAAGTAAGCGTCTTCTGATTTCCTGGCCACAGTCTGCATCTGCAATAATCTTTGCACCTAGAAATACAAAGTCTGTCACGGCCTCCACATTTTCTCCCTCTATTTTCCAGTTGTCAATCATTCTTGTTGCCATAATCTTGGTTTTTTTGATGTTTAGCTGCAACCCAGCTTTTGCGCTTTCCTCTTTCACCTTGATTAGAAGACTCCTCAACTTCTCCTCGCTTTTGGCCATCAGAGTGGTGTCATCTGCATATCTGAGGTTGTTAATGTTTCTTCCAGCAATTTTCACCCCAGCTTTGCATTCATCAAACCCTGCACATCGCATGATGTGTTCTGCATACAAGTTAAAAAGGTTGGGTGAGAGTATGCAGCCTTGCCATACGCCTTTCCCAATCTTGAACCAGTCTGTTGTTCCGTGGTCAGTTCTTACTGTTGCTACTTGGTCCTTCCCCCTTGATATACTGTCACCTTGTCGTGGTGAGGGGGCTTGCACGTTCTGATGAACCTGTAGGCACAACAACTGGAGTCGTGCACTCCCAGGAGTGGCCGCGGGGGAGGTTCCAGACCAAGCACAGTCCGAAGACCCAAAGACCTCAACGGCGGAGCAGGCGGAAGATAACATGGTACATGTTACAACGGCTGCGAAGGCGGAAGAAGGCTGCAACAGACTGAGAAGCCACGGTCATTGTGTTAAACTACATCACCAGTGGAACCTCACTCTGTGAAGTCTGTGTGTTGATCAGTTGTGCACTGACCTCCACACATTAAAAAAACCCACGCATAGGCGTTTGCCAAAGAAAATAAAAACAAACCAACTAAAGCCCCATGGCGATCAGCGAGTGGCGACGGGGGCAGGACTGTGAAATCTGGAAGCCCCTAGTCACAGACTGGCACATGGGCGGTGGGTACGGACTCAGTCGTTCTACCTCAAGGTCCGAGGCAGTTGAGTAGTTCGGCAGCTGTATCCACGACTGAGCAGCCCTTTTGAGGACCCACTCTGCTCACCCCACATGGGGAGGGGGCTAGAAAAGGTGCCCTAAACATAGTCTGCCTCACTTATCCCTGACTGGACTGCCGCGTCCAGTGGGGTCACCACCCTGCGGCCAAAAAAGAAAAATGAACTTCGGTACGTGGAACGTACGGACTCTGATGGACAACAGTGGCAGTGAATGCCCCGAACGCAGAACTGCCATCATTGCAAGGGAGCTGGGACGCTTCAACATCGACATAGCAGCCCTTCAGGAGACCCGGAGAGCAGGAGAGGGACAGCTGAAGGAAGAAAAAGGAGGCTACACCTTCTTCTGGAAGGGACTGCCTGAAAAAGACCAAAGAATGCACGGAGTTGGCTTCGCCATCAGAAATGATCTGATGAAACATCTGTCCAAAGCACCCACTGGCATCAACGAACGACTCTCAACCCTCCAAATCGATCTTGCCAAAAACCAACAGGCAACCATCATAAGTGCCTATGCACCAACACTAGATGCTGATGAAGACATCAAGGAGAAATTCTACTGTCAGCTGGACACCGTCCTATCGGGGATACCTAAGGAGGACAAAATCCTCCTCCTGGGGGACTTTAATGCAAGAGTTGGGCAAGACTTCGACCTGTGGCCAGGGACCATAGGAAAAGACGGGGTTGGAAACAGCAACTCAAAGGGCATCCTGCTTCTCACCAAATGTGCGGAGCACAACCTTGTCATCACCAGCATGCTCTTCCGCCAGAAAAACAAGTTCAAGACATCATGGAAGCACCCCCGGTCAAAGCATTGGCACCTCTTAGACTATGTAATCACACATGCCAGAGACCGCCGTGACGTGCTCCTCACAAGAGCCATGATAGGTGCTGACGACTGCTGGACTGACCACAGGCTAATTCGATCCTCGATGGCTATCAAGATTGCTCCCAAGCGCAGACTCCAAGGAAGGAAGACAAGGCGCAAAATGAACACCCAAGCCCTTCAGGAGTCCTCCAGACGAGCCCATCTCCAAACAGCACTCAAGGACCATCTACCCACAGTACACCCCAAAAATGTTGAGGAACATTGGAACAAACTGAAAACCTCCATCATCCAAGCCTGCGAAGAAACTATTGGATACCAAAGCAAGAAACATCAAGACTGGTTTGATGAAAATGACATCGAGATTCAACAGCTAATTGACAAGAAAAGGAAAGCCTTCCAAGCATGGCAGAGAGACATCAACTGTGCTGCTAAGAAAAAGATCTATGCCAGTGCAAAAGTCAAGGTCCAAAAAAGGACAAGAGAACTCAAGAACATCTGATGGACAAAGAAGGCCAAAGAAATCCAACACCTGGCAGATACCCATAATGCTCAGGGATTTTTCAAAGCCACAAAGGTCATCTACGGACCAAGAAACCATGGCATACAGCCTCTACGCTCATCAGATGGAACCAAACTCCTGAAGGACCAAAATTCAATTGCACTATGTTGGAAAGAACACTACCAAAGCCTCCTGAACTGCAGCTCCAATGTGGCCGAAGAGGTCCTCTCACAAATCCCACAACAACAAACCAGGGATGAGCTTGCAGCACTGCCTAGTTTGGAAGAAGTCAGCAATGCCATCAGCCAACAGAAGAATAACAAAGCCAGTGGATCAGATGGGATCCCTGCTGAAATCTTTAAAGAGGGAGGACCTGAGCTGACACACCAACTCCACCAGCTCATAGAAAAAGTGTGGGTGACCGAGAAAATCCCAGCAGATTTCAAGGACGCCACCATCATCACCCTCTTCAAAAAAGGGGAAAGAACAGACTGCGGAAACTATCGAGGTATCTCCCTTCTAACCTCCGCTGGGAAAATCCTCGCAAGAATCCTTGCAAACTGCCTTCTGCCCCTCTCAGAAGACACCCTCCCAGAATCCCAGAATGGCTTCCGCCACTCCAGAGGAACTGTGGACATGATCTTCACTGCACGACAGCTCCAAGAAAAATGCAGGGAACAAAACCAACCTCTGTACATGGCATTCATCGACCTTGCAAAGGCATTCGACACAGTGAATCGCAGCGTTCTCTGGACCATCCTCCACAAAATTGGGTGCCCTAACAAATTTGTGAACATCCTGTGGCTCCTCCATGATGACATGATGGCAACAGTCTTGGACAGCAATGGCTCCCAAAGTGACCCATTTAAAGTGGAATCCGGTGTCAAACAGGGATGTGTTATCACCCCAACTCTATTCTCCATCTTCATCGCTATGATACTTCACCTTGTTGATGGGAAGCTTCCCACCGGAGTGGAAATAATCTATTGGACAGATGGCAAGCTATTTAACCTCAGCAGACTGAAAGCCAAAACCAAGGTTACAACAACATCTGTTATAGAACTCCAGTATGCTGATGACAATGTCGTCTGTGCACATTCAGAAGAAGATCTACAAGCCACTCTAAACACCTTCGCAGAAGCATACGAGAAGCTCAGCTTGTCACTGAACATTGAGAAAACCAAGGTGCTGTTCCAGCAGTCACCAGCCAATCCCTCTCCAATGCCAGTAATACAGTTTAATGGTGTAACATTAGAAAACGTGGACCATTTCCGCTACCTTGGCAGCCACCTCTCCACCAAAGTCAACATCGACGCCGAAATACAACACCACCTGAGCTCTGCAAGTGCAGCATTTTCCAGAATGAAGCAGAGAGTGTTTGAGGACCGGGACATCCGTAGGGAGACCAAGGTGCTTGTCTATAGAGCTATTGTCCTCCCAACCCTGCTATATGCCTGTGAGACATGGACTGTCTACAGACGTCACATGCAACTCCTGGAATGATTCCATCAGCGCTGCCTCCGGAAAATCCTGCAAATCTCCTGGGAAGACAAGCGGACAAACGTCAGTGTGCTGGAAGAAGCAAAGACCACCAGCATTGAAGCGATGGTCCTCCAACATCAACTCTGCTGGGCCGGCCACTTTGTCCGGATGCCTGACCACCTTCTCCCAAAGCAGTTGCTCTACTCTGAACTTAAGAACGGAAAACGGAACGTTGGTGGACAGGAAAATAGATTTAAAGATGGGCTCAAAGCCAACCTTAAAAACTCTGGCATAGACGCTGAGAACTGGGAAGCCCTGGCCCTTGAGCGCTCCAGCTGGAGGACAGCTGTGACCAGCAGTGCTGCAGAATTTGAGGCACGAGTGGAGGGTTAAAGAGAGAAACATGCCAGGAGGAAGGCGCGTCAAGCCAACCCCGACCGGGACTGCCTTCCACCTGGAAACCAATGCCCTCACTGCGGAAGAAGATGCAGAGCAAGAATAGAGCTCCACAGCCACATACGGACCCACAAGGAAATCCATAATGGAAGACCATCTTACTCGTCCAACGAGGGGATCGCCTAAGTACTTGGTCCTTGTACAGATTCCTCAGGAGAGACAAGGTGGCTTGGTATGCCCATTCCTCCAAGAACTTGCCACAATTTATTATGATCCACACAATCAAAGGCTTTAGAATAGTCGATGAAGCAGAAATAGATGTTTTTCTGAAACTCCCTGCCTTTCTCCATTATCCAGCAGATATTGGCAATCTGGTCTCTCGTTCCTCTGCCTGTTCTAAACCCAGTTTGAACGTCTGGCAACTCTCACTCCGTGTATTGTGGAGTCTTCCTTGCAGGATCTTGAACATTACCTTACTGGCATGAGAAATAAGGGCCACTGTACGGAAGTTTGAGCAGTCTTTCGCATTTCCCTTTTTTGGTATGGGTAAGTTTATTTTTTCCACTCTGATGGCCATTCTTGTGTTTTCCATATTTGCTGGCATATGGCATGCATCACCTTGACAGCATCATCTTTTAAGATTTTAAACAGTTCAGCTGGGATCTCGTCGTCTCCTGCTGCCTTGTTGTTAGCAATGCTTCTTAAGGCCCATTCAACCTCACTCCTCAGGATATCTGGTTCTAATTCATTCACCACACCGTCAAAACTATCCTCGATATTATTATCCTTCCTATACAGATCTTCTGTATAGTCTCGCCACCTTCTCTTGATCTCTTCAGCTTCTGTTAGGTCCCTGCCATCTTTGTTTCTTATCATACCAATTTTTGCCTGAAATTTACCTCCAATGTTTCTAATTTTCTGGAAGAGGTCTCTTGTCCTTCCTATTCTGTTGTCTTCTTCCACTTCCATGCATTGCTTATTTAAAAATAGTTCCTTATCTATTCTGGCTAACCTCTGGAATTGCGCATTTAACTGGGCATATCTCCCCTGATCACTGTTTCCTTTTGCTTTCCTCCTTTCTTGGGCTACTTCCAGTGTCTCCTCAGACAACCATTTTGCCTTCTTGGTTTTCTTTTTCTTTGGGACGTACTTTGTTGCCGCCTCCTGAACAATGTCGTGGACTTCAGTCCATAGTTCTTCTGGGACTCTGTTTACTAAATCTAGTCCTTCAAATCTGTTCTTCACTTCCACTGTATATTCGCTAGGAATGTTAGTAAGATCATATCTAACTGGTCTGTGTGTTTTCCCTGATCTCTTTAGTTTTATTCTAAACTGAGCAATAAGAAATTCATGATCTGAGCTACAGTCAGCCCCAGGTCTTGTTTTCACCGACTGGATGAATGTCCGCCACCTTTGGCTGCAAAGGATGTAGTCAATCTGATTTTGGTGTGGACCATCTGGTGAGGTCCATGTATAAGGCCATCTTTTAGGTTGTTGGAAGAGAGTATTCGTTATACACAGCGAGTTTTCCTGGCAAAATTCTATCAGCCTGCGTTCCATTTCATTTTGTTCTCCCAGACCATGCTTGCCTGTGATCCCAGTTGTCATTTGACTTCCCACCTTGGCATTCCAGTCTCCTGTAATGAAAATAATGTCTCTTTTTGGTGTATTATCCAGTAGGTCCTGCAGATCCTCATAGAACTGATCTACTTCTGTTTCTTCAGCAGCTGTGGTTGGGGCGTATATTTGGATCACTGTGATGTTGAAAGGCTTTCCTTGCACTCGAATTGAGATCATACTATCATTTTTTGTATCCAAGCACTGCTTTAATGAATTTCTTATTAATTATGAAGGCTACTCCATTTCTTTGATGTTCCTCTTGTCCACAGTAGTAGATCTGGTGGTCATCTGATGTGAAGTGGCCCATTCCAATCCATTTCATTTTTCGCTGACCCCCAGAATATCTATCTTTAGTTCGCTGACCCCCAGAATATCTATCTTTAGTCTTGACATCTCACCAATAACAACATCCAATTTACCCTGGCTCATAGATCTTACATTCCAGGTTCCTATGGTGTGTTGAACTTTAGAGCATCGGATTCGTCGTTCACCTCCAGTACTGTTGGCCGCTAGCCTTCCTTTCGGCTTTGAGCTACCTGCATCATCACATCTGGGGCTAGTTGAACTTATCCTCTGCTCCTCCCCAGTAGCATTTTGGCCATCTTCCGACCTGGGAGTCTCATCTTTCGATGGCATACCGACATATCTCTGGTTGTACTGGTCCATTTAGTTTTCTTGGCAAGGATACTGGGGTGATTTGCCATTGCCTTCCCCAGGGATCACGCTTGGTCTGACCTCTCTGCCATGACCGTCCCATCTTGGGTGGCCCTTCACGGTTTCACTCATGACATCATTGAGGTGCTCAAGCTCCAGCGCAACGACAAGGCGGAGATCCTTTGCTGGAGGAAGCAGTGCTAGGGGCAGTGAATAACAGGTTCTAATCCAGATATTAAAGGAGACTCTCTACATCCCAAAATAGGCTCAGCATATTGGATTGCTCTTTGACAGTCAAGACCTGAGAGCTTCTAGCCTCCTCTACATCAAACAGAAACTAGAAGTCTCATCATTCAAAGAAATTGTCTCTTTGTAAACACAGTGTTGGGTGTCCTGCCTCCCCAAGCACAAGGCAGCTTTTGGGGACCCAGGCAGTCAGTGCAATGCTCCTGGCACTGCCCACAAAGGATACCCAGTATGTCCATCATCCCCGTGTCCAAGCAATCACGAATCTGTTCAAATTCAGACCACAGGTTGCTGGAACAGGTCTTCCTGCAAAGAAACCCAATCTTGCTGCAGCTGCATTGGTTACCAATTGAGCACCAGATCACTTTCAAAGTGATGGTACTCACCTTTAAGGCCTTGCATGGTCTGGGGCCGGTGTACCTGAGGGACCGCCTCACCCCCTACCAACCCCAGAGATCCCTCCGTTCTGAAGACCAAGATTTTTTGGAAATTCCCAGTGTCAAGACCTTGCGTCTTACAGCAACCAGTCTATGAGCATTTGCAGCAGTGGCACCATTACTCTGGAATACTCTGCCACCTGAAGTCCGTGCCTTGCGGGACTTATCAGCTTTCCGCAGGGCATGTAAGACATACTTGTTTTGACAGGCCTTTGATCTTTGATATTGCTGTTTTTAAATTGTTTTAAATTGTTTTTAAATTGTGTTCGATTTTAGCCTGTTCTTGTAAGTCGCTCCGAGCCCCATAAGTTTGAATAATAAATAAATAAATAAATAAATAAATAAATAAATAAATAAAATATAGAAGTAAATGTCATAATCAGCAGAAACTTATATGTGGTGAAACTGGGATAAACTTCTATTCTTAGGATGGCACAAGATTGCAGAGTCAGAATTTTAGATTCAAAAATATTTATTGAAGTAGAAGACATAGTCTAGGTAGAAAAGTTATTGGAGCTACCTAGCTTATTAAATCTCATCTAAGAAAGGTAACAGGTAAAAGGTTTTTTAAAAAAAATCAATGCAGCTATATTTTGCCTAAAGAAAGGCAAAATGCGTCTTCACTGGAAGGAAGAAAAGGCAGAAGAGACAATGGTGGACACCACATGGTCAACCAAAGGCAACAGAACTTAAAGAGGAAGTTCCCTCCAGAATTCCATTCCTGTATCAACAAAAGAGGAGGGGAGAGACAGTGGCTAGCAGGAGGAGTGAAAAAAAGCCCTTTTGGGAAACATGCATAGTAAATGGAGAAGGAATCCCTCAACCAAATCTTATCTCTAGTCTAGCTACTCATTGAGGTCTGGAAACCTGATGACACAAGAGACTTGTGCAGTCCAGGGATGACACCCAACAAGACTGAACTAACACACACCCTTTGAAATGCCAAAGGCGAGAAGAGAAAGAGCTATGCCAGATTTTGTACCCTCACCAACCTGCCTTCTTCTCTCCAGCCTTCCTTGAAAACAAAGCAAAGTTACTCATAGGACTGTTTAATACCCTCCTGCAAAACACACACACCAAACTCAGCAAGTCCTGAAGCCACACAAAAATCACAGTGGGTGCAACTGCTGCTCCTTTTAGCCTGCTGAAGACCAATGGGAGGCAGGACCCACAAGTGACCCCCACCCAAATGGAGATATCCCACTGCCTGCCCACTTGCCTTCTGCCCAGGAAGGCTGCCGCCCCTTAGCGTGCACTCACCTGGTCATGTTGCTGAAGGGTGCTGAAGTCCCTGGCTTCCACAAGCTTCTTGACTCACTCCACGTCCTGCTCCTCCAGCCTGTAGTTTAGGTCCCCAAACCACAAGACCACACTGAAAAGCAGGCAAGAAGACCCCCGGTGGGCCACACTGCCAGGCAAGAGCCAGCCCTGATTCCAGTGCCACCCAGGACCTCCCCTCCCATATCCCCCCGGCTGCCTCTCACTCGTGCTTGGCAATGGTGAGGGCAGGGAGTCCAGATTCCAGTTGCCCGAAGACCATGCTATAACGATCAATACAATCAATCCCGCATCGCTGCCACCAATTATAAAGATCTATTCAGATCACTAATCAATGCTGCCATCAATACTAAGAGCGACCATCAATTGTCAAGGGTTACCCAAATTTTAAAAGGCTTATTTACTTTGAAAGTATGCTTTTGTGATCTTCAAACTTTGAGGCACACTTGAGTCAGGTTTTGATGAACAATAATCAACAAAGTTTATTATTTAGAATGGGTACAAATGCTTCAACATCTTGGCTGTTACAGAAAGTTGTGTCTTAAAAGTGTGATGGTTACAAGAATAATTCTGTTTTTGTTACTTAAGAGATTCTTCTCTCCCTCCACACAAGAATACTGACAGGATAGTTTGACAGTAATTCTTGAAGCAGCACAGATAGTCCTAACTTGAATCTATCTACTTCCCAGCTATCTTCCTAATAGCTGTTAGCTTACTACTAGCTATCCCCGCTAGTAACTCTGGCCAAACTCAGGCCTTTCTCTCTCTTTAACCCTCTCAAAACAAAACAAGAATCCTAACAGGACTGAATCTCTGTCAGAAATTCTTCAGTAGCCCAGATAATCTTAATCCTAGTTCTATCCTGCTACTACCCAGCTATACTCCTAATAGCTGTCAGTTTGCTTTAGCTACCCTGCTGGCAAACTTCTGGTTAGGCCTTTGCCTTTTTCTTCTGCCCCTTGACACCAAACTCCTAAACACCCCTTCTCTTCAAACCCCAAAACCCAACAAATTCTCTATAACTTAAAACGCTCCTTTTTCCTCAGAGTCTCCTAAACTCTGCCCCCTTTTTCTCCACCAATCCCGGCCATTCCCTGCTGGCTTCTTGACTAGGCCACGCCCCCTGCTCTGAAACTCTCTAAGATGGCGTCTTCCCTACTCTAAAATGGCCGCTGATGCTTTGCCTTGCCCATTAATTATCTTTCTGGACCTACAGGCTTTTCCAGGCCCTGCACCCTGGCTTCTAATAAGGTAAGAGCTATTTACACATGCGGGCACCGATGTCACAGAAGTCCTGGTTGCGCCTCTCATATTCTGCTGCATGGGCAGCCAGGTGGGCATTGACTAGGCAGATGGAGGTGCTGTGGAGCTTGAAGTGGATGCCTACCCTGCCCTTGTTGCCCTGAGGGAGGGAAGGAGGGGGGACTGAGAGGGGAAGGCAGCCCTCCTCACATTTTATTTATTTATTTACTGCATTTATAAACCGCTTTTCACACCCCTAAGGGGGCTCAAAGTGGTATTTGTAAAGATCAAAAGACATGGATGTTCCACTGTGCATTTGATTAGAAGGTTTCCCCAGAAATTTTTGGCTCCCAGATATGACCCAATTTTCAATCTCTGCACTTTACTACTGCCCCCTGCTTAGAGATGTAGTGCTCCACCTTATATTGCCCGTTACTCCCAATTTTTGTCTTGCACTTGATCTATCAACCCTTTCACACAACTGGCCCCTCACCCATTCCCAGTACTGCATTGTTTTCTCAGGTTACTGGTTGTCTGTTTGATAGTTGTTTTATATTGTGGCATGTCATTATTTTTTTATTTTGCATATTGCTGTTTTTATTAATTTTAATGTAGTTAAACTATGTTTGAATGGGCTTGTCCCACTGTAAGACGCCCCGAGTCCCTTTGGAGAGATGGAGGTGGGATACAAAATTAAAATTATTATTATTATTATTATTATTATTATTATTATTATTGGGTTGTTGTAGGTTTTTTCGGGCTGTATGGCCATGGTTTAGAGGCATTCTCTCCTGATGTTTTGCCTGCATCTATGGCACGCATCCTCAGAGGTAGTGAGGTCTGTTGGAACTAGGAAAAATGGTTTATATATCGGTGGAATGACCAGGGTGGGACAAAGGACTATTTTCTGCTGGAGCTAGGTGTGAATGTTTCAACTGACCACCTTGATTAGCATACAATGGGCTGACTGTGCCTGGAGCAAACTTTTGTTGAGAGGTAATTAGATGTCCCTGCCTGCTTCCTCTCTGTTGTTGTGCTGTTGCAATTTTAGAGTTTTTTAATACTGGTAGCCAGATTTTGTTCATTTTCAGTGTTTCCTCCTTTCTGTTGAAATTGTCCACATGCTTGTGTATTTCAATGGCATCTCTGTGTAGTCTGACATGGTGGTTGTGAGAGTGGTCCAGCATTTCTGTGTTCTCAAATAAAATGCTGTGTCCAGGTTGGTTAATCAGTTGCTCTGCAGGAACATGAAGGCACTGCAGACTACTTCAACCAGAGAAATCAGCCATAGCAGAGCACCTGATGAACCAACAGTGGTCTATAAGGATTTTATCCCCATGATCAGGTGCCCCATCCCACAGTCATCTTCCTTTGAGTGTATCGGAATTAGGATTGGTGACCGGGACAGGATAGGAATTCTGTTAGTGTACCGACCACCCCGCTGCATGGCAGTCTCCCTACCTGAGCTAGCAGGGGTGGTCTCGGACATGGCTTTGAACTCCCAACGGCTTTTAGTCCTGGGAGATTTCAATGTCCATGCCAAGGCTCCCCCAACAGGTGCAGCTAAGGACTTTATGGTTGCCACGGCAACCATGGGCCTGTCCCAATTAGTATCTGGTCCCACCCATAGTGCTGGGCACACACTGGACTTGGTCTTTTGTCAGGGATGGTGTAAAGACGTATCAATGCCACCAATAAAATGTAAAGACGTGCGTTAATCCCACCAAATGGGACCACCAAAAATGTAAGAAAGTTCCTAGACTGCTATTAAATTAAACTGCCACCAATATGTTTAGAGATGCTGGTCTTAAAGTCTCTGTTTATCCCTATTTGCGTTGTGAGGTAACTTTGGTAGAGTGGAATGCACCGAACGTAAAATCAATGGAGGAGGCAGGTTTAAAGTACAAAGAGAACAAGTTTATTGTTAAACAAAGCATAATTGTTGCAATATTGAGATGTTGAGCTTGGCATATGCTTGATGGTTACAATATGGCTTGGTTGAGATACATTCAGGCTTTAGATGTTACAATCTTATAAACTCCTTCTACAGTGAAGTGCTTTATTATTTCAGTGTTCCTTGTTGTGAATATTCTCACTGTTTGTCCTATACCGGATCAAACCACTGATCTCCAGTCTTCCACTACTGGCGATCCTAAAACCCCCTCTGTTAGATTCTTTTTATCTCAAGCAATCTAACGAGGTTTCACCTTCAGCTCCTTTGCTGAAGAAATATTCACAAATACTAAGAACTAACTGAATTTACACTGCTTCACACCACAGAGCCCTAACTGACTCTGTCCTCTTCTCAGGGTCTCTTCCTCCTGACTAAACTACTTTTCCAGAGTCCCTACTTGACTCTGCCCTCTTCTCAGGGTCTCTTCCTCCTGACTGAAAATTAACTGTCACTTTCAAACCTTTTTCTCCTTAAGCTCCGCCCACCTCCTCTTCTGCCTTGTCACCATGGCAACCTATTTCTCACAGCTAGGCCATGACAACCAATGTAAAACATAAATACAGTTTAAACACAGTATAATAAACACTTTATAATAAACATATCTCTACACCTTCCCCCCCAGAAAAATTATTTTTTGGACCATTCTCAATCCTAGAATGGCAAAAATAATTCCACATATTATTCAACAATATATACATATACATCAATTCTGAAAGGGAAACATATTATGGTTAAATACATTTCAATTACATATATATACAAACCTTTAACCTATGGAATCCTAGATAAGGCGTCCGCAACTATGTTTCATTTACCTGAAACATGTTTAATTTCAAATATAAAATCCTGTAAACACAAACTCCATCTTAACAATTTGTTATTCGTACCTTTCACATTATCTAACCATTTTCATTTGTTGACATACTACATTCATCGGAATGCCATTTTTTACTTGAAACTTCTACAACTTCTCTACGCTGTGGTTGGGACAATCCTATGTTCATATCTACCCGATCTAAATTTTTGTACTGTTCACGATCACCCTCCCAAAAAGAAAAGGGACCGGATTCCTCTTCCGAAACAAGTTGGGAGATAAAAATAAAACTTCATCTCCGATGTTGAAGATCTTTGGTTTAGCAGTAGAGTCATAATAGTCTTTTTGTCTCTGCTGAGCCGCAAGTAAATGTTCTTGAGCAATGTCTCTAGCTAGCTGCATTGTTGCTTGAAGATCCTTTAAATACTCCGACACTGGAACTGGATCTGTCGCCGGACTTTCTTCCCAATATTCTCTTATCAGGTCTAACGGACCACGAGCTTTCCTCCCATATAGCAATTCAAATGGACTGTAGCCAGTACTGTCATGAGGGACGGTCCTGTAGGCGAATAGCAGTTGTTGCAATTTGACATCCCAGTCATATGGTTTCTCTTGACTGTAAGACTTTATCATTTTGACTAAAGTCTTGTTCATATTTTCAACTAGTCCATTTGTCTGTGGATGATAAGCTGTTGAAGTCAGGTGTCTAATACCACATAACTCAAGTAACTTCGACATAAGTCTGGAAGTGAATTGGGTTCCCAAATCTGAAACCAATTCTCTAGGATAACCAGTTCTTCCCCAAATGGATAACAGGGCATTTGCAATTGTTGTTGTCTCGATGTTAGTCAGAGCTACAGCCTCTGGATATCTTGTGGCGTAGTCAATCATGGTTAAAATGTATCGGTAACCACGTCTGCTTGGTTTACAAAGAGGACCCACTATATCAATGCCTACTCTGTAAAATGGTTCTCCAATTATTGGCATAGGGATCATAGGAGCTTTAACTTTATCCCTTCCAGTACTCAATCTCTGGCAGATGTCACAAGACTGGCAAAACTCTTTGATCCTCTGGAACATGCCAGGCCAATAAAAGTTCTTAGTGATTCTCTTCGTGGTTTTCCTCACACCCAAATGTCCACCTTGAGGGTTTTCGTGTGCCACCCTCATCAGCTGTTCTCTAAAACTTTGAGGCACAACAATTTGACTACATGTTACTGATCCTTCTGTCGAGTTCACACTTCTGGTTTCTCTATATAAGACACCATTCTTTAACACAAACTCGGAGGGCTGTTCTTTTGCCGATACTGTGGGGTTTTGAGCTAAAGCGAATAGAGGTTTAAGAGAAACATCGGCTCCTTGTTCCTGCAGAATCTCTTCAACTCCTCCCGTCCTCTTAACAAGCTCAGCAACCGTAGCGCTGGATTCCGGACTCTCATCCCCATCTTGTTGTATGGCAAAACACAGGGCTTTTTGTTCAGGGCTTTCGTTGTTACATTCTTTCTCCTCACACGCCATCCTCCAGTTTTCAATCTCCTTAGCCAAATCATTTCCAATTAAACATTTGTATGGTATGTCAGGACTGACTGCAAAATCCCACATACTCTTCCATCCTTCATATTCTATTGGCAAAGTCACCACTGCTGTTGGTATCGCAGGTCCTAAACCTTTTAATCTTATTTCAGAGGTTGGCTGCTGAAATTTCTGAGGTATTATTTCGGGGTGCACTATACACACTTCGGAACCTGTATCTCTAAGTCCTTTCCTGTCTTTGTTGTCAATACAAATGGTTTCTAAGTAATCCTTAGATGAGCTGCCTGACAAGATGAACAAACATTGTTTCTCTTGAGGCTCTGAGCCTGAACTCTCCTTTGAAACAGTATCTGGTTCTGCCTTTGGTGTTTCTTTCATTTTATTCACAAAGAGGGTTGTTTTCTCTTTCCTTAACAGGGGACATTGATATTTTATATGGTCCAATTTTCCACATTGAAAGCACCGTCTTTTTACCTCAGGAGCAGTTTGTCTTGTTACACACTGCCTCCTATAGATGGTGTTTTCTAAGTCAGAACCCTTTTCTTGCTGTGGGCGCGTTTGTTGTGGATGAAATGGCTGCCTGTTTGTTCTTTTGTCACTTGGAAGATCTTCCCTTTTGAATCCTTCTTTTAAGGTTGTTATTTGATCTGCCATAACCGCTGCCTCTACAATAGTGGATGGCTTGCGATCTTGAATCACCCAGCGAATATCATAAGGCACTAATTGAAAAAACTGTTCCAGCTTTAAAAGTTCCCTCAGCTGTTGATAATCTTCCACCTCAGACGTCCTTATCCAACTATCGAACAGTTGAGACAATCTAGAGGCCACCTGAGCAAAACTTTGAGTTTTATCTTTCTTTAATGTCCTGAACTTAAATCTGTAATATTCAGGAGTCAATCTAAACTCTTGTTGAATCTGTTTCTTAAACAAATCATAGTCTCCATAAGACTCCTCAGGCATCTGTCCATAAATCTGCAACAGTTTCCCACTTATCTGAGGCCTTAGGTATGTCATCCATTTTTCCTTAGCCAACCCAAAATCTCGACAACATCTCTCAAAAGATATTAGGAATTTCTCTGGGTCATCGTCCTTGGTAAATTTTGGGAATTTCTTTGTCAAATCTGGGCTATCCACTCCAGATCTCCCTTCCTGGATATCACTGGATGTTTGAGACAAAGCCAATCTTTGCTTCTGCAGCTCAAACTCCATTCTCTTCAATTCTAACTCCTGTTCTCTATCTCTTTGTCTTTCTTTTGCCTCCATTTCCAGTTCTCTCTCTCTTTGTCTTTCTTTTGCCTCTATTTCCAATCGTTTCATCTCTAACTTGTACTTAAAAGCCATTTCTGACATAGGCACTGGCTCTGTCTCTGCCTCAGAGCCCGAACTTTCTTCTTGGTCTCCCTCTCTTTCCTCAGCCAGCTTTCTCTGCCGCCTGGTAGCCATGTTGTTGGAATATGGCTTTTACCTCACAACTTATTTTTAAAGTAACTTTTACCTCACAACTTATTTCTAAATCAAACTTAAGGCACTCGATCAGTTGTTACACGAATCCCGTCGTCTGCCACCAAAAATGTAAAGACGTATCAATGCCACCAATAAAATGTAAAGACGTGCGTTAATCCCACCAAATGGGACCACCAAAAATGTAAGAAAGTTCCTAGACTGCTATTAAATTAAACTGCCACCAATATGTTTAGAGACGCTGGTCTTAAAGTCTGTTTATCCCTATTTGCGTTGTGAGGTAACTTTGGTAGAGTGGAATGCACCGAATGTAAAATCAATGGAGGAGGCAGGTTTAAAGTACAAAGAGAACAAGTTTATTGTTAAACAAAGCGTAATTGTTGCAATATTGAGATGTTGAGCTTGGCATATGCTTGATGGTTACAATATGGCTTGGTTGAGATACATTTAGGCTTTAGATGTTACAATCTTATAAACTCCTTCTACAGTGAAGTGCTTTATTATTTCAGTGTTCCTTGTTGTGAATATTCTCACTGTTTGTCCTATACCGGATCAAACCACTGATCTCCAGTCTTCCACTACTGGCGATCCTAAAACCCCCTCTGTTAGATTCTTTTTATCTCAAGCAATCTAACGAGGTTTCACCTTCAGCTCCTTTGCTGAAGAAATATTCACAAATACTAAGAACTAACTGAATTTACACTGCTTCACACCACAGAGCCCTAACTGACTCTGTCCTCTTCTCAGGGTCTCTTCCTCCTGACTAAACTACTTTTCCAGAGTCCTATCTGACTCTGCTCCGCCTCTCAGGGTCTCATCCTCCTGACTGAGTTACTCTCTCAGAGTCCCTACTTGACTCTGCCCTCTTCTCAGGGTCTCTTCCTCCTGACTGAAAATTAACTGTCACTTTCAAACCTTTTTCTCCTTAAGCTCCGCCCACCTCCTCTTCTGCCTTGTCACCATGGCAACCTATTTCTCACAGCTAGGCCATGACAACCAATGTAAAACATAAATACAGTTTAAACACAGTATAATAAACACTTTATAATAAACATATCTCTACAGATGGGATGAAGGTGATGGGGTGGAGGAGCTGACCATCGCTCCATTGCCATGGACCGATCACCACCTGATCATGTTTAGACTAACTGGGCCTCTTACCCTCGCAAGGGTGGTGGACCCATTAGAATGGTCCGCCCCAAGAGACTTATGGATCCAAATGGTTTCTTGTGGCTCTTGGGGAGTTTCCCACCTCCTTGGCTAGTGATTCTGTCGATGCTCTGGTCTCTCACTGGGACAGTGAGATGACTAGGGCAATTGACACAATTGCTCCGGAGTGCCCCCTCTCAAGCAACAGAGCTAAACCGACTCCTTGGTTCACTGAGGAGCTGGCAGCGATGAAGCGAGAGAAGAGGAGGCTAGAGTGCGTGTGGCGTCAGGAGCCTACCAAATTAACCCAAACATGTCTGAATACCTTTCTAAGGTCCTACGGCATGACAATAGCGGCAGCACAGAAACTATTTCTTGCAGCCAATATTGCATCCACAAAGAATCATCCAGCTAAGCTATTCCGAGTCGTCAGAGGACTATTAAATGCGCCTAAGCGCGAGATCCCTGACGACACAGTGGCTCACTGTGAAGCATTTGCTCGGTTCTTTGCGGATAAAGTTGTATTAATCCGGTCTGACTTTGACGCTATGTTAACTGCAGTCTCTGAGTATGTAACACGAACACCTGCTTGTCCGGTTTTATTGGATTCATTTCAATTGGTTCAGCTTGAGGATGTGGACAGGATCCATGGAGAAGTGAGACCCACCACATGCATCCTAGACCCCTGCCCATCCTGGCTGATAAAGGAAGCCAGAGGGGGATTGACAGAGTGGGTAAAGGTGGTGGTTAACGCCTCCTTACAGAAAGGAAAGTTTCCAGCGAGCTTAAAACAAGCTGTTATAAAACCGCTGTTGAAAAAGCCATCACTGGACCCCACTCGATTCGACAACTATTGGCCAGTATCCAATCTCCCCTTTTTGGGCAAAGTCGTGAAACATGTGGTGGCAACACAACTCCAGGGATTTCTGGTAGACACTGATTATCTAGATCCGGCACAGTCTGGCTTTAGGCTGGGACATGGAACTGAAACAGCCTTGGTCGCCTTGGTAGATGATCTTCGCCGGGAGCTTGACAGGGGGAGTGTGTCCCTGTTAGTTCTGCTGGACCTCTCAGCAGCCTTCGATACCGTTGACCACGGTATCCTACTGGGACTTCTCGAGGATATGGGACTTGGGAGTACTGCATTGCAGTGGCTCCGGTCCTTCCTCAAGGGACGGTCTCAGAAGGTGTTACTGGGTGACACCTGTTCTGCCCCACAACCATTGTCGTGTGGGGTCCCACAGGGATCAATTCTGTCCCCGATGTTGTTTAACATCTACATGAAGCCACTGGGAGAGATCATTCGGAGTTTCGGACTAAGATGTTATCTCTACGCAGATGATGTCCAAATCTGTCACTCCTTCTCACCTGTCACCAAGGAGGCTGTCTAGACCTTGAACTGGTGTTTAGCCACTGTATCGGACTGGATGAGAGCTAACAAATTGAAATTGATAGAGATCCTACTGGTCAGTCGAAAGGCTGAACAGGGCATAGGGTTACAGCCTGTGTCAGATGGGGTTACACCCCCCCTGAAGACACAGGTTCGCAGCTCGGGAGTGATCCTTGACTCAATGCTGAGCCTGGAACCCAGGTCTCAGCGGTGGCTGGGAGAGCTTTTGCACAATTAAAACTTGTGCACCAGCTGCACCCGTACCTTGGGAAGTCGGATCTGGCCACGGTGGTCCACGCTCTTGTTACATACCGAATAGATTACTGCAATGCGCTCTACGCGGGATTGCCTTTGAAGACTGTTCAGAAACTTCAATTAGTCCAACGGGGGGTGGCTAGATTACTCACCGGAGCATCATACAGGGAGCATACCACCCCCCTGCTATGTCAGCTCCACTGGCTGCCAATCCAGTTCTGAGCACAATTCAAAGTGCTGGTTTTGACCTACAAAACTCTTTACGGTTCCGGCCCAGCATATCTGTCCAAACGTATCTCCTTCTATGTCCCACCTCAGAGTTTAAGATCTGCTGAGGGGGCCCTGCTCTCAGCCCCACCTTTATCACAAGCGAGACTGGTGGGGACGAGGGACAGGGCCTTCTCGGTGGTGGCTCCTCGCCTGTGGAATGCACTCCCCGGGGAAATTACCACATCAACATCCCTCCTCTCCTTCAGGAAGAAGCTAAAAACCTGGATGTGGGACCAGGCCTTCGGGTAAGCTGGCAAATCGACAAAGACAACTAATAATGACCAGAGTAGGAAAGGACAATGACAATGCTAAATGGTTTACGGACTTGGATTTGGTGAACACTGACCATAAGATGTTTTTATTGCTGCTAGTATACTGTCTGATTGTTTTAATCAGTTATAACTGTGATATTATGTGGTAAATTTATGTATTATATATTGCATTGTATGTTGTAATTGTTAGGCATCGAATTGTGCCTTTTGTAAGCCGCCTTGAGTCCCCCCTAGGGTGTTGAGAAGGGCGGGGTAGAAGCACCCCAAATAAATAAATAATAAATAAACCTGGGCACAGCATTTTATTTGAGAACACAATTTGCCATGGATCCCTCCCAGACAGCCATGGCAGGACCCCTTCCATGGGATCTCCCTCCCTGCCCCTCTCCAGCCTAGTGTAGAAGGTGCCACTTGGGGAGGGGGCTGCTCACCATCCTCCCCATGATGACGGTGCCAACCATCTCTGCCTCCACTTCAGAGATGTTCACCCAACAAACCCTCCTCCTTCCTCTCTTTCAAGGGAATGCTCCCAACCAATGCCGGGGGAGAGAAGGTCCGATTCACCCAGAGTGGGGGGTTCACTGTCCAAGGCGACTGTGGGAGAGACAGAAGGTGGGCAAAGGTCAGCGGTCCCAGGGATCCTGCTCTGAGCCCCCCCCCCCATCACCCATCCTGTTGGACACAGATGGCCTTGATAATAAGCCAGACCCTCCCCTGCCCGATTGACATTATCAGCATTCGCCATGTACATATTAATAATAATAGTAATAATAACAATGTTACCCTCCTCGAGGGAGAAGCCTTCCTGCAGGCGGAGGACCTGGGTGGAGATGGCTGGGCGGCAGGCGCAGAAGATGCAAAGCCTGAGGGGGAGGGGCTGGTGAGGGGAGGGGCAAGAACAACCATGATCCCCCTCCCCTCTCCTCTCTGCCCCCTCTCCTTGGCCTAAGGCAGGCATGGGCAAACTTGGACCGTTGTTTTGAACTTCAACATTCCTATCAGCCTCAAACTCCACTTATTATGCTTATTGTATACTAGCCGTCCCCTGCCACGCGTTGCTGTAGACCTGTCTGTTTATATGTGCTTGGTGTGTGTATAGTGTCTATATGTGTGTGTGTATATATATTTGTGTATATGTGTATATACGTGTGTTTGCGTATATATGTGTGTGTGGTTTTGTGTATGCATTGTAATGTTTATTTTATTTTATTTTTAGGCTTTTTAAGTCTCTTCTGCTGTGTTTTCAGTGTTTTTATGAGTGATGGTAACTTGTTGGCATGTTACATGTATTGTGTGCAAATTTGTCAATTCGTCCAGTGGGTTTTTGAGTTATGTTAATCTCACAAATTAACATTACATTTTTATTTAGATAGATATCACACCTCTAGATTAAATATATAATGCCAGTATCAGTGTCCACACCAGGCATAGGCCAACTTGGGCCCCCCGGGTGTTTTGGACTTCAACTCCCACCATTCCTATCAGCCTCAGGCCTCTTCCTTTTAAGCGGCTGAGGCAGAAAAGGAAGGGGCCTGAGGCTGTTAGGAATAGTGGGAGTTGAAGTCCAAAACACCTGGAGGGCCCAGGTTTGTGGCTGTGGGGAGAAAGGAAAGGGCCATAAGTTGTTAGGAATGGTGGGAGTTGAAGTCCAAAACACCTGGTGGGCCCAGGTTTGAGGCTGTGAGGGAAAAGGAAGGGGCCTGAAGCTATTGGGAATGGTGGTTTAAGTTCAAGACACACAAGCCCGCCCTGGAAGAGCGACCCCGACACACACGCACACACACACAGAGTGTGTATTGCCGAAGGCTTTCATGGCTGGAATCACTGAGTTGTTGCAGTTTTTTCGGGCTGTATGGTCATGTTCTAGAAGCATTCTCTCCTGATGTTTCACCTGCATCTATGGCAGGCATCCTCAGAGAGAGTGAGGCCTCTTGGAAACTAGGAAAATTGGACGAGTGCCACTCTACCCTCAGATTGAATCCCTCCAGGGTCAACACCTTCTCATTTTTCGTTGTCCAGTCCTTTACCCAATTTAGCGCACAGGCCTCAAAATAGTTCTTTAAATTTAGAAGTCCAAAGCCTCCCCTATCTGCCCTGTCAATCATAATTCTATGTTTTATTCTAGGTTTCTTTCCATTCCAAATGAACTTAGCTAACTCCTTATTCCACTGCTCAAAGATTTTGAAATTCCTAATGATCGGTAAATTTTGGAACAGGTAAAGTAGTTTAGGCAGAATATTCATTTTAATCAGCGCAGTCTTGCCCAAAAGGGAGAAGTTTAAGCTTTTCCAATTATTTAAATCTTTCTTCACCTTCATCCATAGTGTCTCATAGTTATTTTTAAAGAGTTGGGCATTACTTGCCGTCATCCATATTCCTAAGTATTTAATCTTCGGATTACTCTTGAAGCCGGTCATCTTTCTTAGTTCTTCTTGTTTTGTTTTGGATATGTTTTTAATTAGTAACGTTGTTTTATTTTTGTTTAGTTTGAAGCCAGCCACTTTGCCGAAGTCTTCGATTTTATCAAGCCATTTTTTAATGTTCTTAGTTGGATCTTCAATTATACACATAACATCATCGGCAAACGCTAATGCCTTGTACTCTTGTTTTGCTACTTTCAATCCCTTTACCTCTCTATCCTCTCTGATTGATTTTAATAGTAGTTCTAAAGCCATGATAAATAGCAACGGTGAGAGGGGACAGCCCTGTCTAGTTCCCTTTGTTATTGATATTTTATCTGTTAGGTGGTAATTTATTTTCAGCCTTGCCATCTGATTTGTGTAGATTGATGTAAAAGCGTTCTTAAATTGGAAACCTATATCTATTTCATTCAGCACGTGTTTGACAAAATTCCAATTTAAATTATCAAACGCTTTCTCTGCATCCAGGGAAAGCAGGGCTAGCTTTCTTTGGGTATTAACGTCATAATACTAGATGGTGTTAATTATTGTTCTTAAATTGTCTTTGGCGCTTCTGTTTGGCAAAAAAACAGCTTGTTCGTCTCCTATCCAGTCTTTCAAGAATCTTTTTAGTCTTTTTGCCAGGATATTGGTGAAGATTTTATAATCCGAATTTAGCAATGAAATGGGTCTATAGTTTTGTTTTTCTTCCGAGTCATAGTTGTCTTTTTTTATCAAGACTATCTCTGCTTCTTTCCAGGACTCCGGGATGATTCGTGTTTGGAGTGCTAAGTTCATTACCTTCTTGAGGAATGGTGTTATCTCTTCTTTCATTGATTTATAGAATATCGCAGAGTAACCATCTGGTCCAGGTGCTTTGTTTGGTGTCAGGTTCATTATTGCTTCTTCTATTTCTTGGGCGGATATCTCCCTGTTTAGCTTTTCTCTTTGTTCTTCTGTTATTTTTTGCAGATTGAATCGTGTTAAATATTGTGTCACATCTTCCTCCTGTATTTCGTCCTTGGTATATAATGTTTTAAAATAATTTCGGAATTCTTCCTGTATTTCTATGTCTGTTGTTAATAGGCTTTCACCTTTTTTTATTTTTGTTATGTATTGTGATTGGGTTTTTTTCCTCACCTTCCGTGCCAACCACTTACCTGGCTTGTTGGCATTTTCAAACCCTTGTTGCTTTATAAATTTGTAATTTTTTGCAATTTTTTCTATCTCCAGGTGGTGTTTTCTTTTTTTTAATGACCTAAGTTTACTCACAACTTTTTGGTTTTCCAGGGATCTTTTTAGGGTTTGTTCATTCTCCTCTAACTGCTTTTCAATCTCCTTCATCTCCTCATTTCTCCCTTTATTCTTAATTGTGTTTTGTTGGATAAGATGTCCTCTCATCACCACCTTGAGCGCGTCCCATATTATTTGCGGTGTTACCTCTTTTGAATTATTTATGCTAAAGTAATACTTTATCAATTCTTTGTTCTTTTTAATATCATCCTCCCTTTTTAATAGGTTATCATTAAGCTTCCATTTCCTGTTGCTTGTTTTATTCAGAATTGTCATTTCTAAAGGGCAGTGGTCTGAGTGGTCCCTGGCCTTGATTCTTACGTCTTGGATCTTAGATAAAAGTGAATTTGAAACCCAAATCATATCGATCCTTGACCACGATTTATGGCGTGAGGAGAAATATGTATAGTCTTTCTCTTTTTTGTGTTGGTGCCTCCAGGCATCCTGTAGATCATACTCTTCTTTAAATGAGAGAAAGCTTTTTGGAAGGATAGCATTGTAGTTTTTATTTTTTCTGTTTGTATTTTTGCTTTTATCCTGATTTATATCTAGAATCCCATTAAAATCACCTAGTATTATTAGGTTATCAAAATCTATTTTTTGGATGTTATCCTTCAGAAACTCCACTAGTTTGGTTTTTGGCCCATTTGGGGCATAAATATTACAAATCAATGTTTTCTCCCTCCCCGTGTCTATCCTAGTTTCCACCACCCTTCCTTCTTGATCTCTAAATATTAGCTCTGCTGGTATGTTTTCTTTTACGTATAACACCACCCCTCTTTTCTTTTTCTCATATGCTGAGTAAAATTCTTTCCCAAGTTTTTTTTGCACTAAGTGTGCTACATGTCTGTGACAAATATGAGTCTCTTGGAAAGCTATAATTTGGTATTTTCCTTTATTTATTAATTGAAAAATTCTCTTACTTTAACTTGGGGAGTTCAACCCGTTAACATTCAACGAATATATTCTCATTTGTTGGTCACTCATCATCTAATTTGTTTTCTTCCTCTACTACTTCTTCCTCCTTTTCCTTTTCCTTGGTTTCTTCAGAAATTGCAGTGGCCTGGTCCAGTTTATTTTCCTCTTCCTCCAATGATTGGGGTCGTGGTCTTTTCTTTGGTTTTCCGCTTTTGGGAGATAGTTCGGTTCTGCCTTTGTAGTTTTCTCTTTTTAGCGTCTCATAAAATTCTTTAGCCTTCTCTTTGTTTTTTATCCAGTATTTCCACTCGTTATACGTTGTCATTAACCCTTCTTCTTTTTCCCATCTAAACCTTATTTTGAGTCTTTTCAGTTCTTGGGTCAGAAAGGTGTATTTCTTTCTTCTGTTCAGGGTCGACTGTGGTATTTCCTTTAGTACTATAATTTTTTTTTCCATCGAGAATTATCGGTTTCTTATTCACTTGTCTTAGGACCTCATCTCTTGTATATTTCCTTGTAAATCTCACAATTACGTCCCGAGCTAATTTGTGTTGTTGTGCATAACTTGATTGTACTCAATATACTCGGTCCATTTCTTTATCTATACTGTCTTCTTGTTTGTTAAGATGTGTAGCTAATATATGGATTATTTTCATTCTTAAGTTTTCCTGTAGCTCTTCTTGCATATTTCTGAATCTTAAGAGGTATTCTAGGTCACTTTGTTGTATTCTCTCAATATTTTTTTCTGCTTTCTCGGTCTTATTTGTGATTTCCTCTAGGTTGGTTTGCTGTTTCTTTTGGATCTTGTCTAAATTCTTGTTTTCCAACTTAGTTTCTTTAATTTCTGTGAATGCCTTCGCTAGGTCATTTTTTATTTGTCCTATATCTTCTTTTAATTTGGTCCTAATTAATTCCAGTTGCGCTTGGTGTTTTATTTGTTTCTCCCTTATCGACTTTAATTCTTTTTTATTTTCTTCCTGGTTTTCTGTTATTTTTTCTGTTAACTTTTGTAATTCCTTCCAGATATCCTTCATATTTATTTCATCTTGACCGGATCCTCTTCTTGCCAAGTTTTTTGGGTCCTTTATTTCTTTCTCTACCTTTGTTTTTGGTGTAGTCATTTTGTAATTTGTTTCTCTACAATACTGTTACACAGTGTTAATTTGTAAGAAACCGTTAGTTAAAGCTTATATAACCTTCTTCAATATTCACTATACAGTAAGCTATATTCACTAGCCACATTAAACCTCTTAGACAGTATTCGTTATTCACTATCCACAATTCACGTTATCCACTGTTCACTATTTCAATATTTCAATATTTCAGTGTTCAATGCTCCTTATTTGGCAATAGATGTTGTGGTATGTCTCTACCCGGCTGTTACTCAGTGCTGGTTTATAGCAATCCATTATTTAGAGCATATCTATAGTTCTTCAGTTTTCACTATTCAATATAGAACATTCAATATAGTACATTCCCATAACAGAGTTCCTTAATCACTGGACATTAGACAATATTCATTATTCACTATTCACTATTTACACTAGACATTAAACAATATTCATTATTCACTATTCAGTGTTTGCAATATATAGTGTTTCCTGTTCAATGATCAATGTTTGTTATCTAATGGTCGGAACTCAAGATACAGCTTGATGTTTCCCCCAACAGTCTCCAAGATCTCGCTTTGTGAGACTGAGACTAATTGAAAGCTAGAATATTCAGTCTTCCCAATAGCCTTCACGAGTATATTCAGTCCTCTTCATAATATATTCAATATAATTGGGAGCTAGGATATTCAGTCTTCCCAATAGCCTTCACAACTATATTCAGTCCTCCTCACAGTATATTCAATATATTCAATCCTCTGGGGAAATTCTTTTTCTGGGGAGCACCCTTAAAAGAGAGAACCTACTCCCAATTGTAATGGGGCTACAATTTTGTTACTCCTTCTACCCAGTTTTAATTAGGGTTTTATAGCCAGTTCTTTTCTTGGGCTGGAATAGTTGAACTACCTTCAGCTGTTCTTCTGCCTTTCTTCCTTTCTTCCTTGTCTCGTCCGTGTATCTTTGGGCGTCTTTAGGAGAAGGGGGGGTGAAGTCCTTCGCAGCTCTTCCTCCTCCAAACCAAACGATTTTGGGGCGTCAGGAGCCCCTTTTGCCTCAGCGTATGTAATTTGTTTGTTGTTTACTTTTGTCAATGTTAACTGTTAGCTATTGGTAGAGAGTCATTTCCCAAGCTCTACTCTTATTTATAGTCCATTCAGTCAAAAAGTTCAATCCTTGGGCTTTCTTCCTTTTGGATCCCCATAAAAAGAAACCATTTAGGAAACAAAATAGTCCCTTTGAGAACTCTTGTTCCTCTTACCAGCTTGCTGCCTTATTTCTTCTTTGATGTATTGTTGAAAACGGAGGCCAGCAGTAAATGCGAGCTTAATCCAGCCCACTTCTCACAGAGTCATTCGCGCGTCCTTGGTCTCCCTTGGCTCTCTGGTGCCCAAGGGCAGCTTTTAAGCCTTAAAGGAAAGACCTGCTGGACCCCTGCGTCCCCCTCGGTATCTATCCACCGAGGGAAGGGTGCATAGGCTCGACCCAACGACTCATATGACGTGAGTTGGTAGCCAGAAGCCTGGATCCTCAGCTAACCATGTCCCGCCGCCATGACCGCTAACCGGAAGTTATATATCTGGGTTATATATCTGTGGAAAGTCCAGGGTGGGAGAAAGAACTCATCTGCTGGAGATAGGTGTGAATGTTTCAATTGGACACCTTGATTAGCATTTGGTGGCCTAACAGTTAAGGTCTGGCTTCTTACTGATTGGAGGGAATCTTTTGTTGAGAGGTGATTAGATGTCCCTGATGGTTTCTTGCCTGGAGTTTTTTCTTTATTTACTGTTGTAGTTTTAGAGTTTTTTTAATACTGGTAGCCAGATTGTAATATTATTTGTAATATAAAATACTAGCTGTACCCTGCCACGCGTTGCTATGGCCTATAGTAAATCTTTTCATAGTAGAGGTAGATATCTGGCGTATTATGAAAGAGAGGTACCTACCCATTCCTTCCCCCTTTTTCTCCCCCTTTCTCTCCTTCCTTCCTTCTCTTCCTCTTTCTTTGTTTCTTTCCTTCTTTCGCTCCTTGGTTTCATCCTTCTCTCTTCCCTTCATTCCCTCCCACTTTCTTCCTTTGCCTCCTTTCTTCCCTCCATGTTTCCTTCCTTCTTTCATTTTTTATTTTCTTTTCTCCTTCCTTCTTTACCTCTTTCCTGCCTTTCCTTCCTTTTATTTTTCTTTCCTTTCTACTTTCTCTTCTTCCTTCCTTCGGTACCTCTTTCTTCCCTGCCTTCCCTCCTTCCTTCCTTCCTTCCTTCCTTCCTTCCTTCCTTCCTTCCTTCCTTCCCAATGCTTACCAAACTCTTCCCGTGCTTTCTGTTGGTCATGGGAATCCTGTGTGCCACGTTTGGTTTAATTCCGTCGTTGGTGGAGTTCAGAATGCTTTGATTATAGGTAAAGTATAAATCCCAACAGCTTCAACGGAGGGGAGTGGTAGGAGGAGGAGGAGGAGTGCAGGGGCAGGGCCTCGGTGGTTGTGGGTGGGGCTTTGGCGGAGGGGGGTGGGGGAGGAGGAGGAGTGCAGGGGCAGGGCCTCAGTGGCTGTGGGTGGGGCTTCGGTGGAGGGGGTGGGGGAGGAGGAGGAGTGCAGGGGTGGGGCCTCGGTGGCTGTGGGTGGGGCTTTGGCAGAATGGGTGGGGGAGGAGGAGTGCAGGGGCGGGGCCTCAGTGGTTGTGGGCGGGGCTTCGGAAGAGGGGGGTGGGGGAGGAGGAGTGCAGGGGCAGGTCCTCGGTGGTTGTGGGTGGGGCTTCAGTGGAGGGGGGTGGTAGGAGGAGGAGGAGTGTAGGGGCGGGGCCTCCATGGGTGTGGGTGGGGCTTTGGCAGAGGGGGGAGGGAGGAGTGCAGTGGCGGGGCCTCAGTTGCTGTGAGCAGGGCTTCAGAGGAGGGGGGTGGGAGGAGGAGGAGGAGTGGAGGGGCAGGGCCTCAGTGGCTGTGGGCGGCATGGGCAGGGTTAGATGAAGGAGGAGGGGGAAGTTGCGTTGTATGTGTGGGCGGGAAGGGGGCGGAGGGAAGTTGTGTTGCGTGTGCGTGTGTGGGTGGGAAGGGGGCGGGGGGAAGTTGCCTTACATGTGTGGGTGGGAAGGGGGCGGGGGAAAGTTGCGTTGCATGTGTGTGTGTGTGTGGGCGGCGATGCATTCGTGCTGGGCGGGGCGAGGGAGGGAGGGAAGTGCGGAGGGTGCGTTGGCCGTTCTGCCATGTGCGGGCGCACGCTGGGGACTTTGCGCCAGTGCGCATGCTCAATTGTTTTGCCATTTTATCTGTGTGTTGTTGTGTTGTTTTTAATTTGGAGTGGATTAGTTTGTACCTAGTGGGTTGTCCTAGGGGCATGGCAATTTTGGCTCAGTTTCGTTGGGGGTTTTTAGAGTTCCATTTGACGCTCCTAACAAATTTATAGATATAGATATAAATATCATATCATATTATTAAAATTAGCATTATATTGTATTACATTATAATATTATAAATATTATATGTATATACAATATATTATATTATATTATTATATTATATTATATTATATTATATTATATTATATTATTATATTATATTATATTATATTATATTATATTATATTATATTATTAGCATGGCACAGGAGACAAGATGGAACTCTCTTCTGGCCCCTTCTCTCTTCACTCTGGGCCAGAGCAGCAGTTGGTGTTGGTGGGGGGGCATTTGATGGCATTTGATGACCTGACAGTTTCAAGGTGTGGCTTCTTACTGTCTGGGGGAATCCTTTGTTGGGTGGTGATTAACTGTCCCTGATTGTTTCTTGCCTAGAGATTCCCTCTGTTTAAGATTTGTTTTTTATTTATGTTATAATTTTTAGTACTGGTAGCCAGATTTTGTTCATTTTCATGGTTTCCTCTTTTCTGTTGAAATTGTCCACACGCTTGTGAATTTCAATGACTTCTCTGTGTAGCCTGACATGACAGTTGTTAGAGTGGTCTAGATTTCCTGTGTGATCAAATAATATGTTGTGCCCAGGTTGATTCATCAGGTGCTCTGCTATGACTGACTTCTCTGGTTGAAGTTATCTGCAGTACCTTTCATGTTCCTTGATTTGTGTTTGGGCAATGCTGCGTTTGATGGTCCCTGTTACAGCAATTTATAAAAGAACCAACACCAAGTGTGTTTGTTAAAGAAAACCTTATGTCATTAATTATTCTGTGCAGCTGCTAATCTAGGTCAGCTAGTAAGTTTGAACCACAACCGGTGGGGTATAATTGTATGTGGTTTAGAATACAGTTCAGTCTCCAGGAGGCCTCTGCCTCCCTCTCTTGCTCGTCCAACCTCCATAGCAACCCTGCAGGCCCTGGGGCCACAGAGAGGGTCCCCAGAAAACTCTTCCCTTAGACCAGTCCTCCCTTTGGGGCCCTTCCACTCCTTTCAAACACATCAGAAGCTACCACTTCTTTCAAACACATCAGTTACCTAACAGATTCCATAAGGTAAAGATAAAGGTTTTCCTCTGACATTAAGTCCAGTCATGTCTGACTCTGGGGTTTGGTGCTCATTTCTAAGTAAAAGAGCCAGCATTGTCCATAGACACCTCCAAGGTCATGTGGCCAGCATGACTTCATGGGACACTGTTACCTTCCCACTGGAGCGGTATCTATTGATTTACTCACATTTGCATGTTTTCGAACTGCTAGGTTGGCAGAAGCTGAGGCTAACAGCTGGAGCTCATGCCGCTCACCGGATTCGAACCTGTAACCTTTTGGTTAGCAAGTTCAGCAGCTCAGCGCTTTAACTCACTGCACCACTGGGGGCTCCTAATAGATTGCATAGTTTCCTTGAATAAAGGACCAATACAGGAGTTAATAAGTGACTAATATTTTAGCATTTTAAGTCATCTTATATATCTATTGCTCAGTACATTCGGTAGCAATTTAAAATCCAACCTGTCCCAAAACATTTAAAGGAGTTATACTGGAGCAACTGGAGGCCTGGCCCAACACTCATTGAGTGCAGGCAGGCGGGGTTGGTGAGGCTGCTTTGTGGACATCTTCCCATAGAGAGAGGATAGTTAGGGGCAAGAGCCTTCCTTGGCCAGCTCTGCCTCAGTTATTCGCAGGGAGGGAGGGAGAGAAGGCAAAGGTCAGGCTGAGGAGGGCCAGGAGTGGGAGTAGGACTCCTATGCCCAGTTGTCCGGCCCCATTGAGGTGAACCTTCCCGTCCAGCCTTGGGCAGCTGACCATGGGTTTGGCCGGGCAGCACTCCTGGTAGCAAGGGCCCTTGGACCCCGCAGTGCAGGCTGTGCCTGTCCCCTGGCAAACTCTGCTGCAGCCGGCCACAAAGGTGGCCCCGGATTTCTTCATCTGGAAGGAGGAGAGGAAAGAGGGGCTGGGTGTCAGAAATATTAAAAAACTAGCTAAGTATTTTTAATTACAAAAAATGTGAGTAAAGTACTGAAAGGGTTAAATGGATGCAATGACTCAGCAAAAGCTGTAGTTCTATTTAAGTAGGTGTGCCTATAGCTTAGTAGCCTTCAGTCTGATGTAAACCTCAGTAGGAGAAAGGTCTTATGAGAAGGCCTCATAGTGTGAGGTAGGCCTTAATCTGTGAGAGTGACGTCGAGCATACCTCCCCCCCCCCAACAAGGGATGGTGACTTATAGTTCTGCAAAGGACAAAGGTACCAGACTGCACAATAGGGGTTAAGTCTTGGTCAATTTGCCACGGCCTTAACAACAATGAGGACCCCATGAAACTTTGGGAATAGCTAGACCTTGGAGTCTCTGCCTCTCTCGGGAGCTGTAGTTCTCCAAGGACGGGGAGCAAAGCTTGTTTCCAGAGACACCAGGTCCATTTGGGCCACTCAAGAACTCCTGCCAGGACCTTTGTGCAACACCCTTGCGTTTTAGCCATCCCCTATGGACACTCTTTCCCCCCCACATGGACAAACCTTATGAAATCTTGCCTTTTATGAACTTTAGATGAATGAAATGTGTTTTCTGATTTCTTTGTGTGGCAGAAGCCTTTCCCCTTTTCTTCTGACCTTTGTTTCCCCTATATACATGAAGAAACTCCACAAATGTGCAAGATAATGCCCTGCTCCAAATGCATCTTCTCCCCTTTTGGGCCTCAGGAAGTTCTTCCTCATGTTCAGATGGAATCTCCTCTCTTGTAGTTTGAAGCCATTATTCCGCGTCCTAGTCTCCAAGGAAGCAGAAAACAAGCTTGCTCCCTCCTCCCTGTGGATTCCTCTCACATATTTATACATGGCTATCAAATCTCCTCTCATCCTTCTCTTCTTCAATATGATGTGGCGGCAAAAAAAAGCCAATGGGATTTTGGGCTGCATCAATAGGAGTATAGTGTCTTCATCCAGGGAAGTCATGCTATCCCTCTATTCTGCCTTGGTTAGACCACACCTGGAATATTGTGTCCAATTCTGGGTACCACAATTCAAGAGAGGTATTGACAAGCTGGAATGTGTCCAGAGGAGGGCGACTCAAATGATCAAGGGTCTGGAGAACAAGCCCTATGAGGAGCGGCTTAAGGAGCCTGGCATGTTTAGCCTGAAGAAGAGAAGGCTGAGAGGAGATATGATAGCCATGTATAAATATGTGAAAGGAAGTCACAGGGAGGAGGGAGCAAGCTTGTTTTGTGCTTCCCTGGAGACTAGGACACGGAACAATGGCTTCAAACTACAAGAGAGGAGATTCCATCTGAACATGAGGAAGAACTTCCTGACTGTGAGAGCCATTCAGCAGTGGAACTTTCTGCCCCGGAGTGTGGTGGAGGCTCCTTCTTTGGAAGCTTTTAAACAGAGGCTGGATGGCCATCTGTCAGGGGTGATTTGAATGCAATATTCCTGCTTCTTGGCAGGGGGTTGGACTGGATGGCCCATGAGGTCTCTTCCAACTCTTTGATTCTATGATTCTATGTTATCTCTTCCATGTTTGGCTTTTCTTTACAGTGAACTAATATAGGTGAACTATTTACTAGGCCTGTTTGATCAAGAAAAAATTTGTTTCTAAAATCGATTTGTAATTGGGGTGTTTTTTTTGTTTCGATATTTAAAATATTTACAAAACTTTCCAAAAAAATGTTTTGTTATTTACGAAATTTCGTAAATATTTACAAAACATTTTGTGTGAATGTTGCAGTAATGGTCACCTTGATTAGCATTGAATGGCTTTCATTTCTCCCACCCTGGACATTCCATAGATAAACTCCATTTGCCTAGTTTCCAACAGACCTCTGAGGATGCCTGCCATAGATGTGGGCAAAATGTCAGGAGAGAATGCTTCTGGAACATGGTCATACACTCATACAGCCCTGAAAACTCACAGCAAAAGAGCCTGGATGGATGCAGCCTTCAATTTGTGGCAATCAGATGGTATTGTTGGTCTCATCTCAGGCGGGCCACGGAGGCAGAGCCGGCGCTGCAGGAATCCCCTCCCCGGCTCCTGCGCTCCGGCTCCGGCTCCTGCGCCCTCCTCTTCCTCCTCCTCCTCCCAGCTGTGTTGCAGGAAGCCGATTGGATGGCGCGCAGAGGCCGGTTGTAAGGGTGAGCGCGCGCGCGCGCCATCCAATCGGCTCCGGCTCCTGCGCCCTCCTCCTCCTCCTCCTCCTCCCAGCTGTGCCAGGAGGAGGAGGAGGAGGGCGCAGGAGCCGGAGCCGATTGGATGGCGCGCACGCGCTCACCCTTACAACCGGCCTCCGCGCGCCATCCAATCGGCTCCGGCTCCTGCGCCCTCCTCCTCCTCCTCCTAGCACTTCCTGGCTGCAACACAGCTGGGAGGAGGAGGAGGAGGAGGAGGAGGAGGAGGGCGCAGGAGCCGGAGCCGATTGGATGGCGTGCGGAGGCCGGTTGTAAGGGTGAGCGCACGCGGGCCGGGCGCCCAACAGGCAGGGGCGGTGCTTGGCTCACTGGGTGTGCGCTCGTGCCGCCCCTTCACCCCGCCCGCCCCATTTACTGCTGGGGTGCTTGGGAGCGCCGGATTGGCTCCCAGGCACCAGCAGCACTCAGCAGCCTCCATCCCATTAACGACACGAGCTGAAGCTCGTAAAATATATGGGGCTGCTGTTTCGATATTTTTAAACCCTTCCGGGTTTAAAAATGTGTTTTGAAATCGCGTCGGATGTGGTAAAAATAACGAATTAATAACGAAATAACGAATTAACGAACGAAACCGCACAGGCCTACTATTTACAATAACAAGGTTTTCCACAACACAAAGTCCTTTATACTTCCTTCTTTGCTTCCATGTTGGGCTTCTTCCTCATGCAGATAAACAGCTGTACTGTCACAGAGCCTCCTCTCACACCGAAATTACACAGGAGCTTCACATAGTAGCTTTACACACAGCTTTATACACAAGGCCTTTAACCTGGGGTTTCTTTCACCGAAGCTTCTCTCATTTGGCCTTCTCATTGACTAAGGCCTACCTCACACAGTCCCCCTTCGGGGGGAGAACGGGGTATAAATATAGGAAAAAAATAAATAAACAAATGCTACTCTCACAGACTAAGGCCTACTTCACACTGTGAGGGCTTCTCTTGAAGTCAATACAGATTTTAGGAGGGTCTCCCCAGTAAAGGAGACCCCTAGGACCGCACCAAAGAGGGTCCCTAACTTTGGCGAGGACAGAGAAGACGAATTCCGGTGACGAAAAATATTAAAAATAATAAAAATCTCACCAAAGTGGAAGAAGATGGCGACCGAGGTTCTTTATTAGCGATTCAGCTGGATCGGATGCAATTGTGGGGATAGCTTACCCACAAGCATACCAATACATTGATCAGAGGCATATTTATAGCAAATTCAAAGTTGCAGAGTTCAAACTCCCCGCCCCGGCTTCCCTGTTGTTCCCTGCCATGATTGGGCAATGGGGAAACAGTTGGGAGGCGGCCCTCCCGCCCCTGGTGCCTCTGGACCAATCAGGAAGCTCCAGTGGTCCGTAGGAACCAATGTGGAGACCTCTGCTACCTGGTGGCAACAGCCAATCAGGAGAAATGGAGGTGGGATGAGGGAGCACAAAGGAATCTGGGAAAGGAGTAAACAAAGGAAATGCCATGTGGCCGGCGAGACAAAGGGGAAATCTCAAGCCAGCCTGATCTATCAACATGTGTAGACCGGGGTAATTGTTTCTTGGTGGAGATAGCTGAGTTAATCAGAGCGAAGGCAAAAGGTTTTTTCGAGGATTTTGCATTGTCTATTTTATTTTGTTACACTATGTATTTTGTTAAGTTTAATTTTCTGTTGTTTTGTATATTATTTTGTTGTACTATTTTTGGGCTCTGCCTTATGTTAGCTGCCCCGAGTCCCCATTGGGGAGATGGTGGCAGGGTATAAATAAAGATGATGATGATGATGATGATGACTTGTTGTTGTTCATTCGTTCAGTCGTCTCCGACTCTTCGTGACCTCATGGACCAGCCCACGCCAGAGCTCCCTGTCGGCCGTCACCACCCCCAGCTCCTTCAAGGTCAGTCCAGTCACTTCAAGGATGCCATCCATCCATCTTGCCCTTGGTCGGCCCCTCTTCCTTTTGCCTTCCACTTTCCCCAGCATAATTGTCTTTTCTAGGCTTTCCTGTCTCCTCATGATGTGGCCAAAGTACTTCAACTTTGTCTCTAGTATCCTTCCCTCCAGTGAGCAGCCGGGCTTTATTTCCTGCAGGATGGACTGGTTGGATCTTCTCGCAGTCCAAGGCACTCTCAGAACTTTCCTCCAGCACCATAGTTCAAAAGCATCTATCTTCCTTCGCTCAGCCTTCCCTAAGGTCCAGCTCTCACATCCGTAGGTGACTACAGGGAAGACCATGGCTTTGACTAGGAGGATCTTTGTTGCCAGTCTGATGTCTCTACTCTTGACTATCTTATCGAGACTGGACATTGCTCTCCTCCCAAGAAGTAAGCGTCTTCTGATTTCCTGGCTACAGTCTGCATCTGCAGTAATCTTTGCGCCTAGAAATACAAAGTCTGTCACGGCCTCCACATTTTCTCCCTCTATTTTCCAGTTGTCAATCATTCTTGTTGCCATAATCTTGGTTTTTTTGATGTTTAGCTGCAACCCGGCTTTTGCGCTTTCTTCTTTCACCTTGATTAGAAGGCTCCTCAGCTCCTCCTCGCTTTCGGCCATCAGAGTGGTGTCATCTGCATATCTGAGGTTGTTAATGTTTCTTCCAGCAATTTTCACTCCAGCCTTGCATTCATCAAGACCCGCACATCGCATGATGTGTTCTGCATACAAGTTAAAAAGGTTGGGTGAGAGTATGCAGCCTTGCCGTACGCCTTTCCCAATCTTGAACCAGTCTGTTGTTCCGTGGTCAGTTCTGACTGTTGCTACTTGGTCCTTGTACAGATTCCTCAGGAGAGAGACAAGGTGGCTTGGTATGCCCATCCCACCAAGAACTTGCCACAATTTATTATGATCCACACAGTCAAAGGCTTTAGAATAGTCAATGAAGCAGAAGTAGATGTTTTTCTGAAACTCCCTGCCTTTCTCCATTATCCAGCGGATATTGGCAATCTGGTCTCTCGTTCCTCTGCCTTTTCTAAACCCAGCTTGAACACTATGACTATTATTATTATTATTATTATTATTATTATTATTATTATTATTATTACAATCCCAGCCAGGGTCAAAGGATGGGTTGGTGGCAAATATTTCATTACCTCACAGAAGTCGTAGCCGATATGACAGTTCATGGAGGATCTCTAGCTTTGATAGCAGCCTTCTCCATGGCAGGTGAAGTAGCCACACACTTTGCCCTAGGAAGCCAAAGACAGACAGCAGTCCTGCCGGCATAAGGGCTTAACCCATTGAGCCACCTGGCCAAAGCCCCACCAGGCTTAAGTTGTGAGGGAGCTTTCCAAGGTGCTGAAGCCATCTGAGGCCATCTCAAACTTGGCTTTCCTTTATTTATTTATTTGTGACATTTATATGCCATCTTTCTCACCCTGAAGCGGATTCAGAGCAGCTTACAAGTTATATGTACATACAATATATTATTAGCATAGCACAATGTTAGTGTTATATATTACTATATTTTACTATATCACTGTACTGTAATATTATTAATAATATTACATGTAATATAAAATATATAATTATTATAATGTATTATTATATTGTATTACATTATAATATTATCAATATTATATGTGTATATAATAATAATAATAATACTTTATTTATACCTCGCCACCATCTCCCCAAGGGACTCTGAGCGGCTTACATGAGGCCAAGCCCAACAACACATCAATAAAATGTGGGGGGGGGGGGTTGACCACTCCCTGTAAGTCACACCAGTTAGTAACCTGGCTGCCGCCCGTTGTACCAATTGGAATTTCTGGGCCGTTTTCAAGGGCAGCCCCATGTAGAGTGCATTATAGTAATCCAATCTGGAAGTGACTAAGGCATGGACCACCCTGACCAGATCCGACTTCACGAGGTACGGTCGCAGCTGGCGCACGAGTCTTAATTGTGCAAAGGCCTTCCTGGCTACCACCGACGCCTGAGCTTCAAGTGTAAGTGATGAATCCAGGAGGACATCCAAGCTGCGGACCTGTGACTTCAGGGGGAGTGCAACCCCATCCAGCGCAGGTTGCCACCCTATACCTCGATCCGGCTTACAATCGACCAGGAGGACCACTGTCTTGTCAGGACTGATTCTCAACTTATTCATTCTCATCCAGACAGCCACAGCGACCAGGCACTCTTCCAGCACCCGAGGGCCTTCCTTGGAGTTAGGTGGAAAAGAGTAGTAGAATTGTGTGTCATCTGCGTAGAGATGGCACCCAATTCCAAAACTCCAGATGACCTCTCCCAGAGGTTTCATGTAGATGTTGAAAAGCATGGAGGTCAGAATGAAACCTTGCGGGACCCCACAGGTCAAAGGCCAGGAGTCCGAGCAGGTGTCTCCCAGCTTCACCATCTGAGAGCAACCCTCCAGGAAGGACCGGAGCCACGACAAGACCGTGCCCCTAAGGCCCATCTCGGAGAGTCATCCCAGAAGGATACCATGGTTGATGGTATCAAAATCCGCTGAGATGTCCAAGAGAACCAGCAGGGTCACACTCCCCCTGTCCAGCTCCCTACAGAAGTCACCCACCAAGGCGACCAAAGCCATCTCGGTACCATGACCAGGCCTGAAACCAGACGGTGACTGGTCCAGATAGTCGATGTCATCTAGGAAACCCTAGAGCTGAGAGGCGACCACCCGCTCCAGCACCTTGCCCAAAAACGGGAGGTTGGAGATTGGTCAGTAGTTGCTCAAGACCGTGGAGTCAAGGGAGGCCTTTTTCAGGAGTGGTCTGACCACAGCCTATTTCAACCCAGATGGAAAAGTCCCCTGCTACAATGATGCATTAATGAATAACACAAACCAATCCAGCAACCCACCTCTAGCCGATTTAATTAGCCAGGAAGGGCAAGGGTCCAGAGCCAACGTGGTTGCTCTCACAGGCCCTCCACATCCACGTATACAATATATTATATTATTAGAACAGTACAATATTAGTATTATATTACTACATTGAACTATACTACTATACTGTGATACTATTAGTAATATTACATGTAATATGAAATATAAAATTATTATATTTTATTATTAGTATTATATTGTATTACATTATAATATTATCACTATTATATGTGTATACAATATATTAAATTATTAGTATACCACAATATTAGTATTATATATTACTATATTGTACTATACCACTATACTGTAATATTATTAGTAATATAAATATATAATTATTATATTGTATTATTAGTAGTATTATATTGTATTTCATTATAACATTATCAATATTATGTGTGTATACAATATATTATAATATTAGCACAGCACAATATTAGTATTATATATTACTATGTTATTGCTGGGGGGAGGGGTCCCCACTGATGACCCTTGGCTTGCTGGGATGGATGAGTGTCATATCCCAGATGGCTAGCAAGAGTGCCTTGCTTCAATACTATTGTTAATCTCCCAATCTGCTCAGGGTGTCTCCCCATATATTGTTCTGCCTCATCTGCAGATGCTCCTTCTTTAGTTATGGGCCAAACTTTGAAAGCACATAAAGCACAGAAGCATTTCTCCTTTGAAGGAGTAATGTTTTTTAATTATATTTTATGTTGTTAGGGGCATTGATTGCTGACTGTAAACCACGTTGAGTCACCTTCGGGCTGAGAAAGGAAGTATATAAATATAATAAATAAATAAATAAATAAATAAATAAATAAAGGCTCTCTTCTTTGGGAAGCCCTCCATGGAAGACTCTTGCTCAACCTGCCTTTACCGGTGCTTTCTCACAATTACTTTATGATGTTCTCATTAATAGGATACTTAACGTTAACAGCTTACATCCACCTTCCCTGTTTATCGTTCCCTCTTAAAGATTTGTAGACTGGCCATCTGTGTTTTTGTTGTTGGATGGCTGCCTCAATTAAAAAATATGTTTTCATTATGAAACGATTAAAAAGGGAAGCACAAAACAGGGGCACTAATTACAGCCATGCTATAAAATTTAACAAGTAAATACAGTTATTTATAAGCCTGCCAAGGTAAGGTTGTATTTCAGGCTACAAGAGTGCTTTCACAGCAAGGCCACGCTGCTGTTTCCCATCCCCAGACATGGCAAGGGGCGCAGAGGGCAGGAGGAGAGGCTCCAGCAGGCAAGTTGATGGATGGACCGATTCAGGAAGGCTGCCAATGGGTCCCAGAGCACAAGATCCCATGGGACTAGTGGCCGCCATGGAGCCTGAAAAGTGACAAGCCAGTGGCGCAGAGCCGTTCACTCGGGGACTCCAGTGTCAGCCCAGCAACAGTGCATTCGGCGGAAACTCCAGGGAAAGCGCTGGAGCAGCCTCCTTCCTGCCTCTTGCCAACACAGGACCAACAAAGCCTTCTGCAGCTTTCAGTGGCAAGGGGTCCTCCCACCCAGCATTCGCCCTTCCCCTGCAGCAAGCCATATGCTGAAAAGTGATGCCCAAGAACAGGGCCGTAGCCAGAAAAAAATTTCGGGAGGGGTTGAAATTTTCGGGGGGGGGGTTGAAATTTTCATGGGGGCTTGAAACTTGCCTCCTAGCTCACGCTGAAGCAAAGAGCATAGTAGGGGGCAGAGCAGCCTTCAATAGCCTGCAGCTCCGCCCCTGTCAACCACCTCCACCAAGTCTGGCCTCTTTAATGAGAGCATTCAACACCCCCCCTCCCCACCAACTTGGTTGCTTCGCTACATCGGCTATTGCTGCAAGTAATGACTGTGAATAAATTGTCAATATTTGCTTGAGATAGTGCTTGCAGTTCTGGAGGGACTCTAATTTTTTGCATCTCATAGACTTAGCATGAGGATTTGGTTAACCAGTTAAAATTCATGAGTAAACCAGGTTTTTTTAAAAAATCTGAAACATTTCGGGGGGGGATTGAACCCCTAAAACCACCCCCTCGCTACAGGCCTGCCCAAGAAGTCTCTGACTTTTCCAGGGGCAACTCCTCCAAGGGCACTCACTGCTCAAGTCAGGATCAAACCTGAGAGAGGACTGGATTCAAATGCAGCCGGGCACAGAATATACACAATCACACCCTTGATTGAGAGAAAGGGAGGGAGGGAGGCAGTAAAGACGAGGAGGGTGCATGTTTTATTTTAATTGTACTTTTTGTTTTTAATTGTTTTGTTTTGATGTTCTGTGGGCATTTTGTCCCATGTGTAAGCAGCCCCGAGTCCCTTTGGGGAGATGGAAGCAGGGCATAAAAATAAAGTAGTTATTATTATTGTTATTGTTATTATTTACACAACAAGATTAGTACATGGTAAACAAGATCACTATTTATTTATTTATTTGCTGTATTTGTATACCGCCCTTCTCAGCCCCCAGGCAACTCAAGGCGGTTTTACAATGGTAACGATTCAATGCCCAAAAACACCACAAAACATTTTAAAACATTAATATATAATATAAAACCATAACAAGAATATTAAAACATAGATAATTTGCATCTCTTAATAAAAAACATTGTCCCATCTCATCCAATCATTCAAATTACTGTATTTTTTCAAGCTATGCTGGCTTTCATATCTGATCACACATCGGACACTTCCCAAGTGTCTAGGACTGTGTGATGTGTCGGCAAATAATGTGTGCAGATCCGAGTAGGGTGGCCTTTTGCAGCTGACAGATGGTAATTTTGTCAGCACCTATTGTTTTTAAGTGCAGGCCAAGGTCTTTAGGCATTACTATTATTATTCAGTGAAGGCTAAACACAGTAAGCACTGGGTTGCTGTAAGTTTTTCGGGCTGTATGGCCATGTTCCAGAAGCATCCTGTCCTGACGTTTTGTCCTCATCTATGGCAGGCATCCTCAGAGGTCTGAGGTCTGTTGGAAACTAGAAAACGTCAGGAGAGAACGCTTCTGGAACATGGCTGTACAGTCCGCATAACTTACAGCAACCCAGATTCTGACCATGAAAGCCTTTGACAATAAAGTGAGCATTTTCTCCAAAAAAAATCCTCCTTGCAAAAAGCAGAAACATGGGGGGGTTTTATGGCTCATCTTCACATCCAAAGGCAGCCACCCCTCAAGTAAGGAATGTTCAGGAGAAGAGGGCTGGGACTGAGCCCTTTGGGTTGTTCATGGTTCATGCCTGAGGTTTCCCACTGCAGCCTGACCTGACCACCCGCTCTCTCTCCCCATTTCCTCAGTCTGTTCCCCAAAAGACCCTCACTCCTGGGTACTTACCTGGCTTGCTTCTCACTTGCAAGGAGCCCTGGATGCCTGAGCAATACCAGCCTTCAGCACTGGCACAGAGGATGCCTCCCGCCCAGGAAGAGGTGGCACCAACTTGAAGATACAGCTGAAGGCAGGTGAGGAGGCAGAGGAGGAGCCTACTTCCTTGGTTCTCTGGGCAGCACGTCTCTCCCTTTCTACCGCCTCCCCAATCCACCAATGCCCTTTATTTCACCCATCTGTGCATACAACAGACCTGAAGAGAGGAGGAGGTCCTCAACTGCACCGATCACTGCCTGATGGAACACAAACCATGCTGAAGACACTTCCTTTCTCCCTTTAAAATGAGTGTTTATTTCTTTGAATTCGTTGCATACAAAGAAATGTCTGAGACCCCGCCCTGCTTTCTGGATGCCTGACAGCTCAGCTCAGGTGGATGCAGGAAAGCCAGGGCAGAAAGGGGAGGAATGAGGAAGCGGGGGGAGGGGGTGCCCACAATTGCCCACCCTTCTTCAGAGCAGGCCTTGGCGCTTCAGGTCTTCGTAGGTCTTCTTGTTGACCACATTCCCGCTGGAATCTTCATATTCTTCCTGTGGAGTAAAAGGTTGTGTGTCAGGATCACCGTATCAGCTGGGACTGGCTGCTTCGGTTCTCTGTCATAAAGAAGGGGAGGTAGTAGGGAGGCTGGGTAGTTAGGGAAAGTAGTGTAGATACAACATGCTTTGTGAGGGAAATTGAAACTGCAGTTAACAGACTGAGTGTTTGGCCACTAGGGGGCAGATGGGAGTTGGGGCTGATATATACAGGAGGTTTGAGCAGGAAAACTTTAGAACTGTCTTTTTAGGATTTTGGAAAAAAAGGAATAAGCTACTTGTCTCCAGCGTTGTTGTGAGCTTGATTTTAACTCCAATGTCTTCCAGAGTCTGACAGAGTCAAGGAAAGAAGGAAAGAGAAATTTATTGAATGTCTGTGCATGGATGTCATTGAGGGTGGCAGAGGAGGCCCAGATAGGGCAGCAGGGTTGGATCACGCCAAGACTCACACAGCTCAAGAGCAATCATATGCCCACAGCTAGCCTCCTTGGAGGGCTACCCAATAGCCATCCCTTTGTTTCTGAGAGACCCTGAAGATAGTCCTCAGTGGCATCCTTCAGCTATTCCTTCAGCTTGGCAGGCACTGGTGCTCATCTTTCCTCCTACTGGAGGGCCTTCATGCCATGACAAGTGACTGACAGACACCCCCATTTATAGAGGGTTCACCAGATTCTCCCAGTTGTGATTGTTGGAAGTAACAACCTTCCAAGCCTTCACTATTTGTTAATGTATATATTTGCTAACTTAAATCAAGAAATAGTATTCTAAGATCTACAGAGGCACTCACTGGAACACCCAGAACCTCAATCAATGGCTGATACTAAATGAGAGACTCCCTCCTGGGCACACAAAAAACTGGGCGACTTGGAAGGTGCTGAAGAGACTGCGCTGTGGCACCATGAGATGTAGAGCTAACCTTAAGAAATGGTGCTATAATGGAGTTCACAACATGCGAGGGTGGAGAAGAGTAAACCACAGACCACCTATTTCAATGCAGTCTGAGCCCTGCCACATGCACAATGGAGGACCTTCTTATGGCAACATCAGAGGCACTCCAAGTGGCCAGCTACTGGTCAAAGGACATTTTCAAACTTTGTGTTTTTTTGTTTTTGTTTTTTTTAAAATACAATATAATTGTTTTATTCGCTCCTGATACGATAAATCAATACCTGTAATGTATGTAAATATTGATTTGCCAGTATGACTGACCTCTTTGGTATGGGAGAGGCTACAAGGCATGTGATTGTACTGATTATGTTCAGACTCAAGACTCCATTTTGTTATTCATTTTGGACTTCAATATTACCAGTTTGCATCAGACCTCAGTGGAGATGGATGCATAGATGTATGTGTTTGGTCTTTAATGAAAGCAGTTGCTGTTTAGAGACTTCAACAGAGAAATATGACTTATGGACTTCAGTGAGTACAGCTATACTTAAAGACTATGGACAATGATAAAGAATGGTATCTTGTGTAAACACACAGAGAAACCTACATCCTATCTACTACTGAACTTTAATAGGAAATGTGCCTGTATGGCGAATCAATACAAGATAGTTATGATTAAACAAAATATGTCATTTTTAAAGGATTTTTTTTTATTATCTCTGAGTGCATATTTTAACTAAGAGGTTTCAAGGGAGGGTATACCTTTTGGGCAACTGCAATTTCAACTTCAAAGAATCAACCATCCTCTGCTAACCAAATATATTTTTGTAGTGGCATGTCTTTATCCTTGGCAGTTTAGAGACATGGTTCTTCAGTTTAACAGCTGAGTCACCTGTGTGCCATTACATGAATGCTTGTGAATATCACTTGTTCAAAGGGTTGACCTCTAACAAGGTCATGCATTCTCTTGACTAGTAGTTTTCATGGAGGTTCACATTTGCCAAACGGACGTGACCTCATTTTTACCTTTTCAATAAGGTTATGGTGCAGTCATTTCTAATAAGTTATGGAATTTCCAATAGTGATGACCTCAGGGGATTTTGGGATACAGAGGCACAGGCACTCCTACACCCCACCCCCTCACAATCACCATCCCTGCCCCACAGCTCCAACTGACCTCTGTATCTGGCTGCCACCGCTCTGAAGCCTTCTGCTGTTTCAGCTTTGACCAGACTGCAAGAGACACAGGCAGAGGGTCACGGCCACTGCTCCCCGACATAAACGCAGCTGCCTCAATCACTAGCAGAAGAATCACTACCACTACCACACCCCAATCATGGCTCCTGTCTTGTCCAGATGATTGACCCAAACTACCCCCACCCCAATGGCACCTGGGGATCAAGAGAAGCCAGATACACAGTGTTTGCCCTCAAAGAACCTCTCACAGCTGCAATCAGATACAGGCATATGGCAGTGATGGCAGCATTCTGCCCCAGGACTCCAAAGCAGCTGGAAGAGGGGGCGCTTGCACTTACGGGAGACAGCATCCTCAATCTGTGTGACATTGGCAAAGTGAGCTGTGTTGGGGATGCCCAGGCACCGCATCCCGTGAGCATGGCGCCACTCCTGCGGAGCAGAGAAAGGCATAAAAGAGAGGGCCAGGAAGGAAGGGCGCACCTAGGCTGCTTCCAAGTAGCCACAAGGGGCACAGAGGGCCTGAGGAAGAGGCAAGAGGGAGAGCGGCCCCACACTCCTCTCTTCTGCATGGCATCCAAGCCCACAATCCAGGCCCACAGACAATATGCCAAGGACAATATAGAAAGACCCCCGAGCTCCTGAGATGCATCTCCCCCACCCCACAATGCTTTGGCCCAACCCCTTGGCTTTGCATCCATTGTAAACAGAGCTCCCCTGACTCTTCTGGTTCCCCTTGAGCCAACACAATGCTTCTCCTGGCTGCCACTCACTGCAAAGTGTCGCTGGAAGGCCTTGGGACCCCGGTATGTGTAGTTCCCACAGATCTCACAGTTATAGTTGATGTTCAGGCCATGGAGCTTGTACAGCCAGTAGGGGATAGGCTGCAAGAGGGCAAAGAGAAAGGAAATGACTCTGTGCTGCCCCCAGAGAGGCCCACTCAGCCCCTCTCCAAAATCCCTCCAATTACCAGCAGGGGCGCACCTTGCCATCCCATCCCAAGGGCAGGTTCTTGGGGTTGTAGATGATCTCATTCTCCTCATCCTCGCTCTCACTCTCACTGATCTGCTCCTCTTCCTCCTCCTCCCGCTCCTCCCCAGTCCGGGCCTGTTTGCGCTGGACGTTCTCGTGGGTCAGCTGCCGTTGTTCCTACAAAAGAGGACAAAGGCTGCGGGCATCAGCAAGGCAGTCCTGTCCTGGCCATGAGGCCCCAAACAGGGCTGGGGGCTGAGGGAAGGGAGGGGCACTCACCCCCAGGTTCTCCACGTATTCATAGATCTGAGCTTCCAGAAAAGCCAGGTCCCTGTTGCGTTCCATGTCCCTGCAAAGACAACAGAACTGTGATGTATGGGCCTGCTCTGGCAAGGTGCCAGGGCTGCCCCCGAGAGCTCGGGAAGAGCTGGTCACAGCCATTATGGACAGTTAGTAATGTGACCAGCAAAAGGCCATGGAGCCTACTCACCGCTTGCTTCCCTTTGTCTTGGGGTTCTTGGCAAAGAGGGAAGGGTCAACGGCCTCCAGAGACTTCCCCTTGGTGCTGAACAGCCTCTGGGCACGTTCCTCTAAAGTACTGCTCAGGAGGGAAAGACAAGGCAAGACCACAGAACTAAGTCTCTGTTCTTGCCGGGGGGGGGGGGGGGTGCACTCTACTATTTACGGCATTTATATCCCGCCCTTCTTACCTCAAAGGGGACTCAGGGTGGCTTACATAATTGTCATTATTCCATGCCCAAATAACAACAACAATTAAAAGCAATTAAACAGCAATTTAAAAAAAAACATTAAAACAACATATGTAAACATAAGACAACTATTGTGCATAGATCCAAAGCCAGATAGTCAAATAATCATATTTATCAATCCAGGGTCAATTCCAACTGTATTGCACAGATAATTATGCTGAGCCAAATGCTTGCTCCCAAAGTCAAGTTTTCACTTGTCTGCGAAATGACAGGAGGGAAGGGGTCAATCGAATCCCACTACGGAGGGAGTTCCACAGCCAAGGAGCCACCACTGAGAAGGCCCTGTCTCTCATCCCTATCAGCCGTGCCTGCAAAGGTGGTTGGACCAAAAGCAGGGCCTCCCCAGAAGATCTTAACCTACATGATGGTTCATAGAGGGAGATACATTCGGACAAGGAAGTTGGGACGGGGCCATTCAGGGCTTTATAGGCCAAAGCCAGCACTTTGAATTGTACTCGGTAGCAAACCAGCAACCAGTGGAGCTGACACAACTGGGGGTTGTGTGATCCCTATACGCCCCTTCTGTTAGTAATCTGGCTGCCACATGTTGGACTTAGGAACAGTCTTCAAAGCCAACCCCACATACAGCGTGTTACAGTATGTAACCAGCCCATGGACCACAGTGGCCAAATCTACTTCCCAAGTATGGGAACAACTGGTGCACAAGTTTTAATTGTGCAACCCCCCCTCCCCCACCTCCTCCCCAGCCACCACCCTAAAGCCCAGCTAAACTGTCCCAAAGCCTCCTGTTGGCCTGATGAAATCCAGTCCCTAACTTACCCCCCACACTTCAGACCCAATGCCAACAGGGCAGACTTCAGCCGATCCAATCCAAGGGAAGCCAGTTCCTGAGACATAAAAGCTCAGAGTTAGTGGGAGTCAGACTGGTGCTTAGCACCTCCTCTGCAGGGCAGCCATGTCCTCAGCAGAATCAAGGGGTGGGGAGAAAGTGGTTACTGCAGGACTATCACTGCCACCGCTCTGTGACAAGAAAAACCCACCTCCCAGGAAGAGAAGGCCGAGAGGTCCAGGTGGGCCCCTGCGTGAGTGAGGGCGCTGCTGGTCTCTTTCTGCCAAAACAACACAAGAGACAACGGTTACTGGTCAAAGGCCCTTGGTAAACCTTGGCCCAGAACCACCAGCAGGCACCAAGCAAGCCTGGAAAAGGGTCTACCCCAAGCCTCTGTTCTAAATGGCCAAAATGGCCCCTCTGTTCATCCCTGCTCACCGGCCACCCAGGGAACGTGCCATTTTCCCATTTCTTTTCAAACTCTGCTTGGATTTTGCCAAAGAGCTCATTCTGGTCTAGCAGTGGCTTCACCCGGTCTGTGTAATCCTGAAGGTATTCCAGGAGCATCTCCAAGTACCTGTAACGGGAAAACATAAAGTATGGTGACTCACAGAAAGACAAGCAAAACTCCTGGGAGCACCAGATGGGCCATATAAACTACAGGACAAGGCCACTTCTGCGCTTTTCCTCTCACTCCTCAAAATGCCCGATTACACTCACCTTCTGTACTCTGCATTTTTTCTCTCCTTGGGAATGTCAAAGAGTTGGTCAAAAGTAGACAAGTATGTGATATAGTCCAATTTCTGCAAAACAAATCATTCACCACTATTGGATAAAGTTTAAGATTTCCCTGACATTAAGTCTTGTCGCGTCTGACTCTGGGGTGTGGTGCTCATTTCCATTTCTAAGTCGAAGAGGCGGCGTTGTCCCTAGCCACCTCCAAGGTCATGTGGCTGGCATGACTGCATGGAGCGCCCTTACCTTCCCACCAGATTGGTACCTATCAATCTACTCACTTTTGCATGTTTTCAAACTGCTAGGTCGGCAGAAACTGGAGTTAACAGTGGGAGCTCACCCTACTCCCCCGGTTCGAACCGTCGACCTTTTGGTCAGCAAGTTCAGCAGCTCAGTGGTTTAACCCGCTGTGCCACCAGGGGGGCCTCATCACTATTACTACTACAGTAGTCTCACTTATGCAACCTTCACTCATCCAACCTTCTGTATTATCCAATGCCATCTGCTTTCTGCCCAGATCTACAGCTTTTTCAATACATTGCAATGTTTTGGTGGTAAATTCGTAAATACAGTAATCACCACAAAACATTGCTGTGTTTTGAACTGCTTTTTCTGTCAATTTGTTGTAAAACATGATGTTTTGGTACTTATTTTGTAAAATCATTACATAATTTGATGTTTAATAAGCTTTTTCTTAATCTTTCCTTATTATCCAATGTTTTCGCTTATCCAATATTCTGCCGGCCCGTTTATGTTGGATAAGCGAGACTCTATTGTAGCATAATTACTATTACGACTACTTTTATAATAATTATTATTGGCAAGGCAGAAATTCTTTGTCTCTCTATACAGCACTAAACTATTATTTCAAGGTGAGGGATAGTGTAGGGCCCTGAAAGAAAGGAAGAAAAGCCAAGCAATGCCTTGCTCCCTGCAGGCGTCTATCTCACCTCTGAGGCCTTAAGGTTAATGTACTTGAGATAACAGTCGTGCAGGTCCAAATAGCGGCCGTATCCTTCTTCATCGGTAAACTCTACAAGGTCTGCCAAAAACAAAGAAATGCATCTGGAAAACTGCCCATGAAGGGAGTGCCCCTTCTTTCCACTCCGTCTGCACTTCGCTGGCTTTGCTGCACCCCAAAAATATGCAGCCCATCCACTCCAATTTCTCTTGAGAAGAGAGGTAGGTATCAGGGCAGGGAGGGTAGCCAACGGGTGATTCCAAAGGCTTTCAGGTCTCAAACATACTCTGGGCCTCTTCACTGGGGTTCTCCCGGGCCTTGAGGAACTCCTCAAACTCCACTGACATTGGCACACAGATCTATAAAAGACCACAAAAAACATTATTGTTGTACCCCTTGGGAGCAGTCAGGTTTTTATTGTTTCCTAGATTCCTGGCCAACCTCTCTGAGCCCCGGCACAAGAATGAGAGCTGCTACATCACCACACAGTTGGCTGCAAACCACTTAGAGAACACTTCCAAATGTAACCAATAAATTAAAACATGGCTCTGATTTCACTATGTAAAAAAATTGATTTTTTTCTATTCCTGGTTTGAAAGCATTATTTCCTGTTTGGTCATTACTTTGAAAGAAGTTGTTCCACTTCAAAATCAACTTTGTTTTTGCGGCTCCTACAAACTAGGTTGAATTGGTTGAGACTTGATGAGATAGATATTAATTGAAAAATTAGAGCAAAATGTGCTGCTGCAAGATGTCCCTCCTACAAAGACAAAGTTTTTGCAGTTTAATAAATCTTTTCCATGTTTTTAGGATAGAACCAATTAGGAAATGACATTTATAACCTAGGAACAAAAATTGTGTTGCATAATGTTTTTTTTCAGGCCTTTATCAGGTGCCTTTTGGTGGAGCTGTAAGCAGCTACTCGCCCTGCAGGCCCTCACCTCATTGGGATGCTTCCGGTGGAACTCCTTGATCTGTTTGAGGCGGTTGTAAAATTCGGCAAACTCGTTGGGTCCCGAGATGGCGCTGAGCTCCTCCTTCCGCAGCCTGAGGGGCCACAAGAAATTGAATGGGTTGTCTGCTGGGCAGACAGAAGAGAGTCCACTCGCCTACTCAATGGCACATTCAAGGATTGTGCCCCCCCCCCAGGTGCCCCTGGGGAGCATCAAGGGGCAGCTTACTGCGGCAAAGGCTCAGGGAACATTTGTGGGGAACTCCAAGGAGCCGCCCCTCCTTCCCTCCAAAGACCACAATGCCCCCCCCCCCCCACGGAATTGCCAGTCAATTCCTCCATTCTCACCCATCTTTGTCGTCATATAAGTCACGCAGGTTGCCGCTCACCTCCATGTAGCACTACAAAAGAAAAAAGGCTCCGCCATCAGGGGGGCACAAGGTTGGACTGTGCGGGGTCAAAGCCCAGCTGCAGGTGCCCATCTTTCCCCCAAAACTGGATCTCAAAATATTTGTGGTATTCTCTAAATCTAGTGCTTGAAAACATTATTGTCTTGGAACTGTAAACATAAAGGTAAAGGTTTCCCAGGACATTAAATCCAGTCGTATCTAACTCTGGGGGGTGGTGCTCTCCATTTCTAAGCCAAAGAGCCAGCATTGTCTGTAGACACCTCCAGGGTCATATGGCCGACATGACTACATGGAGCACTGCTACTTTCCCGCCAAGAGGGTACCCACTGATCGACTCAGATTTGCATGTGAAGCTGGGACTAACAGTGGGTGATGCTGGTGGCGAAGTGAGTTAAACCACTGAGCTGCTGAACTTGCTGATCGAAAGGTTGGCAGTTCAAATCTAGGGAGCAGGGTGAGCTCCCACTGTTAGGCCCAGCTTCTGCTTGGAACTGTAGTTCCTCTTCAATTTTTCCAAGTTATGCTGAAATTTATACCCCTTTTTGCTAAGAGAAAAATTGCCCTTTTTAGGTTTTTTTTCTTTTGCTGTCAAAACATTTTTTGCGGTCTTCCTTAAGCTTGCAGTAGTTATCTAAAAATGTTGAGGCCAGTAAGAAAAATTGATGATGCAGACCATATTGGGAAGGGAGGGGGACACATGTTGACAGGCCAGAAGGGGTCCAGAGAAGGGCCAGCAAAAATGGCCAAAGATTGGAAAGCCATGACTCTCTCTGAGGAGCAGATGAGGGAGCTAAAGGGGATGTTCAGTTTGGAGAAAAGAAGGTTGATAGAAGGGGACAGGGAGCCACATGTGACCATTTGAAAGGATTTCCCATTGAGGAGGAGGAGGAAGGGACAAGGCTGCTTTGGAGACTAGGACACAATGGAGCCATGGATTCCAATGGCTGAGAAAGAGAGGTTCCACATCAGCATGAGGAAGATCTTCAGTACAAACATATACCTCCCATATATGAACTATCTAGGCATTTAAGATCACCTGGGGAGGTTCTGCTCTCGGTCCCACCTTCTTTGCAGGTGCAACTGGAGGGGACAAGAGGCAAGGCCTTCTCAGTTAGCCCCTCGGCTGTGGAACTCCCTCCCTGGAATATTAGATCAGCCCCTTCACTCCTAACCTTCCGCAGAAAAGTAAAAACATGGCTTTTTTAACAAGTCTTTGGGAACCTAGTGCCATGGCAAAACACAGAACTATGTGAAATTGAATACTGGAAAGGCTTAGACCAGGGGTCCTCAAACTTTTTAAACAGAGGGCCAGGTCACAGTCCCTCAAACTGTTGGAGGGCTGGATTATAATTTGAAAAAAAACATTAATGAATTCCTTTGCACATGACACATGTCTTATTTGTAGAGAGAGAGAAACGCTTTTAAACGATACAATAGTTAAACTTAAGAACAATTCTAATAAATATAAGCTTATTAGTATTTCAATGGGAAATGCAGGCCTGCTTTTGGCTAATGAGATAGGATTATTGTTGTTGTGTGCTTTCAAGTCGTTTGAGACTTAGGTTGACCCTGAGCGAGGGCCGGGTAAATGACCTTGGAGGGCCGTATCCGGCCCCCGGGCCTTAGTTTGAGGACCCCTGGCTTAGACGATGTTTTTGGACAATGAGGCTAATAGTGAAGGTAGTGGTTTCATGTTTTTGAAGGTTTTAATGTATGTGTTTTATAATTGTTTAAATGTTTATTGTAATTGTTACAATGTTTCAATTGAATTGCTGCCTATGTTGTAAAGCTGACTTGAGTCACCTTCGGGCTCAAGAAAGGAGGGGTAGAAATCTATATAAATAAAAATGTAATGTTTGTTTGTGGGATTAACAGAACTCAAAAACCACTGGACGAATTGACACCAAATTTGGACACAATACACCTATCAGGCCAATATATGTCCTTCACTCAAAAAAATAGATTTTGTCATTTGGGAGTTGTAGTTGCTGGGATTTATAGTTCACCTACAATCAAAGAACATTCTGACCTCCACGAATGATGGAATTGAACAAACCTTGGGACACAGAATCCTCATGATCAACAGAAAACACGAAAAGCGTTTGGTGGGCATTGACATTTAGTTTGGGAATTGTAGTTCACCTACATACAGATATCACTGTAGACTCAAACAATGATGGATCTGGACCAAACTCTACACAAATATTCAATATGCCCAAAATAGAATCTTGACATTTGGGAGCTGTAATTGCTGGGATGTATAGTTAACCTACAATCACAGAGCATTCTGAACTCCACCCATGACAGAATTGGGCCAAACCTTCCCCATGTGGCCACAGCAATGCGCGGCAGGGGACGGCTAATATCTATCTATCTATATAAATGTGTTAGGGGCATCCAACGAGGAAACAAAACTCAAAAACCCCCCAACGAAACTTAACCAAAATTCCCATGCCCATAACACAACCCACAAGGTACAAACATATCTACTCAAAATTAAAAACAACACAACAACACACTCACAAAACGGCAAAACAACAAAACTCAAAAATCCCCCAACGAAACTTAACCAAAATTCCCATGCCCATAACACAACCCACAAGGTACAAACATATCTACTCAAAATGAAAAACAACACAACAACACACTCACAAAATGGCAAAAGAATAAAACTCAAAAAAAACCCAACGAAACTTAACCAAAATTCCCATGCTCATAACACAACTCACAAGGTACAAACATATCTACTCAAAATTAAAAACAACACAACAACACACTCACAAAACGGCAAAACAACAAAACTCAAAAATCCCCCAACGAAACTTAACCAAAATTCCCATGCCCATAACACAACCCACAAGGTACAAACATATCTACTCAAAATGAAAAACAACACAACACATTCACAAAACGGCAAAACAACAAAACTCAAAAAAACCCCAACGAAACTTAACCAAAATTCCCATGCCCATAACACAACCCACAAGGTACAAACATATCTACTCAAAATGAAAAACAACACAACAACACACTCAAAACGGCAAAAAAAACAAAACTCAAAAAAACCCCAACGAAACTTAACCAAAATTCCCATGGCCATAACACAACCCACAAGGTACAAACGTATCTACTCAAAATGAAAAACAACAAAACAACACACTCACAAAACGGCAAAACAACTGAGGATGCGCATTGGCGCCCAGCCGCAAGTTCCCTGGCGCGCGCACATGCCCTTCCGGCCAACGTTCCCTCTGCGGAAACCATGCCCACTCCAAGCCCCGCCGCGCCACTTCCCGCACACACACACACCCCTGCCGCACATACACACACAACTCCACACTCCATCACTCCCCCCGCCGCCGCACACACACACGCAACCCCACTCCCCCCGCCACCGCACACACACACGCAACACCACACTCCATCACTTCCCCCGCTGCCGCACGCACACATGCAACCCCACTCCCCCCGCCGCCGCACACACACACGCAACCCCACGCTCCATCACTCCCCCCGCCGCCGCACGCACACACGCAACCCCACTCCCCCCGCCGCTGCACACACACACAACCCCACGCTCCATCACTCCCCCCTGCCGCCGCACACACACACGCAACCCCATGCTCCATCACCCACCCACCCCCGCCGCTGCACACACACACACAACCCCATGCTCCATCACTCCCCCACGCCAATCTTACCTCCTTTTACTTCAGGCCACCTCCAAACCCCACCCCGCCCCTTCCCGCCCTGTCAAAATCTAGGAAAGACAGGAAGGAAGGAAAGAAGGAAGAAAGAGAAAGGGAGGTAAAGAAAAAGGGGGAAGGAAGGAAAGTTAGAGAAAGAAGGAAGAAGAAAAGGAAAGAAAAGGAAAGATGGAAGGAAAGAAAAGAGAGACAGCAGAAAAGAAAGAAAAAGGGGGAAGGAAGGAAAGATAGAGAAAGAAGAGGAGAAGGAAAGATGGGAGGGAAGGAAGGAAGGAGGGAAAGAAGGAGAGAAAGAGGGAAGATTGGCAAAGGAAGAAAGGGGGAGGGAATGAAGGAAAGAGAGAAGGATGAAACCAAGTAGTGAAAGAAATCAAGAGGTAGAGAAGGAAGAAAGGAGAGAAAGGGGGAGGAAAAGGGGGAAGGAATAGGTAGGTACCTCTCTTTCATAATAGTCCAGATATCTACCTCAACATTGATAAGTTTTACTATAGGCCACAGCAACGCGTGGCAGGGCACAGCTAGTATATATATACAAATGTAATGTTCGTTTGTGAGATTAACACAACTCAAAAACTGGATGAATTGCTGCCAAATTTGGCCACAAGATACCTACTAATCCAAGGAGTGATCATCACTAAAAAAAATTTGTTTTTGTCATTTGGGAGTTGTAGCTGCTGGGATTTAGAGTTTACTTACAATCAAAGAGCATTCTGAACTCCTTCTGAACCAAACATGGCACACTGGACTCCCATGACTAACAGAAAATACTGGAAGGGGGAGTGCCCAAGAACACTCCCCCTTTTCAGCCCACTCAGTTCCCTTGATACCTCTCTTTCCAGCTTGATATAGGAAGTGTCCCCACATGAGATCCAGGGGAAACTATACGCCAGTCTTACTTCCTCAGAAAGTTGACTAGCCACAGATTCAAACCACGTTGGGGGGGGGGGGGGTCTCGGAGGAGGGGGGCACCATCCAGGTTGTGTGGGGGAGGAGATTTGCTGGTCACCAACGTCCCAGGGAGAAGCGCAACAGAGTTTTTGCGACCCTGGAAAAGGTAGGAGGTGGTAGGCTCCATGTCCGATCCCCTGGCCTTAAAGTTCTGCTGATCAATGCCAGGTCCGTCAATGGAAAGACCGCTGCCATTCAGGACCTGATCCTGGATGAGAGGGCGGATCTGGCTTTCATCACCGAGACCTAGATGAGCTGGTGGGAGTAAATCTCACTCAGCTGTGCCCACCGGGTTTTGGAGTGCATCAGCAGGTCAGGGCGGGGATGACACACAACTCTACTACTCATTTCCACCCAATTCCAAGGAGGCCCCTCGAGTGCTGGACGAGTGCCTGGCCGCTGTGGCTATCTGGATGAGGAAGAACAAGCTGAAGATCAATCCCGACAGAGGTCCTCCTGGTCAATCGTAAACTGGATCGGGGTATAGGGTGGCAACCTGTGCTGGATGGGGTTACACCCCCCTGAAGTCACAGGTCCGCAGTTTGGGTGTCCTCCTGGATTCATCGCTTACGCTTGAGGCTCAGGCGTCGGCAGTGTCTGGGAGGGCTTTTGCACATCTAACACTTGTGCACCAGCTCCGACCGTACCCCGCAAAGGTTAATTTGGCCAGGGTGGTCCATGCCTTGGTCACCTCTCGATTGGATTACTGTAATGCGCTCTACGTGGGGCTGCCCTTGAAAACAGCTCGGAAATTCCAACTGGTTGAACGGGCGGCGGGCAGGATGTTAACTGGCGCTCCTTACAGAGAGGTCAACCCTCCTGTTTAAGGAGCTCCACTGGCTGCCATTTACCTACCAAGCCCAATTCAAGGTGCAGGTGCTTACCTACAAAGCCCTAAACGGTTTGGGACCTGCCTGTGTGACCGCATCTCTGTCTACGAACCCACGCGCTCACTTCGTTCATCCGGAGAGGCCCTGCTCGCGATCCCACCTGCATCGCAGGTGCGTTTGGTGGGGGCGAGGGACAGGGCCTTCTCTGTGGTTGCCCCCAAATCTGGATCACCCTTCCCAAAGACATTAGACTAGCACCCACGTTGGCAGTCTTTAGGAAGAACTTGAAGACCTGGCTATTCCGATGTGCCTTCCCAGAATAGGATAACCTCCAGCACTACGTCCCAGAAGCACTTTATTAGAGTTTAAGACTCTGCACATTGCACTTGCCCAGAACTCCAACATAACACCTCACACACCCAGCACTTTTAACCTGTACCCATCACTGGCCCGGCCCTGATTTTATTGTGTAATAGTGTAATGTTTTGTTGTGTTATTGATTATGTTTTTAATTTGCTTGTATTGTTATTGTCTGTTGTTATTGTGTTGAGGCCTTGGCCTTTGTAAGCCGCATTGAGTCCTTCGGGAGATGCTAGCAGGGTACAAATAAAGTTTAATAATAATAATAATAATAATAATAGTTCACCTACAATCAAAGAGTATGGTGAACCTCACCAATGACAGAACTGGGACAAACTTCCCACACAGAACGCACATGACCAATAGAAAATACTTAAGGCTATCCAGTCCAACTCCCTTCACCAGGGCAAGAAAACGTAATCAAAGCCCTCCTGACAAAGAGCCATCAGGTCATAGATATAGATATATATGATTCACACACAGATATAGTATCATACATTTGAAAGGGACCCCCTAAAGAAGAACAATCATATGTTGCATGTTCCAGGGTGGGCAAGCCAGACACTCTCCACATCAACATTGACGAAAAAACAGCAAGAAATACTGTTTACCCACAAGCATCAAGAAATTACATATATTAGAAATCAACACTTTGTCATTACTTTATTTCCCAGATCACCAGACTGGGCCACAGAAACGCGTGGCAGCGGACAGCTAGTTGTAAATAAATAAATAGATTGTGAGAAGAGAGGTTAGAGTGTCTGGGGGATTGTGAACTGAGAGTGGGCGGACTTCTGTCGGGAGGGCTTCGGACACGTCTTCCTGCCTGGCTGAAGAAAGGGAGGGAGGAGGATAGAGGGGGTTGGACTAGATAGCCCCGGGGTGCCCCCCCCCCCCGCTCCAGGCTCCCCAGTGGCGCCTCCACTCACGTCCTGCATGGCGCGGGTCCGGTGGTCCGAGTTGATTTGGTCCCGAAGCTGCAAAAGGGGAGAAGAAGAGAAGAAAGAGGAGGAAGGGAGTGAGGGCGCGGGAGGAGGAGGAGAAGGCGGGAGCGGGGAGTGGGCCTCCTCCGCCAAAGCCCCCTCCGCTCGGCCCCTCCCCGCACCGTGGTTTTCCGGGTCAGCATCTCCTTCACCATGACGTCCATCAGCCGCTCCCGCTCTTCGTGGTAGCGCCGCTGCTGCTCCAGGATGGTCTCCATAGTGGAGCTGGCGGCCAAAGGAAAGAGAAGCCCGGCCGGAAGTTGCGCGCGCGCACGCCCGGAAAGAACACCCCTTCTTTCTTTCCAGCTGCTGTCCTATTGTATGCACTTCCGCCCGCCCCTGGAGCCCAAGAAGAAAGGTTCCACAGCCTCTTCCGACGGGACCTGTTTTTGAGACGGCACGCTTCTCGAAGACCCCTCCGACACTCAGGCCCGCTTCCCGGCAGTTGTTGTTCAGCCTTGATACTGTTTTATGATGTTGTCTGCTTCTGTGGGCCAGACTGACGAGAGAGAGGACTAGAAAGACAGGTCCACCTTGTCTCCTGCCTATAACATCAGTTAGGAACCTTTCCTCCCAGCACCAACTGATGCTCTGGGCCAGAGTGAAGAGAGAGGGGACCAGAAAGATAGCTCCACCTTGTCCCCTGTGCTATGCTAATTTTCTATATAAATAAAAATGTACTATTCATCTTTGGGATTAGTAAAGGTAAAGGTTTTCTCCTGACATGAAGTCCAGTCGTGTCCGACTCTGGGGTATGGTGCTCATCTCCATTTCTAAGCCGAAGAGCCGGCGCTGTCCATAGACACCTCCAAGGTCATGTGGCTGGCATAACTTCATGGAGCGCTGTTACCTTCCCAACGGAACAGTATCTAGTGATCTATTCACATTTGCATGTTTTTGAACTGCTAGGTTGGCAGAAGATGGGGCTGACAGCAGAAGCTCACACCGCTTCCCAAATTTGAACCTGTGACCTTTCGGTCAACAAGCTCAGCAGCTCAGCGCTTTAACCCGCTGCGCCACTGGGGGCTCCCTTTGTGGGGTTAACATAACTCAAAAACCACTGGGCGAATTGACACCAAATTTGGACACAATACATCTATCAGGCTAACGAGTGACCATCAACCCTAAACACACACACACAAAATCTGCAGAACGGACTTTAAAGCCCCCCAAAATAAACCATATACACATACGTTCATACACATATACACAAGCACACATACATATACACACTACATATAGCTATATACATATATACATATATACCTATATGTAGGGGCAACAAAACCAAAATATTTCCCAAAAGGCAGAAGCCCCCTTTCCAATAGGGAGGGCAAGGATGGACACCACGAAAGTTGAATCCTTTAAACTGCAAAAACTATTTATTATTGCGTGGCCATAGCAATAACGACAAACAAGCATACAGGGATGCAATCAAAGGGTTTGTCGCAACCCCCAAGGGGGCTGCAGTGCAATTATAGTAAATGGAATATACATTTTCATTGGTTCCCAAAGACAAATCATTTCATTAGTCTAAGCTAGCTATGCAGTTGTTCATTAGTTGTTTATGATTTTGATTGACATTATAGCACAAGTGGGATCCTAACAATGGCACAACTATAACATAACTATGGTTCATTGTTCTCTGACCATGACTGTATCTTATCTGTTAGTCTGTTGCAAACATGGCTTCAGGGCGACTGGGAAACTTGGGGGTTCTATCTAGCAAACAGCTAGCTGGTTTTGTCCGGATATGTTGTTACCTTTGAATAGTAACTTCTTCTTTGGAGCACTGATTTCTCAAACAATCAGCATTTTCTGTGAACAAAGGCCTACTGCAGAAATAGGCCAATATGGCAGTAAATCATGACATATGGGCATTGGGGAAATATATGAAAATTCGCTTTTTAAAACCACGTCTCCCAAAATCTGCAGAACGGACTTTAAAGCCCCCCAAAATAAACCATATACACATACGTTCATACACATATACACAAGCACACATACATATACACACTACATATAGCTATATACATATATACATATATACCTATACACATACATACACACATATAAACACATATATATGCATATAAACAAGCACACACATATATACAATATACATATACACATATAAACACAGAAATATACATATACACACATGCACACATACAGACAAACATATACACAAGTCCCCCTCGATGGACTGTCACCTTGTCGTGGTGAGGGGGCTTGCGTGTTCCGATGAACCTGTGGGCACAACAACTGGAGTCCTGCACTCCCAGGAGTGGCCGCGGGGGAGGTCCCAGACCAAGCACAGTCCGAAGACCCAAAGACCTCAACGGCGGAGCAGGCGGAGGATAACATGGCACATGTTACAACGGCTGCGAAGGCGGAAGAAGGCTGCAACAGACTGAGAAGCCACGGTCATTGTGTTAAACTACATCACCAGTGGAACCTCACTCTGTGAAGACTGTGTGTTGATCAGTTGTGCACTGATCTCCACACATTAAAAAAACCCACGCACAGGCGTCTTCCAAAGGAAAAAAAAACAAACAACCAACCAAAGTCCCATGGCGATCAGCGAGTGGCGACGGGGGCAGGACTGTGAAATCTGGAAGCCCCTAGTCACAGACTGGCACATGGGCGGTGGGTATGGACTCAGTCGTTCTACCTCAAGGTCCGAGGCAGTTGAGTAGTTCGGCAGCTGTATCCGCGACTGAGCAGCCCTTTTTAGGACCCACTCTGCTCACCCCACACGGGGAGGGGGCTAGAAAAGGTGCCCTAAATATAGTCTGCCTCACTTATCCCTGACTGGACTGCCGCGTCCAGTGGGGTCACCACCCTGCGGCCAAAAAAGAAAAATGAACTTCGGTACGTGGAACGTACGGACACTGATGGACAACAGTGACAGTGAACGCCCCGAACGCAGAACTGCCATCATTGCAAGGGAGCTGGGACGCTTTAACATCGACATAGCAGCCCTTCAGGAGACCCGGAGAGCAGGAGAGGGACAGCTGAAGGAAGAAAAAGGAGGCTACACCTTCTTCTGGAAGGGACTGCCCGAAGAAGACCAAAGAATGCACGGAGTTGGCTTCGCTATAAGAAATGATCTGATGAAACATCTGTCCGAAGCACCCACTGGCATCAACGAACGACTCTCCACCCTCCGAATTGATCTTGCCAAAAACCAACGGGCAACCATCATAAGTGCCTATGCACCAACACTAGATGCTGATGAAGACATCAAGGAGAAATTCTACTGTCAGCTGGACACCGTCCTATCGGGGATACCTAAAGAGGACAAAATCATTCTCCTGGGGGACTTCAATGCAAGAGTCGGGCGAGACTTCGACCTGTGGCCAGGCACCATAGGAAAAGACGGGGTTGGAAACAACAACTCGAATGGCATCCTGCTTCTCACCAAATGTGCGGAGCACAACCTTGTCATCACCAACACGCTCTTCCGCCAGAAAAACAAGTTCAAGACATCATGGAAGCACCCCCGGTCAAAGCACTGGCACCTCTTAGACTATGTAATCACACGTGCCAGAGACCGCCGTGACGTGCTCCTCACAAGAGCCATGACAGGTGCTGACGACTGCTGGACCGATCACAGGCTAATCCGATCCACAATGGCTATCAAGATCGCCCCCAAGCGCAGACTCCAAGGAAGAAAGACAAGGCGCAAAATGAACACCCAAGCCCTTCAGGAGCCCTCCAGGCGAGCCCATCTCCAAACAGCACTCAAGGACCATCTACCCACAGTACACCCCGAAAATGTTGAGGAACATTGGAACAAACTGAAGACCTCCATCATCCAAGCCTGCGAAGAAACTATTGGATACCAAGCCAAGAAACATCAAGATTGGTTTGACGAAAATGACATCGAGATCCAACAGCTAATCGACAAGAAAAGGAAAGCCTTCCAAACATGGCAGAGAGACATCAACAGTGCTGCTAAGAAAAAGATCTATGCCAGTGCAAAAGCTGAGGTCCAAAGAAGGACAAGAGAACTCAAGAACATCTGGTGGACAAAGAAGGCTGAAGAAATCCAACACCTGGCAGATACCCATAATGCTCAAGGATTTTTCAAAGCCACAAAGGTCATCTATGGACCAAGAAACCATGGCATACAGCCTCTACGCTCATCAGACGGAACCAAACTCCTGAAGGATCAAAAGTCAATTGCACTACGTTGGAAAGAACACTACCAAAGCCTCCTAAACCGCAGCTCCAATGTGGCCGAAGAGGTCCTCTCACAAATCCCGCAACAACAAACCAGGGATGAGCTTGCAGCACTGCCTAGTTTGGAAGAAGTCAGCAATGCCATCAGCCAACAAAAGAACAACAAAGCCAGCGGACCAGATGGGATCCCTGCTGAAATCTTTAAAGAGGGAGGACCCGAGCTGACACACCAACTCCACCAGCTCATAAAAAAAGTGTGGGCGACCGAGAAAATCCCGGCTGACTTCAAGGATGCCACCATCATCACCCTCTTCAAAAAAGGGGAAAGAACAGACTGCGGAAACTATCGAGGTATCTCCCTTCTAACCTCTGCTGGAAAAATCCTCGCAAGAATCCTTGCAAACCGCCTTCTGCCCCTCTCAGAAGACACCCTCCCAGAATCCCAGAACGGCTTCCGCCCCTCCAGAGGAACTGTGGACATGATCTTCACCGCACGACAGCTCCAAGAAAAATGCAGAGAACAAAATCAACCTCTGTACATGGCATTCATCGACCTTGCAAAGGCATTCGACACAGTGAATCGCAGCGCTCTGTGGACCATCCTCCAAAAAATCGGGTGCCCAAGCAAATTTGTGAACATCCTGCGGCTCCTCCATGATGACATGATGGCAACAGTTTTGGACAGCAGTGGCTCCCAAAGTGACCCATTTAAGGTGGAATCGGGTGTCAAACAGGGATGCGTTATTGCCCCAACTTTATTCTCCATCTTCATCGCTATGATACTTCACCTTGTTGATGGGAAGCTTCCCACCGGAGTGGAAATCATCTATCGGACAGATGGCAAGCTGTTTAACCTCACCAGACTGAAAGCCAAAACCAAGGTCACAACAACATCTGTTATAGAACTCCAGTATGCTGATGACAATGTCGTCTGTGCGCATACAGAAGAAGATCTACAAGCCACTCTAAACACCTTCGCAGAAGCATACACAAAGCTTGGCCTGTCGCTGAACATCGAGAAAACCAAAGTGCTGTTCCAGCAGTCACCAGCCGTCCCCTCTCCAATGCCAGAGATACAGCTTAATGGTGTAACATTAGAAAATGTCGACCATTTCCGCTACCTTGGCAGCCACCTCTCCACCAAAGTCAACATCGACGCCGAAATACAACACCGCCTGAGCTCTGCAAGTGCAGCATTTTCCCGAATGAAGCAGAGAGTGTTTGAGGACCGGGACATCCGTAGGGATACCAAGGTGCTTGTCTATAAAGCCATTGTCCTCCCAACCCTGCTATATGCCTGTGAGACGTGGACAGTCTACAGACGTCACATGCAGCTCCTGGAACGATTCCATCAGCGCTGCCTCCGGAAAATCCTGCAAATCTCCTGGGAAGACAAGCGGACAAACGTCAGTGTGCTGGAAGAAGCAAAGACCACCAGCATTGAAGCGATGGTCCTCCAACATCAACTCCGCTGGACAGGCCACGTTGTCCGGATGCCTGACCACCGTCTCCCAAAGCAGTTGCTCTACTCCGAACTCAAGAACGGAAAACGGAATGTTGGTGGGCAAAAAAAGAGATTTAAAGATGGGCTCAAAGCCAACCTTAAAAACTCTGGCATAGACACTGAGAACTGGGAAGCCCTGGCCCTTGAGCGCTCCAGCTGGAGGTCAGCTGTGACCAGCAGTGCTGCAGAATTCGAGGAGGCACGAGTGGAGGGTGAAAGAGAGAAACGTGCCAGGAGGAAGGCACGTCAAGCCAACCCCGACCGGGACCGCCTTCCACTTGGAAACCAATGCCCTCACTGCGGAAGAAGATGCAGAGCAAGAATAGGGCTCCACAGCCACCTACGGACCCACAAGGAAACCCATGATGGAAGACCATCTTACTCGTCCAACGAGGGATCGCCTAAGTAAGTAAGTAAGTAAATACACAAGTACACACCAACATACACATATACACATACATACACTCCTACACACATATTAATATATACATATATACACACACATATGCATATACCCCAACACACACATATACACAATATACATATACACATATAAACATAGAAATGCACAAATATAAACATGTATACACACAAATATATACACACAGACATATACACACACAAAATACATATACACAGACTGGGCCACATGGCAGGGGACAGCTAGTAATATATATATATTGTGTGTGTATGTGTGTTTGCATGTAAATATATATATATATATATATATATATATATATATATATATAATATTGTGCTGTCGCACACTGGGCCTGTACATTAGACCGTACACAGGACATAAATTCTCTGTGCCCAACGGGACGCCGGGGCTGCCTCAGAATAAAGGCCCTTAGATTCCCCCAAACAGAGTCTTTAAAAGTACAACAAAGTCTTTATTAAGGAACAAACAGGAACAAACAGGTACTTTAACGGTTTTCTTTACAGTCTATAGGCTCTTTCAATTCTTGTCCACTAGGAACAGGCTCTGTCTTCTTAACTGTAACTAACTGATGGGGAAATCCTAGCTTCTAATCTGGGCAGTCTGTACTTGCCTCTGTTGACGTGGAGCCCCTGCACCCGGTACCAACTGCGTCTGGCTTCCGCGAGTGACCCTTGCCTCAACAGAGCTTTGTAGACCTCCAGAGAAAAAGGAGTTCAGGTTGCTGTGATGGCCGGCTGGAGTCCCTCAGCCAAGCTGTGGCTGTATGTCTCCTGGCCAAGCCGTAGGGCTGTTTAACCCCGGCCAAGCTGTAAAAGACGAAGCTTTTCTACAGGAGCCACTTCATTCTATGTCCTGTGCGAAAGGCTTCTCTGTGAGAACTAACTCAAAATGGCTTTTTTCCCTCCAAAACTCAAAAAGGGGCGGGATCAGGGAACCTAACTATAACTGGCAGGTGGCTTACCCTATAAATGCAAATTATAACAGGAAACCCCCTGCTGCAAAATCCCAAGCATGGGATTGCACACAAACATTTAAATACAGCAAATACATCTGGAGCTCCTGGAACAGCTGTTCCAGAACACTCCTGGCCTAGATTTCTCAATGATGGGAAATCTACACTATAATAAACGGACCAAAACATCGTGAGTCAAATTCTTATACTTTAGAAACATAGCATTTAAAGTCTTTCTATACAAACCAATCCTACGTTCCCACACACCCCCCATGTGAGACGCATGCAGTACATTAAACAATCATGAAACCTTTTCTGTACTCAAATACCTATTGACACTGGGGTCCTATCTGGGGGCACTTTTAACTTAAGGATGGTGGCATCAGATGGAGCAATCTCGGCCCTGGCCCTAACAAAACCCAAAGAGCAAGAACTAGAGCCTTTTTGTCTGGCATAAGCCACAGCTGTGATAGCTTTCTCCAAAGCGTCGCAAAAGACATGGAGTTCGGTGTGCAAGCTCTGTAAAGGGCTCCTGGCCGTGAGTTGGCGTGGGATGCTCAGCTGGTGTAAATCTTGAGCCTGAACGATTTGCTGTTTGGTCTTGAGATCACGCTGCATCTTGTGTCTCAAAGACTGCAGTCTTTTATCTGCTACCTGTCTGTTGGGAGGCAGGGTAGGCCGGTCTGCTTTGAAGGGCAAAGGGGCGATCCAATTCCCTTCCTCGCTGAGAGTCACCTTGGAGTTCATGATGTTCAGGAACTCTTGTTCATCTCGGGACAGCGCTGTGTTCTCGTCGTCCTGGGATACATCGCAGATGGATGAAACCTCAGATGAAACTCCTTGGCAGCAAACAGAAATGTGGCTGAGGCAACTTTGCATGAGGGTGACACTGCCACAGCTGAGGGTGTTTGGCTGATCTGGACACAGAGAAGACGGAGGATGCATTTTGTCGACACATACAGGTCCCTGTATGGTCCATCCTAATGGAGTCTTCTGTGCCAAAGGTGCACCAGGAGGACCTCTCTTTTCAGCTCGGATGCTCATCAAGCTGGGGCAGTTGGATCCAATGAGCAGGACTATGTCGATACCCGGCTCAAAGGGTGGAATGAGGTCCTGTAGTCCTTTTAGGTGGGGATGCGCTTGCATCATCTCTCTGGTAGCAATCTGGTCCTTATTGCGTGGGATGGACGCACACTCAATAAGGTCAGGTAACTCAAAACAAATATCTTTGCCACATGGTGAAATGATAAATCCAGATGCAATGCGGCCCTGTCTTCGTTGTTTGCCTGTACAAGTAGAAATACAATAGTCAATAGTCTTTGCCTGCCCCTTAAAGATTTTGAAGAAGTCAGGGGTGGCCAGGGAACCGTCGCTTTGGTTGTCAAGGGCCACGTACATTTTCTTCTTCATCCAAGGCTTGCTGGCAGGAAAAACCTCTGCCAAACAAATGGGGTGGCAAATCCTAGTCTTCTTTGGGCTGCCGCAAAGCTGTGTGCAGGCCACAGAGGGTGCCTCAGTGCCCGATGAAGGTCCAGCTGAATCTTCTTGGGAGCGTTGACTGGTGGCCCCGCTCTTGATCTTGGAGGGCACAAAATCCTTGTCATGCATGGCTGAGCAATGCTTTTCGGATTGGCACACCACGCACTTCACCGTTTCTTTGCATGACTTTGACTGGTGGGGGGTAAAAGTGAAGTTCTTCTGAAATGTAGAAGGTCCATTCCAAGGAACACCTGTGGCCTCAGGAATGGGCGAAACTCTGATTTCTGGGCTAGGCTTTGGTGCCTGAGTTGGCGGCTGTGGGCTCCTGGCCCTGAATTGCTCGACCAGCCTTGGCGTGATGTCGCTGTCCGCATGCACCAGGTTGCCGTCTTGGAAACCAACGTGGGCTGGCAGAAGAGGTGTGGTTGGAGGCGTTGGCAAACGGTTGACATTTTCTTGAGACAGTTCTCCTTGCAGTGCCTTTGCCAAGATGTTGGCACGGACCCTCTTCTGTGCTGCCTCCTGCTGGATGCGCGACAACTTAAGCTTCGCCTCTAACTCGGCTTGTGCCTGCTTCTGCTTTGTCTCTAACTCTAGTTGAGCCCGCTCGAAGTTCAGGCCTAGATCTGCCGCTGCTGCCTCAGCTTCCGCCTCAAGAATTTTTTCTTGCAGTTTGAGACGCCTTGTTTCCCTCTTGTAAAAGGCCACCATAGATGAGGAGCTGCTTCTGGAGACAGACGATCCTGACGTGGAGCCATGTCTGCTGCTATGCCTCCTGCTGGTGTGGCTGTGCTTGCTTTGGCCAGAAGCACCTCCCTGACTGCTCTGCACACTTAAAGCCTTTGGGGAACCTGAGATGTGAGCCATGACAGCAAATTGCCCAAACAGTATAGCAATACAATTACAATAACAAATAATATCAGTATATCAATAACCAACAGTCAGTGGAACACACAATATGGAAATGCAGTAATAAAGCAGTCAGTGAATCAATGCAAATATTCAAGCAATATAACAATGCAATTTCAATAGGATGCAGCAAACAGCATAAAAATGCAATTGCAACAACAAATAGAGCAGGCAAATATCAGGACAGCTATTAGCACACTCAAACTTATCACTTTAAGGCAATGCAGGTATGACAAATAGAGCAGCCAATTAAATCAATGCAATTGCAAACACTGAAAACCTAATACTTTAAGGCAGAGAATAAACATAATTCAAATGCACATCAAACTCTTGCTGAAAGGCTGTAAAAAGCCAAAGGCGATTGCAAAAAGCCCTTTCCAGGAATCTGAAAGGCAAAGCAGAAACAAGGCTTGTTTCAAAAGAGCGGGAAAGCTTGCTTCTGCTGGAAACTGTAGCAGGACCTAGCAGAGCTTGCTATGTAGATACTTTAGAAAGGGCGGGAAGAATGTTGCAATTCCGTGCAGACCTGCTGTGCAAAAGCTGGAGGAGAAATGTAGCAACTTGCAAACTGAGGAGATCTTCAAAATGGTGGGAAGAGAGCTGAAGCAAAGAAGGAGGCTGCCAGCCCCTCCCTTCTGGTCTTCCAAAATGGCCGAAAATGAAGAAGCACGAACAGATGGGCTCCTCTTCAAGATGGCCGAAACTCCTCAGACACACACAGATGGATGCTGGTAATGAAGACTTGAAATGGCTTGTACAGGCTTCTTAAACACTGTTCTGTAGCTGTAAAGTCTTTTTCTCTTACTCCCGGGTGGCAGAAGCCACCAGCTCCGTCTTTTACTGTGCTGTCGCACGCTGGGCCTGTACATTAGACCGTACACAGGACATAAATTCTCTGTGCCCAACGGGACGCCGGGGCTGCCTCAGAATAAAGGCCCTTAGATTCCCCCAAACAGAGTCTTTAAAAGTACAACAAAGTCTTTATTAAGGAACAAACAGGAACAAACAGGTACTTTAACGGTTTTCTTTACAGTCTATAGGCTCTTTCAATTCTTGTCCACTAGGAACAGGCTCTGTCTTCTTAACTGTAACTAACTGATGGGGAAATCCTAGCTTCTAATCTGGGCAGTCTGTACTTGCCTCTGTTGACGTGGAGCCCCTGCACCCGGTACCAACTGCGTCTGGCTTCCGCGAGTGACCCTTGCCTCAACAGAGCTTTGTAGACCTCCAGAGAAAAAGGAGTTCAGGTTGCTGTGATGGCCGGCTGGAGTCCCTCAGCCAAGCTGTGGCTGTATGTCTCCTGGCCAAGCCGTAGGGCTGTTTAACCCCGGCCAAGCTGTAAAAGACGAAGCTTTTCTACAGGAGCCACTTCATTCTATGTCCTGTGCGAAAGGCTTCTCTGTGAGAACTAACTCAAAATGGCTTTTTTCCCTCCAAAACTCAAAAAGGGGCGGGATCAGGGAACCTAACTATAACTGGCAGGTGGCTTACCCTATAAATGCAAATTATAACAGGAAACCCCCTGCTGCAAAATCCCAAGCATGGGATTGCACACAAACATTTAAACACAGCAAATACATCTGGAGCTCCTGGAACAGCTGTTCCAGAACAAATATTTATAATATTATAATGTAATATAATATAAAACTAATTATAACAATAATACAATAATTATATATTTATATTACATGTAATATTATTACAATATAATGGTATAGTACAATATAGTAATATATAATACTGATATTGTGCTATGCCTTTTTTTTTGTCGGGTCAGGAGCAACTTGAGAAACTGCAAGTTGCTTCTGGTGTGATAGAATTGGCCATCTGCAAGGACGTTAACCAGGGGATGCTTGGATGTTTGATGTTTCTACCATCCTTGTGGGAGGCTTCTCTCATGTCCCCGCATGAGGAGTTGGAGCTAACAGAGGAAACTCATTCACACTTTCCCCAGATTCAAACCTGCAACCTGTCAGTCTTCAGTCCTGCCAGCACAAGAGTTTAACCCACTGCGCCACCGGGGACAATATTATATTGTGTGTATGTATATCTTGTAAGCCCTTCTGAGTCCCCTTTGGGGTGAGAAGGGCGGCATATAAATGCCGTAAATAAATAGTCTGATTATGATGTTTTACTATTTTTTGTTGTCAATTGTATTTTCTGTGCTTGTTATTAATCTGTATTCCTTGGGCCAGCTGCCACCGGGCCATTTTTCCATTTTTTGGAGAAGAACTCCACTGACGGCAGGGGAGGGAAGGAGGGAGGGAGAGGGCAGCCTCTCAGAGGCACCAAGGGTTTGGGAAATGAGGAGGGAGGAAGGGGGGGGGGTCTTTGCGTCTCAGCAAAAAAACCCTCCCAGAACCCAGACAAACCCATAAATTTCCTCTTCCTTCCCTCGCAATTTTGTGACAGTGTGAACCAATCCACTGGATATAAAGAGAACTCCTCCCACCACCAACAGCTAGAGAATTGGTTCATTGATCAAATGGGCAAAAAAACCCTGCTGCACAAGTGGGGCCCCTTCACAGCACTAAGGAAAATGGTCATTAGAAGGGAGCCCTTTGCAGGAGATTCAAGCTTTCCTCTCTACATCTCTGCCTCTGGGAGGCAGAGAGGCTAAAGCCCCAGAGCACAACAGTGGTGTGTTGTCTACAAAAGGCATGTCCTGCTTTTCTGGGCCCATCCTCCCACTTTGAACCAGGGAAGAGAAACACAAATGTTTGTTCACTTACTATGGAGAAAAGCCCACAAGCAGGCAAAAGTGTCAGAAGCCCTATTGGGCTCAGAAAGGCACAAGTGGGGTGAAATGGAAAGGACTGGTATTTGGGATACAGCTTTCTCAGAGGATAACTTGCAGGCTCCAGGTGATGCAAAGAGAACCCCATGCCCAGCTTGAAAAGTGAAGAATCACAGCGGGTCATTAATGTTGTTTATTATACAAAGCCAGAAAGGACACACACACACTTTTCTTCTTGCTTTCTCTGTCGCTCCTTCACGCATACACAGACTGCACAGAAGCATATAAAAGGGGGAGGAGAAAAAAGAGAGAGGCGGAGAGAGACTCCCCCATGTATAGGTTTCGCAAGAAGCCACATGCATAACATTCTGCCCAGGAAGAAAGGCTGCTGTGAACATCCAGGGCAAAGAGACAGGACCTGGAGCAGGAAAGGCACAGGTGGCCCTGGGGCAAAGGGGCCCCTCCCACTTGTGGAGGAGAGACCCAGCTCCGAGGGACGGGTGGGAGGGGGCTGCTGCTCCAGGAGGGCTTTGGCACACTGAGGGGCGGCTCAGCCAGGGCCTTTCAGAGGCTGGTGGCACAGTCGCGGCACAGGACCTGGTCGTTCTCGGGGATGAAGCCCTTGCCCACCAGGGAGGTGGCACAGCGGGAGCAGCTGAAGCAGTGCTGGTGCCAGTGGCGCTCCTCAAAGGAGACGTACTTGCCCCCACCGAAGCCTGGAAGGAGAGCAACAGAGAAAGGGTGAGGATGCAGTTCCCTCCGCACAAGAGAGCCAGGGCGTCCAACATCCTTCAGCTGACCCACTCTCTGTCCCAAGGACCCTCAGGGCACTGGCTTTGGGTGCCTAGCCTTCTCCTGCCGCTCACCAGTAATGGGCTTGGTGCATCCGCTGCACTTCTTGGCATAGAGGCTTCTGAAGCACTTGAGGCAGTAGGGCTGCTCTTCCTGGGAGGTGAACTGCTGCCCGGCTAGAGGGGCCCGGCAACCGGTGCACACAAAGCACTCCTTGTGCCAGGGCTCGTCCCGGTAGGTCACCCCGCCCTTGGTCAGTGACTGTGGGAATGGGGGAAAGGTTAGAGATGCTACTGCCAGCAGGGCCTCCCGTTCCCTCTGCCTGAAGGACTAAGAGGCCTTCGTCTCCTTGCCCTTTTTCCTCTGCCCCCCCCCCCCGCCCACATAGGATACTCCACCTTCTTGCAGCTGGTACAGTGGGGAGCAAACTTGCTCTCATAGCAGGGGACGCAGTAGTAGTCCCTCTGGTCAGGGATGAAAGACCGGGACCCAATGGGTTGCTGACAGCTACTGCAGAGGAAGCAGTGCTCGTGCCACGTCTGACCTCCGTACTCCAGCTTCCGAGAGCCTGTAGGATGGAGGGAGACCATGAAGGGGATGGGTGGTCAAGGCCCACTGGTGTCTTTCCTCTTCCAAACACTGTGAGATGGGCATGAGTCCGCTTGCATTGGGGAAGTGAGTGGGGGTCTCACCTGGCATGACCACTTGCTGGCAGGCAACACACTGGGAGGAGAATTCGTGGCAGTAGCAGGTATTACCGGAGCAGCTCGTGGTAGTGCCGGTCCTCATAGTACAGCTCCTGGGGGGAGAGCATCGGGGGAGGGAGGGAGGCATGGCGGGAGGTCAGGGACTGGCTGCTGTTACCCTCTCCCTGCCCCACACTCTGGAACCATCAGCCTAGTTTGCAGCACCAGTCGATGCACACTGAGAGACAGCAGGAGCAGAGGACTGTGGTCCTGACGCAGTGTCTTGAGGGAAGGGAGCTCAGAGAGAAAAGGGACTTTGCTGTGCAGCCTGGCCTATGCCTCCACTTAGCCACAACCAGCAGGAGCCCTGCAGGGTGAGCAATGCTTTTGGGGGCAGGGGCTTTTGGGGCCGGCCGGCCAGCCAGAGGGCCACAGTCCTTCCCTCTGGAGCAGTGGTTCCCCACCTTTTTATTTTAACAGGAAACACATGACCAGGGACCACTTTGACCATGGACCACTTTGACCATGGTCTACTGTGACCGGGGACCACTTTGACCGGGGACCACTCTCCAACATTAGTTCCAAAAGGATTACGAATCAGTTTTTCATCAACTTTAGATTCAGTTTAGTTATTTGGGGTGCTGATTCAGAAAATTGCTCTAGTTCCTGAAACAGAACATATACCACCCAGCAGGCATGTAGCCGGGGGGGGGGGGCTCGGGGGGCTTCAGCCCCCCCCCCCCGAAATTCTCATGGTGGTTCGCGAAAAGGCCTTACTGGTGCATTATTTAAACTGTTATGTTTATTCATATCATGATCTGATCACCATACTCAATATATCCCATATGCATGGGGGTATTGGGGTAATGATACAAAAGGTTTGCTAGGCTAGACCCTCTTTCACTCAGACTCAGCCCCCCCCCCGAAACTCAGCCCCCCCCCGAACCCCCCCCCCCCTGAAATTTTTTTAGCCCCCCCCCCCCCGAAATGAAATCCTGGCTACGGGCCTGCCACCCAGTAATCACCATTGGTTCACGCACAGAAAACCATATTTAATAATCTAGAGTTTATGTGATAGTCGTAATCTTTTGTGGGAAGTCAGCCTCTCCCCTCCCAACATTCCCATTGCCTCAGCACTATAAGAGGGTTTCACAAGACCAGTTGCTCTTGTTGCTACATGGTTTCGAGGCAACGGTATAGCAACAGTGAGGCAGCGGACCATATTTTCGTTCTTGCAGACCACTGATGATCCATGGACCACAGGTTGGGAACCACTGCCCTGGAACTAGGCATCTGCCATGCAGACTAAAGAGGACAGCATTGCCCATCCCACCTTCCCCATCCATATATATGTGTATGTATGTGTGTCCCCGCCTGCCTCGCCTGGCTGTCATGGCCAATGAGCTCCTTGCACTCGTCACAGGTGTTGGTGAAGTGGGCGTCGTAGCAGGGGATGCAGAAGGGGCCCTCCTCCGTCTGGATGTACTTGCACCCATAAAGGGATTCCTTGCAGCCAGCGCAGTCAAAGCCCTCTGTCATCCTGGCATCTTCTCTGGAAGGAAAGAAGGGAAGAACGGGGGACCTCAGTGTCATGGACTCATGGGCAGGATCAGTCTCAGCTCCCGGCCAAAGGGACACACATGCACCCATGCACACAAGGCGCTGGGAGTGACTGCAGGGAAAGAGAGCATTGTCTCCAGAGGCCCACTAAACAAAGTTTTGTTTTGTTTTGTTTTCGGGTCAGGAGTGACTTGAGAAACTGCAAGTCATTTCTGGTGTGAGAAAATTGGCTGTCTGCAAGGACGTTGCCCAGGGGACGCCTGGATGTTTTGATGTTTTACCATCCTTGTGGAAGGCTTCTCTCATGTCCCCGCATGGAGAGCTGGAGCTGGCAGAGAAAATGCATCCACACTCTCTCTGGATCTGAACCTGCGACCTGTCGGTTTTCAGTCCTGCTGGCACAAGGGTTTAACCCACTGTGCCATTCCAGTGAAATTGTGTAAAGGTGAATGTTCTACGACTGAATTATTGAGAAAGTTAATAAGGACGATTGACGCTCACTCTGCCAGCCTCTGCTAGACAAAACAGAGAATGGCAGGAGCCTTAGATAGGCAACTGAAAAAGGTGAAAGTAGGTAAAAGGGTTCAAAGGGGCTTTATGACCTGAAGAGAAGGGAGGGGGAGAGCAGGGAGAGGGGGAAGTTGTTGTGGGTAAGAGGCTGTGAAGCCAAAAGAAGTGTGAATGAGGAAAAGGCTTACACACGCATGTTTTCAAAACTTTAAGAAACCTCTTAAAGTTAAAAGAGCTAAGTTGCAGCTCAGCCCTGTGGCACCAAGCCCCAGCACCATCCCACAGCCCTCTTTAAGTTCAGGGACAGGGACCCATGTCTCAAGAGCAGCATACCATGCCTCGGGGAGGAGAAACAGGACCTCCCAAACTCCTTTGCAATCAGAGGATGGGGGGGGGGGGGGGTGTCAGGCTCAGTGAAGGGGTGCCTTCAGTTCTGGCCAGATGAGCAACAAAGGGGCCAAAGCCCAGCGCAGCAGCCCCTTTCCCTTCCCTTCCCTTTTCTCTTCCTGCAGCTGCGGCAAGACCGGACCCGCCATCCTGGGGTGGACTGGAGACGCAAGGGAGCTGCCTCTACCCTCGTGATGCCTTCCAGGAAAATCCAACCTTTCAAGCCTTTCTGAAGGGTGGTGGGTTGGTGTGAGGGGAGAGCTTCCACACAGGGAAGGGGCCTGTGTCTGTCTTGCCCCCATCACTCCCTCCCCAACTGGAGGCCTGAAGGGGGGTGAACCCCTCCTGGACTGGGAGCCCTAGGGACCCCTTTCCGGGGTAATTGGGGGAAGAGGGAGACACAGAGGCCTCCAGACTCGTGCCCAGTTTGTGGGAGGCTCCCAAAATCAGGGAAAGAGGTTCTTTGAGACTCCTTTGGGCTTCTCCTCCTTCAAATCTGGAGTGGTACCAGATGGCACCCACAAAAAACCATCCCAGTCTCGTCCCTGTGGCATTCAAGCCGTAACTATAGCAATGCAATACATGAGATCTCTTAAAGTGATGGACGAATAGACTGATTCTGGATCACAATTTTGAACTTGCGTGATTTCAATTGCAGTTTTAACAATTTATGTCTTACTAGCCGTCCCCTGCCACATGTTGCTGTGGCCCAGTCTGCGTATATTTGTTTTGTGTGTGTATATATATTTGTGTATATGTGTATTTATGTGGTTATGCGCATACGTTGTAATGTATTTTTTATTTTGGGGGTTTTTTAAGTCTCTTCTGCTCTGTTTTTAGTGATTTATGAGAGATGGTCACTTGTTGGCCTGATAGGTGAATTGTGTCCAAATTTTGTGTCAATTCACCCAGTGGTTTTTGTGTTATGTTAATCCCATAAAAGAACATTACATTTTTATTTAGATAGATTGCTCGTTTTAATTGTAACTGTTATGATTTGGAATCTGTTTGTTTTTTGGGCATCAAATTGTTGCCGGTTGTGAGGCCGCCCTGAGTCCCCTTCATGGTGCAAAAGAGCAGGGTGCAAGTATGGGGAATAAATCAATAAACAATAAATGGAGGGACAAACAGATAGATGGATGGGCCATGCAATGGCTCATTGACCCTGCTCCCACTTTCTCCCTCTGTTCCTCTCCCAAGGGCTGCTCTGAGGCAAGGAGGGGTCTTGAAGCCCTTTTTCAGCCCCTTCCCCATTGAACCAGAGTACAAAGTCAGATTCCCCTCCTTCTGCACAGCTGTCCAGATGAGCACAAACTTTTGGGAAGGGGGCCTCCTCGCTCATCTGGGTCCAATCGCAGCCCCTCACTAGCCCTGTTGCAACTACACCTCCCACCCCACTTTGGGACCTGCTGACAGCCCTTGTGAAAGCACCTGGGCCCCAGGCCAGGCTGCGGGTGACATTCTCAGGGCAGCACAAGAAGTAAAGGACTGTTCCTGGGAGGAATGTCCCTGGCGCAGGCGGCCATGGCCTCTGGAGCTACTACACATTTCCCTCCCTGTTCCCTCCATCCTGGGCTGGGTCCAAAGGGTGTCACACTGAACGGCAGCTGTGGGGTGAGAAGAAAAAGGTAGAGACAGGCCCTGAGGGACACAATGATTTTGCATGCTCAATCCGAAGCCATGGGAGGCAGGGAGCCTTCTGCCAGCAGGCCTGGGATCTTTCTTTGCTGCCACAGGAAATGGGGAGAGGGTGGGTTGCAGGGAGGTCCTGCAGCAAGAGGCCAAGGGCCTGGAAAGGGCTGAGGGGCTTTAGAGCAGGCATGGGCAAACTTTGGCCCTCCCTCCAGGTGTTTTAGACTTCCTAACAGCCTCAGGCTCTTTGCTTAGGGGCCTGAGGATGTTAGGAAGTCTAAAACACCTGGAGGGAGGGCCAAAGTTTGTCCATGCCTGGACAAGAAACTGTATTTAGGCTTTGGCTTATGCTCCAGAAACCCAATGGACCCAGCAGAACTGGGGGATCAGACACACTGACAGCGAGCCTTCTTCCCCAGGACCCGAGAGGAATACAAACAACACCCACAGATGCAGAGTGGCTTCCTTGAAACTCTCAGTTTGCACCAACCACAACACAAACACACATAGGAAGGTATCAAGATCTCCTCTGCTTTGCACAGGACCAGACTGCAGCATCTGAAAGCCAAGGTTTATAAACTGCCGGCACGCTTTCTGCAGAAACCCTACCTCTCCTCCAGCCATAGCAGGGAGGACAGGGGGCCCTATGCAGCCCAGAGAAGGAAGGGAGACCATTGAGCCTTATGGCTGCAAAGGACAGGTTCTTCCCTCTTTGGCTCCATGATTCCATGTAGCAGGGAAGGAGCCACAGCCAGGTTCTCCAACAGTCCAGATCTCTCCGCCCAATGACAACAACGACAACAACGTCCGAAGGCATGCCGGTCTCCTGTCTTTTGAGCCTCTGACTGGAAATCCCTGAGGCAATGGGGGAGCCAAGGCTTGGAGAATCTTTGGTGGAGTGGTGCCCAAGGGGGCCCTTGGCCTTTGAAAGGGTTTGGCCCCACAGGAGGAGAAGCGGAGGAGGAGGAAAGCAAGAGGCTGAGCTCAATGATCCCAGGCATACCTTGCAGGGATCCTGGGGTCTGGGTGGGAGGCATCCAGAGAAGAGAGGAGGGTTTTTGCAAAGGTCAACAAGGCCACAGCTCAGTCCTCTGTGATGGCAAAGCCCACCTGTGCCCCCCCCCCTCCTTGCCTTGGCAAAAAGCACTACATCTAGACATCCTCAAAGGTGGTTGTGGCCCTTCACGCTTGGCTTCTCCACCACGCATTCTGCCCCCTTTGCCAAGGTGAACTCTAGTGCCCACACAGCTCCTGCCCGAAATGAATGGCCCTGAAGGCTCACGTACTCCTCCAGTGAGGCACCTTCATTCTCTTTCCCATATTTAGGGGAAGACCAGGCAAAGACTTATTATAGTATGTATTATACTACATTATAATATGTAACAAAAGTTGAAAAAACATTATGTCCCTGGTTTGAAAGTGTTATTTCCTTTTTAACTGTGAGGTCCTTATTTCAAAGTAGTTGTTCTACTCCAGAAACTTCATTTTTGTGGCTGCCACAAACTAGGTTGAATTGATTGAGACTATTGAAAAACTAGAGCAAAATATGCTGCAGGATGTCCCGTAAAAACAAAGTTTTCACAGTGTAATAAACTTTGCCTGTGTTTTTATGATAGAACCAATTAGGAAATGACATTTATTAGAATCCAGGAACAAAAACTTGTGTTGCATAGTGCTATTAGCAGGGGAAAGAGCTCCCCACAAGCACACACAGCCTCCATACTCCCTCCTCTGCCTCTGAGGAAGCCTTGCAAGCCGCAGCCCCAAATATGCCGCCCAAGGCAGCAAAGCGTGGCTTTGGCAGCGAGATGAGCATCAGCCACCGGGCACAGAGCCAGGCCGGCACCTTCGCCGAAAGAGGGAGAGGCTGGCACCGTTCCAAAGAGATCAGTCGGGCAGGATGCCATCCGTCTGGGTAAGACAACGGGTGCCAAAGCAAAGGGAGGCAGCCGTAACAAGGGGAACCACAGAGGACAGGCTCCAGCAAGGAATCCCTGGGTTTGCAAGGCCCCAGTGCTTCCGGACGGGTCTGAGGAGCTCTTGGGAACACCAGGAGTCACTGGGGAGGAAGAGGAAGAGGCAAAGCAGAGGGGCCAGGTCTGGCCCTTGCCCCTTTGCAGTGCCAAGGAGGCTTCCTTCCTCTGTTGACTTGACATTATGTCTCAGAGTAAGCCCTGGGGTCACCAAGACTTCCTCTCTGTGGGGATGCAGAACAAAATAGGTGGCAGTGATAGATAAGAAACCAGGACAGAGGGAAGGAGGTACTATAGAGAGAGAAAGGAGCAGAGAAAAGGGGTGAAAGAAGCTTCCAGTGTGCAATGGGGTGATAGGAGAACTAAAAGGAAACATCCAGCCAGTGTCAAGAGAAAATGCTGCGACTTCCGGTAGGGGAATCATGGCGGACGCCACGGTTTTGCTGAGCTCCAGCCTCACTGCTTAGCAAGCCGACCTTGTCAAGCGCTAAGGAAGGGAAAATTCCCTCCCCACGAAGATTGGAGGTCGACGTGGTGCCAACCAAAGGGCGAGTACCTCGCAACGGACAACCCCCCTTGGAGGGGGGGATCCGGCGGGGGGAAACCCGGAGGACGCGAGCGCGACAAAGGAGCACCCAAAGCAATGAAGGTGAGGACGCCGTCCCCTATTTTAACCAGCAAAGAAGAGAGGAAATAATACAAACCAGAGATAAGGGTAACTAAGCGGCACAAGTATCGTGGAAAAAAAAATAGTAACTTGCAAGAAATATAGAGGTCTGGCGCCTTTAAAGAAAGCAAGGAAGAAGGATAAAGAGACAAAGAGACAAAGAGAGAAGAGACGTAGCCACGCTGGGCAGATTAGCAGCAGATTAGCAGCATCCAACGCGGCCGAGAGACAGCATAAATAAAAAGGAAGACAGAGCAATCGCTGCTTATTCCTGGTTCCCTATTCCTTGAGAGGGAAACACAAAAGGAAACCCAATACTTAATACCCAGAAAGAAGGTGAACGAACATGCGAGGTAATTAAAACCCAAGGACTCACTAACTAGCTGATCCTGACGCACCCGCGGACTTCAAGGGCCCCGACGGGAGCCAGGAGCGGGGGGAGCTGAGGAGGCGGAAACTCCAGCCGAGGCCGCATCAGATGAATGCACCCAAGCTGACCGAACTAGGCGACTCTTGAGAGGAGCGAGTGGACGAGATCGGAGAAACTGAAGGGGAAGACCCGGGAAGGGATCGGAGGCTGAGAGAAGCGGGATCGTGCGAGGGAGAAAAGAAGAAGATCGAGGAGGGAAGCTCGGGCGAGGGGCGGAGCGACGCGGCGGAGCGACGCGGCGGAGCGACGTGACGGAGCGACGTGATGGAGCGACGCGGCGGAGTGACGCAGAACGTAGGACGTAAGACGCAGACGTAGACGCGGGACGCAAGAGACTTAAAGAAACACAGAAAAGAAATAACATCGAGGGGAGTTCGAGCGGGAGAAACTGTGAGGGGTGAGGAAAAGGAGGAACTAGAGTGGACTTAACAAAGAGGGGGAGAGGAGAGAGGAGAGGCAAGAGAGACAAGAGAAGGAAGGAGCAAGCGAGGAAGAAAAAACGAAAGAGAAGGTAAACAAACCAAATAAACTACTAGCTATCGATGGACTGGTGGAACATTTAAACCTTAAAACATGAAAAGAACTGATAAGAACTGACTTGATTAGACTCAAATAGAGAAGACCACAGCTCAACCGGCAGATTGTCGGAGATAGTCTTCCGGCCCTAAAGGGCACTCCCTGGAGAGGATACTCTCCACACCCCACACACCCCCCTATCAAACAAACTGACTTGACCCCACACCAGTTTACCGTACCCCACCCTAATGGTTTCCCTCGCCTTATAATATAAGGCTCCAAACCAGTCCTCCTCCCTAACTATCCTCAACCAGTGTCAACTGTTGTTTTTTATGCCAATGTGTTAATGTGGTAATGTCAATGTGCTAATGTGCTAATATGTTATAGTATCAAAGACTTTAATTTGTAAGACTAGAGCTAAGGATAATAGAGACGGGAACAAGTACATAAAGAACAGGAAAACCAAGAGAGCAATAAGAAAGGTTCTCTCATAGACAACTCCACCGCCCTATCCCCTCCTTTACCCTTTTTTTTTGTTCTCTTTCTTCTCTTTCCCTCTCTCCCCCTCATTTCTTCTCTCCCTCTCTCTCTTCCTCTCTTTTTTCTCTCTCTTTTTTTCTCTTATATACTCTCTTTTTTCATTTTTCTTTATATTCTTCTCTCTTCTCTTTTCTTTCTTTTCTCCCTTCTCTCCCCCTTTGCTCTTCTCTTCCAATACTTGTCTTCCGCGCCCCTCTCCCAGCTGAGGGAGAGATAGAGATTACATAAAGTAATACCAAGACTATGTGTCAATAACTGAATCCATAGAAGATGTGTATAGAAAATACTACTATGCACGGAAACCTCTAAAAATCAGACCAGTACTTAAAACAGGTAAAAAGAGAATAAGCACCCCGGAGAAAAGACCAATAACGACATGACAACACCAAAAACAAAAATGGACAAGGAAAAGGAAAAGGAGAGAAGAACACAGACAAGAAAGGACTCAATAACCAAAGACCTACCAACAAAAGAAACTAAAATGGAGGAGGAGACAGAGAAAAAGGAAGAATTCACTACAAAAGACCTAATGAGGGAAATTCTAAAATTACAGATAGATGTACAAAGACTAGAAGGAAAACAGGACAGACAATATAACAACATCAAAAAAGAAATGGAGGAGATGAAGAAGGAAATCAAGGAAGAAGTACAATTGGCTATGAAAGAGGAAGTAAAAACGATGCACAGAGAAATAGAAAACATGAAGCAAGAAAGAAAAGAGGACTCAAAGGAAAATAAAACACTTAAATTCCAACAAAAAGAGCTTGAAAAGGCGATGCACACTATGGAGAAAAAAATGGAATCATTACAAGAACAACAAGAAAACCTGGAGGTAAAGGAAAAAGAGTTCCAGCTAAGGTTTAGAAATATCCAAGAGGAAGAAAACGAAAACATCAAAAAAACAATTGCAAATATAGTGGCGCAACTCCTTCAGCTCAATGCGGAGGACACAGAGGTTAACATCGACAGGGTCTTTAGAATCCAGTCAGAATATGCCAAAAAACATAATGTCCCAAGAGATGTGATTGTATACTTTGGTAAAAAATCAATGAGAGACGAGGTATTGAAGGAAAATGCCAGGAAACCCTCCTACTACAACGGCAATAAGATAGCAATCTTAAAAGAACACCCAAAAACAGTCCTAGAAAGAAGACGAAAATACTTCTTCCTCACGGAGGAACTCAAAAGAAAGAAGGTGAGATTCAAATGGGAAAGAAGAGAGGGGATAATGGTAACCTGGGAAGGTAACAAGCATTGGTTAACGACAGAAGCAAAAGCTAGGTGGTTCTACGACAAATACCTGACTAAGGAAAGTGAAGGCCAAAAGAAAAACAAGGAGGAGGAAAACAATGGCAAAGATGAACCCCAAGAGACGGAACAGGAAAGACTAAGAAAAAGACCAAGAGAACTCTCTCCCAAGGGATACAAGTGCTTCGTGGATTTGGCAGCGGCGTGCGGGAAAAATGATACAGAATTAAAAAAAGCAGATGGCACAGAACATTAAAATATACTCAGGCAATGTAAACGGTTTAAACAACCCTAATAAAAGAGCAAAAATCTGGCACCAACTTAATAAAGAGCAATATGACATAATATCGTTGCAAGAAACTCATATATGCCATAAACATGTGTTTCACTTAAATCATAAGAAACTGGGGAAAATGTATTACGCTTCGGGAGGAGAAAAGAAGAGAGGAGTGGCAACCTACGTAAAGGACAGGATTCCATCTAAACAGGTGTTCAAGGACCAGGAGGGGAGGATGCTGGGTATAACTATAGAATGGGAGGGAAGAAAAGTGCTGCTATGTAATATCTATGCCCCTAACGGAGCAAAAACAAAATTTATAGACTCCCTAAATAAAAAAATCTTAGAGCAAGAATATGATGACTTAATTATTATGGGAGACTTCAACGGGGTTTTAGATAGCAAACTAGATAAACGTACGGGGAAGAAAACAAAAAACACACATCAAATGGGGGAACTCCCAAGGGAATTCAGGAGACTAAGGGAAACTCTAGGACTTCAGGACATCTGGAGATTTCTCCACAAGGACGAACAGGATTTTACATACTATTCGGACCGCCATAACACGTGGTCACGAATAGACATGATGTGGGGATCTGAGACAATACTAATTAAGACCTCAAAAATCAGAATATTACCAAGAATGAACTCAGACCACTCCCCATTGGAACTCACAATTAAAAAATCAGACGATAAGATAAAAACAAAGACATGGAAACTAGATGACCAGCTAATAAAAGACCATAAAGATCAGGAAAATAATAAGAAGATTCTAGAAGAGTTCTTTCAGCTCAATACAGAAAAAGACACAAACATAGACATCATCTGGGACACATCGAAAGCATATATTAGGGGCCACTTTATCCAACAAAAGGCAAAAAGGAATAAAGCAAGAAATAGAGAGATAGGAGAGATAGAGGAGGAGGTGAGGAAAATGGAAGGAAAACTTAAAAAGCGACCGGAGAATAAAGCTTTGAAATTACAACTAGAAATATTAAAGAAAAGATGGGACACATTACACCTAGATGAAATTAGCAAAAAACTGAGATACATAAGACAAAACCACTTTGAAAACGCTAACAAAGTAGGAAAATACCTAGCGTGGAAAGTAAGAAGAAAAAAGCACAAGCAACATATAAATAAAATAGAAGAGGGTGGGAAGAGTTATGTAAAACAGGAAGACATTGAAGAGCAATTTCGCAAATTCTATGAAAAACTCTACAAGGATGATAATATCCCCAAAGAGAAAGTAATAAACTACCTAGGGAAACAGAAATTAAAGAAGTTATCGGAGATAGAAAGAGAGATGCTAAACAAGAAAGTAACGGAAGAGGAAATAAAGGAAATAATATCAAAATTACCACCGAATAAGTCCCCAGGCCCAGATGGCCTAACGGAAAAGTACTACAAAATCTTCAGCGAAGTGCTTACACCACACCTAGCAAAGGTAATAAATAAAGCCCTGGAGGATAGAAAGCTACCTGGGACATGGAAAACAGCCCATATAACTGTATTACCGAAAGAAGAACAGGACCACACAAAAGTTACCAACTACCGCCCAATATCACTACTTAACGTTGATTACAAAATATTCTCGGGTGTGATAGCAGCAAGGTTAAAAAAGGTATTAAACAAAAGAATAAACGAGGACCAAACAGGCTTCCTACCAGGTCGGCAAATAAGCAACAACTTGAGGCTGATACTTAACACAGTAGAATATTACAATAGACACACACAAAAAGAAGCAGGCCTCCTATTTTTAGATGCGGAGAAGGCATTTGACAGGGTCAATTGGGGATTCATAATAGAACTGTTGAAAGAAATAGATGCGGGACATTATTTTATAAATGCAATCAAAGCGATATACGCGCAACAAACAGCGAGGATAATTGTGAACGGACAAACATCTGACCCAATAGATATAACTAGAGGAACAAGGCAGGGATGCCCCATATCCCCACTAATATACATCATGACCCTGGAAGTGCTATTGGACAGCATCAGAAATAATAAAGAAATCAAAGGGCTAAGGATTAGATCATGTAACTACAAAGTGGCTGCATTCGCGGATGATATGGTAGGGATCATAGAAGACCCAATAAACCAATGGGAGAAATGGTGGACAGAAATTACTAACTTTGGAGAGGTAGCGGGACTAAAAATCAACAAGAATAAAACGAAATTTCTGGTAAAGAACATGTCAAAAGAAAAAAAAGAAGAACTACAGAGAACATCAGGCATAGAAATTGCAACAAAGGTTAAATATCTGGGAATACACCTAACACCTAGTAACGCCCAGTTAATAAAAAATAACTACGACACTAAATGGAAACAAATAATGGAAAAGATGCGAAGGTGGCAAAGACTGGAACTATCCCTCCTGGGCAGGATCGCACTAACTAAAATGAATATTCTAGCGGAAATACTTTATCTTTTCCGCATGATTCCTGTAATAAAAACAAAAAAAATAATAACAAACTGGCAAAGACAGTTAAACAAATTTGTATGGCAAAACAAACGTGCCAGAATAAAATTCAGGAACATGAGTGATGAGCCGAAGAGGGGAGGTCTAGGATTACCAGATCTCCAGCTCTACCATGATGCCGCGGCGCTGACTTGGGTCAGGGAGTGGGCAACATTAAAGAACGATAGGCTGCTGACGCTGGAAGGGGAGGACCTAAATAGGGGGTGGCACAGTTACCTCTGGAAGGGGAAAGCTGTAATAGAAAAAAACTTCAACAACCATCCCATCAGAGCGTCACTGATAAGGACATGGAATAAGTACAAAGGGAGATGGTACACAAAAACACCAATATGGGTCTCCCCCAACGAGGCTGATCAGAGGAGGGAAACAGCAAAAGGCAGATGGTTGAGGTATAAACAGCTTTTGAAGATAACAAACCAAGAAACAAGATTAAAAACACTGGAGGAAGTAAGGGAAATAGAACCTGAGTTCACATGGTTTCAATATTGGCAAGTTAATGAGAACTACAAGGAAGACAAAAAAATTGGGTTTGAAACAAAAGAAAAACTATGGGATAAGATGTTAAATAAGGAAAAAAAATTGATCAAAGGACTATATCAGCAATTACTACTATGGGCATCGGAGGAGGAGCAAGTTAAGGAAGTTATGACTAAATGGGCCAGAATGATTGGCCGCACAATAACAATGTCGGAATGGGAGGAGATATGGAGAAAGAAACTAAAATATGCTTACGCCTCAGAGATAAGAGAAAATTGGGTCAAAATGTTTTATTTATGGTATCAGACACCGGAAAAGATAGCGAAATACAGCAAAGGGAGAGTAGACAGGAAGTGCTGGAGATGCGAAAAGAAACTGGGAACTTTCAGACACATGTGGTGGGATTGTAAGATCGTGAAAAAGTTCTGGAAAGAGGTGCACCACAAGATAAGAAAGATACTACAAATTAAGCTGGAATTCAGACCAGAACACTTCCTGTTGGGAATGAACAACCCTAGTATGGATAAAAATGACGAAAAAATTATGTTCTACCTCACCACGGCAGCACGAATAAGCGTAGCCAGACTTTGGAAAAATAAAAAAACAGCGGACTTTAATCAGTGGATGAGTAAATCCATGGACATTATGAACATGGACCTACTAACACAGAGGTTAAGGAAAAGCGAACACACAAAAGACGCTACTGACTGGAGCAAGTTCATAACATTCCTAAAGAAGAAAACATAAAAAGAACAATCCGATGAACCAAAGCAAAACAAGAGAAAGCCAGACCCTCAAGATATCAGATATTAAAAACAAAGAATAAAAAGATACGAAGAAAGAAAAATGTAAAGTGCACGCTTAAACACCTTGGAAGTCAAGATGTATGTAACTGTGGTAAATGTATGTGTGTAAACTTTGTATGTCTCCAGTAAGAACTTAGCACCATCCCCAGGCGCCCGAGGACGGGGGGGAGGGGGGAAGGAGGGGGCGCCCGGGAGTATTTATCTCACAGAGCGTTAACAGTGTATATTTTTGTATGTAGGTATATCCGTTCTGTATGCTCACTTTGTTTATCTGTATATTTGTATGTGTGAATGTTTGGGCAATTGTTGGCCTTTTTATAATATATAAACTTAATAAAAACTATTTTTTTTTTAAAAAAAAAGAGAAAATGCTGCAAAGGGTACTAGGAAAAGGGAGGCCATTTCCACACCGAAAATTGATCCCCTGGTGGTGCAATGGGTTAAACCCTTGTGCTGGCAGGGCTGCTGACCAAAAGGTTCGAATCCAGGGAGGAGGTGAGCTCCTGTCTGTCAGGTCCAGCTTCTTGTGCAGAGACATGAGAGAAGCCTCCCACAAGATGGTAAAACATCCGGGCATCCCCTGGGCAACGTCCTTGCAGACAGCCAATTCCCTCACACCAGAAGCGACTTGCAGTTTCTTAAGTCACTCCTGACACACACAAAAGCACCAAAAAGCACTGAGATGTGCTGAAATAAATACCGCGAGGGTCCTGGATCCAATCTGATCTTGGGCACGAGGCAGGGTAAGGACTGTCAGGACCTGGCTGGGAGGCCCTGGCAAAACCACCTCACTCTACAAAAGACCCTATAAAATCCATGGGGTGACTTGAAGGGAAACAAGGAAGCATGGCCAGGACTACCACCATCCCACCCCCTCTCAGGGCCAAGGCCTGTTGTTATGAACTCCAAGAGGTTCATAACACTCTGCACAAAAGAACAGGAACCTTGTGGGGTTCATAACACTGTCCTTAGCAGGATATTGAATACTGTAAAAGCCATCCACTGTATAACTATCAGCCCCCTCCCAGTAGACTCAAATCAAGGAAAAGCCTCATGAGAACCACCACTCCTCTTAATGTTCCCCCAGCAACAGCAAGGGTATCCCTCTGGGCAGCTAAACCAGGAAATCTCAAATGGATGGCCCCCCACAAGGGTCTTTCTCCAGGCAAACCAAGAATGGGCATCTTAGAAGTCCTTGAACACACTCAGAAGTGGAGTGGGCAGATCAAAAGACAACTTGACAAAATGGCACTACCTAAAAGACTTGTGTGACTGTGGCGCAGAACAACCAAGTCTGCATCTGTATGCTTGTCCACAATGTCCTGGCTCATGTACAGAGGAAGAATTGTTTAAAGTGACAGACAATGCGGTCACTGTTGCCCGTTTTGGGTCAAAAAATGTTTAGCCGCTTGTGCTCCTTCTGTTTTGATCAGTTTTATACTGATTTATGCAAGGCTTTTGATACGAAATAAATAAATATGCAGGAGGAAAGTGGTACTAGGAAACCTCTGGCCACAGGAGCAAAGAAGGACTGCTCTGGCAAACGCTGCCCTGCCCTTTCCAAATAGGGAAAAGGCTTTGGCTGGAAGCTCTTGTTCGTCTGGAAAACATCTCTAGTCCTGGCCAACTTCCCCTTGAAGCAGTGTTCTCAACCTGGGGGTCTGGACCCCTGGAAGATTACGAGGGAATGCCAGAGGTCTGGCCAAAGAACATCAGAAAACAGTATTTTCTATAGGTCAAGGAAGTTTGGCCCAATACTCTCATTGGTGGGTGAACTGTAGGTGAACTATAAATCACAGTTAACTTCAACTCCCAAATGTCAAGGTGTATTTCCCCCAATTTCCACCAGTATGCACATTTGGGCATATTGAGTATTCATGCCAAGTTTGGCCCAAATCCATAATTGTTTGAGTCCACAATGCTCCATGGGTGTAGGTGAACTCCAACTCCAGAATTCAAGGTCAATGCCCACCAAACCCTTCCAGTATTTTCTGTTAGTCTTGGGAGTTCTGTGTGCTAAGTTTGGGTCAATTTAATTGTTGGTGGAGTTCAGAATGCTCTTTGATTGTAGGTGAACTATAAATCCCAGCAACTACAACTCCCAAATGTCAAGGTCCATTTCCTCCAAACTCCACCAGTGTTCACACTTGGGCATTTTGAGCATTTGTGCCAAGTTTGGTCTGGATCCATCATTGTTTGAGTCCACGGTCCTCTCTGGATGTGGGTGAACTACAACTCCAGAATTCAAGGTCAATTCCCACCAAACCCTTCTAGTCTTTTCTGTCGGTGATGGGAATTCTGTGTGCCAAGTTTGATTCAGTTCTATCGTTGGTGGAGTTCAGAATGCTCTTTGATTGTAGGTGAACTATCAATCCCAGTAACTACAACTCTGAAATGACAAAATCAACCCACACCCACCCAGGCCCGTAGCCAGGATTTCGTTTTCGGTGGGGGGGGGGCTAAAAAATTCTCAGGGGGGGGTTCAGGGGGGGCTGAGTTTCGGGGGGGGGGGCTGAGTCTGAGTGAAAGTGGGTCTAGCCTAGGAAACCTTTTGTATCGTTATTCCAATACCCCCATGCATATGGGATATATTGAGTATGGTGATCAGATCATGATATGAATAAACGTAACAGTTTAAATGATGCACCAGTAAGGCCTTTTCGCGAACCACCATGAGAATTTCGGGGGGGGGGGGGCTGAAGCCCCTCAAGCCCCCCCCCCCCCCCCCCGGCTACATGCCTGCACCCACCCCACCAGTATTCAAATTTGGGCGTATGAGTTATTTCTGCCAAATTTGGACCACTGAATGAAAATACATCCTGCATATCAGATATTGACATTACGATTCATAACAGTAGCAAAATTACAGTTATGGAGTAGCAACAAAAATAATGTTATGGTTGGGGGTCACCACAACATGAGGAATTTGTATTAAGGGGTTGCAGCATTAGGAAGGTTAAGAATCACTGCCTGTAAGAGAACGTAAGGGTCCCCACCACCACCACCACCCAAAAATCCTTGCTGACTCAGGAGGAGGATGGTGCTGCTCAACTTTGGCCTAAACTGCCTCTCCACTGAGTCATCAGGGACAGAGGCAGTGAAGGCAGACAAAGGAGGCCAGGAAGGAAAAGGGGAATGGGAAGGGGAAAAGGAAGGGCCTGCTTCAGTCATCTGCCTCCTCCCTTCTACACAACTGAAAACTTGGGTGGTGGAGGGGGGGCGGCCCCTCCTTGTAAGAGCCCCTCTGGACTGGAGGTCCAGCTGTTGTGGGGAGCTGTTGTGGGGAGTCTCATTGTGGGGAGTTTCATTGCAAGCCAGAGTCATTCCCCGGCACCCACCCCGCCCTGGGTTTAGCACTGCTTTGTGCCTGGGCTGCATCCCATTCGGGGAGGACAGATAGCCTAGGGCAGTGGTTCTCAACCTTCCTAATGCCGTGACCCCTTAATATAGCTCCTGATGTTCTGGTGACTGCCCAACCATAAAATTATTTTTGTTGCTACTTCAGAAGTCTAATTTTTCTACTGTTACTACCTGTACCCTGCTATGCGTTGCTGTGGCCTATAGTAAATCTTTTCAAAGTAGAGGTAGATATCTGGAGTCTTATGAAAGAGAGATACCTATACCTATTCCTTCCCCCTTTTTCTCCCCCTTTCTCTCCTTCCTTCCTTCTCTTCCTCTTTCTTTGTTTCTTTCCTTCTTTCGCTCCTTGGTTTCATCCTTCTCTCTTCCCTTCATTCCCTCCCGCTTTCTTCCTTTGCCTCCTTTCTTCCCTCCATGTTTCCTTCCTTCTTTCATTTTTTATTTTCTTTTCTCCTTCCTTCTTTACCTTTTTCCTGCCTTTCCTTCCTTTTATTTCTCTTTCCTTTCTACTTTCTCTTCTTCCTTCCTTCAGTACTTCTTTCTTTCCTGCCTTTCCTCTTTCCTTTCTTCCTTCCCAATGCTTACCAAACCATTCCCGTGCTTTCTGTTGGTCATGGGAGTCCTACCTCCCCTTTCCCTGCCACACATTACTCTTTATCTCCTTCTTTCCCTCATTCCATTTTCTTCTTTCCTTCCCTCCTTCCTTCCTTCTCTTCCTCTTTCCTACTTCCTTTTTTCTTTTCCTTCCCTTTCTCTTCCTTCCTTCTCTGCCTCTTTCCTTTCCCTTGGTTTTTGTTTCCATTCTTCCTTTTGTCTGTCCTTCCTTCCCCCTTCTTTCTCTTTCTTTCTCTTCTTCCTTCGCTACTCCTTCCTTCCTTTTCTATCCTTATCTCCTTCCTTCCTTCTCTACTCATTTCTTTCAATCCCTTTTCATTTCCTCTTTCTCCCTTTTCTTCTTTCTCTACCACTTTCCTTCTTTCCTTCACTCTTTGCTTCCATGTTTCCCCTGTTTCTTTCCTTCCGTCGATGCTTTTCTTCTTCCTAGATTGGGCCTGGGGTTGCGGGTGAAGGAAGGGGGCGTGTCTTACCAGAGGGTGTGGGAGGAGGAGGATTGAGTGAGGGAGGGAAGGGGTTGCGGGCGAAGGAAGGGGGCGTGTCTTACCAAAGGGGGTGGGAGGAGGATGATTGAGTGAGGGAGGGAAGGGGTTGCGGGTGAAGGAAGGGGACGTGTCTTACCAGAGGGTGTGGGAGGAGGAGGATTGAGTGAGGGAGGGAAGGGGTGGCGGGCGAAAGAAGGGGGCGTGTCTTAACAGAAGAGGTGGGAGGAGGAGGATTGAGTGAGGGAGGGAAGGGGTTGCGGGTGAAGGAAGGGGGCATGTCTTACCAGAGGGAGTGGGAGGAGTAGGATTGAGTGAGGGAGGGAAGGGGTTGCGGGCAAAGGAAGGGGGCGTGTCTTACCAGATGGGGTGGGAGGAGGAGGATTGAGTGAGGGAGGGGAGGGGTGGTGGGTGAAGGAAGGGGGCGTGTCTTACTAGAGGGGTTGGGAGGAGGAGGATTGAGTGAGGGAGGGAAGGGGTTGCGGGCGAAGGAAGGGGGCGTGTCTTACCAGAGGGGGTGGGAGGAGGAGGACTGAGTGAGGGAGGGAAGGGGTTGCGGGCGAAGGAAGGGGGCATGTCTTACCAGAGGGGTTGGGAGGAGGAGGATTGAGTGAGGGAGGGAAGGGGTGGGGGGCAAAGGAAGGGGGCGTGTCTTACCAGAGGGGGTGGGAGGAGGAGGACTGAGTGAGGGAGGGAAGGGGTGGGGGGCGAAGGAAGGGGGCGTGTCTTACCAGAGGGGGTGGGAGGAGGAGGACTGAGTGAGGGAGGGAAGGGGTGGGGGGCGAAGGAAGGGGGCGTGTCTTACCAGAGGGTGTGGGAGGAGGAGGATTGAGTGAGGGTGGGAAGGGGTGGGGGCCAAAGGAAGGGGGCGTGTCTTACCAGAGGGGGTTGGAGGAGGAGGACTGAGTGAGGGAGGGAAGGGGTTGCGGGCGAAGGAAGGGGGTGTGTCTTACCAGAGGGGGTGGGAGGAGGAGGATTGAGTGAGGGAGGGAAGGGGTTGCGGGTGAAGGAAGGGGGCGTGTCTTACTAGAGGGGTTGGGAGGAGTAGGATTGAGTGAGGGAGGCAAGGGGTTGCGGGCAAAGGAAGGGGGCGTGCCTTACCAGAGGGGGTGGGAGGAGGAGGACTGAGTGAGGGAGGGAAGGGGTTGCGGGTGAAGGAAGGGGGCGTGTCTTACCAAAGGGGGTGGGAGGAGGATTGAGTGAGGGTGGGAAGGGGTGGGAGCCGAAGGAAGGGGGCGTGTCTTACCAGAGGGTGTGAGAGGAGGAGGAATGAGTGAGGGAGGGAAGGGGTGGGAGGCGAAGGAAGGGGGCGTGTCTTACTAGAGGGGTTGGGAGGAGTAGGATTGAGTGAGGGAGGGAAGGGGTTGCGGGCAAAGGAAGGGGGCGTGCCTTACCAGAGGGGGTGGGAGGAGGAGGACTGAGTGAGGGAGGGAAGGGGTGGCAGGCGAAGGAAGGGGGCGTGTCTTACCAGAGGGGGTGGGAGGAGGAGGATTGAGTGAGGGTGGGAAGGGGTGGGGACCGAAGGAAGGGGGCGTTTCTTACCAGAGGGGGTGGGAGGAGGAGGACTGAGTGAGGGAGGGAAGGGGTTGCGGGCGAAGGAAGGGGCGTGTCTTACCAGAGGGGGTGGGAGGAGGAGGACTGAGTGAGGGAGGGAAGGGGTTGCGGGCGAAGGAATGGGGCGTGTCTTACCAGAGGGGTTGGGAGGAGGAGGATTGAGTGAGGGAGGGAAGGGGTTGCAGGCGAAGGAAGGGGGCGTGTCTTACCAGAGGGGGTGGGAGGAGGAGGTTTGAGTGAGGGTGGGAAGGGGTGGGGGCCGAAGGAAGGGGGTGTGCCTTACCAGAGGGGGTGGGAGGAGGAGGACTGAGTGAGGGAGGGAAGGGGTTACGGGTGAAGGAAGGGGGCATGTCTTACCAGAGGGGGTGGGAGGAGGAGGATTGAGTGAGAGAGGGAAGGGGTTGCGGGCGAAGGAAGGGGGCGTGTCTTACCAGAGGGTGTGGGAGGAGGAGGATTGAGTGAGGGTGGGAAGGGGTGAGGGCCGAAGGAAGGGGGCGTGTCTTACCAGAGGGGCTGGGAGGAGGAGGACTGAGTGAGGGAGGGAAGGGGTTGCGGGCGAAGGAAGGGGGCGTGTCTTACCAGAGGGTGTGGGTGGAGGAGGATTGAGTGAGGGAGGGAAGAGGTGGGGGGCGAAGGAACGGGGCGTGTCTTACCAGAGGGGGTGGGAGGAGGAGGATTGAGTGAGGGAGGGAAGGGTTTGCGGGCAAAAGAAGGGGGCGTGTCTTAACAGAGGAGGTGGGAGGAGGAGGATTGAGTGAGGGAGGGAAGGGGTTGCGGGCGAAGGAAGGGGGCGTGTCTTACCAGAGGGGGTGGGAGGAGGAGGATTGAGTGAGGGAGGGAAGGGGTTCTGGGCGAAGGAAGGGGCCGTGTCTTACCAGAGGGGGTGGGAGGAGGAGGATTGAGTGAGGGAGGAAAGGGTGTGCGGGTGAAGGAAGGGGGCGTGTCTTACCAGAGGGGGTGGGAGGAGGAGGATTGAGTGAGGGAGGGAAGGGGTGGGGGGCGAAGGAAGGGGGCTTGTCTTACTAGAGGGGTTGGGAGGAGTAGGATTGAGTGAGGGAGGGAAGGGGTTGCGGGCGAAGGAAGGGGGCGTGTCTTCCTAGAGGGGGTGGGAGAAGGAGGACTGAGTGAGGGAGGGAAGGGGTTGCGGGGGAAGGGGACGTATCTTACCAGAAGGGGTGGGAGGAGGAGGACTGAGTGAGGGAGGGAAGGGGTTGCGGGCGAAGGAAGGGGGCATGTCTTACCAGAGGGGGTGGGAGGAGGAGGACTGAGTGAGGGAGGGAAGGGGTGGGGGGCGAAGGAAGGGGACGTATCTTACCAGAGGGGGTGGGAGAAGGAGGACTGAGTGAGGCAGGGAAGGGGTGGCGGGAGAAGGAAGGGGGTGTGTCTTACCAGAGGGGGTGGGAGGAGGATCATTGAGTGAGGGAGGGAAGGGGTTGCGGGCGAAGGAATGGGGCGTGTCTTACCAGAGGGGGTGGGAGGAGGCGGACTGAGAGAGGGAGGGAAGGGGTGGAGGGCGAAGGAAGGGAGCGTGTCTTACCAGAGGGCGTGGGAGGAGAAGGACTGAGTGAGGGAGGGAAGGGGTTGTGGGCAAAGGAAGGGGGCGTGTCTTACTAGAGGGGGTGGGAGGATGATGATTGAGTGAGGGAGGGAAGGGGTTGCGGGCGAAGGAAGGGGGCGTGTCTTACCAGAGGGGGTGGGAGGATGAGGACTGAGTGAGGGAGGGAAGGGTTTGCGGGAGAAGGAAAGGGCCGTGTCTTACCAGAGGGGGTTGGAGGAGGAGGACTGTGTGAGGGAGGGAAGGGGTGGGGGGCGAAGGAAGGGGACGTATCTTACCAGAGGGGGTGGGAGGAGGAGGACTGAGTGAGGGAGGGAAGGGATTGCGGGCGAAGGAAGGGGGCGTGTCTTACCAGAGGGGTTGGGAGGAGGAGGATTGAGTGAGGGAGGGAAGGGGTTGCAGGCGAAGGAAGGGGGCGTGTCTTACCAGAGGGGGTGGGAGGAGGAGGATTGAGTGAGGGTGGGAAGGGGTGGGGGCCGAAGGAAGGGGCGTGTCTTACCAGAGGGGGTGGGAGGAGGAGGACTGAGTGAGGGAGGGAAGGGGTTGCGGGCGAAGGAAGGGGCGTGTCTTACCAGAGGGGGTGGGAGGAGGAGGACTGAGAGAGGGAGGGAAGGGGTGGAGGGCGAAGGAAGGGGGCGTGTCTTACCAGAGGGCGTGGGAGGAGAAGGACTGAGTGAGGGAGGGAAGGGGTTGCGGGCAAAGGAAGGGGGCGTGTCTTACCAGAGGGGGTGGGAGGATGATGATTGAGTGAGGGAGGGAAGGGGTTGCGGGCGAAGGAAGGGGGCATATCTTACCAGAGGGGGTGGGAGGATGAGGACTGAGTGAGGGAGGGAAGGGTTTGCGGGAGAAGGAAAGGGCCGTGTCTTACCAGAGGGGGTGGGAGGAGGAGGACTGTGTGAGGGAGGGAAGGGGTGGGGGGCGAAGGAAGGGGACGTATCTTACCAGAGGGGGTGGGAGGAGGAGGACTGAGTGAGGGAGGGAAGGGATTGCGGGCGAAGGAAGGGGGCCTGTCTTACCAGAGGGGTTGGGAGGAGGAGGATTGAGTGAGGGAGGGAAGGGGTTGCAGGCGAAGGAAGGGGGCGTGTCTTACCAGAAGGGGTGGGAGGAGGAGGATTGAGTGAGGGTGGGAAGGGGTGGGGGCCGAAGGAAGGGGCGTGTCTTACCAGAGGGGGTGGGAGGAGGAGGACTGAGTGAGGGAGGGAAGGGTTTGCGGGCGAACGAAGGGGCGTGTCTTACCAGAGGGGGTGGGAGGAGGAGGACTGAGTGAGGGAGGGAAGGGGTTGCGGGCGAAGGAATGGGGCGTGTCTTACCAGAGGGGTTGGGAGGAGGAGGATTGAGTGAGGGAGGGAAGGGGTTGCAGGCGAAGGAAGGGGGCGTGTCTTACCAGAGGGGGTGGGAGGAGGAGGTTTGAGTGAGGGTGGGAAGGGGTGGGGGCCGAAGGAAGGGGGCGTGCCTTACCAGAGGGGGTGGGAGGAGGAGGACTGAGTGAGGGAGGGAAGGGGTTGCGGGTGAAGGAAGGGGGCGTGTCTTACCAGAGGGGGTGGGAGGAGGAGGATTGAGTGAGGGAGGGAAGGGGTTGCGGGCGAAGGAAGGGGGCGTGTCTTACCAGAGGGTGAGGGAGGAGGAGGATTGAGTGAGGGTGGGAAGGGGTGGGGGCCGAAGGAAGGGGGCGTGTCTTACCAGAGGGGCTGGGAGGAGGAGGACTGAGTGAGGGAGGGAAGGGGTTGCGGGCGAAGGAAGGGGGCGTGTCTTACCAGAGGGTGTGGGTGGAGGAGGATTGAGTGAGGGAGGGAATAGGTGGGGGGCGAAGGAAGTGGGCGTGTCTTACCAGAGGGGGTGGGAGGAGGAGGATTGAGTGAGGGAGGGAAGGGTTTGCGGGCAAAAGAAGGGGGTGTGTCTTAACAGAGGAGGTGGGAGGAGGAGGATTGAGTGAGGGAGGGAAGGGGTTGCGGGCGAAGGAAGGGGGCGTGTCTTACCAGAGGGGGTGGGAGCTGGAGGATTGAGTGAGGGAGGGAAGGGGTTGCGGGCGAAGGAAGGGGCCGTGTCTTACCAGAGGGGGTGGGAGGAGGAGGATTGAGTGAGGGAGGGAAGGGTGTGCGGGCGAAGGAAGGGGGCGTGTCTTACCAGAGGGGTTGGGAGGAGGAGGATTGAGTGAGGGAGGGAAGGGGTGGGGGGCGAAGGAAGGGGGCTTGTCTTACTAGAGGGGTTGGGAGGAGTAGGATTGAGTGAGGGAGGGAAGGGGTTGCGGGCGAAGGAAGGGGGCGTGTCTTACTAGAGGGGGTGGGAGAAGGAGGACTGAGTGAGGGAGGGAAGGGGTTGTGGGCGAAGGAAGGGGACGTATCTTACCAGAAGGGGTGGGAGGAGGAGGACTGAGTGAGGGAGGGAAGGGGTTGCGGGCGAAGGAAGGGGGCATGTCTTACCAGAGGGGGTGGGAGGAGGAGGACTGAGTGAGGGAGGGAAGGGGTGGGGGGCGAAGGAAGGGGACGTATCTTACCAGAGGGGGTGGGAGGAGGAGGACTGAGTGAGGCAGGGAAGGGGTTGCGGGAGAAGGAAGGGGGCGTGTCTTACCAGAGGGGGTGGGAGGAGGATCATTGAGTGAGGGAGGGAAGGGGTTGCGGGCGAAGGAATGGGGCGTGTCTTACCAGAGGGGGTGGGAGGAGGAGGACTGAGAGAGGGAGGGAAGGGGTGGAGGGCGAAGGAAGGGGGCGTGTCTTACCAGAGGGCGTGGGAGGAGAAGGACTGAGTGAGGGAGGGAAGGGGTTGCGGGCAAAGGAAGGGGGCGTGTCTTACCAGAGGGGGTGGGAGGATGATGATTGAGTGAGGGAGGGAAGGGGTTGCGGGCGAAGGAAGGGGGCGTGACTTACCAGAGGGGGTGGGAGGATGAGGACTGAGTGAGGGAGGGAAGGGTTTGCGGGAGAAGGAAAGGGCCGTGTCTTACCAGAGGGGGTGGGAGGAGGAGGACTGTGTGAGGGAGGGAAGGGGTGGGGGGCGAAGGAAGGGGATGTATCTTACCAGAGGGGGTGGGAGGAGGAGGACTGAGTGAGGGAGGGAAGGGATTGCGGGCGAAGGAAGGGGGCGTGTCTTACCAGAGGGGTTGGGAGGAGGAGGATTGAGTGAGGGAGGGAAGGGGTTGCAGGCGAAGGAAGGGGGCGTGTCTTACCAGAGGGGATGGGAGGAGGAGGATTGAGTGAGGGTGGGAAGGGGTGGGGGCCGAAGGAAAGGGGCGTGTCTTACCAGTGGGGCTGGGAGGAGGAGGACTGAGTGAGGGAGGGAAGGGGTTGCGGGTGAAGGAAGGGGGCGTGTCTTACCAGAGGGGGTGGGAGGAGGAGGACTGTGTGAGGGAGGGAAGGGGTGGGGGGCGAAGGAAGGGGACGTATCTTACCAGAAGGGGTGGGAGGAGGAGGATTGAGTGAGGGAGGGAAGGGGTTGCGGGCGAAGGAAGGGGGCGTGTCTTACCAGAGGTTGTGGGAGGAGGAGGATTGAGTGAGGGTGGGAAGGGGTGGGGGCCGAAGGAAGGGGGCGTGTCTTACCAGAGGGGCAGGGAGGAGGAGGACTGAGTGAGGGAGGGAAGGGGTTGCGGGCGAAGGAAGGGGGCGTGTCTTACCAGAGGGTGTGGGTGGAGGAGGATTGAGTGAGGGAGGGAAGAGGTGGGGGGCGAATGAAGGGGGCGTGTCTTACCAGAGGGGGTGGGAGGAGGAGGATTGAGTGAGGGAGGGAAGGGGTTGCGGGCGAAGGAAGGGGGCGTGTCTTACCAGAGGGGGTGGGAGGAGGAGGATTGAGTGAGGGAGGGAAGGGGTTGCGGGCGAAGGAAGGGGCCGTGTCTTACCAGAGGTGGTGGGAGGAGGAGGATTGAGTGAGGGAGGGAAGGGTGTGCGGGCGAAGGAAGGGGGCGTGTCTTACCAGAGGGGGTGGGAGGAGGAGGATTGAGTGAGGGAGGGAAGGGGTGGGGGGCGAAGGAAGGGGGCTTGTCTTACTAGAGGGGTTGGGAGGAGTAGGATTGAGTGAGGGAGGGAAGGGGTTGCGGGCGAAGGAAGGGGGCGTGTCTTACTAGAGGGGGTGGGAGAAGGAGGACTGAGTGAGGGAGGGAAGGGGTTGCGGGCGAAGGAAGGGGACGTATCTTACCAGAAGGGGTGGGAGGAGGAGGACTGAGTGAGGGAGGGAAGGGGTTGCGGGTGAAGGAAGGGGGCATGTCTTACCAGAGGGGGTGGGAGGAGGAGGACTGAGTGAGGGAGGGAAGGGGTGGGGGGCGAAGGAAGGGGACGTATCTTACCAGAGGGGGTGGGAGGATGATGATTGAGTGAGGGAGGGAAGGGGATGCGGGCGAAGGAAGGGGGCGTGTCTTACCAGAGGGGCTGGGAGGAGGAGGACTGAGTGAGGGAGGGAAGGGGTTGCGGGCGAAGGAAGGGGGCGTGTCTTACCAGGGGGTGTGGGTCGAGGATTGAGTGAGGGAGGGAAGAGGTGGTGGGCGAAGGAAGGGGGCGTGTCTTACTAGAGGGGGTGGGAGGAGGAGGATTGAGTGAGGGAGGGAAGGGTTTGCGGGCAAAAGAAGGGGGCGTGTCTTAACAGAGGAGGTGGGAGGTGGAGGATTGAGTGAGGGAGGGAAGGGGTTGCGGGCGAAGGAAGGGGGCGTGTCTAACCAGAGGGGGTGGGAGGAGGAGGATTGAGTGAGGGAGGGAAGGGGTTGCGGGCGAAGGAAGGGGCCGTGTCTTACCAGAGGGAGTGGGAGGAGGAGGATTGAGTGAGGGAGAGAAGGGTGTGCGGGCGAAGGAAGGGGGCGTGTCTTACCAGAGGGGGTGGGAGGAGGAGGATTGAGTGAGGGAGGGAAGGGGTGGGGGGCGAAGGAAGGGGGCTTGTCTTACTAGAGGGGTTGGGAGGAGTAGGATTGAGTGAGGGAGGGAAGGGGTTGCGGGCGAAGGAAGGGGCCGTGTCTTACCAGAGGGAGTGGGAGGAGGAGGATTGAGTGAGGGAGGGAAGGGTGTGCGGGCGAAGGAAGGGGGCGTGTCTTACCAGAGGGGGTGGGAGGAGGAGGATTGAGTGAGGGAGGGAAGGGGTGGGGGGCGAAGGAAGGGGGCTTGTCTTACTAGAGGGGTTGGGAGGAGTAGGATTGAGTGAGGGAGGGAAGGGGTTGCGGGCGAAGGAAGGGGGCGTGTCTTACTAGAGGGGGTGGGAGAAGGAGGACTGAGTGAGGGAGGGAAGGGGTTGCGGGCGAAGGAAGGGGACGTATCTTACCAGAAGGGGTGGGAGGAGGAGGACTGAGTGAGTGAGGGAAGGGGTTGCGGGCGAAGGAAGGGGGCGTGTCTTACCAGAGGGGCTGGGAGGAGGAGGACTGAGTGAGGGAGGGAAGGGGTTGCGGGCGAAGGAAGGGGGCGTGTCTTACCAGAGGGTGTGGGTCGAGGAGGATTGAGTGAGGGAGGGAAGAGGTGGGGGGCGAAGGAAGGGGGCGTGTCTTACCAGAGGGGGTGGGAGGAGGAGGATTGAGTGAGGGAGGGAAGGGTTTGCGGGCAAAAGAAGGGGGCGTGTCTTAACAGAGGAGGAGGGAGGTGGAGGATTGAGTGAGGGAGGGAAGGGGTTGCGGGCGAAGGAAGGGGGCGTGTCTTACCAGAGGGGGTGGGAGGAGGAGGATTGAGTGAGGGAGGGAAGGGGTTGCGGGCGAGGGAAGGGGCCGTGTCTTACCAGAGGGGGTGGGAGGAGGAGGATTGAGTGAGGGAGGGAAGGGTGTGCGGGCGAAGGAAGGGGGGGTGTCTTACCAGAGGGGGTGGGAGGAGGAGGATTGAGTGAGGGAGGGAAGGGGTGGGGGGCGAAGGAAGGGGCTTGTCTTACTAGAGGGGTTGGGAGGAGTAGGATTGAGTGAGGGAGGGAAGGGGTTGCGGGCGAAGGAAGGGGGCGTGTCTTACTAGAGGGGGTGGGAGAAGGAGGACTGAGTGAGGGAGGGAAGGGGTTGCGGGCGAAGGAAGGGGACGTATCTTACCAGAAGGGGTGGGAGGAGGGGGACTGAGTGAGGGAGGGAAGGGGTTGCGGGCGAAGGAAGGGGGCATGTCTTACCAGAGGGGGTGGGAGGAGGAGGACTGAGTGAGGGAGGGAAGGGGTGGGGGGTTAAGGAAGGGGACGTATCGTACCAGAGGGGGTGGGAGGAGGAGGACTGAGTGAGGCAGGGAAGGGGTTGCGGGAGAAGGAAGGGGGCGTGTCTTAACAGAGGGGGTGGGAGGAGGAGGACTGAGTGAGGGAGGGAAGGGGTTGCGGGCGAAGGAAGGGGGCGTGTCTTACCAGAGGGCGTGGGAGGAGAAGGACTGAGTGAGGGAGGGAAGGGGTTGCGGGCAAAGGAAGGGGGCGGGTCTTACTAGAGGGGGTGGGAGGATGATGATTGAGTGAGGGAGGGAAGGGGTTGCGGGCGAAGGAAGGGGCCTGTCTTACCAGAGGGGGTGGGAGGATGAGGACTGAGTGAGGGAGGGAAGGGTTTGCGGGAGAAGGAAAGGGCCGTGTCTTACCAGAGGGGGTTGGAGGAGGAGGACTGTGTGAGGGAGGGAAGGGGTGGGGGGCGAAGGAAGGGGACGTATCTTACCAGAGGGGGTGGGAGGAGGAGGACTGAGTGAGGGAGGGAAGGGATTGCGGGCGAAGGAAGGGGGCGTGTCTTACCAGAGGGGTTGGGAGGAGGAGGATTGAGTGAGGGAGGGAAGGGGTTGCAGGCGAAGGAAGGGGGCGTGTCTTACCAGAGGGGGTGGGAGGAGGAGGATTGAGTGAGGGTGGGAAGGGGTGGGGGCCGAAGGAAGGGGCGTGTCTTACCAGAGGGGGTGGGAGGAGGAGGACTGAGTGAGGGAGGGAAGGGGTTGCGGGCGAAGGAAGGGGGCGTGTCTTACCAGAAGGGGTGGGAGGAGGAGGATTGAGTGAGGGTGGGAAGGGGTGGGGGCCGAAGGAAGGGGCGTGTCTTACCAGAGGGGGTGGGAGGAGGAGGACTGAGTGAGGGAGGGAAGGGTTTGCGGGCGAACGAAGGGGCGTGTCTTACCAGAGGGGGTGGGAGGAGGAGGACTGAGTGAGGGAGGGAAGGGGTTGCGGGCGAAGGAATGGGGCGTGTCGTACCAGAGGGGTTGGGAGGAGGAGGATTGAGTGAGGGAGGGAAGGGGTTGCAGGCGAAGGAAGGGGGCGTGTCTTACCAGAGGGGGTGGGAGGAGGAGGTTTGAGTGAGGGTGGGAAGGGTTGGGGGCCGAAGGAAGGGGGCGTGCCTTACCAGAGGGGGTGGGAGGAGGAGGACTGAGTGAGGGAGGGAAGGGGTTGCGGGTGAAGGAAGGGGGCGTGTCTTACCAGAGGGGGTGGGAGGAGGAGGATTGAGTGAGGGAGGGAAGGGGTTGCGGGCGAAGGAAGGGGGCGTGTCTTACCAGAGGGTGAGGGAGGAGGAGGATTGAGTGAGGGTGGGAAGGGGTGGGGGCCGAAGGAAGGGGGCGTGTCTTACCAGAGGGGCTGGGAGGAGGAGGACTGAGTGAGGGAGGGAAGGGGTTGCGGGCGAAGGAAGGGGGCGTGTCTTACCAGAGGGTGTGGGTGGAGGAGGATTGAGTGAGGGAGGGAATAGGTGGGGGGCGAAGGAAGTGGGCGTGTCTTACCAGAGGGGGTGGGAGGAGGAGGATTGAGTGAGGGAGTGAAGGGTTTGCGGGCAAAAGAAGGGGGCGTGTCTTAACAGAGGAGGTGGGAGGAGGAGGATTGAGTGAGGGGGGGAAGGGGTTGCGGGCGAAGGAAGGGGGCGTGTCTTACCAGAGGGGGTGGGAGCTGGAGGATTGAGTGAGAGAGGGAAGGGGTTGCGGGCGAAGGAAGGGGCCGTGTCTTACCAGAGGGGGTGGGAGGAGGAGGATTGAGTGAGGGAGGGAAGGGTGTGCGGGCGAAGGAAGGGGGCGTGTCTTACCAGAGGGGGTGGGAGGAGGAGGATTGAGTGAGGGAGGGAAGGGGTGGGGGGCGAAGGAAGGGGGCTTGTCTTACTAGAGGGGTTGGGAGGAGTAGGATTGAGTGAGGGAGGGAAGGGGTTGCGGGCGAAGGAAGGGGGCGTGTCTTACTAGAGGGGGTGGGAGAAGGAGGACTGAGTGAGGGAGGGAAGGGGTTACGGGCGAAGGAAGGGGACGTATCTTACCAGAAGGGGTGGGAGGAGGAGGACTGAGTGAGGGAGGGAAGGGGTTGCGGGCGAAGGAAGGGGGCATGTCTTACCAGAGGGGGTGGGAGGAGGAGGACTGAGTGAGGGAGGGAAGGGGTGGGGGGCGAAGGAAGGGGACGTATCTTACCAGAGGGGGTGGGAGGATGATGATTGAGTGAGGGAGGGAAGGGGATGCAGGCGAAGGAAGGGGGCGTGTCTTACCAGAGGGGCTGGGAGGAGGAGGACTGAGTGAGGGAGGGAAGGGGTTGCGGGCGAAGGAAGGGGGCGTGTCTTACCAGGGGGTGTGGGTCGAGGAGGATTGAGTGAGGGAGGGAAGAGGTGGTGGGCGAAGGAAGGGGGCGTGTCTTACCAGAGGGGGTGGGAGGAGGAGGATTGAGTGAGGGAGGGAAGGGTTTGCGGGCAAAAGAAGGGGGCGTGTCTTAACAGAGGAGGTGGGAGGTGGAGGATTGAGTGAGGGAGGGAAGGGGTTGCGGGCGAAGGAAGGGGGCGTGTCTAACCAGAGGGGGTGGGAGGAGGAGGATTGAGTGAGGGAGGGAAGGGGTTGCGGGCGAAGGAAGGGGCCGTGTCTTACCAGAGGGAGTGGGAGGAGGAGGATTGAGTGAGGGAGGGAAGGGTGTGCGGGCGAAGGAAGGGGGCGTGTCTTACCAGAGGGGGTGGGAGGAGGAGGATTGAGTGAGGGAGGGAAGGGGTGGGGGGCGAAGGAAGGGGGCTTGTCTTACTAGAGGGGTTGGGAGGAGTAGGATTGAGTGAGGGAGGGAAGGGGTTGCGGGCGAAGGAAGGGGCCGTGTCTTACCAGAGGGAGTGGGAGGAGGAGGATTGAGTGAGGGAGGGAAGGGTGTGCGGGCGAAGGAAGGGGGCGTGTCTTACCAGAGGGGGTGGGAGGAGGAGGATTGAGTGAGGGAGGGAAGGGGTGGGGGGCGAAGGAAGGGGGCTTGTCTTACTAGAGGGGTTGGGAGGAGTAGGATTGAGTGAGGGAGGGAAGGGGTTGCGGGCGAAGGAAGGGGGCGTGTCTTACTAGAGGGGGTGGGAGAAGGAGGACTGAGTGAGGGAGGGAAGGGGTTGCGGGCGAAGGAAGGGGACGTATCTTACCAGAAGGGGTGGGAGGAGGAGGACTGAGTGAGGGAGGGAAGGGGTTGCGGGCGAAGGAAGGGGACGTATCTTACCAGAGGGGGTGGGAGGAGGAGGACTGAGTGAGGGAGGGAAGGGGTTGCGGGCGAAGGAAGGGGACGTATCTTACCAGAGGGGGTGGGAGGAGGAGGACTGAGTGAGTGAGGGAAGGGGTTGCGGGCGAAGGAAGGGGGCGTGTCTTACCAGAGGGGCTGGGAGGAGGAGGATTGAGTGAGGGAGGGAAGTGGTTGCGGGCGAAGGAAGGGGGCGTGTCTTACCAGAGGGTGTGGGTCGAGGAGGATTGAGTGAGGGAGGGAAGAGGTGGGGGGCGAAGGAAGGGGGCGTGTCTTACCAGAGGGGGTGGGAGGAGGAGGATTGAGTGAGGGAGGGAAGGGTTTGCGGGCAAAAGAAGGGGGCGTGTCTTAACAGAGGAGGAGGGAGGTGGAGGATTGAGTGAGGGAGGGAAGGGGTTGCGGGCGAAGGAAGGGGGCGTGTCTTACCAGAGGGGGTGGGAGGAGGAGGATTGAGTGAGGGAGGGAAGGGGTTGCGGGCGAGGGAAGGGGCCGTGTCTTACCAGAGGGGGTGGGAGGAGGAGGATTGAGTGAGGGAGGGAAGGGTGTGCGGGCGAAGGAAGGGGGGGTGTCTTACCAGAGGGGGTGGGAGGAGGAGGATTGAGTGAGGGAGGGAAGGGGTGGGGGGCGAAGGAAGGGGGCTTGTCTTACTAGAGGGGTTGGGAGGAGTAGGATTGAGTGAGGGAGGGAAGGGGTTGCGGGCGAAGGAAGGGGGCGTGTCTTACTAGAGGGGGTGGGAGAAGGAGGACTGAGTGAGGGAGGGAAGGGGTTGCGGGCGAAGGAAGGGGACGTATCTTACCAGAAGGGGTGGGAGGAGGGGGACTGAGTGAGGGAGGGAAGGGGTTGCGGGCGAAGGAAGGGGGCATGTCTTACCAGAGGGGGTGGGAGGAGGAGGACTGAGTAGGGGGGGAAGGGGTGGGGGGTTAAGGAAGGGGACGTATCGTACCAGAGGGGGTGGGAGGAGGAGGACTGAGTGACGCAGGGAAGGGGTTGCGGGAGAAGGAAGGGGGCGTGTCTTAACAGAGGGGGTGGGAGGAGGAGGACTGAGTGAGGGAGGGAAGGGGTTGCGGGCGAAGGAAGGGGGCGTGTCTTACCAGAGGGCGTGGGAGGAGAAGGACTGAGTGAGGGAGGGAAGGGGTTGCGGGCAAAGGAAGGGGGCGGGTCTTACTAGAGGGGGTGGGAGGATGATGATTGAGTGAGGGAGGGAAGGGGTTGCGGGCGAAGGAAGGGGGCGTGTCTTACCAGAGGGGGTGGGAGGATGAGGACTGAGTGAGGGAGGGAAGGGTTTGCGGGAGAAGGAAAGGGTCGTGTCTTACCAGAGGGGGTTGGAGGAGGAGGACTGTGTGAGGGAGGGAAGGGGTGGGGGGCGAAGGAAGGGGACGTATCTTACCAGAGGGGGTGGGAGGAGGAGGACTGAGTGAGGGAGCGAAGGGATTGCGGGCGAAGGAAGGGGGCGTGTCTTACCAGAGGGGTTGGGAGGAGGAGGATTGAGTGAGGGAGGGAAGGGGTTGCAGGCGAAGGAAGGGGGCGTGTCTTACCAGAGGGGGTGGGAGGAGGAGGATTGAGTGAGGGTGGGAAGGGGTGGGTGCCGAAGGAAGGGGCGTGTCTTACCAGAGGGGGTGGGAGGAGGAGGACTGAGTGAGGGAGGGAAGGGGTTGCGGGCGAAGGAAGGGGGCGTGTCTTACCAGAAGGGGTGGGAGGAGGAGGATTGAGTGAGGGTGGGAAGGGGTGGGGGCCGAAGGAAGGGGCGTGTCTTACCAGAGGGGGTGGGAGGAGGAGGACTGAGTGAGGGAGGGAAGGGTTTGCGGGCGAACGAAGGGGCGTGTCTTACCAGAGGGGGTGGGAGGAGGAGGACTGAGTGAGGGAGGGAAGGGGTTGCGGGCGAAGGAATGGGGCGTGTCTTACCAGAGGGGTTGGGAGGAGGAGGATTGAGTGAGGGAGGGAAGGGGTTGCAGGCGAAGGAAGGGGGCGTGTCTTACCAGAGGGGGTGGGAGGAGGAGGTTTGAGTGAGGGTGGGAAGGGGTGGGGGCAGAAGGAAGGGGGCGTGCCTTACCAGAGGGGGTGGGAGGAGGAGGACTGAGTGAGGGAGGGAAGGGGTTGCGGGTGAAGGAAGGGGGCGTGTCTTACCAGAGGGGGTGGGAGGAGGAGGATTGAGTGAGGGAGGGAAGTGGTTGCGGGCGAAGGAAGGGGGCGTGTCTTACCAGAGGGTGAGGGAGGAGGAGGATTGAGTGAGGGTGGGAAGGGGTGGGGGCCGAAGGAAGGGGGCGTGTCTTACCAGAGGGGCTGGGAGGAGGAGGACTGAGTGAGGGAGGGAAGGGGTTGCGGGCGAAGGAAGGGGGCGTGTCTTACCAGAGGGTGTGGGTGGAGGAGGATTGAGTGAGGGAGGGTATAGGTGGGGGGCGAAGGAAGTGGGCGTGTCCTACCAGAGGGGGTGGGAGGAGGAGGATTGAGTGAGGGAGTGAAGGGTTTGCGGGCAAAAGAAGGGGGCGTGTCTTAACAGAGGAGGTGGGAGGAGGAGGATTGAGTGAGGGAGGGAAGGGGTTGCGGGCGAAGGAAGGGGGCGTGTCTTACCAGAGGGGGTGGGAGCTGGAGGATTGAGTGAGAGAGGGAAGGGGTTGCGGGCGAAGGAAGGGGCCGTGTCTTACCAGAGGGGGTGGGAGGAGGAGGATTGAGTGAGGGAGGGAAGGGTGTGCGGGCGAAGGAAGGGGGCGTGTCTTACCAGAGGGGGTGGGAGGAGGAGGATTGAGTGAGGGAGGGAAGGGGTGGGGGGCGAAGGAAGGGGGCTTGTCTTACTAGAGGGGGTGGGAGAAGGAGGACTGAGTGAGGGAGGGAAGGGGTTGCGGGCGAAGGAAGGGGACGTATCTTACCAGAAGGGGTGGGAGGAGGAGGACTGAGTGAGGGAGGGAAGGGGTTGCGGGCGAAGGAAGGGGGCATGTCTTACCAGAGGGGGTGGGAGGAGGAGGACTGAGTTTGGGAGGGAAGGGGTGGGGGGCGAAGGAAGGGGACGTATCTTACCAGAGGGGGTGGGAGGAGGAGGACTGAGTGAGGCAGGGAAGGGGTTGCGGGAGAAGGAAGGGGGCGTGTCTTACCAGAGGGTGAGGGAGGAGGAGGATTGAGTGAGGGTGGGAAGGGGTGGGGGCCGAAGGAAGGGGGCGTGTCTTACCAGAGGGGCTGGGAGGAGGAGGACTGAGTGAGGGAGGGAAGGGGTTGCGGGCGAAGGAAGGGGGCGTGTCTTACCAGAGGGTGTGGGTGGAGGAGGATTGAGTGAGGGAGGGAATAGGTGGGGGGCGAAGGAAGTGGGCGTGTCTTACCAGAGGGGGTGGGAGGAGGAGGATTGAGTGAGGGAGGGAAGGGTTTGCGGGCAAAAGAAGGGGGCGTGTCTTAACAGAGGAGGTGGGAGGAGGAGGATTGAGTGAGGGAGGGAAGGGGTTGCGGGCGAAGGAAGGGGGCGTGTCTTACCAGAGGGGGTGGGAGCTGGAGGATTGAGTGAGGGAGGGAAGGGGTTGCGGGCGAAGTAAGCGGCCGTGTCTTACCAGAGGGGGTGGGAGGAGGAGGATTGAGTGAGGGAGGGAAGGGTGTGCGGGCGAAGGAAGGGGGCGTGTCTTACCAGAGGGGGTGGGAGGAGGAGGATTGAGTGAGGGAGGGAAGGGGTGGGGGGCGAAGGAAGGGGGCTTGTCTTACTAGAGGGGTTGGGAGGAGTAGGATTGAGTGAGGGAGGGAAGGGGTTGCGGGCGAAGGAAGGGGGCGTGTCTTACTAGAGGGGGTGGGAGAAGGAGGACTGAGTGAGGGAGGGAAGGGGTTGCGGGCGAAGGAAGGGGACGTATCTTACCAGAAGGGGTGGGAGGAGGAGGACTGAGTGAGGGAGGGAAGGGGTGGGGGGCGAAGGAAGGGGACGTATCTTACCAGAGGGGGTGGGAGGAGGAGGACTGAGTGAGGCAGGGAAGGGGTTGCGGGAGAAGGAAGGGGGCGTGTCTTACCAGAGGGGGTGGGAGGAGGATCATTGAGTGAGGGAGGGAAGGGGTTGCGGGCGAAGGAATGGGGCGTGTCTTACCAGAGGGGGTGGGAGGAGGAGGACTGAGAGAGGGAGGGAAGGGGTGGAGGGCGAAGGAAGGGGGCGTGTCTTACCAGAGGGCGTGGGAGGAGAAGGACTGAGTGAGGGAGGGAAGGGGTTGCGGGCAAAGGAAGGGGGCGTGTCTTACCAGAGGGGGTGGGAGGATGATGATTGAGTGAGGGAGGGAAGGGGTTGCGGGTGAAGGAAGGGGGCGTGACTTACCAGAGGGGGTGGGAGGATGAGGACTGAGTGAGGGAGGGAAGGGTTTGCGGGAGAAGGAAAGGGCCGTGTCTTACCAGAGGGGGTGGGAGGAGGAGGACTGTGTGAGGGAGGGAAGGGGTGGGGGGCGAAGGAAGGGGATGTATCTTACCAGAGGGGGTGGGAGGAGGAGGACTGAGTGAGGGAGGGAAGGGATTGCGGGCGAAGGAAGGGGGCGTGTCTTACCAGAGGGGTTGGGAGGAGGAGGATTGAGTGAGAGAGGGAAGGGGTTGCAGGCGAAGGAAGGGGGCGTGTCTTACCAGAGGGGATGGGAGGAGGAGGATTGAGTGAGGGTGGGAAGGGGTGGGGGCCGAAGGAAAGGGGCGTGTCTTACCAGAGGGGCTGGGAGGAGGAGGACTGAGTGAGGGAGGGAAGGGGTTGCGGGTGAAGGAAGGGGGCGTGTCCTACCAGAGGGGGTGGGAGGAGGAGGACTGTGTGAGGGAGGGAAGGGGTGGGGGCGAAGGAAGGGGACGTATCTTACCAGAAGGGGTGGGAGGAGGAGGATTGAGTGAGGGAGGGAAGGGGTTGCGGGCGAAGGAAGGGGGCGTGTCTTACCAGAGGTTGTGGGAGGAGGAGGATTGAGTGAGGGTGGGAAGGGGTGGGGGCCGAAGGAAGGGGGCGTGTCTTACCAGAGGGGCAGGGAGGAGGAGGACTGAGTGAGGGAGGGAAGGGGTTGCGGGCGAAGGAAGGGGGCGTGTCTTACCAGAGGGTGTGGGTGGAGGAGGATTGAGTGAGGGAGGGAAGAGGTGGGGGGCGAATGAAGGGGGCGTGTCTTACCAGAGGGGGTGGGAGGAGGAGGATTGAGTGAGGGAGGGAAGGGGTTGCGGGCGAAGGAAGGGGGCGTGTCTTACCAGAGGGGGTGGGAGGAGGAGGATTGAGTGAGGGAGGGAAGGGTGTGCGGGCGAAGGAAGGGGGCGTGTCTTACCAGAGGGGGTGGGAGGAGGAGGATTGAGTGAGGGAGGGAAGGGGTGGGGGGCGAAGGAATGGGGCTTGTCTTACTAGAGGGGTTGGGAGGAGTAGGATTGAGTGAGGGAGGGAAGGGTTTGCGGGCGAAGAAAGGGGGCGTGTCTTACTAGAGGGGGTGGGAGAAGGAGGACTGAGTGAGGGAGGGAAGGGGTTGCGGGCGAAGGAAGGGGACGTATCTTACCAGAAGGGGTGGGAGGAGGAGGACTGAGTGAGGGAGGGAAGGGGTTGCGGGCGAAGGAAGGGGGCATGTCTTACCAGAGGGGGTGGGAGGAGGAGGACTGAGTGAGGGAGGGAAGGGGTGGAGGGCGAAGGAAGGGGACGTATCTTACCAGAGGGGGTGGGAGGATGATGATTGAGTGAGGGAGGGAAGGGGATGCGGGAGAAGGAAGGGGGCGTGTCTTACCAGAGGGGCTGGGAGGAGGAGGACTGAGTGAGGGAGGGAAGGGGTTGCGGGCGAAGGAAGGGGGCGTGTCTTACCAGAGGGTGTGGGTCGAGGAGGATTGAGTGAGGGAGGGAAGAGGTGGTGGGTGAAGGAAGGGGGCGTGTCTTACCAGAGGGGGTGGGAGGAGGAGGATTGAGTGAGGGAGGGAAGGGTTTGCGGGCAAAAGAAGGGGGCGTGTCTTAACAGAGGAGGTGGGAGGTGGAGGACTGAGTGAGGGAGGGAAGGGGTTGCGGGCGAAGGAAGGGGGCGTGTCTTACCAGAGGGGGTGGGAGGAGGAGGATTGAGTGAGGGAGGGAAGGGGTTGCGGGCGAAGGAAGGGGCCGTGTCTTACCAGAGGGAGTGGGAGGAGGAGGATTGAGTGAGGGAGGGAAGGGTGTGTGGGCGAAGGAAGGCGGCGTGTCTTACCAGAGGGGGTGGGAGGAGGAGGATTGAGTGAGGGAGGGAAGGGGTGGGGGGCGAAGGAAGGGGGCTTGTCTTACTAGAGGGGTTGGGAGGAGTAGGATTGAGTGAGGGAGGGAAGGGGTTGCGGGCGAAGGAAGGGGCCGTGTCTTACCAGAGGGAGTGGGAGGAGGAGGATTGAGTGAGGGAGGGAAGGGTGTGCGGGCGAAGGAAGGGGGCGTGTCTTACCAGAGGGGGTGGGAGGAGGAGGATTGAGTGAGGGAGGGAAGGGGTGGGGGGCGAAGGAAGGGGGCTTGTCTTACTAGAGGGGTTGGGAGGAGTAGGATTGAGTGAGGGAGGGAAGGGGTTGCGGGCGAAGGAAGGGGGCGTGTCTTACTAGAGGGGGTGGGAGAAGGAGGACTGAGTGAGGGAGGGAAGGGGTTGCGGGCGAAGGAAGAGGACGTATCTTACCAGAAGGGGTGGGAGGAGGAGGACTGAGTGAGGGAGGGAAGGGGTTGCGGGCGAAGGAAGGGGACGTATCTTACCAGAGGGGGTGGGAGGAGGAGGACTGAGTGAGGGAGGGAAGGGGTTGCGGGCGAAGGAAGGGGACGTATCTTACCAGAGGGGGTGGGAGGAGGAGGACTGAGTGAGTGAGGGAAGGGGTTGCGGGCGAAGGAAGGGGGCGTGTCTTACCAGAGGGGCTGGGAGGAGGAGGACTGAGTGAGGGAGGGAAGGGGTTGCGGGCGAAGGAAGGGGGCGTGTCTTACCAGAGGGTGTGGGTCGAGGAGGATTGAGTGAGGGAGGGAAGAGGTGGGGGGCGAAGGAAGGGGGCGTGTCTTACCAGAGGGGGTGGGAGGAGGAGGATTGAGTGAGGGAGGGAAGGGTTTGCGGGCAAAAGAAGGGGGCGTGTCTTAACAGAGGAGGTGGGAGGTGGAGGATTGAGTGAGGGAGGGAAGGGGTTGCGGGCGAAGGAAGGGGGCGTGTCTTACCAGAGGGGGTGGGAGGAGGAGGATTGAGTGAGGGAGGGAAGGGGTTGCGGGCGAGGGAAGGGTCCGTGTCTTACCAGAGGGGGTGGGAGGAGGAGGATTGAGTGAGGGAGGGAAGGGTGTGCGGGCGAAGGAAGGGGGGGTGTCTTACCAGAGGGGGTGGGAGGAGGAGGATTGAGTGAGGGAGGGAAGGGGTGGGGGGCGAAGGAAGGGGGCTTGTCTTACTAGAGGGGTTGGGAGGAGGAGGATTGAGTGAGGGAGGGAAGGGTGTGCGGGCGAAGGAAGGGGGGGTGTCTTACCAGAGGGGGTGGGAGGAGGAGGATTGAGTGAGGGAGGGAAGGGGTGGGGGGCGAAGGAAGGGGGCTTGTCTTACTAGAGGGGTTGGGAGGAGTAGGATTGAGTGAGGGAGGGAAGGGGTTGCGGGCGAAGGAAGGGGGCGTGTCTTACTAGAGGGGGTGGGAGAAGGAGGACTGAGTGAGGGAGGGAAGGGGTTGCGGGCGAAGGAAGGGGACGTATCTTACCAGAAGGGGTGGGAGGAGGGGGACTGAGTGAGGGAGGGAAGGGGTTGCGGGCGAAGGAAGGGGGCATGTCTTACCAGAGGGGGTGGGAGGAGTAGGATTGAGTGAGGGAAGGAAGGGGTGGGGGGCGAAGGAAGGGGACGTATCTTACCAGAGGGGGTGGGAGGAGGAGGACTGAGTGAGGCAGGGAAGGGGTTGCGGGAGAAGGAAGGGGGCGTGTCTTAACAGAGGGGGTGGGAGGAGGATCATTGAGTGAGGGAGGGAAGGGGTTGCGGGCAAAGGAATGGGGAGTGTCTTACCAGAGGGGGTGGGAGGAGGAGGACTGAGAGAGGGAGGGAAGGGGTGGAGGGCGAAGGAAGGGGGCGTGTCTTACCAGAGGGCGTGGGAGGAGAAGGACTGAGGGAGGGAAGGGGTTGCGGGCAAAGGAAGGGGGCGTGTCTTACCAGAGGGGGTGGGAGGATGATGATTGAGTGAGGGAGGGAAGGGGTTGCGGGCGAAGGAAGGGGGCGTGACTTACCAGAAGGGGGTGGGAGGATGAGTACTGAGTGAGGGAGGGAAGGGTTTGCGGGAGAACGAAAGGGCCGTGTCTTACCTAAGGGGGTGGGAGGAGGAGGACTGTGTGAGGGAGGGAAGGGGTGGGGGGCGAAGGAAGGGGACGTATCTTACCAGAAGGGGTGGGAGGAGGAGGATTGAGTGAGGGAGGGAAGGGGTTGCGGGAGAAGGAAGGGGGCGTGTCTTACCAGAGGGGGTGGGAGGAGGATGATTGAGTGAGGGAGGGAAGGGGTTGCGGGCGAAGGAAGGGGGCGTGTCTTACCAGAGGGTGGGAGGAGGACGACTGAGTGAGGGAGGGAAGGGGTTGCGGGCAAAGGAGACGTATCTTACCAGAAGGGGTGGGAGGAGGAGGATTGAGTGAGGGAGGGAAGGGGTGGGGGCGAAGGAAGGGGGCGTGTCTTACCAGAAGCGGTGGGAGGAGGAGGATTGAGTGAGGGAGGGAAGGGGTTGAGGGAGAAGGAAGGGGGCGTGTCTTACCAGAGGGGATGGCAGGAGGAGGACTGAGTGAGGGAGGGAAGGGTTGGGGGGCGAAGGAAGGGGGCGTGTCTTACCAGAGGGTGTGGGAGGAGGATGATTGAATGAGGGTGGGAAGGGGTGGGGGCCGAAGGAAGGGGGCGTGTCTTACCAGAGGGGGTGGGAGGAGGAGGATTGAGTGAGGGAGGGAAGGAAGGGGTGGGGGGGCGAAGGAAGGGGGCGTGTCTTACGAGAAGGGGTGGGAGGAGGAGGACTGAGTGAGGGAGGGAAGAGGTTGCGGGCGAAGGAAGTGGGCGTGTCTTACCAGAGTGGGTGGGAGGAGGAGGATTGAGTGAGGGAGGGAAGGGGTTGCGGGCGAAGGAAGGGGGCGCGTCTTACCAGAGGGGGTGGGAGGAGGAGGATTGAGTGAGGGAGGGAAGGGGTTGCGGGCGAAGGAAGGGGGCGTGTCTTACTAGAGGGGTTGGGAGGAGGAGGATTGAGTGAGGGAGGGAAGGGGTTGCGGGCGAAGGAAGGGGGCGTGTCTTACCAGAGGGGGTGGGAGGAGGAGGATTGAGTGAGGGAGGGAAGGGTTTGCGGGAGAAGGAAAGGGCCGTGTCTTACCAGAGGGGGTGGGAGGAGGAGGACTGTGTGAGGGAGGGAAGGGGTGGGGGGCGAAGGAAGGGGACGTATCTTACCAGAAGGGGTGGGAGGAGGAGGATTGAGTGAGGGAGGGAAGGGGTTGCGGGAGAAGGAAGGGGGCGTGTCTTACCAGAGGGGGTGGGAGGAGGATGATTGAGTGAGGGAGGGAAGGGGTTGCGGGCAAAGGAAGGGGGCGTGTCTTACCAGAGGGGGTGGGAGGAGGAGGACTGAGTGAGGGAGGGAAGGGGTTGCGGGCAAAGGAGACGTATCTTACCAGAAGGGGTGGGAGGAGGAGGATTGAGTGAGGGAGGGAAGGGGTGGGGGCGAAGGAAGGGGGCGTGTCTTACCAGAAGCGGTGGGAGGAGGAGGATTGAGTGAGGGAGGGAAGGGGTTGAGGGAGAAGGAAGGGGGCGTGTCTTACCAGAGGGGATGGCAGGAGGAGGACTGAGTGAGGGAGGGAAGGGTTGGGGGGCGAAGGAAGGGGGCGTGTCTTACCAGAGGGTGTGGGAGGAGGATGATTGAATGAGGGTGGGAAGGGGTGGGGGCCGAAGGAAGGGGGCGTGTCTTACCATAGGGGGTGGGAGGAGGAGGATTGAGTGAGGGAGGGAGGGAAGGGGTGGGGGGGGCGAAGGAAGGGGGCGTGTCTTACGAGAAGGGGTGGGAGGAGGAGGACTGAGTGAAGGAGGGAAGGGGTTGCGGGAGAAGGAAGGGGGTGTGTCTTACCAGAGGGGGTGGGAGGAGGATGATTGAGTGAGGGAGGGAAGGGGTTGCGGGCGAAGGAAGGGGGCGTGTCTTACCAGAGGGGGTGGGAGGAGGGGGACTGAGTGAGGGAGGGAAGGGGTTGCGGGCAAAGGAGACGTATCTTACCAGAAGGGGTGGGAGGAGGAGGATTGAGTGAGGGAGGGAAGGGGTGGGGGCGAAGGAAGGGGGCGTGTCTTACCAGAAGCGGTGGGAGGAGGAGGATTGAGTGAGGGAGGGAAGGGGTTGAGGGAGAAGGAAGGGGGCGTGTCTTACCAGAGGGGATGGCAGGAGGAGGACTGAGTGAGGGAGGGAAGGGTTGGGGGGCGAAGGAAGGGGGCGTGTCTTACCAGAGGGTGTGGGAGGAGGATGATTGAATGAGGGTGTGAAGGGGTGGGGGCCGAAGGAAGGGGGCGTGTCTTACCAGAGGGGGTGGGAGGAGGAGGATTGAGTGAGGGAGGGAGGGAAGGGGTGGGGGGGCGAAGGAAGGGGGCGTGTCTTACGAGAAGGGGTGGGAGGAGGAGGACTGAGTGAGGGAGGAAAGGGGTTGCGGGCGAAGGAAGGGGGCGTGTCTTACCAGAGGGGGTGGGAGGATGATGATTGAGTGAGGGAGGGAAGGGGTTGCGGGCGAAGGAAGGGGGCGTGACTTACCAGAAGGGGGTGGGAGGATGAGGACTGAGTGAGGGAGGGAAGGGTTTGCGGGAGAACGAAAGGGCCGTGTCTTACCTAAGGGGGTGGGAGGAGGAGGACTGTGTGAGGGAGGGAAGGGGTGGGGGGCGAAGGAAGGGGACGTATCTTACCAGAAGGGGTGGGAGGAGGAGGATTGAGTGAGGGAGGGAAGGGGTTGCGGGAGAAGGAAGGGGGCGTGTCTTACCAGAGGGGGTGGGAGGAGGATGATTGAGTGAGGGAGGGAAGGGGTTGCGGGCGAAGGAAGGGGGCGTGTCTTACCAGAGGGTGGGAGGAGGAGGACTGAGTGAGGGAGGGAAGGGGTTGCGGGCAAAGGAGACGTATCTTACCAGAAGGGGTGGGAGGAGGAGGATTGAGTGAGGGAGGGAAGGGGTGGGGGCGAAGGAAGGGGGCGTGTCTTACCAGAAGCGGTGGGAGGAGGAGGATTGAGTGAGGGAGGGAAGGGGTTGAGGGAGAAGGAAGGGGGCGTGTCTTACCAGAGGGGATGGCAGGAGGAGGACTGAGTGAGGGAGGGAAGGGTTGGGGGGCGAAGGAAGGGGGCGTGTCTTACCAGAGGGTGTGGGAGGAGGATGATTGAATGAGGGTGGGAAGGGGTGGGGGCCGAAGGAAGGGGGCGTGTCTTACCAGAGGGGGTGGGAGGAGGAGGATTGAGTGAGGGAGGGAAGGAAGGGGTGGGGGGGCGAAGGAAGGGGGCGTGTCTTACGAGAAGGGGTGGGAGGAGGAGGACTGAGTGAGGGAGGGAAGAGGTTGCGGGCGACGGAAGGGGGCGTGTCTTACTAGAGGGGTTGGGAGGAGGAGGATTGAGTGAGGGAGGGAAGGGGTTGCGGGCGAAGGAAGGGGGCGTGTCTTACCAGAGGGTGGGAGGAGGAGGACTGAGTGAGGGAGGGAAGGGGTTGCGGGCAAAGGAGACGTATCTTACCAGAAGGGGTGGGAGGAGGAGGATTGAGTGAGGGAGGGAAGGGGTGGGGGCGAAGGAAGGGGGCGTGTCTTACCAGAAGCGGTGGGAGGAGGAGGATTGAGTGAGGGAGGGAAGGGGTTGAGGGAGAAGGAAGGGGGCGTGTCTTACCAGAGGGGATGGCAGGAGGAGGACTGAGTGAGGGAGGGAAGGGTTGGGGGGCGAAGGAAGGGGGCGTGTCTTACCAGAGGGTGTGGGAGGAGGATGATTGAATGAGGGTGGGAAGGGGTGGGGGCCGAAGGAAGGGGGCGTGTCTTACCAGAGGGGGTGGGAGGAGGAGGATTGAGTGAGGGAGGGAAGGAAGGGGTGGGGGGGCGAAGGAAGGGGGCGTGTCTTACGAGAAGGGGTGGGAGGAGGAGGACTGAGTGAGGGAGGGAAGAGGTTGCGGGCGAAGGAAGTGGGCGTGTCTTACCAGAGTGGGTGGGAGGAGGAGGATTGAGTGAGGGAGGGAAGGGGTTGCGGGCGAAGGAAGGGGGCGCGTCTTACCAGAGGGGGTGGGAGGAGGAGGATTGAGTGAGGGAGGGAAGGGGTTGCGGGCGAAGGAAGGGGGCGTGTCTTACTAGAGGGGTTGGGAGGAGGAGGATCGAGTGAGGGAGGGAAGGGGTTGCGGGCGAAGGAAGGGGGCGTGTCTTACCAGAGGGGGTGGGAGGAGGAGGATTGAGTGAGGGAGGGAAGGGTTTGCGGGAGAAGGAAAGGGCCGTGTCTTACCAGAGGGGGTGGGAGGAGGAGGACTGTGTGAGGGAGGGAAGGGGTGGGGGGCGAAGGAAGGGGACGTATCTTACCAGAAGGGGTGGGAGGAGGAGGATTGAGTGAGGGAGGGAAGGGGTTGCGGGAGAAGGAAGGGGGCGTGTCTTACCAGAGGGGGTGGGAGGAGGATGATTGAGTGACGGAGGGAAGGGGTTGCGGGCGAAGGAAGGGGGCGTGTCTTACCAGAGGGGGTGGGAGGAGGAGGACTGAGTGAGGGAGGGAAGGGGTTGCGGGCAAAGGAGACGTATCTTACCAGAAGGGGTGGGAGGAGGAGGATTGAGTGAGGGAGGGAAGGGGTGGGGGCGAAGGAAGGGGGCGTGTCTTACCAGAAGCGGTGGGAGGAGGAGGATTGAGTGAGGGAGGGAAGGGGTTGAGGGAGAAGGAAGGGGGCGTGTCTTACCAGAGGGGATGGCAGGAGGAGGACTGAGTGAGGGAGGGAAGGGTTGGGGGGCGAAGGAAGGGGGCGTGTCTTACCAGAGGGTGTGGGAGGAGGATGATTGAATGAGGGTGGGAAGGGGTGGGGGCCGAAGGAAGGGGGCGTGTCTTACCATAGGGGGTGGGAGGAGGAGGATTGAGTGAGGGAGGGAGGGAAGGGGTGGGGGGGGCGAAGGAAGGGGGCGTGTCTTACGAGAAGGGGTGGGAGGAGGAGGACTGAGTGAAGGAGGGAAGGGGTTGCGGGAGAAGGAAGGGGGTGTGTCTTACCAGAGGGGGTGGGAGGAGGATGATTGAGTGAGGGAGGGAAGGGGTTCCGGGCGAAGGAAGGGGGCGTGTCTTACCAGAGGGGGTGGGAGGAGGGGGACTGAGTGAGGGAGGGAAGGGGTTGCGGGCAAAGGAGACGTATCATACCAGAAGGGGTGGGAGGAGGAGGATTGAGTGAGGGAGGGAAGGGGTGGGGGCGAAGGAAGGGGGCGTGTCTTACCAGAAGCGGTGGGAGGAGGAGGATTGAGTGAGGGAGGGAAGGGGTTGAGGGAGAAGGAAGGGGGCGTGTCTTACCAGAGGGGATGGCAGGAGGAGGACTGAGTGAGGGAGGGAAGGGTTGTGGGGCGAAGGAAGGGGGCGTGTCTTACCAGAGGGTGTGGGAGGAGGATGATTGAATGAGGGTGTGAAGGGGTGGGGGCCGAAGGAAGGGGGCGTGTCTTACCAGAGGGGGTGGGAGGAGGAGGATTGAGTGAGGGAGGGAGGGAAGGGGTGGGGGGGCGAAGGAAGGGGGCGTGTCTTACGAGAAGGGGTGGGAGGAGGAGGACTGAGTGAGGGAGGAAAGGGGTTGCGGGCGAAGGAAGGGGGCGTGTCTTAACAGAGTGGGTGGGAGGAGGAGGATTGAGTGAGGGAGGGAAGGGGTTGCGGGCGAAGGAAGGGGGCGCGTCTTACCAGAGGGGGTGGGAGGAGGAGGATTGAGTGAGGGAGGGAAGGGGTTGCAGGTGAAGGAAGGGGGCGTGTCTTACTAGAGGGGTTGGGAGGAGGAGGATTGAGTGAGGGAGGGAAGGGGTTGCGGGCGAAGGAAGGGGGCGTGTCTTACCAGAGGGGGTGGGAGGAGGAGGATTGAGTGAGTGAGGGAAGGGGTTGTGGGTGAAGGAAGGGGGCATATCTTACTAGAGGGGTTGGGAGGAGGAGGATTGCGTGAGGGAGGGAAGAGGTTGCGGGCGAAGGAAGGGGGCGTGTCTTACCAGAGGGGGTGGGAGAAGGAGGATTGAGTGAGGGAGGGAAGGGGTTGCGGGCGAAGGAAGGGGGCGTGTCTTACCAGAGGGGGTGGGAGGAGGAGGATTGAGTGAGGGAGGGAAGGGATTGCGGGCGAAGGAAGGGGGCATGTCTTACCAGAGTGGGTGAGAGGAGGAGGATTGAGTGAGGGAGGGAAGAGGTTGCGGGCGAAGGAAGGAGGCATGTCTTACCAGAGGGGTTGGGAGGAGGAGGATTGAGTGAGGGAGGGAAGGGTGTGCGGGCGAAGGAAGGGGGCGTGTCTTACCAGAGGGGGTGGGAGGAGGAGGATTGAGTGAGGGAGGGAAGGGTGTGCGGGCGAAGGAAGGGGGCGTGTCTTACCAGAGGGGGTGGGAGGAGGAGGATTGAGTGAGGGAGGGAAGGGGTGGGGGGCGAAGGAAGGGGGCATGTCTTACCAGAGGGGGTGGGAGGAGGAGGACTGAGTGAGGGAGGGAAGGGTTGGGGGGCGAAGGAAGGGGGCGTGTCTTACCAGAGGGTGTGGGAGGAGGATGATTGAATGAGGGTGGGAAGGGGTGGGGGCCAAAGGAAGGGGGCGTGTCTTACCAGAGGGGGTGGGAGGAGGAGGATTGAGGGAGGGAGGGAGGGAAGGGGTGGGGGGGTGAAGGAAGGGAGCGTGTCTTACGAGAAGGGGTGGGAGGAGGAGGACTGAGTGAGGGAGGGAAGGGGTTGCGGGCGAAGGAAGTGGGCGTGTCTTACCAGAGTGGGTGGGAGGAGGAGGATTGAGTGAGGGAGGGAAGGGGTTGCGGGCGAAGGAAGGGGGCGCGTCTTACCAGAGGGGGTGGGAGGAGGAGGATTGAGTGAGGGAGGGAAGGGGTTGCGGGCGAAGGAAGGGGGCGTGTCTTACTAGAGGGGTTGGGAGGAGGAGGATTGAGTGAGGGAGGGAAGGGGTTGCGGGCCAAGGAAGGGGGCGTGTCTTACCAGAGGGGTTGGGAGGAGGAGGATTGAGTGAGGGTGGGAAGGGGTGGGGGCCGAAGGAAGGGGGCGTGTCTTACCAGAGGGGCTGGGAGGAGGAGGACTGAGTGAGGGAGGGAAGGGGTTGCGGGCGAAGGAAGGGGGCGTGTCTTACCAGAGGGTGTGGGTCGAGGAGGATTGAGTGAGGGAGGGAAGAGGTGGGGGGCGAAGGAAGGGGGCGTGTCTTACCAGAGGGGGTGGGAGGAGGAGGATTGAGTGAGGGAGGGAAGGGTTTGCGGGCAAAAGAAGGGGGCGTGTCTTAACAGAGGAGGTGGGAGGAGGAGGATTGAGTGAGGGAGGGAAGGGGTTGCGGGCGAAGGAAGGGGGCGTGTCTTACCAGAGGGGGTGGGAGGAGGAGGATTGAGTGAGGGAGGGAAGGGGTTGCGGGCGAAGGAAGGGGCCGTGTCTTACCAGAGGGGGTGGGAGGAGGAGGATTGAGTGAGGGAGGGAAGGGTGTGCGGTCGAAGGAAGGGGGCGTGTCTTACCAGAGGGGGTGGGAGGAGGAGGATTGAGTGAGGGAGGGAAGGGGTGGGGGGCGAAGGAAGGGGGCTTGTCTTACTAGAGGGGTTGGGAGGAGTAGGATTGAGTGAGGGAGGGAAGGGGTTGCGGGCGAAGGAAGGGGGCGTGTCTTTCTAGAGGGGGTGGGAGAAGGAGGACTGAGTGAGAGAGGGAAGGGGTTGCGGGCTAAGGAAGGGGACGTATCTTGCCAGAAGGGGTGGGAGGAGGGGGACTGAGTGAGGGAGGGAAGGGGTTGCGGGCGAAGGAAGGGGGCATGTCTTACCAGAGGGGGTGGGAGGAGGAGGACTGAGTGAAGGAGGGAAGGGGTGGGGGGTGAAGGAAGGGGACGTATCTTACCAGAGGGGGTGGGAGGAGGAGGACTGAGTGAGGCAGGGAAGGGGTTGCGGTAGATGGAAGGGGGCGTGTCTTACCAGAGGGGGTGGGAGGAGGATCATTGAGTGAGGGAGGGAAGGGGTTGCGGGCAAAGGAATGGGGAGTGTCTTACCAGAGGGGGTGGGAGGAGGAGGACTGAGAGAGGGAGGGAAAGGGTGGAGGGCGAAGGAAGGGGGCGTGTCTTACCAGAGGGCGTGGGAGCAGAAGGACTGAGTGAGGGAGGGAAGGGGTTGCGGGCAAAGGAAGGGGGCGTGTCTTACCAGAGGGGGTGGGAGGATGATGATTGAGTGAGGGAGGGAAGGGGTTGCGGGCGAAGGAAGGGGGCGTGACTTACCAGAGGGGGTGGGAGGATGAGGACTGAGTGAGGGAGGGAAGGGTTTGCGGGAGAAGGAAAGGGCCGTGTCTTACCAGAGGGGGTGGGAGGAGGAGGACTGTGTGAGGGAGGGAAGGGGTGGGGGGCGAAGGAAGGGGACGTATCTTACCAGAACGGGTGGGAGGAGGAGGATTGAGTGAGGGAGGTAAGGGGTTGCGGGAGAAGGAAGGGGGCGTGTCTTACCAGAGCGGGTGGGAGGAGGATGATTGAGTGAGGGAGGGAAGGGGTTGCGGGGGAAGGAAGGGGGCGTGTTTTACCAGAGGGGGTGGGAGGAGGACTGAGTGAGGGAGGGAAGGGGTTGCGGGCAAAGGAGACGTATCTTACCAGAAGGGGTGGGAGGAGGAGGATTGAGTGAGGGAGGGAAGGGGTGGGGGCGAAGGAAGGGGGCGTGTCTTACCAGAAGCGGTGGGAGGAGGAGGATTGAGTGAGGGAGTGAAGGGGTTGAGGGAGAAGGAAGGGGGCGTGTCTTACCAGAGGGGATGGCAGAAGGAGGACTGAGTGAGGGAGGGAAGGGTTGGGGGGCGAAGGAAGGGGGCGTGTCTTACCAGAGGGTGTGGGAGGAGGATGATTGAATGAGGGTGGGAAGGGGTGGGGGCCGAAGGAAGGGGGCGTGTCTTACCAGAGGGGTGGGAGGAGGAGGATTGAGTGAGTGAGGGAGGGAAGGGGTGGGGGGGCGAAGGAAGGGGGCGTGTCTTACGAGAAGGGGTGGGAGGGGGAGGACTGAGTGAGGGAGGGAAGGGGTTGCGGGCGAAGGAAGGGGGCGTGTCTTACCAGAGTGGGTGGGAGGAGGAGGATTGAGTGAGGGAGGGAAGGGGTTGCGGGCGAAGGAAGGGGGCGTGTCTTACTAGAGGGGTTGGGAGGAGGAGGATTGAGTGGGGGAGGGAAGGGGTTGCGGGCGAAGGAAGGGGGCGTGTCTTACCAGAGGGGGTGGGAGGAGGAGGATTGAGTGAGGGAGGGAAGGGTTTGCGGGAGAAGGAAAGGGCCGTGTCTTACCAGAGGGGGTGGGAGGAGGAGGACTGTGTGAGGGAGGAAAGGGGTGGGGGGCGAAGGAAGTGTACGTATCTTACCAGAAGGGTTGGGAGGAGGACGATTGAGTGAGGGAGGGAAGGGGTTGCGGGAGATGGAAGGGGGCGTGTCTTACCAGAGGGGGTGGGAGGAGGATGATTGAGTGAGGGAGGGAAGGGGTTGCGGGCGAAGGAAGGGGGCGTGTCTTACCAGAGGGGGTGGGAGGAGGAGGACTGAGTGAGGGAGGGAAGGGATTGCGGGCAAAGGAGACGTATCTTACCAGAAGGGGTGGGAGGAGGAGGATTGAGTGAGGGAGGGAAGGGGTGGGGGCGAAGGAAGGGGGCGTGTCTTACCAGAAGCGGTGGGAGGAGGAGGATTGAGTGAGGGAGGGAAGGGGTTGAGGGAGAAGGAAGGGGGCGTGTCTAACCAGAGGGGATGGCAGGAGGAGGACTGAGTGAGGGAGGGAAGGGTTGGGGGGCGAAGGAAGGGGGCGTTTCTTACCAGAGGGTGTGGGAGGAGGATGATTGAATGAGGGTGGGAAGGGGTGGGGGCCGAAGGAAGGGGGCGTGTCTTACCAGAGGGGGTGGGAGGAGGAGGATTGAGTGAGGGAGGGAGGGAAGGGGTGGGGGGGGCGAAGGAAGGGGGCGTGTCTTACGAGAAGGGGTGGGAGGAGGAGGACTGAGTGAGGGAGGGAAGGGGTTGCGGGAGAAGGAAGGGGGCGTGTCTTACCAGAGGGGGTGGGAGGAGGATGATTGAGTGAGGGAGGGAAGGGTTGGGGGGCGAAGGAAGGGGGCGTGTCTTACCAGAGGGTGTGGGAGGAGGATGATTGAATGAGGGTGGGAAGGGGTGGGGGCCGAAGGAAGGGGGCGTGTCTTACCAGAGGGGGTGGGAGGAGGAGGATTGAGGGAGGGAGGGAGGGAAGGGGTGGGGGGGTGAAGGAAGGGAGCGTGTCTTACGAGAAGGGGTGGGAGGAGGAGGACTGAGTGAGGGAGGGAAGGGGTTGCGGGCGAAGGAAGTGGGCGTGTCTTACCAGAGTGGGTGGGAGGAGGAGGATTGAGTGAGGGAGGGAAGGGGTTGCGGGCGAAGGAAGGGGGCGCGTCTTACCAGAGGGGGTGGGAGGAGGAGGATTGAGTGAGGGAGGGAAGGGGTTGCGGGCGAAGGAAGGGGGCGTGTCTTACTAGAGGGGTTGGGAGGAGGAGGATTGAGTGAGGGAGGGAAGGGGTTGCGGGCGAAGGAAGGGGGCGTGTCTTACCAGAGGGGTTGGGAGGAGGAGGATTGAGTGAGGGTGGGAAGGGGTGGGGGCCGAAGGAAGGGGGCGTGTCTTACCAGAGGGGCTGGGAGGAGGAGGACTGAGTGAGGGAGGGAAGGGGTTGCGGGCGAAGGAAGGGGGCGTGTCTTACCAGAGGGTGTGGGTCGAGGAGGATTGAGTGAGGGAGGGAAGAGGTGGGGGGCGAAGGAAGGGGGCGTGTCTTACCAGAGGGGGTGGGAGGAGGAGGATTGAGTGAGGGAGGGAAGGGTTTGCGGGCAAAAGAAGGGGGCGTGTCTTAACAGAGGAGGTGGGAGGAGGAGGATTGAGTGAGGGAGGGAAGGGGTTGCGGGCGAAGGAAGGGGGCGTGTCTTACCAGAGGGGGTGGGAGGAGGAGGATTGAGTGAGGGAGGGAAGGGGTTGCGGGCGAAGGAAGGGGCCGTGTCTTACCAGAGGGGGTGGGAGGAGGAGGATTGAGTGAGGGAGGGAAGGGTGTGCGGTCGAAGGAAGGGGGCGTGTCTTACCAGAGGGGGTGGGAGGAGGAGGATTGAGTGAGGGAGGGAAGGGGTGGGGGGCGAAGGAAGGGGGCTTGTCTTACTAGAGGGGTTGGGAGGAGTAGGATTGAGTGAGGGAGGGAAGGGGTTGCGGGTGAAGGAAGGGGGCGTGTCTTTCTAGAGGGGGTGGGAGAAGGAGGACTGAGTGAGGGAGGGAAGGGGTTGCGGGCTAAGGAAGGGGACGTATCTTACCAGAAGGGGTGGGAGGAGGGGGACTGAGTGAGGGAGGGAAGGGTTTGCGGGCAAAAGAAGGGGGCGTGTCTTAACAGAGGAGGTGGGAGGAGGAGGATTGAGTGAGGGAGGGAAGGGGTTGCGGGCGAAGGAAGGGGGCGTGTCTTACCAGAGGGGGTGGGAGGAGGAGGATTGAGTGAGGGAGGGAAGGGGTTGCGGGCGAAGGAAGGGGCCGTGTCTTACCAGAGGGGGTGGGAGGAGGAGGATTGAGTGAGGGAGGGAAGGGTGTGCGGTCGAAGGAAGGGGGCGTGTCTTACCAGAGGGGGTGGGAGGAGGAGGATTGAGTGAGGGAGGGAAGGGGTGGGGGGCGAAGGAAGGGGGCTTGTCTTACTAGAGGGGTTGGGAGGAGTAGGATTGAGTGAGGGAGGGAAGGGGTTGCGGGTGAAGGAAGGGGGCGTGTCTTTCTAGAGGGGGTGGGAGAAGGAGGACTGAGTGAGGGAGGGAAGGGGTTGCGGGCTAAGGAAGGGGACGTATCTTACCAGAAGGGGTGGGAGGAGGGGGACTGAGTGAGGGAGGGAAGGGGTTGCGGGCGAAGGAATGGGGCATGTCTTACCAGAGGGGGTGGGAGGAGGAGGACTGAGTGATGGAGGGAAGGGGTGGGGGGTGAAGGAAGGGGACGTATCTTACCAGAGGGGGTGGGAGGAGGAGTGAGTGAGGCAGGGAAGGGGTTGCGGTAGATGGAAGGGGGCGTGTCTTACCAGAGGGGGTGGGAGGAGGATCATTGAGTGAGGGAGGGAAGGGGTTGCGGGCAAAGGAATGGGGAGTGTCTTACCAGAGGGGGTGGGAGGAGGAGGACTGAGAGAGGGAGGGAAAGGGTGGAGGGCGAAGGAAGGGGGCGTGTCTTACCAGAGGGCGTGGGAGGAGAAGGACTGAGTGAGGGAGGGAAGGGGTTGCGGGCAAAGGAAGGGGGCGTGTCTTACCAGAGGGGGTGGGAGGATGATGATTGAGTGAGGGAGGGAAGGGGTTGCGGGCGAAGGAAGGGGGCGTGACTTACCAGAGGGGGTGGGAGGATGAGGACTGAGTGAGGGAGGGAAGGGTTTGCGGGAGAAGGAAAGGGCCGTGTCTTACCAGAGGGGGTGGGAGGAGGAGGACTGTGTGAGGGAGGGAAGGGGTGGGGGGCGAAGGAAGGGGACGTATCTTACCAGAACGGGTGGGAGGAGGAGGATTGAGTGAGGGAGGTAAGGGGTTGCGGGAGAAGGAAGGGGGCGTGTCTTACCAGAGGGGGTGGGAGGAGGATGATTGAGTGAGGGAGGGAAGGGGTTGCGGGGGAAGGAAGGGGGCGTGTTTTACCAGAGGGGGTGGGAGGAGGACTGAGTGAGGGAGGGAAGGGGTTGCGGGCAAAGGAGACGTATCTTACCAGAAGGGGTGGGAGGAGGAGGATTGAGTGAGGGAGGGAAGGGGTGGGGGCGAAGGAAGGGGGCGTGTCTTACCAGAAGCGGTGGGAGGAGGAGGATTGAGTGAGGGAGGGAAGGGGTTGAGGGAGAAGGAAGGGGGCGTGTCTTACCAGAGGGGATGGCAGAAGGAGGACTGAGTGAGGGAGGGAAGGGTTGGGGGGCGAAGGAAGGGGGCGTGTCTTACCAGAGGGTGTGGGAGGAGGATGATTGAATGAGGGTGGGAAGGGGTGGGGGCCGAAGGAAGGGGGCGTGTCTTACCAGAGGGGGTGGGAGGAGGAGGATTGAGTGAGTGAGGGAGGGAAGGGGTGGGGGGGCGAAGGAAGGGGGCGTGTCTTACGAGAAGGGGTGGGAGGGGGAGGACTGAGTGAGGGAGGGAAGGGGTTGCGGGCGAAGGAAGGGGGCGTGTCTTACCAGAGTGGGTGGGAGGAGGAGGATTGAGTGATGGAGGGAAGGGGTTGCGGGCGAAGGAAGGGGGCGCGTCTTACCAGAGGGAGTGGGAGGAGGAGGATTGAGTGAGGGAGGGAAGGGGTGGGGGGCGAAGGAAGTGTACGTATCTTACCAGAAGGGTTGGGAGGAGGAGGATTGAGTGAGGGAGGGAAGGGGTTGCGGGAGATGGAAGGGGGCGTGTCTTACCAGAGGGGGTGGGAGGAGGATGATTGAGTGAGGGAGGGAAGGGGTTGCGGGCGAAGGAAGGGGGCGTGTCTTACCAGAGGGGGTGGGAGGAGGAGGACTGAGTGAGGGAGGGAAGGGGTTGCGGGCAAAGGAGACGTATCTTACCAGAAGGGGTGGGAGGAGGAGGATTGAGTGAGGGAGGGAAGGGGTGGGGGCGAAGGAAGGGGGCGTGTCTTACCAGAAGCGGTGGGAGGAGGAGGATTGAGTGAGGGAGGGAAGGGGTTGAGGGAGAAGGAAGGGGGCGTGTCTTACCAGAGGGGATGGCAGGAGGAGGACTGAGTGAGGGAGGGAAGGGTTGGGGGGCGAAGGAAGGGGGCGTTTCTTACCAGAGGGTGTGGGAGGAGGATGATTGAATGAGGGTGGGAAGGGGTGGGGGCCGAAGGAAGGGGGCGTGTCTTACCAGAGGGGGTGGGAGGAGGAGGATTGAGTGAGGGAGGGAGGGAAGGGGTGGGGGGGCGAAGGAAGGGGGCGTGTCTTACGAGAAGGGGTGGGAGGAGGAGGACTGAGTGAGGGAGGGAAGGGGTTGCGGGAGAAGGAAGGGGGCGTGTCTTACCAGAGGGGGTGGGAGGAGGATGATTGAGTGAGGGAGGGAAGGGGTTGCGGGCGAAGGAAGGGGGCGTGTCTTACCAGAGGGGGTGGGAGGAGTAGGACTGAGTGAGGGAGGGAAGGGGTTGCGGGCAAAGGAGACGTATCTTACCAGAAGGGGTGGGAGGGGGAGGATTGAGTGAGGGAGGGAAGGGGTGGGGGCGAAGGAAGGGGCCGTGTCTTACCAGAAGCGGTGGGAGGAGGAGGATTGAGTGAGGGAGGGAAGGGGTTGAGGGAGAAGGAAGGGGGCGTGTCTTACCAGAGGGGATGGCAGGAGGAGGACTGAGTGAGGGAGGGAAGGGTTGGGGGGCGAAGGAAGGGGGCGTGTCTTACCAGAGGGTGTGGGAGGAGGATGATTGAATGAGGGTGGGAAGGGGTGGGGGCCGAAGGAAGGGGGCGTGTCTTACCAGAGGGGGTGGGAGGAGGAGGATTGAGTGAGGGAGGGAGGGAAGGGGTGGGGGGGGCGAAGGAAGGGGGCGTGTCTTACGAGAAGGGGTGGGAGGAGGAGGACTGAGTGAGGGAGGGAAGGGGTTGCGGGCGAAGGAAGGGGGCGTGTCTTACCAGAGTGGGTGGGAGGAGGAGGATTGAGTGAGGGAGGGAAGGGGTTGCGGGCGAAGGAAGGGGGCGTGTCTTACCAGAGTGGGTGAGAGGAGGAGGATTGAGTGAGGGAGGGAAGATGTTGCGGGCGAAGGAAGGAGGCGTGTCTTACCAGAGGGGGTGGGAGGAGGAGGATTGAGTGAGGTAGGGAAGGGGTTGCGGGCGAAGGAAGGGGGAGTGTCTTACCAGAGGGGGTGGGAGGAGGAGGATTGAGTGAGTGAGGGAAGGGGTTGCGGGTGAAGGAAGGGGGCATATCTTACTAGAGGGGTTGGGAGGAGGAGGATTGAGTGAGGGAGGGAAGGGGTTGCGGGCGAAGGAAGGGGGCGTGTCTTACCAGAGTGGGTGGGAGGAAGAGGATTGAGTGAGGGAGGGAAGTGGTTGCGGGCGAAGGAAGGGGTTGAGGGAGAAGGAAGGGGGCGTGTCTTACCAGAGGGGATGGCAGGAGGAGGACTGAGTGAGGGAGGGAAGGATTGGGGGGCGAAGGAAGGGGGCGTGTCTTACCAGAGGGTGTGGGAGGAGGATGATTGAATGAGGGTGGGAAGGGGTGGGGGCCGAAGGAAGGGGGCGTGTCTTACCAGAGGGGGTGGGAGGAGGAGGATTGAGGGAGGGAGGGAGGGAAGGGGTGGGGGGGCGAAGGAAGGGAGCGTGTCTTACGAGAAGGGGTGGGAGGAGGAGGACTGAGTGAGGGAGGGAAGGGGTTGCGGGCGAAGGAAGTGGGCGTGTCTTACCAGAGGGGGTGGGAGGAGGAGGATTGAGTGAGGGAGGGAAGGGGTTGTGGGTGAAGGAAGGGGGAGTGTCTTACCAGAGGGGGTGGGAGGAGGAGGATTGAGTGAGTGAGGGAAGGGGTTGCGGGTGAAGGAAGGGGGCATATCTTACTAGAGGGGTTGGGAGCAGGAGGATTGAGTGAGGGAGGGAAGGGGTTGCGGGCGAAGGAACTGGGCGTGTCTTACCAGAGTGGGTGGGAGGAGGAGGATTGAGTGAGGGAGGGAAGGGGTTGCGGGCGAAGGAAGGGGGTGTGTCTTACCAGAGGGGGTGGGAGGAGGAGGATTGAGTGAGGGAGGGAAGGGGTTGCGGGCGAAGGAAGGGGGCGTGTCTTACTAGAGGGGTTGGGAGGAGGAGGATTGAGTGAGGGAGGGAAGGGGTTGCGGGCGAAGGAAGGGGGCGTGTCTTACCAGAGGGGGTGGGAGGAGGAGGATTGAGTGAGGGAGGGAAGGGGTTGCGGGCAAAGGAAGGGGGCGTGTCTTACCAGAGGGGGTGGGAGGAGGAGGATTGAGTGAGGGAGGGAAGGTGTTGCGGGCGAAGGAAGGGGGCGTGTCTTACTAGAGCGGTTGGGAGGAGGAGGATTGAGTGAGGCAGGGAAGGGGTTGCGGGCGAAGGAAGGGGGCGTGTCTTACCAGAGGGGGTGGGAGGAGGAGGATTGAGTGAGGGAAGGGGTTGCGGGTGAAGGAAGGGGGCATATCTTACTAGAGGGGTTGGGAGGAGGAGGATTGAGTGAGGGAGGGAAGGGGTTGCGGGCGAAGGAAGGTGGCATATCTTACTAGAGGGGTTGGGAGCAGGAGGATTGAGTGAGGGAGGGAAGGGGTTGTGGGCGAAGGAAGGGGGCATGTCTTACCAGAGGGGGTGGGAGGAGGAGGACTGAGTGAGGGAGAGAAGGGGTGGTGGGCGAAGGAAGCGGGCGTGTCTTACCAGAGGGGGTGGAGGAGGAGGACTGAGTGAGGGAGGGAAGGGGTGGTGGGCGAAGGAAGCGGGCGTGTCTTACCAGAGGGGGTGGAGGAGGAGGACTGAGTGAGGGAGGGAAGGGGTGGGGGGCGAAGGAAGGGGGCGTAGAGGGGAGTGGGAGGTCTCCTCAGTTAGGGTTCTTCCCAAGGGATGTTTTGAACAGCTAGTAAAATGCAAAGTCTGGAATACTAGATTCCAGAAGCTGCTGGAATTTCACTCTACTCTTTCTGATAAGCCTTCTATCTTGAACTCAAAGGAGAAGCTCCATGAATATATTTTTAATAATTGTGCCCACCATGATAGGCAAGCCATTAATAACTCCAAATTCTCCCACTGGTTTAGACTGTACAAACTTGACCTTGATAGAGCTATCTACCTGACTAGGCTCACATTTCCAAAACTTAAACAAGCCTTCACAGCCCTTCGTTTCCAAAGTATGCCCACAGCAATGATTGATGGCAGATATACAGGCACCCCTCTGACTCTTCATTTATGTGTTTGCGGGGCCCCGGCAATTGAGGATCTGCCTCACTATTTGCTTTTTTGTCCTTTGTACTCGGAACCAAGAACCAAAATCCTGAGGTTTATTCTTCATCTCCTTCAGACTAACACTGTGCCCGAAAAGATTTTCTATCTCTTGGCTGACACTAACCCCGTTGTTTCCTCACAAGATGTCTCTTTTTGCCCTGGCAGCACAGAAATTCCGGTCAAAACTAATCTCTGATATTGCAGTTGACTGTGCTGGGATGTTTTCAATTAAAAGTGGCTGTTTATGTAGTTTTAATAATGCTACATTTATTTGCTTTTAATTGGTTTTTAACTACACAGGTGTGAGTATATATATAATGTAGTATCTTAAAGGTGCATCTTGCCATCAATATATTTTAATGTTTTATAGGATTTTATTGTGTATTTTATATTGTATTTAATAATCTGTTGCTCATGTATTTATTTATTTGACTTGCCTTGTATGTGGAAGCATCGAATAAACTGCTACAATATTTTTCTCTTTCTCAATATTTCTAATTAAACTCTTTATCAAAAACCACTCAAAAATAAAAGCGACGATACATGTAAGTACACAAATGTAGACATACTTAGAGAATGACATACATCTCAATGTACAACTCTAAGTAAAGGTAAAGGTAAGGGTGATGCTCATCTCCATTTCTAAACCGAAGAGCCAGCGTTGTCCGTAGATGTCTCCAAGGTCATGTGGCCGGCATGACTGCATGGAGCACCAGAGTGGTACCTATTGATGTACTCACATTTGCATGTTTTCGAACTGCTAGGTTGGCAGAAGCTGGGGCTAATAGCGGGAGCTCACCTTACTCCCCGGATTCGAACTCTAAAAGGACCAAAATATACATAAATTAGTTTTTAAAGTGGGTTTCCAGCTTCTCTTTGGTCAGTTTCTCTATAAATTTAGATTTTTTTCCTTCCATTTTATATCCAGCAAATTGTTTACCCTGCTGGGGCTCCATCCGCGAGCTCCAGGGATACCAGCCGGCCTTCTCCAAAGATCATGGACTCTCTGCTGCATGTTTTGGACTTTAAAAAGCATCATTTCTCCCATGAATTACCTTCAAAGACTCTGTACTCAAAGTTTTCTTATGAAATTAATCTTTTATTAAGAATACTTGGAATGTGGGGCAGGGATGGGGTTTATTGCTATGAAATGCCTATGATTTCTATGTATATCCTATGAATTTTCCTTTCCCCCTTTCCTTTCTCCCTTGGCCCCTTGCCCAACCTTGAAGTGGCATCCAGGAAGCAACCAGCTGCCCGAGAGGACCATTTGCCCTCACAAAAGCAAACATTACACAACACCTTTGCATGGACAATAGCCAAGGAAATTCCTATTTATTTTCAGAGTAAAGCTGATAGATGGATATTTCCTCCGGTCAGCTTTGATTGACAGAACACAATAAGGGTGAGACTGTCCCCAGGGGGGTCTTCTGCCCAGCTCCATCCACTTCACCTGAAACCCATCTCAAAATACACACCTTATCTGATCAGGACAGGAAAACCTGGTTTAATTCAATCACTCTCCCATTACTAAAACAATAAGATGATGCCTCAGCTGGCCGATTTTCCGGACGCAGGGATGCATAGGTTTCAGGAATGTCATAATCTTTTCATCCCCCATTGTCTTCCTTTGTCCTGCCTCCTCTTTTCTGATGTACCAATTCCTTGAAGCAGGGAAAGCTCCCTGATAAGCTCTCGCAAAGCAGAGAAGCCTCATGATTGGCCCAGATTGGGGGCGGGCTGCCAAGCCACCTCCCAGCTGTCCAGCGATCAGCCAATCACCATCAAGCCGGGCGGGGAAGGGAGGGTGGGAATTTTGAAATCTCTGTACCTGTTTATGCTATGAAAATGCCTCCAAACTTTGTATTGGCATGCTTGTATGTGAGCTATCACTGCATTGCATCCGCTTCAGCTGAATCGCTCCAATAAATGCCTCGGTCGCTGCTTCTTCCACTTTGGTGAGCATATTTATTTATTAATAATTATAAAATCGCTGGTATTAGTCTTCTCTGTCCTCGCCAAAGTAGCAGACCCTCTTTGGTGCGGTCCTAGGGGTCTCTCATCCTGGGGAGACCCTCCTAAAGTCAGCATCAACTTCAAAAGGGCTGTGGAGATGGCCCAGCATCAGCAGGCAATGGCTTCTGAGGGGACAGACGGACGGACGGACAGAGCAGCGGAGTAAATGCAATTTTCCTACAGAGAGAATCCCAAGGAGATCAAAGAGGGCAAAGGGCTTGATTCAAAGGCCTCGCTGGGGGTCAGTTTGGAGCCGAATGCTAGACAGGTATGACACTAACGCAAGATGAAGAGGTGAGTTAACCTGTCTGCTCTGTGTCTGAGTGTAGTTTTTCTGGGGAGACCCTCCTAAAGTCAGCATCGACTTCATTTGGCTTATACTACGAAGGGACCCGGCTTGGAGGTCCAGATAAATTATAGAGCAAATTTCCAAGCGGCTACTTGGTCCAGAATTTCTGGGACAGCTCGACAGGAGGAACGGCTAGGGAAAAGAGGCGACTCAATCCTTGAAAAAATAAATTATCCTATAGCACCTTCCTCTTGGTGAATTGTCCCAGATTTTCAGCATCAAAGGAGCCACAGGGAAGCTTTTTCAAAGACTTCCTGGAAGAAGGAACATCGATGTGAAACTAGAAGACATCTAAGGGTAAGAAAAAGCAACCGAGGTCCACATCGAGATTCCCAGGTGGGAGGGATCCCTTTTGAAGTTTGGAACTTCTGGTAAACGGGGATTCAGGAACAAATTCCTGGGTGAGGTGTGGGGAAGATCTGGCATTTTGGGTGGAGGTGCTGCAGTCTAACTTGCTTTTTGCATACTTGGGGGCTCTGTAGGGAGGGGAAGCATCCTTCTCTTTGCCTACAAGTCGGCCCAGGTGTTGGCCACTTAATTCTCAGCAGAGGGAACTTTTGGTGGGAAAGCTCGTGTTACAGTTGGCAGAGAAATGGGTGCTTGCACATCGAAATATCGGCATCCCATCCCAAAAGAGACACCTCTTGGTAAGCTCCTGGCCAATTGGGATGGGATGGCATCACGTTCGTTGGTGCAGGCCAGGATGGTCAATTATCGTGTGCATGTGTCCCCTAAGTCCCTTGGAAGGGGGAGCCTCCGAGGCCCCCCATGGCAGTTTGGGCCAAGAGCTTATTTTGAAGCTTCAGGCGGACTGCCATGATAGAGCCAAATGGAAAGATCTTGCTTATGCCTCATGCTTTTTGGCCCTAAGCCAGAAAGGGACAGAGAGAGAAGAAAGTGCCCAACTGTTACCATGCAAAGAGGTGGCCACGAAACCCCCTTCTCCCAGAAGCCCCTCTCCAGACCCATTACCTCCTCCAGAGGAGGATCTCCTTGAAATTTTTGCTTGTCCCCCTCCTTATCGTCCCAGACCTTCACCCACCTCTCCACCACATCCCTCTCCTTCCCCTGCCCCAGCCCAATACCCCTCACCGCCCCAGGGATTCCCCCTCTGACCAGCCCCTCCTCCCTGGGGTCCCCACACTCCAAGTTTCCCCTGCCCTGCCTCAGAGCTGCTCCAATCCTCCTGCAGTGGAGAGTTCCTCTTCTCAACCTCCTGGCCCATCAATTCAAAGTGGCGGTCCTTCCTGAAGCCCATGGAGTGTGAGGTGGGAGGGAAGACTTTGTCTCATGAGTTCCTTTACATGCCTGAATGTCCTGTTCCCCTTTTGGGCCGAGACATTCTGTGTAAGATCAGGGCTCAAGTTGCTTTTGGGCCAGAAAAGATTATTCTGGCTGTGCCTGAAGAGGAAGGGTGGAGGGCACAGGCTTTCTTGCTCCATTCAGCCCAGCCCAGAGGCTGATCTAATCCCCTTGGCTATCCTCCAGCAGGTGGGCCCCATCGTTTGGGCAGATGGGGTCCCAGGGAGAGCCAAGAACATTGCTCCTGTCACCATTGCTCTCAAGCCTGACACAACACTTCCTAGGATCCCCCAGTATAGGATTTCTCTGGAAGCCCGCCAGGGGCTCCAGCCTATTATTGATAATTTCTTCCACCATTCTCTGCTGAGAGAGTATGCCTCACCTTACAACACTCCAGTCCTGCCTGCTCATAAGCCGAATTCGGACGAATTTTGTTTTGTCCAGGATCTTAGGGCCATCAATGCCATAATAGTGGACATACATCCCATGGTGCCAAATCCTTACACTCTTCTCTCTACTATCCCTACTTCTTACTCATGCTTTACTGTCCTTGACTTGAAGGATGTGTTCTTTTCTATCACAGTTCATGAAGATAGTCGAGATCTTTGCCTTCAAGTGGGAGCATGTGGGCACTGCCAGGTGGGTGCAGCTTTGCTGGCCGGTTTTGCCTCAAGGTTTCACCTGTTCACCAACAATCTTCAGCCAAAGCCTTGCCTCGGAGTTGGAGAAATGGTCGGATCGGGACCAGGGGGTCCTGCTGCAGTACATTGATGACCTACTTCTTTGCTGTGGGGACATGGACACCTGTGAGCGGCTTACCATCAGTCTTCTCAACTTCCTGGGTGAGGCTGGATTCAAGGTATCCAAGAACAAGGCCCAGATCTGCAAGGACACTGTAAGGTACCTGGGGTTTGATGTCTCCCAAGGACAGAGGGCATTGGGACCAGAGAGGAAGGAGGCCATCTGTAGGGTCTGGGAGCCCAAGATAAAGAAATAGCTGAGAGGGTTCTTAGGGATGTCTGGGTTTTGTCGAATTTGGTTGCCGAACTTTGGACTACTTGCCAGACCCTTGTACAAGGCAACATGTGGGCCAGAGACGTTCCTTGTTTGGTCTGCCGAATGTAGGACTGCCTTTGAAACCATCAAGAAAGCCCTCATGTCTGCCCCAGCCCTGGGACTCCCAGACATGACCAAGCCTTTCTATCTTTATATCCATGAAAGTCAGGGGGTGGTAGCGGGGGTGTTGACCCAGCCTTTGGGCAACACCAAGAGGCCAGTCGCTTATTTCTCCAAGCGGCTGGATCACACCAGCCTTGGGTGGCCTGCCTGTCTGAGGGCTGTGGCCGCCACTGCCATGGTAGCTGAAGAAGCCAGAAAGCTGATATTGGGCCAGCCAATGACTGTCTATGTGCCCCATAGTGTCCTGGCTGTCCTGGATGCCAAGGGAACCAACTGGCTGTCTGATGGCCGGCTCACTTGCTATCAGGCCCTCCTCATCGACCAGGGAGACCTTATCCTAGCTACTACCAACTGCCTCAACCCAGCCACCCTGATGCCCTTCGAGATTGCTGAGGGAGATGACCAGGAGCCCCACGACTGCATCGCCACCATCAAGAAAGTCTACTCCAGCCGCCCTGACCTCAAAGACCAGCCCCTTCCAGATGCAGAGCTAGAGTTCTTCACAGATGGCAGCAGTAGCATACACCATGAGGAGAGAAGAGCAGGATACGTGGTAGTCACTCTATGGGACTCATCGCCCTCACCAGAGCCTTGGAGCTGCCTGAAGGAAAGACTGCCAACATCTACACGGACTCTAAGTTTGCCTTTCATGTGCTTCATGCCCATGGAGCCATTTGGAAGAAGAGAGGGCTGCTGACAACAGCTGACAGCCCTGTCAAACACCAGGCTGAAATTCTAAGACTTGGAAGCTGTCTGCAAGCCTGCTGCAGTCACTGTCATTTACTGTAGGGGGCATCAGACAGGGGACCAGGACACTGCTAAGGGGAACCGGAGAGCAGACGCTGCCGCCAAGGGGGCTGCCAACTGGGAGTCCACCTTCCTTGGGGCCCTGATTCCTGATACCACCGTGATCACTCTCCCTGTGTATGGAACTATGGATGATGAATTTCCTAAGGGAGAGGGTCTGAAGCAGGAAGAAGGCTGGTGGAAGGACAACCAAGGCCGCCTGCTCCTGACAGATCCCCTCGTGTGGGAAGTGGCCCTCCGCCTTCATAAGAGTACCCATTAGGGTCATGATGTCATGCTGGAGCATCTCAGGACTTTCTTCATCGGTCCTCGCATGGCCCAACAGTCCATCTAGGCCTGCAGGCGGTGTCTCCTGTGCCTGAAGAACAACCCTAAGGTCCAGAAGAAGCCAGAATTGGGGCATCTCAAGGCAGGCCTTCAACCAGGACAAGTGTGGCAAGTGGACTTTGCTGAGTTGCCATCCAGTAAGAGGTAAAAGTACCTGTTGGTATTTGTGGACTGCTATAGTGGGTGGCCAGAGGCTTTCCCCTGCTACACCTGCACAGCCAAGGAAGTAAGCCATGCCCTCCTCAACCACATCATCCCTCGCTTCGGACTGCCCATCTGCCTTTCCTCAGACAACGGTGCATCTTTCATCTCCAAGACAACCCAGCAGGTCGCCCAGGCCCTCCAGATCAAGTGGGACTTACTTACCAGCTGGCACCCTGAAGCCAGTGGCAAGGTTGAAAGGATGAACCAAACCATCAAGAGACAATTGGCAAAGATCTGCCAGCAGGCGAGCTTGCCTTGGCCTGATGCCCTTCCCTTTGCTCTCACTAGGGTTAGGGCGGCTCCTTGGGGTGGGTTGAAGCTGAGGCCTTTTGAAATTCTCTATGGTAGGCCTTTCCCTTCTTCACAGGTCCCTCTGAAGGCTGAGCATCTGCACGAGGTTGGGTCCGATAGTGTCAGAGAAAGGCTGTCTTTTCTTACCTCCATCCTTTCTTCTCTGAATAGGTACCTGCTTTCCCACCTTCCTGTCCGTCTGGATGCTCCCATTCATGACTTCTCCATTGGTGATTGGTCCTCATGTGGACATGGAAACCCGAGGCTCTGTCGGAAAAGTGGGTCGGACCTCATCAGATCCTCCTAACTACACACACAGCAGCCAAGGTAGCTGGCATCCAGGCTTGGGTCCATCACTCCAGGTTGAAACGAGCCCCAGAGCCAGAAGTGGGGTCCGCTGAGGAGGAGGGCAAGGATCTGTGGGCCGTTGAGCCAGGAGAGGACCTGCGGCTGTTGTTCTGGAAAGTACCACCGCAGGACCCCCCTCCCACTGACCAAGCCAACCCACCACCTTCTGAGTCCCAAGAAGAAGAAACATCGCACACGGGGCCACAGACAATTTCCAAAACTTCCCTCCTAATTTCACGTTTCTAGCACCATGGGAACCCACTTTTTCAATACTTCCGGGTCTTTGACAGCTCGCTTGACAGCTGTCAAAACCCCAACAGCTGGTTTTGACAGCGCACTCCAGAGAGTCTCCTGCTTTCGATTTCCACTGAGCCCCGTCCAGAGCGAGCGCAGCGGAGCTGTCCTTTCAGCACCATTTGAAACTGTAAGTCAATTTTATCCCTATTATTTCCTGAGCGGAGCTGTCCATCAGCACCACGCAACTTCAGCACACTTTCCCCTGTCTTTTTCTGCCTAATATCCCTAACAGTGCACAGCCTATAGCCCTGTGCTATACAAATGGCTTTCAACAAAGACCAATTTCTGGCAACAGCTGGCATCCACGGTTCTTAATGTTTCGGACTTCTGTCTGTCAAGTGGAATCACTGCCACTGATTTGTTCTCCACATGTTTGATTGGCGTTCCTGAATCTCTGGAGGTTTTTCGAAATTATACTATTTTTCAGAACATTCCCTCAAAGCCCATGTCCTATAGAGATTTCTCTATGTGGGGCAGGGCTGCCAGGGAAAGGGAGCCAAGTATGGTTGCTATCAAATTGGCCCACAGCCCCCATGCTTCCCACTGCTTTCAAATCTCCAAATGTGTGGGAAAGTGCCAAAATTGCCCAAGGATAATTCACTAAATTGTTCTTCCATAGAAAGGTTGCCCTGTATGAATGCCCATTTGGTCTTGCCTCCAGGATGGTTTTTCCTATGTGGGCAGACAGCCTATAGTTATCTACCAGCCAATTCTTCCTTGGGGAATTGTGCCCTGGGCAGGCTGTCCATTTTTATGCCTTCCAAAGATGACCTGGAGTTGTCACACTCTTTGGCTAGGGAGGCAAGTTCCATCCAAAACATGGACCCATATTGTGATCCCTCTGTGGTAATCAAGGGCATTCCTCAATTTGTGGCAACAGCCCTGTTCACCCCTGGGGTGGCAGCTGGCATAACTACAGGGCCGTTAAACATCTGGCCTGTGCTCTGGTCAAGAACATCAACTTCACCTCACAAGCCCTAGCTTCCATGGTTTCAGAGATGCATGAGCTGAGGGAGTGTTGGACAACTGTGCTGCCATTGACTTCTTGTTGTCAAAGAATCATTATGGCTGTGAGAGTGTGCTCTACATGTGTTGCTTTAACTTGACAGACCAGACCCCTGTAGTCAACAAAGCCATAGAAGGTACGAAGAATTTGGGAGCCGGAATTCAGGAGACCATTGGCTTTGATCTCAGCTTTTTGACAGATTGGCTTCCCTCTCTAGACTGGCTAAGGAAGGGCTTTCTAGTTTTCCTAGGTCTCATCCTTTTCCTCCTTGTTTTGAGCTGCTGTTGGTCTCATTCCGTCTCTGTTCAAAACTTGTTGAAAAAGGGAACGTTCAGACCCATCTCATCAGATGCCCTTGCTGCCCTTGGCTGGGTACAATGTTTGGGCGGAAACTTTAAGTAGGCGTGGCCTACGTCAGTTTCCGAGTGGGGTGTTGTCATTGAGGGCATCGGAGGACCCTGCTTCCAAGTTGGTCTGACACGCAGGAGAGAGTTCCGCAGTTCCTGGAAGCCATAATTGGGACAAACCGATTAAATGTGCCCCAACAGCCAGCTCAATCAGGGACTATGCATAGCCTCTATGCCTTTCTCTCACTTTCCCCCCAGGCCCAAACTTTGTAACAATTCCCCTAATAAAGATACTTGAGATTGCAACTTTTTAACTCTCTAGCCTGATACTTTGTGTCTTGCCTGAACTCTCTAATTGCGTGAATTCAACCTTTTCCAGGTCGCGGGGGACTGCGAGCCTGCCCGGAATGCCTCCCTGGCGCCACGGATACGGAATCTCCCCTTTCGGATCTCCGTATCCACAAAATGGCAGATCGGCTCCATTTTAATGTCTTATTTTTCTGTGCTAAATTCTAACTTTATCGGCTATCTCGCTTTTCTTATCACGGGCTCCTATGCTCAGGAAATAACCTCTCAAGTTTTGAGAATATATTTTATCAGAAACAGCTGATTGTCAAAAGTGCCGGTTCCATTGCTGCTGTTCCATTTCGCCTTGCCGCCCCTTGCTCCTGCCAAGCTCTTGACATGGAGACTCGATGCGGTTCCCCCATGGGACTACGGGGAAGAGCCTGGCCTTGGGGCCTCGGACCTTGAAGGGGAATTCTAGTTTTCCAAGGGCCAAAGCACGGATCGATTGCAGCCCTGCTGGGGCTCCATCCGTGAGCTCCAGGGATACCAGCCAGCCTTCCCCAAAGATCATGGACTCCCTGCTGCATGTTTTGGACTTCAAAAAGCATCATTTCTCCCATGAATTATCTTCAAGGACTCTGTACTCAAAGTTTTCTTATGAAATTAATCTTTTATTAAGAATACTTGGAATGTGGGGCAGGGATGGGGTTTATTGCTATGAAATGCCTATGATTTCTATGTATATCCTTCTATAAATTTTCCTTTCTCCCTTTTGGCTTTGCCAAGCCCTTGGCCCCTTGCCCAACCTTGAAGTGGCATCCAGGAAGCAACCAACTGCCCGAGAGGACCATTTGCCCTCACAAAAGCAAACATTACACAACACCTTTGCATGGACAATAGCCAAGGAAATTCCTATTTATTTTCAGAGTAAAGCTGATAGATGGATATTTCCTCCGGTCAGCTTTGATTGACAGAACACAATAAGGGCGAGACTGTCCCCAGGGGGGTCTTCTGCCCAGCTCCATCCACTTCACCCGTAACCCATCTCAAAATACACACCTTATCTGATCAGGACAGGAAAACCTGGCTTAATTCAATCACCCCCCCCCCCCCCCATTACTAAAACAATAAGATGATCCCTCAGCTGGCCGATTTTCTGGACGCAGGGATGCATAGGTTTCAGGAATGTCATAATCCTTTCATCCCCCATTGTCTTCCTTTGCCCCACCTCCTCTTTTCTGATTCGCCAATTCCTTGAAGCAGGGAAAGCTCCCTGATAGGCTCCCGTGAAGCGGAGAAACCTCATGATTGACCCAGATTGGGGGCGGGCTGCCAAGCCTCCTCCTAGCTGTCCAACGATCAGCCAATCACCATCAAGCCGGGCGGGGAAGGGAGGGCGGGAATTTTGAAATCTCTGTACCTGTTTATGCTATAAAAATGCCTCCAAACTTTGTATTGGCATGCTTGTATGTGAGCTATCACTGCATTGCATCCGCTTCAGCTGAATCGCTCCAATAAATGCCTCGGTCGCTGCTTCTTCCACTTTGGTGAGCATATTTATTTATTAATAATTATAAAATCGCTGGTATTAGTCTTCTCTGTCCTCGCCAAAGTAGCAGACCCTCTTTGGTGCGGTCCTAGGGGTCTCTCATCCTGGGGAGACCCTCCTAAAGTCAGCATCAACTTCAAAAGGGCTGTGGAGATGGCCCAGCATCAGCAGGCAATGGCTTCTGAGGGGACAGACGGACGGACGGACAGAGCAGCGGAGTAAATGCAATTTTCCTACAGAGAGAATCCCAAGGAGAACAAAGAGGGCAAAGGGCTTGATTCAAAGGCCTCGCTGGGGGTCAGTTTGGAGCCGAATGCTAGACAGGTATGACACTAACGCAAGATGAAGAGGTGAGTTAACCTGTCTGCTCTGTGTCTGAGTGTAGTTTTCAAGGCAACGCTTTGTTTGTTTGTTTTCCCTGTGAGAAACTCCGATCATGTCTCCTCCTGGTCCCTATTTTTAACCTAATGACATGGAGGGGGAACTGTATCAGGACACATAAGGATCTGTTCTGATCACTGACTCCAGACTTGAGGGGGCTGTGTGTGCAGGCGCGTGTCCTCCACTTGCACCATCACATTGTCTGAACCCAAACTCCTCCTTCGCCTCCTCCTCCTCCTCCTTCGCTGGCAGTGCGGACTGGAGCTGGGTGCCGCACATGGGGACTTCTGGAAGTGTCTGTCACAAGCAATCTGCTTCCATGTCTGTTAGAAAGCCCTCCAGGGATAAAATAGTCTACAGATACAAGACAGTTTCACCTCCACTGGAAGGATTCAGAAATGAAATTGGACAAGTTTTGGAGGCAAAAATCTTCTGCAGTTAGCTCTCTGGTCTTCCGCATTGTCTCCCGGAGTCTGTGGCCAAAGGAGCCTCTTCCGAATGAGCATCTTCTGTCATCCCCTGGCATCTGTCAGCTCTCATCTGCCCCTGTTTTGCAGCTCTAGGAGGGAAAGCATATACACAGGAGCAAGTGAGCAAGCAGGCAAGCAAAGTCTGCCTTCCCTTCGGGATCAAGAGCAGCCAGCCCTGCCCCAGCCCCCCCCCCCCCCCCCACAACTCTTCACACCATAGCTCTCCCTCCCTTTCCTTGGCTACCTGGCATCTGCCTTAGTTAAAAAAGAGCTGAGGCCTTTCTGCAATGCAGCTGGACAGGACCTATGGGCGTGGCACATCCCATGACTCCCTCGCCAGTTTGGAGACCTACTGGGTGGAAGGGGTACCCCAACCCAGTGGCACCGTTGGTAAAGGGGCAATGGTGGCAGCAGCAGTGGGGCTAAACTCACAACCTCTGAGGCTGCCTTCCATAGATGTTGATGATTTCCGTTACCTTGGCAGCCACCTCTCCACAAAAGTCAACATTGACACTGAAATACAACACAGCCCAAACTCTGCAAGTGCAGCATTTTTCCAAATGAAGCACAGAATGTTTGAGGACCGGGACATCCATAGGGATACCAAGGTGTTTGTTTATAAAGCTATTGTCCTCTCAACCCTGCTATATGCCTGCAAAATGTGGACTATCTACAGACGTCCCATGCAACTCCTGGAACGATTCCATCAGCAAAAAATCCTACAAATCTCTTGGGAAGACAGGATTTCCTGGGTGGGGCACAGGAAGCCCTTTCACAAGGAGAAAGGAGCCTCGGTAGCAACAGAGAATGCCAGACATAGGAGCAGTGACTTATCAGGAGCCATGATCCAATCCAGGGCCACACTGTAGAGAAAACTTCTGGGCCAGGAGTTGAATCCCATGGAGCACAAAGGCCACAAAGAGACCCGACTGATGTTGGATGGAGACTGTGAGAGGCACTACAGGGGATACACGTAGGCAAACACACATTCTATTGCAATATTCCTGCTTCTTGGCAGGGGGTTGGACTGGATGGCCTATGAGATCTTACAACTCTTTAATTCTATGATTCTATGATTGGGTAATCTGAGCTTTTAGGCTCAAAAATAGCCATCAGTTAGGGTGATAGGGTGCAGCGGATTAAATAGCTGAGCTGTGGAACTTGCTAACCGAAAGATTGGTGGTTCAAATCCGGGAAGCAGCGTGAGCTTCCGCTGTTAGTCCCAGCTTCTGTCAATCTAGCAGTTCAAAAACATGCAAATGTGAGATCAATAGGTACCGCTTCTGTGGGAAGGTAATGGCGCTCCATGCAGTCATGGTGGCCACATCAACTTGGAGGTGTCTACGGACGACACCGGCTCTTTGGCTTAGAAATGGAGATGAGCACCAACCCCCAGAGTTGGACTCAACTAGACTTCATGTCAAGGGGAAACCTTTACCTTTACCTAGGGTAACTCCACCAAAATATAGCAGAGTACCAAAAGTAAACTCCTTAACCAGCAGAAACTTATATGTGGTGAGAAGGGGTAGCTTTCTATTCCATAGAATGGCTCAGGATAGCAGAGTCAAAACTTCAGGTTCAAAAATATTTATTGAAGTAAAAAGAAATACATTCTTGATAGAAAAGGTCTTGGAGCTAACTAGCTTAATAAATCTTACCTTATAAAGAAGGTAAAAGGTAAAAAGTCCATGTATCTATATTTTGCCTAGAAAGAGGCAAAATGTACATCCTCACAGGGAGAAAGAAAAGCAGAAGACTATAAAATGGTGGAGACTGCATGGTCAATCCAGGGCAGTTTAAACTTTAGAGAAAGTTTCTTCACAGAAATTCTATTACAACAACATCAAAGGAGGAGGAGAGAGTGGCTAGCATTAAAGAGGAAAGGCAAAGTCCTTTTGGTAAACATGCAAAGGAATGTGGGGGAAGGAATCCCTCAGCCTATCCCTGTCTCTAGCCTAGCTACTCATTGAGGACTAGAAACTTGATAACACAAAGAACTTGTCCAGTGCAGGGATGAAACCCAAAACATTCTCCCTTTCACTTCCTAGCATCCAAAAGAGACCACCCAGTTCTCCATTCCGGCCCTTTTACTCCTCAGGATTGCCTCAGTTGACTTCCCCTGGATCTGGCTCTGTCCCTGGAACCATCTCTGTCCACCTTCCTTCCATAAGCCATTTCTAGGAGGGGGCCGAGTGCCTTTGGACTAGGTGTTCTTTGGGGCAGATGGACACCACAGAGGTCTCAACACTGCTGTCAAAAAGGCAGCATCTTCTTCAACGTCCTCGGGGGTCCTCAGCACCATCTCTTAAGGGGACAGCCAAGACCTTTAAGCAGAACCTTACCTGTCCAAACGTATCTCTCCTTATGAACCTTCTAGGACTTTTAGATCTTCTGGGGAGGCCCTGTTCTCAGTCCTGCCTCCTTCACAGATGCGTGAAGGCAGGGGCGGCTCATCCATTACGCGAAGTAAGCGGTCGCAGAACACTTTTTTTTTGCCAGGGGCGCAGTGGCGCCTCTGTAAATTCCCCTCAATTGCCACTTGAGGAGCACCCCCTCAGCTCACAACAGCCTTAGCAGTCTGGGGGGAGCCTCAGCTTTCTTGCCTCACTGCCGGGCAATCCTCTTCCCAAAGGGGCCGGGCCCTTGAGCCTCGCCTAGCCCCTCTCGTTCCTGCTCCACCCAGCCACCGGGTGCACGAGCAGAGCCGGCACTCAATTGTTCTCTGCATTCGATCCCTTCCCCATGACTGGCTCCCTTTCCCGATCCCCCGGTGCTCCACCCGTCTCCTCTCCTCTCCTCAATCCACGAGTGGGCCAAGGGGCGGAGCCACCGCGCCTGGCCTGCTTTGGGTCCGGAGGCGTGTCTGAAGACCCCAGGGTGCGCACCAAAAGTTGCCTCTTCTCCTGACTTTCTCTTCAGCCATTGGGACCAAGAGAGAGAGAGAGAGAGAGCCCCTCCAGCTGGAGGTATCTCCCACCTCCGCTCCCTCCTTTGTTTTTGCGCCTACCTTCAAGAAAGGTGGGCATCTCCACCTCTCTCTCTCTCTCTCTCTCTCTCTCTCGGTCCCAATGGCTGAGGAGAAAGTCAGGAGAAGAGGTGACTTTTGGTGCACATGCCGGGGTCTTCAGGCACGCCTCCGGACCCAAAGCGGGCCAGGCAAGGGAGCAAATGTGGCAAGTGTAGTTACTGGGGTGCATAGTTCACCTACAATCAAAGAGCATTCTGAACTCCACCAATGATGGAATTGAACCAAATATGGCACACAGAACTCCTATGACAAACAGAAAATATATATAAATGATTGGTTGGGGAGGGGGCGCCAAAATACTGTTTGCTTACCGTTGAAAATTACCTAGGGCCGCCTCTGCGTGAAGGAGAACGAAAGATAGGGCCTTATCAGCAGTGGTCCCTCAGCTGTGGAACACCATGGATATAAGATCAGCCCCATCTCTCCTGACATTCCGTAAGAAGGTTAAAACATGACTCTTTAAGCAAGCTTTTGCTAACGCAACATAATTACCTCCATTATCTTCCCGCCGGAGCGGTACCTATCTACTCACATTTGCATGTTTTCAAACTTCTAGGTTGGCAGAAGCTGGGGCTAATAGCGGGAGCTCGCTGTACTCCCTGGATTCGAACTCTAAAATACCAAAATATACATAAATTTGTATTTAAAGTGGATTTCCAGTTTCTCTTTGGTCAGTTTCTCTATAAATTTAGAATTTTTTCTTCCATTTTATATCCAGCAAGTTGTTTACTTCTGTTTGGTTTAACCTTTACAAGTGAATACTCCAGCATTTCATGTCTCCAACCTTCCAAATTAAGATGAAATTCGGAACCATTTGATGATGCACTTGGATCACAATTTTAGTAAAGAGACGCTCCAGATTATATTTTTATATTGTTTAGGGTTTTTTATATTATATATTAATGTTTTAATTGTATTTATAATCTGTTTTTAACTTGCATTTTTATAGTTGTGGAGATATCCAATTGTTGCCAATTGTGAATTGCCCTGAGTCGCCTTCGAGTTGAGAAAGGCGGTATATAAATGTGAGGCTCCATTCCACTTCGGGTTCATAGGACCAAACCCACAGTCACTCAAGCCTGCAGACAGGGGATGGAAGGGGAGAGGAATCCAACAATGGAGAGCACAAGCGGTTGGCAGCAAAGGGTGACAACCCTAGGAATCTATTATTAACCCAGACAAACCTTCACCAGGCCAGGCTCTGCAGCATGTTCCCAGGGAGAGTTCATCCCAATGAGCTGAGGAAAGGAAGGAAAGCATGGTGAGCTGAGTGGCAAATGAGCAGCTGCTGTCAAGTTGGGTGTTTGTCAGACTGCTCCTCTCCTGGTCACTGGAAGGAAGCCTCTATGGCACCTGCAGCACACACAGAGACACAGGCGCGGCATGGAAAGAGCAGCAGACCCTCTTCTTCTTCTCCTAAGGCCTGTCCAGCATCCGTGCCCTTCCCTCCCTCCCCTCCACTTTGTGGCCTCTCTATTCCCAGTGGCCTCTTGGGTCGGGGTGCCACCCACCTGTTATTCAGGCCTTGCTCTCTTTTCCCATTCCAAAAGAGAGGCACTGAGCGGAAAGCAGCCACCCAGATGATGAAGTTGGAGGTCTTGCAGAGCTGCTTTCACTGTCACTCCTTCCTCTTGAAGGAGAAACACAGCCTTTGCTGTTGGGAACAAGGGGGCCCAGGTGGTTCCTGCAGGCCCAAACTCATTCCCATGCCCTTCGCTGGGGTCTCTGCATCCTCTCTCATCTGAGGTTCACCAGGGCTCTTCTGTTTGGAGCTAGCTCAAACATGGGCCAACTTGGCTCCTCCAGGTGTTTTGGACTTCAACTCCCACAATTTCTAACAGCCTCAGGCCCTCTCCCCCCTCTGCCACTTAACTCCAGCCTTGGATTCACCAAGTCCCACAAATTGCATGATGTGTTCTGCATACAAGTTGAATAGGTCAGGTGAGAGTATACGGCCTTGCCATATTCCTTTCCCAATCTTGATCCAGTCTATGGTTCCATAGTTTGTTTTGACTGTTGCTACTTAGTCATTATACAGATTCTTCAGGAATCAGACAAGGTGATTTGGTATCCCCATACCACCAAGAACTTGCCACAATTTATTATGATCCTCATGGTCAAAGGCTTTAGGATAGACAATAAAACAGAAATAGATGTTTTTCTAAAACCTCTGTTATCCAGCCGATATTGGCAAATTGGTCTCTCGTTCCTCTGCCTTTTCTAAACACAGCTTGTACATCTGGCAACTCTCGCTCCATGTATTGCTGGAATCTTCCTTGCAGGATCTTGAGCATTACCTTACTGGCATGAGAAATAAGTGCCACTGTTTGAGCATTCTTTAACGTTTCCCTTTTTTTTGGTATGGGGATAAAAGATGATGACAACCAAACTGAAAGATAACTGGCAAATAGAGGGAGCAAGTGTGGAGGCCATAACAGACTTTGTATTTCTAGGCACAAACATTACCGCAGACTAAGACTGCAGCCAGGAAATCAGAAGACGCTCACTTCTTGGGAGGAGAGCAATGACCAATCTCAATAAAATAGTGAAGAGTAGAGGCATCACACTAGCAATGAAGATCTGCATAGTTAAAGCAATGGTATTCCCCATAGTCACGTACGGATGTGAGAGCTGGACCATAGGGAAGGCTGAGCGAAGGAAGATAGATGTTTTTGAACTGTGGTGCTAAAGGAAAATTCCGAGAGTGCCTTGGACCGCAAGAAGATCAAACCAGTCCATACTCCATGAAATAAAGCCTGACTACAGGAAGGAAGGAAGGAAGGAAGGAAGGAAGGAAGGAAGGAAGGAAGGAAGGAAGGATATTAGAAGCAAAGATGAAGTACTTTGGCAACATAATGAGAAGACAAGAAAGCTTGGAGAAGATAATGATGCTGGGAAAATGAAGGGAAAAAGGAAGAGGGTCCAACTAAGGGCAAGATGGATGGATCATATCCTTGAAGTGACTGGCTTGATCTTGAAGGAGCTCTGGCATCGGAAGCAACTGAACGAATAAACAGGGAGCTAGATCAGGTATGGGCAAACCCAGGCCAGGGGGCCGGATGTGGCCCCTTGGGCTCTTTTCTCAGACCCTCCTCTCTCCCCATCATCCTTCCTTCCCTCCTCTTTTTCCTTCCTTCCTTTCTTCCTTTCTTCCTCCCTCCCTCCCTTCTGTCCTTTCCTCTCTCCCTCTTTCTCCCTTCCTTTCATCTTTCCCTTCCACTCTTTCATCCTTACTTCTTTCCCTTTCTTTTTGTCTTTCCTTCCTTCCCTCTTCCCTCCCTCCTTTCTTCTCTCCTTCCTTTTATCCTTCCTTCCATTTTCCCTTTTGTTTTTCCCTCTCTCTTTCCTCCCTCCATTCCCTTCCACAGTTCCTTCCTTCCATCCATCCTTCTCTTCCTCCTTCCCTCTCTTCCTTTCATCCTTCCTCTCATCCCTTTTTCTTTCCTCCTTTCCTAGGGGCACACCCCCACCCCCCGATTTTTTTTCAGGTTAAAAAAACCCCTGGTTTACTCATGAATTTTAAATGGTTAACCGAATCCCCATGCTAAGTCTATGAGATGCAAAAAATGAAGAGTCCCTCCAGAACTGCAAGCACCAGGCCTGTAATGGGGGGGGGGGAGGGGTCCAACCCCCCCCCCCCCCTGAAAAAATTCTGGCTATGGCCCTGCTCCTGGGGGATGCTTAGCTGCGAGAAGGTAGAGAGGGAGCATGAGAACCATGCTTTGAGATTTCAAAGGGTGCCCCATTGAGGAGGAGGGAGGGGAAAAACTGACTTTCTGCTGCTCTAGAGGCCAAGACACAAGGGAGCAATGGTTTCAAAGGGCAGAGAAAGAGATTTGACTGAGAAGATCAAGAAGAACTTCCGGGAGAGTGGCATAGGCTGTCTGGGGGTGTGGTGGAGTCTCCTTCTCTGGAAGCTTTTCCGCAGAGGCTGTCTATCAAGAGTGTTTTGTTTGTGCCTTCTTGCATGGGGGTTGGATGCAGCTCTAGGATTCTATATATCAGGATTAGGCAGGATTAGACAATATTCGGACTATTTGATGAACTTTTTCTTTCCTGTGCAACATCTCATCCTGATCAAGGCCAGTGCTTTTGGGATCCAAACTAGGGCTGGGCGGTTTCGTTTCGTAATTTCGTAATTCGTTAAAAATTCGTTATTTTTTTTATAACAAAGCGATAACGAACCATTCAGGAGCATCTAAAAAACGAAACGAATTTTTAAATTCATTTCGTAATTGCTTCGGATTTGTTTTGTATTCGTTTCGTTATTGTTTTGAAATCGTTTCGTTATTATTTCCGCATGTCTGGGGCAAGTTGTATAGTTGTTGTTTGTTTAATCAGTGAAAAAAAATTATAAATATCACACCAACAGTCAACAACAGAGGGAGAGGGAAGATTCAGAAGTTCCCCCTGTCCCATTTGGAGGTTTTTTAGCGTATTGCGCGGTCGCGTCCGCCATTAACGAATCGATTCGTAATTGTTTCGTAATTGTTTCGTAATTATTTTACGAATTACGAAATTTCGTAAATATCGAACTTTTTTACAGAAAAATTTCGGAATTCTTTTAAAAATCGACACACAAAAACCCCCCAAAAACGAATCGATTTTAGAAACAAATTTTTCCGTTGTTACCCAGGCCTAATCCAAACATTTCCCATCTTTCCTTCACTTTTTGCCTCCAAATGAAAAGAGGAAGGAGAAGATAATCTCCTCCCTCCCAGCATGCCTACCTTGCTCTGGCCTGCCATACAGCTCCCAAGTTAGAAAGTTTGCCCATGCTTATGAGGAATTAAAACAAAAATTTTCTAATATTACTTGGTTACATTATATGCAAATTAAAGAATATTACAATCAAGATAAAAAAAATTGGCTTCTCTTGGGAGGAAACAGTGTGGGATAAAATTTTAAAATTAAAAAAGAAAGTAATATCGAATATTTATAACATATTACTTACCTGGCTGACTGAAAAAGAACAGGTTAAAAACTGTATGATAAAGTGGGCTCAAAATTTAAGAAGACAAATTCAAATGAGGGAGTGGGAACAGATGTGGAACAAAAAATTAAAATATACATACACAATGGATTTAAAAGAAAATTGGATAAAAATGTTCCACAGATGGTACACCACACCGAAACAATTGGCTAAAATGTATAAAACAGTTTCTGATAAGTGTTGGAAATGCCTGGAACAGGTTGGCTCCTTCTACCATATATGGTGGACTTGCAAAGAAGCAGTAAAGTTTTGGAGGGTAATTCATGAAGAGACACAAAAGATTTTTAAAAGAACATTCATAAGAAAGCCGGAGTATTATTTGTTAGGTTTTACAGATTTAGAGCTACAACTAACGGAACAAGAGGATAAACTTTTTACATATATGACGACTGCCGCTAGAATTGTTTTTGCTAGAGAATGGAAGAAAGACTCAGTCCCACCCATACAGGAATGGGTGGAAAAAATCAGAGAAATAAAGGACATGGATGAATTGACTTTTTTGTTGAAGAAAAATACAGGTATGATACTAAGAAGAACGAATTGGGATAATCTCCATGAATATCTGGACAATTTGGGAAAATAAGAAACAAGAGAGACAATTTCTTTTTGAACTTATTTTTTTTTTGAATAATAAGAAGATATGATCCAAGAAGATGGAATGGAAGTCATTTTTTCTTTTTTTTTTCTTTTTGTGTTTTTTGTGTATTTTTGTAGAGTTTTTTTAGGGGTTATTTGGGATTTTAGTATACTTTTTTGTTTTTTCTCTTTTTTCTCTTTATTTCCTCACTTTCCTATACTTTATTGTTCTCACTCTTTCGTTGTAATCTATATAAAAATTAATAAAATTCTAATTTTAAAAAAAAGAAAGTTTGCCTATGCTAAATGGTCAAGGTGAATGGGAACTTTTTCGAAGTTTGCCGGCTTGTTTATTATTTGGAGTCATTTCCATGCCAGGGGAATAACATGAGACTGAGGCAGGCTTCCCTCTGCCCAAATCAGGATGGTCCCATCTTGGGGAGGGGGCCTCTCTCTCTCTCAGCCTTCTTAATTCATGGAAGAAAGGAAGAAGCATCCAGGTTGGGATGGAAGGCGAGGAGGGGCAGTTGGGGCACCTCTTTTCAAGAAGGGTGAGGCGGGCTGGATTTGGTCCAGGGAAGGGAAGGAAGGGAAGGGCAGAGGAGGACCTCCTCATGATCCCTGCCAGGCGGCCCCTGCCCCCATTAGCAGCCCATTAGGCAGCTTCCCGGCTTTATGGTTCTGGGAAGTGGATTAGAAATTCAAGCAGGTGAACCCAGTGTTGGGAATCGGAACTGTTAATTTCAAAATAACCCTCACTTGGGGTGATTCCACCAAAAATATAACAGAGTTCCAGAAGCATAGTTCATAATCAGCAGAAACTTACGAGTGATGAGATAGGATTAGCTTTTATTCAAGAATATGAATAAGATTACAGAGTCACAACTTTAGATTCCAAAAATATATTTATTGAAGTAAATAGAAATCCATTCTGGATAGAAAAGGTCTTGGAGCTAACTAGCTTACTAAGCTTTCTTCTAAGGAAGGTAAAAGGTAAAAATAACAAAAATATCCATTCAGCTACATTTTGCCTGGAGAATGACAAAATGCGTCCTCACTGGAAGGAAGGCAAAGGCAGATGAGAAAGGCCAAAATGGAGAATAGACCACATGGCCAACAAGCCAAGGCAATAAAAGTACCTTTAAAGAGGAAGTTACCTCATCCCTCACAGAGATTACATTGCTGGGTCTTCAAAGGGGGGGGAGATAGTGGCAAGAAAAGAAGAGTAAAGACTGAACCCATTCTGGTTTAAGCATGCATAGGAATGTGGGGAAGTAATTCCTCACTCTAAATCTATCTAGTAGGAGCTCCTGGTGGCGCAATGGGTTAAACCCTTGTACTGGCAGGTTCGAATCCAAAAGGGCATGGATGAGCTCCCTCTGTCAGCTCTAGCTCCCCATGCAGGGACATGAGAAGCCTCCTACAAGGATGGTAAAACATCTAAGCATCCCCTGGGTAACATCCTTGCAGATGGCGAATTATCTCACACCAGAAGCGGATTGGAGTTTCTCAAGTTGCTCCTGACATGGAAAAAAAACCTATCTAGTTTATCTACTCATTGAGGACTGGAGATTTGTGCAATCAGAGATGAAACCCAACACGACTTCCAGTCCACACAGACTAAAACAGTGGCAGTGGGCAGTCAGGGATGAAACCCAACACCTATTTATTTATTTTATTTATTTATTTATTTACTTTACTTGTATACCGTAGTTTCTCAGCCCAACAGGCAACTCAACGCGGTTTACAACAGGGATAAGAATCAATCAACGATATACAATTTAAAACCATAAAAGCATAATACACAATATTGACACAACAATAGACCACACAATGCATCTCATAACTAGAGTCGTGATCCAATCCGTCGTCCAAATTTCCATTCCTGTAATCATCACATTCATTGCACTGTTTAACCGAATGCCCGTTCAAACATCCAAGTTTTTAATCTTCTTCGGAACACCATTAGCGAGGGGGCTGATCTTACCTCCATAGGAAGGGCGTTCCACAGCCGGGGGGCCACCACAGAAAAGGCCCTGTCTCTCGTCCCCGCCAGCCGCACCTGTGAAGCAGGCGGGATAGAGAGCAGGGCCTCCCCAGAAGATCTTAAGGTCCTGGCGGGCTGATAGGCAGAGATACGTTCGGATAGGTAACTTGGGCCAGAACCGTTTAGGGCTTTATAGGCCAACGCCAGCACTTTGAATTGAGCCCGGTAGCAAATCGGCAGCCAGTGGAGCTGGTGCAGTAGAGGAGTTGTATGCTCCCTGCGCTCCGCTCCTGTTAGTATCATGGCTGCTGAGCGTCTTCAAAGGCAACCCCACGTAGAGAGCGTTGCAGTAGTCTAGACGAGATGTAACCAGAGTGTGGACTACCGTGGCCAAGTCAGACTTCCCAAGGTATGGGCGCAGTTGGCGCACAAGTTTTAACTGTGCAAATGCTCCCCTGGTCACCGCCGAAACCTGAGGTTCCAGGCTCAGCGATGAGTCCAGGATCACACCCAAACTGCGAACCTGCGTCTTTAGGGGGAGTGCGACCCCATCCAACACAGGCTGTAACCCTATACCCTGTTCGGCCTTACGACTAACCAGGAGTACCTCTATCTTGTCTGGATTCAATTTCAATTTGTTCGCCCTCATCCAGACCATCACAGCGGCCAAGCACCGGTTCAAGACCTCGACAGCCTCCTTAGTAGCAGGTGGAAAGGAGTGACAGAGTTGGACATCATCCGCGTACAGATGACATCGCACTCCGAAACTCTGGATGATCTCTCCCAGCAGCTTCATGTAGATGTTAAACAACATGGGAGACAGTATTGAACTTTGAGGAACCCCACAAGACAAAGGTTGTGGGGTTGAACAGGAGTCTCCCAGTAACACCTTCTGAGACCAACCCTCAAGGAATGAGCGGAGCCACTGCAGAACAGTACCTCCAAGACCCATCCCCGTGAGGCGTCCCAGAAGGATACCGTGGTCGACGGTATCGAAGGCCGCTGAGAGGTCCAGCAGCACCAACAGGAACACACTCCCCCTGTCGAGCTCCCGGTGCAGATCATCCACTAAGGTGACCAAGGCTGTCTCGGTACCATGTCCCGGCCTAAAGCCAGACTGTGCCGGATCCAGATAATCAGTGTCTACCAAGAATGCCTGGAGTTGTGAGGCCACCACATGTTCCAGGACTTTGCCCAAGAAGGGGAGATTGGAAACAGGCCGATAGTTGACGAATTGAGTGGGGTCCAGTGATGGTTTTTTCAACAGCGGTTTTATTACAGCTTGTTTTAAGCTGGCTGGAATTTTGCCTTCCCGAAGGGAGGCATTAACCACCACCTTCACCCACTCAGCCAATCCCCCTCTGGCCTCCTTCAGAAGCCAGGATGGGCAGGGGTCTAGGATGCATGTGGTAGCCCTCATTCCTCCAAGCACCTTGTCAATGTCCACATCCTCGGGTTTCACCAATTGAAATGAATCCATCAAAACTGGACAAGCAGATGCTCGTGTTACATCCCCAGAGACTGCCGTTAATATGGTATCCAGACCAGAGCGGATCAAAGCGACTTTGTCTGCAAAGAACTGAGCAAAGGCTTCACACTGAGCTGCCGAGTCATCAGGGCACCCATCCTGCGTGGTGGGTTTTTAAAGGCCTCTGACAACTCGGAACAGTTCAACCAGACTGTTCTTTGCAGACGCAATAGTGGCCGCAAAGAATGTCTTCTTTGCTGCTTTTATTGCCACGGCATATGCCCTTAGAAAGGACACAAACCGTGTTCGATTTGGCTCGCTCGGATCCGAACGCCACACGCTCTCTAGTTCCCTCTTCCTTCGCTTCAACACTGCCAGCTCCTCAGTGAACCAAGGGGCTGGTTTAGCTCGGCTACTTGAGAGGGGACGTTCTGGAGTTATCGTGTCTATTGCCCTAGCCATCTCCCCATTCCAGAGAGCGACCAGGACATCAACAGGATCACCAACCGAGGTGGCGGGAAATTCCCCAAGAGCCATCAGGAATCCATCCGGATCCATAAGCGTCCTGGGGTGGACCAGCTTAATGGGTCCTCCACCTCTGCAGAGGTTGGGGGGTGCAGTGAGTCTAAAACTGACCAGGTGGTGGTCGGTCCATGGCAACAGAGAGATGGACAACTCCTCAACACCGCCACCTTCCATCCCTGGCAGAAAACCAAGTCCAATGTGTGTCCTGCACTGTGGGTGGGGCCAGATACCTGTTGGGACACCTAGGGAAAGTGCAGGTTCCCTTAAAGAGTCAAGTGCCCTCCTTCCTTCTTTCAAGGAAGCATGGAAGAGAGGAGCCCAAGGCCAAGGGGACTCCCGCTTGAAGTCCCACCCCGGGGGCCTCAATCCCAGGTGCCCCCCTTCTCTTTCTCCATTCCCTTCCTTGGGGTCCCTCCATTTATTTCTTGCCTCCTCCTCCTCCTCCTCCTCCTCCTCCTCCTCCTCCTCCCGATTTTCATCCTGATGTCGTTTGCAGCCCCGGCTGTTTTTTAAAAAAATATCTGCTCTGTAATAATGTTTAACTTCAGGGGTCACTCTGCCGTGGAGTATATTAAAGCGGATAACACTCATTTCCAAAGCTCAAATATCAAATTGTGATCAGGTTAGGAGGGCAGCCTCAGCGAATATTTCATCTTTTATCACACCAATAATAATGAGATGACAGAAGCGCCTCATTACAATGAGAGAGAGAGAGAGAGAGAGAGAGGCTCATTTCAGGGCCCGGAGTCTGTTGCGCAATAAAAGCAATTCTGAGGCGAAACGCGGGTTTCTGGAGTCGCCTTCACAGTGTCATCTTGGATTGTGATGAATAATAGATGGAGCCCAAGCAGCGCAGAGATGGGGGGGGGCTTTCCAAGGGCCCCCACATGACATAGACCCTCCCCACTTCGGACAGGGCCTGAGCCACATTTTTTCATTTGAGAAACTGCAAGTCACTTCTGGTGTGAGAGAATTGGCCATCTGCAAGGAAGTTGCCCAAGGGATGCCCAGATGTTTTTGATGTGTTACCATCATTGTGGGATGTTTCTCTCATGGGGAGTTGGAGCTGACAGAGGGAGCTCATCTGCACTCACCCCTAATTTGAACCTCTGACTTGTCAGTCTTCAGTCCTGCTGGCACAAGGGTTTAACCCACTACGCCAGCCACCTGGGGCTCCTTTCCAGAAAGGTAATTCATTGAAAGACTAGTTCCTAACAAGTTAGCACTCGGACTTCCGGTGCACGGACATGGCGGGGAGACAGGCACTTTAGTGCTCCAGCAAGTGCCAGCCTTGACCAATCGACCGGATAGAGCATCAGCTCCCTTCCCCAATGCGGATTGAAACGAGGGGAACAGCGGAACCGGGGATGCCGCCGATCATCTAAAAGGAGGCTCTCTCCTCAAGAGGGGGTCTCCAAATAGACCCGGCAAGCCTTCTGAGGTACGGCGGGTCGCGGCAAGGCGCTCGGGACTACACCCAAATAATCCTCAGCCATGTGCATTTTAAATGGAGAAGAACAAGAAGTTGAGAGAAAAAGTAAGTAAATAAGTGAAGGGTTCAGAGAGGAGGGTGGAAACCCCTTCCCAAAGGAGGAAGGAAGGAAAAAGTAGTTCAGACAAACAGAGAAGCAGAAACTACCCCGAAAGGGGTGAAAAAGAAAGAGAAAAGAGAGAAAGGAGGAGGAGGTGAAGTGATATAGATATTATAAGATTTGATACAAGACTTGAAATTAAGTAAAGGAAGATTGGATACTAGAAATAAATTAAATACAGTAAGGACAAAAAAAATAAAAAAGAAGAAGAAGAAGAAGAAGAAGAAGACAGAAGAGAGAAGAGAGAAGAGAAGGAAATGGAGAAAAGAAGAAAGAAATAACTAAGTAAAATTATAGAGGAAGTATAACTACAATAAAGATATATTTCTTATTAAAGTAAATAAAGGATTGATATTGGAGGAAAGGACTGACCTTGAGGCTGGTTTGTTTTGTCTACGGAGGCTGGAGGTTGGAAAACAAACTGGCCAGAAGATCCCGCGAGACTAGGAGGAGAGTGAGAGTGAGAACTAGAAGTAAGGAGAGACTGCAAGAAATCGTGATAAAAAACGAGAAGAACAGAGAGGAAGGGAGAATTAGGAAAGGCAGACCAGAGCGGAAGGGAAGGCATTTACAGCAACACAAGTGAGGGCGGAAGAAACATAAGGAAGGGCGGAAGAGAAAAAAGTGGCAAACGGAGAAAAGCGGCTTGAAGGATAGACAGAGCAGCTGAAGGGAAAGGAAAGAAATGGATAGAACGAACAGAACGAAGTAAGGTAAATACTGGGTAAACTGAGAGAGAGGAAGGGAGAGGAAAAAGGAAGAGAGAACTAGGGAACAAGTGGCCAAAAGATAAAGTTGTTAGCAGAAGAAGGACAATAAGGATACAGGAAAGGAGAAGCATTAGAAAGGAGAAAAGAGAAGCGCCAGTAAAGAAACTTTAAGATATAGGCAAAATACATGCAAGAAAGAACTACAAAATAAATAATAAAATTATTTACAGATAGACATCTACAAGGGACAAATGGCAGCAGCAGCAAAGGTCAAGAATGGCAAGGAAGCCGCAATCCAGTATCTTAAAAATGGCAAAAAATCTAAAGAAACGAAGGAAATAAATAAAGAAAAAGACAAAGATAAGGAACCCAAGGAAGCGAATAATACAAACATTACAGACAGCATTAGTAATATGGGGAGAAGATTTTCCCTGGGAGAAGACATGAGAATGAAAGAACTACTAAAGGAAATAAAAGCAATTGGAAAAGAACTGACAGAAATGAATGAAAAGCAGGATGCATACCAACAAATAGCCCAGGAACAAATGGCAGAATTGAAGAAGGAGATTAAAGAAGAATTGGGAGCAATGAGAAAAGACCAGGAAACAATGAAAGGAGAATTAAAACAATTGCAGAAAAAAAAACAAAAAGGAAGAAAAACAAAATGCAGTCCATACAAGAATGAAAACTCTGGAGATATTAAACCAAAAACTATTAGCCAGACAAGAAAATTTAGAGATGAGAGAAACAGAATACTAACTCAGACTAAGAAATGTCTGAGAAGAAAAAAAAGAGGGATCCTCTCACCTCTGCAGGAGTCTACCGTGTACCATGCAGCTGTGGACAAGTCTACAGAGGGACCACCAAACGCAGCGCCCAGACACGCATCAAGGAACATGAAAGGCACTGCAGACTACTCCAACCAGAGAAGTCAGCCATAGCAGAGCACCTGATGAACCAACCTGGACATAGCATATTATTTGAGAACACAGAAGTGCTGGACCACTCGCACAACCACCATGTCAGACTACACAGAGAAGCCATTGAAATCCACAAGCATGTGGACAGTTTCGACAGAAAGGAAGAAACAGAGGGGAAACAAACAGGCACATGAAATTACCCTCAACAAAAGATTCCCCCCAGGCGCTACCAAGCCATTGAATGCAAATCAAGGTGATCAGCTGAAACATCCACAGCTAGCCCCAGCAAACAAAAGTCCTTTGTCTCACCCTGGTCATTCCACAGATATATAAACCAATTTTTCCTAGTTCCAACAGACCTCATTACCTCTGAGGATGCTTGCCATAGATGCAGGCGAAACGTCAGGAGAAAAATTGCCTCCAGAACATGGCCATGTAGCCCGGAAAAACCTACAACAACCCATTCTACCACATGTGGTGGCAATGCAAAAAGGCAAAAAAATATTGGAAAGAAATTCAAAATAATTTACAAAAAATCCTAAAAATTAAAATCCCCCTAAAACCTGAGTTATTTCTATTGGGTATAACAGATATGAAAATTGAGGAAAACACAGATAAATTGATATTCCTATCCACAACGGCAGCCAGGATGTGCTACGCCAAAAGGTGGAGAAAGGAAGAAACACCAACAATGGAAGAATGGAAAAGGAAAATATTGGATGTTAAAAATATGGATAGTCTAAGTTATCTATTACAAAGAAATAAAGGAATAGCAGTGACATGTACAGACTGGACACCACTTAATGAATACCTAATGCAAGAGAAGTGAGATGACAAAAATCTGTTCAAAAAAGAAAGAAAGGTTAATTTGTAAATACACAATTATCTTTAGTAGATTAGTCAAAAAGCTAAATATTTATTTAAGAAAACTAAGAAGGAAGAAGAACAAAGGAAAAGGAAGAAACTATCCTCGAAGCACCCTGGAAGTCAACTTGAAGAAGAAGGGAAACCTCAGGTGGTGAAAATCCACTTCTTGACTTTTCTTTTTAACTTTCTATGCCTTCCCCCACCCCCTCTTTTCTTTCTTCCTCTTCTCCTTTTCCCTTTACTCTCTTTTCTTTCTTTCTTTCTCTCTTTCTTTCTTTCTTTCTGGTTTTTAATTATAATGTAATATAAAAAACTTCAATAAAGAATATATTATAAAAAAAACAAGTTAGCACTCAAAGTCAATGGAACTGGCGCCCCCAAAGGGCCGATTGAGAAAGAGCAGAAAGCATCGGAATTTAAGGGAGCCCCGGGTGGCACAATGGGTTAAACCAGTGTTTCTCAGCCTTCCTAATGCCGCAACCCCTTAATACAGTTCTTCATGTTGTGGTGAGCCCCAACCATAACATTATTTTTGTTGCTATTCCATAGCTATGCTACTGTTATGAATCATTATGTAAATATCTGATATGCAGGATGTATTTTCATTCACTGGACTAAATTTGGCACACATACTCGATTCGCCCAAATTTGAATACTGGTGGGGTGGGGGGTGGGGTTAATTTTGTCATTTGGGAGTTGGAGTTGCTGGGATTTATAGTCCACCTACAATCAAAGAGCATTCTGAACTCCACCAACGATGGAATTGAACTAAACTTGGTACACAGAATTTGCATGACTAACAGGAAAACACTGGAAGGTTTTGGTGGGCTTTGACCTTGAGTTTGGGAGTTGTAGTTCACCTCCATACAGAGAGCACTGTGAACTCAAACAATGATGGATCTGGACCAAACTTGGCACGAATACGCAATATGCCCAAATGTGAACACTGTTGGAGTTTAGGGGAAAATAGACCTTGACATTTGGGAGTTGTAGTTGCTGAGATTTATAATTCACCTACAATCAAAGAGCACCCTGAACCCAGCTCACAATGGATCTACACCAAACTTGGCACACTACCTACATGGCCAACATCAAATACTGATGGGGTTGATTGGGGGGGGGGGGGGTTGAATTCTGGGAGTTGTAGTTCACCAATCCCAAAAAGGAAGAGAAAGACAGGCGGAGAGATCTTCAGCCTTCTCAGCCAAAAGGGTCCCTAAAACCATCAGAAATATGTTTTCTTTTTTTTCTTCTCCAAATATCTTTATTGGTTTTACTGTAAGGTTAAAATAGGATATGGGAAGAAAAAAGGGAAGAGAAAGGGGAAGGAAAGGGAGGAGGGAAGAGGGTTGTGTGTTATAGAGAAAAAAAGAAAAAAGAGGAGAAAATGTAAAAAATAGTAATATTGATATTATTTTCTTTCTCGTCTTTTTTCTTTTTTTCTCTTTTTTTCTCTTTCAGACAACATTGAATACTGGTGGGGTTGGTGGGGGAGGGTCCGTTTTTGAATTCTGGGAGTTGTAGTTCACCAACACCAAAAAGTAAGAGAAGGACAGGCGGAGAGATCTTCAGCCTTTGACAAAAGGGTTCTTAAGATCATCAGAAATATGTGTTTTCTGATGGTCTTTGGTTAACCCCCTGAAACCCCCACTTGCGACTCCCCCTCCCCCAAGGGTTTCGACCCCTAGATTGAGAAACACTGGTTAAACCCTTGTGCTGGCAGGACTGCTGACCAAATGTTTGGCGGTTTGAATCTGGGGAGTGGAGTGAGCTCCTGTCTGTCAGCTCCAGCTTCCCATGCGAGGACATGAGAGAAGCCTCCCAGAGGATGGTAAAACGTCTAGGCGTCCCCGGGGCAATGTCCTTGCAGACGGCCAATTCTCTCACACCAGATGCGACTTGCAGTTTCTCAAGTCGCTCCTGACACGAAAAAAAAGTCCTAGGCAAAGAGGAGAGGGACTTCATCCCAGGGCCTTTCTTCCAAAACCATGAACCCAAATGAAGAGGCACCCCTCCTCTCCCTTAATGCCCCCCCCCTCCCACAGGTCGCCTTTGGCAGGCAGGCCCATTAACAGGCATTATCCCGAAACCCGTGGCTTTTAGGGAAGCATGAAAGACAATGGAAGTTTCTCCCCCTGAATACAAACGCGAGGAGCATAAATCCACAGAAGAAGGAAGAAAAAGAAGAAAGTGCTGATCTGGCAGTTAATCCCACCCCCCTAAAATGAAAGGAGCATCCCTTGGAATGGGTATCTGCTGCTCCGGACCAAAAGGGTGAAGGGGCGCAGAGACGGGGGTTCCCTCCCCATGCCGGAAAAGGAAGGGAGGGGTCCCCAAGACACACCCAGGAGCCCCACCCCGCTATCACTGGAGCCTCTGAAAAATCCTGCAAATCTCTTGGGAAGACAAGCGGACAAATGTCAGCATGCTGGAAGAAGCAAAGACCACCATCAATTCCGCTGGACTGGCCACGTTGTCCGGATGCCTGACCACCGTCTCCCAAAGCAGTTGCTCTATTCCAAACTCAAGAATGAAAAACAGAATGTTGTTGGGCAGGAAAAGAGATTTAAAGATAGGATCAAAGCCAACCTTTAAAACTCTGGCATAGACACTGAAAACTGGGAAACCCTGGTCCTTGAGCGCTCCAGCTGGAGGTCAGCTGTGACCAGCAGTGCTGTAGAATTTGAAGAGGCACGAATAGAGGGCAAAAGAGAGAAACGTGCCAAAAGGAAGGTTCGTCAAGCCAACCCCGACTGGGACCGTCTTCCACCTGGAAACCGATGCCCTCACAGCAGGAGAACATACAGGTCAAGAAAAGGGCTCCACAGTCACCCACCACCACCAGTACACTGATCTTGGAAGACAATCCTATTTGGACAAGAAGGGATTGCCTAAGTAATCACTGGAGCCCAGTGTGGACCACAGTGGGCATTGCAGCACACCTAGATACCTGGAAGTTACCCTGGACTGTTATCTGACCTACAAGGAGCACTCCCTGAATAGCAAGCAAAAGGTAGGCACTAGAAACAATATCATACCAAAGCTGACTGGCACAACCTGGGGATCACAACCAGATACAATGAAGACAACTGCCCTTGCGCTTGCTACTCTGCTGCTGAGTACACATGCCCATGTGGAACACATCTCACCACGCTAAAACAGTGGATGTGTCTCTTAATGAGACATGCCTCATTATCATGGGGGGTCTGTGCCCTACACCACTGGAGAAATTATTTATTTATTTATTTACTGTATTTGTATACTGCCTTTCTCAGCCAATCGGCGACTCAAGGCAGTTTCCAACAAATCAGTACACATAAAACATAATATAAATTAAAGCATTAAACAGTTTAAAACAGTTTAAAACACCACAAGAGCAATAAAAACAACATTATTAGCGCCTCCTTATTATCAAGCTTTGTCCAGTTCCATTGTCAAGTCATTTGATTTCCTATATTAGCTACTCTGCATTTGTGAACGCTTGCTTGAACAGCCATGTTTTTACTTCCCAATAAAAAGATATATTTCTGATGAGGGAGCAGGTCTGATCTCCCTAGGGAGGGTGTTCCATAGGGGCCACCACTGAGAAGGCCCTGTCTCTCATCCTCGCCAAACATACTTGTGACAAAGGTGGGACTGAGAGCAGGTCCTCCCCAGACGATCTTAAATTTTGCAATGGTTCGTAAGGGGGTGTGCAGAAGTCATTGTTATTATGTTTGTGATTAACTGTTAGAGTATGTATTTGTATTTGTAACAGTAGCTAAAACTGGAGTAATCTGGTTTGAATCCACAGTGAGCGTTGCCAAGGAGACGAGGCTAGCTAGCTCATGAGAGGGAGAAGTGGGCGGAGCCAAGCAAGAAAAGTTATGGGCGTTTAAAAAAAAACAGCGGAGAGAGGCTTGGAAAGGCCTGAGAGAGACGCTTGTGTGTGAGCGGCTGGTGTTTTTCAGTCCAGGAGGGCTGAAGAAAGAAACCAGGCCAGATTCTTAAGTCAAAGAAGACTAAAGGAAGCCTAGTTAAGATCCCTAGTTAAGGAAGGACTAAAGATCAGAGATTTGATCGAGGGAAGATCAAATTGAAAGGCTATTTGTAGTAGTGAAACATTGTTCACTAGAGAGCTTCACCTCAGTGAGAGTTAGCCTCAAGCTGTGTTATCTGGAAGAGTGGACTGTATTATAAACCACGTGATGTTCAAAGTTCCATAAGTTATTTAACAGCCTGCAACCATAAGCTTTGTACACAATAAACTTGTTATCTTTTGTTGAAAACCATCTCAACTAATCTGCGTCTGTAGGGCCAAATCTCATTGGTGGTACCTCAAATGCCTCACGTTGGTGGCAGTTAACTTAATTTACAAATAATAATTGGCCTCCTCCATAATATATTCTTCTACACAATTGAGGCCTGGGGTAAATTCCCTCCATAACATCCACATCTGTACAATTGGTGGCAGCGGTGAGATTAAAAAGTGCCTGAGGTAAATTACCTCCATTATTAGGTCCTGCCGTTGCCAACCTCACAACACACAAGCACCTCCTCACAATTGGTGATAGCGGTGGGGATCTTCAAAGATAAAATCCCTATAGCCTGTCCATCGTTGTGTTCACGTCCTCCCAAGGAGATACGTTCAGACAAGGAGATACGTTCAGACCATTTAGGGCTTTATAGGCCAAAGCCAGCACTTTGAATTGGGCCCAGTAGCAAACTGGCAGCCAGTGGAACTGGCGCAACAGTGGGGGTTGTATGCTCCCTGAGCATCACTCCTGTTAGCAACCCGGCTGCTGTTTGTTGGACTATTGAAACTTCTGGACCGTCTTCAAAGGCAACCCCATGTAGAGTGCATTGCAGTAGTCTATATGGGATGTAACCAGAGCATGGACTACTGTGGCCAAGTCAGACTTCCCATTATACTGTTTAGCCAGTATTGCTCCACTTGACATCCGCCGAGAAGTAGCAACCAATAGTGAAAAAATGGCGGAGGATCACACTTCAATGCTGGTGGCTTTTGTTTCTTCTTCCAGAAGGCTGACCTAAACATGATGGAGAATGGAAAGGGCTGGAGAACCCCTTTTCTTTGGAGGCCTTCAAACAGAGCTTTCCGGGGCCTCTTTTGGGAGGGCACTCTTTGTGTGTTAGGGGCTGGGCGGAAGGTCCTTGGGAACCTTTTCCCTTTTCAGGAGAAGCGGAGATCGGGGGGGGGGGGGACGACTGCGGGAGTGTCATTCAAGGAACAGAGAGACAGGCTCCTTCCCTTTGGCCTCTGGTGCGCAGGGCCTTGAGCCTCTTCACCTTCACTGGTTATCTATTGAGCACAAGGCATATTGCAGTTACATTGTTTTCTTGGTGATTTTGGAATGCTTTTGTTTTGTGTTTTGAAGAGTTATTTGTCTAATGTCTAATGTGATACATATTTACAGTGTTTTGGCTTGATTATTTTTCTCCCCAAGTTTTGTTGGCATTTTGTATCTTTCTGACCTCTTGTGTTTGAGCCCCAGGAGGCCAGGACACTCTGGTTCATCAGGTTCTCTGCTATGGCTGACTTCTCTGGTTGAGTTAGTCTGCAGTGCCTTTCATGTTCCTTGATTCATTTTGGGGCAATGCTACATTTGGTGGTCCCTATGTAGACTTGTCCACAGCTGCATGGTATACGGTAGACAATTGCAGAGGTGAGAGGATCCCTCTTGTCCTTGGCTGAACGTAGACAATATATCTACAGACCCACTAAGAAAATCCAAGAAATGCTATGTTCGGCCAAGGACAAGCGGGAGCCTCTCATCTCTGCAGGAGTCTACTGTATCCCATGCAGCTGTGGACAATTCTACATAGGGACTACCAAATGCAGCATTTATTTATTTATTTAGAGTACTTCTACCCCGCCCTTCTCAACCCCCTAGGAGGGACTCAGGGAGGCTTACAACCAGCACAATTTGATGCCAACAAGCACAATTCGATGCCAACAAACAGCATTGCCCAAAACTGAATCAAGGAACATGAAAGGCACTGCAGACTAACTCAACTAGAGAAGTTGGCCATAGCAGAGCACCTGGTGAACCAACCTGGACACAGCATATTATTTGAGAACACAGACATGCTGGACCACTCTCACAACCACCATGTCAGACTACACAGAGAAGCCACTGAAACCCACAAGCATGTGGGCAATTTCAACAGAAAGGAGGAAACCATGGAAATGGATAAAATCTGGCTACCAGTATTGAAAAAAAAACTCTAAAATTATAACAGTAAATAAAAAACAAAACTCAAAAACAGGGGAACTCCAGACAAGAAACGATCAGGAGCACCTAATCACCTCTCAACAAAGAAATTTCCCAGGCAGTAACAAGCCACACCTAAAAACTGTCATGCCATCAAATGCTAATCAAGGTGGCCAATTGAAATATTCACACCTACCTCCAACAGACAAGAGTTCTTTCTCCAACCCTGGACCTTCCACAGATATATAAACCCAATTTTCCTAGTTTCCAACAAACCTCACAATATCTGAGGATGCTTGCCACAGATGCAGGCAAAAAGTCAGAAGATAATGCTTCTAGATCCTGTCTGGCACAAGTCTACCAATGCAAAGCAGATGAATGTAGCACTGAACAAAACATGCATAATAATCACAGGATGTCTTAAACCTACACTGTCAATAAACTCTACAAACTATCTGGCATTGCCCCCCCCCCCCCCCGGTGTGCAATGGGAAGTTGCTGCTGTGAGAGAAATAAGGTTGAACACTGTGAAAGCAACCCACTGCATAGCTAGCAGCCTCCTCCCAGTAGACTCAAATCAAGGAAAAGCTTCGTGACAACCACCACTCCTCTTAATGTTCCCGCAGCAACAGCAAGAGTCTCCCTCTGGGCAGCTAAACCAGGAAATCCCAATTGAATGGCCCCCCTCGAGGGTCTGCTTCCAGGGGCAAACCAAGAATGGGCAACTTGGAAGTTCCTGAAGAGACTCAGAAGTGAAGTGGGCAGATCAAAAGACAATCTGACAAAATGGCTCTACCTAAAAGAATTCCATACCTTATGTGACTGTGGAGCAGAACAAACAACTCCACATCTGTATGCTTGTCCGCAATGTCCTGCCTCATGTACAAAGAAAAAGTTGTTGGAGGCTACAGATAATGCAGTTGCTGTTGCCTGTTTTGGTCAAAAGATATTTAGCCACTTGTGCTCCTTCTATCTGTATCAGCATTATACTAATTATACTAATGTTTTTGATATGAATTTTTTTTAAAGCTGGACTTAGATATAGGATTCGAGTGAGGGATTCCTTCCCCCATATTCATATGCATGCTTCTCCTAGAAGGGGCTTTGTCCTTACTCTTCTTACTTGCCACTATACTCTCCCCCTTTGAAAATGGAGCAATGGAATCTCTGTGAGGTAGGAGGTAACTTCCTCTTTAAAGGTATTTTATTGCCCTGGTTTTTTGGCCATATGGTCATTCTCCATTGCGTGCGCTCTCTCTCTCTCTCTTTCTCTCTCTGCCTTTGTCTCCCTTCCAGTGAGGACGCATTTTGCCTTTCTCCAGGCAAAATGTAACTGCATTGATATTTTGACTTTTTATCCTTTTACCTTCCTTATGAGTTCTGGCAAGCTAGTTATTATCAAGACCTTTTCTATCTGGAATGGATTTCTTTTTACTTCAATAAATATTTTGAACCTAAAGTTGTGACTGTACCATCTTGTTCAATAGAAGCTAATTCTGACTCACTACACGTAAGTTCCTCCTGGTTATGAAGTTTGAATCTAGCACTCTGCTATATTTATGGTGGAATCATCCCAAGTGCGGATTATTTTTTAGCCTAACAGCTCTGGTTCCCAACAGACCAAACTGGCTGCAAGGAGCCCCCTCACCCACCCAAAACCAGCAGCTGTACTGGAAAGTCTGAATGTTTAAATAAATATCAGCCATCAGTTAAAGTGCAGCAGAATCATCCTTGGAAGTGAAAGCTCTGCTCACAGATATGTAAAGTGATTAGCTACTTTAAAACCAATTTCTTTTAAATGCTAATAATCATTGTTTTATCATGTTGTTGTTCATTCGTTCAGTCGTCTCCGACTCTTCGTGACCTCACGGATCAGCCCACGCCAGAGCTCCCTGTCGGCCGTTACCACCCCCAGCTCCCTCAAGGTCAGTCCAGTCACTTCAAGGATGCCATCCATCCATCTTGCCCTTGGTCGGCCCCTTTTCCTTTTGCCTTTCACATTCCCCAGCATAATTGTCTTCTCTAGGCTTTGCTGTCTCCTCATGATGTGGCCAAAGTACTTCAACTTTGTCTCTAGTATCCCTCCCTCCAGTGAGCATTCGGGCTTTATTTCCTGGAGGATGGACTGGATCTTCTCGCAGTCCAAGGCACTCTCAGAACTTTCCTCCAACACCACAGCTCAAAAGCATCGATCTTCCTTCGCTCAGCCTTTCCAAAGGTCCAGCTCTCACATCCGTAGGTTACTACAGGGAATACCATGGCTTTGACTAGGCGGATCTTTGTTGCCAGTCTGATGTCTCTACTCTTTACTATTTTATCGAGACTGGACATTGCTCTCCTCCCAAGAAGTAAGCGTCTTCTGATTTCCTGGCCACAGTCTGCATCTGCAGTAATCTTTGCACCTAGAAATACAAAGTCTGTCACGGCCTCCACATTTTCTCCCTCTATTTCCCAGTTGTCAATCATTCTTGTTGCCATAATCTTGGTTTTTTTGATGTTTAGCTGCAACCCGGCTTTTGCGCTTTCTTCTTTCACCTTGATTAGAAGGCTCCTCAGCTCCTCCTCGCTTTCGGCCATCAGAGTGGTGTCATCTGCATATCTGAGGTTGTTAATGTTTCTTCCAGCAATTTTCACCCCAGCTTTGCATTCATCCAGCCCCGCACATCGCATGATGTGTTCTGCATACAAGTTACAAAGGTTGGGTGAGAGTATGCAGCCTTGCCGTACGCCTTTCCCAATCTTGAACCAGTCTGTTGTTCCGTGTTCAGTTCTGACTGTTGCTACTTGGTCCTTGTACAGGTTCCTCAGGAGAGAGACAAGGTGGCTTGGGATGCCCATCTCACCAAGAACTTGCCACAATTTATTATGATCCACACAGTCAAAGGCTTTAGAATAATCAATGAAGCAGAAATAGATGTTTTTCTGAAATTCCCTGCCTCTCTCCATTATCCAGCGGATATTGGCAATCTGGTCTCTCGTTCCTCTGCCTTTTCTAAATCCAGCTTGGACATCTGGCAACTCTCACTCCATGTATTATGGAGTCTTCCTTGCAGGATCTTGAGCATTACCTTACTGGCATGAGAAATAAGGGCCACTGTACGGAAGTTTGAGCAGTCTTTCGCATTTCCCTTTTTTGGTATGGGGATATAAGTTGATTTTTTCCAGTCTGATGTTTTCCATATTTGCTGGCATATGGCATGCATCACCTTGACAGCATCATCTTTTAAGATATTAAACAGTTCAGCTGGGATCCCGTCGTCTCCTGCTGCCTTGTTGTTAGCAATGCTTCTTAAGGCCCATTCAACCTCACTCCTCAGGATGTCTGGTTCTAATTCATTCACCACACCGTCAAAACTATCCTCGATATTATTATCCTTCCTATACAGATCTTCTGTATAGTCTCGCCACCTTCTCTTGATCTCTTCAACTTCTGTTAGGTCCCTGCCATCTTTGTTTCTTATCATACCAATTTTTGCCTGAAATTTACCTCCAATGTTTCTAATTTTCTGGAAGAGGTCTCGTATCCTTCCTATTCTGTTGTCTTCTTCCACTTCCATGCATTGCTTATTTAAAAATAGTTCCTTATCTCTTCTGGCTAACCTCTGGAATTGCCCATTTAACTGGGCATATCTCCCCTGATCACTGTTTCCTTTTGCTTTCCTCCTTTCTTGGGCTACTTCCAGTGTCTCAGCAGACAACCATTTTGCCTTCTTGGTTTTCTTTTTCTTTGGGACATACTTTGTTGCTGCCTCCTGAACAATGTCGTGGACTTCTGTCCATAGTTCTTCTGGAACTCTGTTTACTAAATCTAGTCCTTCAAATCTGTTCTTCACTTCCACTGCATATTCGCTAGGAATGTTAGTGAGATCATATCTAACTGGTCTGTGTGTTTTCCCTGATCTCTTTAGTTTTATTCTAAACTGAGCAATAAGAAGTTCGTGATCTGAGCTACAGTCAGCCCCAGGTCTTGTTTTCACCGACTGGATGGATGTCCGCCACCTTTGGCTGCAAAGGATGTAGTCAATTCGGTGTTGACCACCTGGTGAGGTCCATGTATAAAGCCGTCTTTTAGGTTGTTGGAAGAGAGTATTCATTATACACAGCGAGTTTTCCTGGCAAAATTCTATCAGCCTGCGTCCCGCTTCATTTTGTTCTCCCAGACCATGCTTGCCTGTGATCCCAGTTGTCATTTGACTTCCCACCTTGGCATTCCAGTCTCCTGTAATGAAAATAATGTCTCTTTTTGGTGTATTATCCAGTAGGTCCTGCAGATCCTCATAGAACTGATCTACTTCTGCTTCTTCAGCAGCTGTGGTTGGGGCGTATATTTGGATCACGGTGATGTTGAAAGGCTTTCCTTGCACTCGAATTGAGATCATTCTGTCATTTTTTGGATTGTATCCAAGCACTGCTTTAGCGAATTTCTTATTAATTATGAAGGCTACTCCATTTCTTCGATGTTCCTCTTGTCCGCAGCAGTAGATCTGGTGGTCATCTGATGTGAAGTGGCCCATTCCAGTCCATTTCAGTTCGCTGACCCCCAGAATGTCTATCTTTAGTCTTGACATTTCACCAATAACAACATCCAATTTGCCCTGGCTCATAGATCTTACATTCCAGTTTCCTATGGTGTGTTGAACTTTAGAGCATTGGATTCGTCCACCTCCAGTACCGTCGGCCGCTAGCCTTCCTTTCGGCTTTGAACTAGCTGCGTCATCACATCTGGGGCTAGTTGAACTTATCCTCTGCTCCTCCCTAGTAGCATTTTGGCCATCTTCCGACCTGGGAGTCCCATCTTCCAATGGCATACCGACATATCTCTGGTTGTACTGGTCCATTTAGTTTTCTTGGCAAGGATACTGGGGTGGTTTGCCATTGCTTTCCCCAGGGATCACGCTTGGTCTGACCTCTCTGCCACAACCGTCCCGTCTTGGGTGGCCCTTCACAGTTTTGCTCATGACATCATTGAGGTGCTCAAGCTCCAGTGCCCCGACAAGGCGGTGATCCTTTGCTGGAGTGTTTTCTCATACAGTAAGTAAAAAAATCAAGTCAGGAGGGGTTAGATGATTCCAGAGATTTAACAGAGACAAAAAGAATTGGAAAAGATGTAATTGACTATTTTAAAGAAAAGAAGAGGGTGCCTATGTGTTTTCCCTCTAAAGAGAAGGACCCTCTTACCTCCTTCGAGTAGCAAAACTTCCTCTAACAATAGAGCTGTGATTTGCTGAAATGTAAATGCTATTATGTTTAAATTAGGGCTTCAGTGTTTTTCCGCAGCTTTGATAGGACTTGAATTTTACAGGACATTTGATAAAAGAAGATTAAACTTCTCACAGGAACTCAGTTGTTACCTTCAGCAAAAGCGGAGGTGAGAACAAAGGGCCCTTCGCTCCCTCTTTGCTCTCCCTCCCTCTCTCTTTCTCCCTCTTTTCCTGCCAGGGCTGAGCGAAGGAGGGAGGGAGGGGAAGGGGAAGGGGAAGGGGAAGGGGAAGAGGTGGGTGAGGGAGGAAGGGAAAGGGAAGGAAGGGAGGGAGGGATGTGAAGAGGTGGGTGAGGGCGGGAAAGAGAAGGAAGGAAGGAAGGAAGGAAGGAAGGGGAAGAAGAAGACGTGGGTTAGTAAGGGAGGAAGGAAAAGAGAAGGAAGGGGAAGAGGAAGAGGTGGGTTAGGAAGGGAGGGAGGAAAAGGAAAGGAAGGAAGGAAGGAAGGAAGGGGAAAAGGTGGGTTAGGAAGGAAGGGAGGAAAAGAGAAGGAAGGAAGGGGAAGGGGAAGAGGAAGAGGAAGAGGTGGGTTAGGGAGGGAGGGAGGAAAAGGCAAGGAAGGAAGAGGAAGGGGAAGAGGAAGAGGTGGGTTAGGAAGGGAGGGAGGAAAAGAGAAGGAAGGAAGGAAGGAAGGAAGGAAGGAAGGAAGGAAGGAAGGGGAAGAAGAAGAGGTGGGTTAAGGAGGAAGGGAGTGAAATAGAAGAAAGGGAGGGAGGGAAGGAGGGAGGGAGGGGAAGAGGAAGATGTGGGTTAGGGAAGGAAGAAAAGGAAGGAAGGTAAGGAAGGAGAAGGTGTGGGATGGGAGCAAAGGATGGAAAGAGAAGGGAGGGAGGGAGGGGAAGGGCTGATGTGGAGCATCTTCCCCCCCCCCCCCCCAAGTATTTGTAGTTCGCCAAGGGCCGGACAATGGATTCTGTTGCTTCCTGACCCAGCACACATAACTGGGTTCCTGTTTCCTCTCTGTGAATTCTCTGGCTTGTGCACTGGACCCTGGCCCCTGATCAGGGAAATGTAGTTTCCCAAAGGACACTGCTTCACAGATCGCGACCCGGAAGCCCACCTTTGAACTCTCTTGCTTGCCCTCTCCTATTGACTTTCTGCTCCACATCCCGGACTGTTTTCAGCCACACTTTTGGACACAAACCTCAGACCAGGCTAGCTTGGAGGGACAAGCAGCCTCAGCCTACATGAGCCTTCACCAAGGAGACTATGATTCCAACAATAATGAAATACATTTATTATTGTTGTCTTTAATAAACTTTGCTGGGTTGTGGATGGGGATTCATTTATGGAATGTATGAAGGATATGAAGCATGATGAAATGTATATAATGGAAATCTATCATATGAAATGTACCCTGACCCTCTTCCCCACCTTTTCTCCCTCTGAACTTTGCCCCAAAAGGAATGTGACCTGAGGTTACTGCCAAGAGGAAATCCTATTTCCTCAAAAGTAAATCCATCCACATTTGCATCTGCATGGGCCGTGGTTGATCCTAATCTCGAGGCTCGTTTTCAGAGCAGACAATGAGCTGAGAGATAGGTCAACAAAAACTCCGGTAAAAGACTGATTAACTCAACTTTTGGTGTTTGTGCAGCTCCTTTGTTTGCAGGGCTCCCCTGTTTACAGAGTTTTGAGATCCAAATACCATCATCAGCCCCTTTTCATATTTCCTCCAAATCTCATCAACAAAACCAGGAAGCCCTTTGTCCCCCCTGTCTGCCACCCCTTGACAAACACAAAGGCTCGGAAATCAGCTGGGGGACGCCTCCGGGGCGTCCCGCCTCCCCTAAGCTGTCAAACTGAGTCCCGCCTGAGTCCCGCCTCCTGGCTGCTGATTGGACCATCTTCGGAGGTGCTAGGAAGGCTCCGATTGGCCCCCTGGAAGCAGCAACACTCGCCGATTGGAGGAGAGGCGGGACATGCGGCCAAGCCTCCTCCCAGCTGTTCCAGGGCCAGCCAATCAGGGCGAAGCCAGCTGAGGGAGGGCGGGCGGGAGTTTCAACTGATTTTCCTTTGTTCTGAGTGTATAAAAATGCTGAAAAAAACCTCTGTACCGTATGCTTATGGTGGAATTATCCCTGTAACGCATCTGATCTCAGCTGAATCACAATAAACGCTTCAGTCACTGGATACCTCTTCAGCCTCTGGTGAGATTAATTCTTAATATTCTTGCGCTTTGGATTGGCTCTCGCTGGCTGCTCACCAAGGTCAAAGACCCCATTAGCGATCTTCAGAGATCTCCCTCACTGGGAGGGCCCCACAAAAAGGGCTCGACAACAGGGCAAGACATGGGTTAGGAAAGGGAGGAAAAGAGGAGGAAGGAAAGGGAGGGGGAAGAGGTGGGTTATGAAGGAAGGGAGTGAAAGAGAAGGAAGGAAGGAAGGAAGGAAGCAGAGAGAGAGAGAGGGCAGATGCAGAGGGCAATGTAGGAAAGGCCCAATTCATGGGGATCCATGGGGCCAACCTGGCCACCTTTATCCCCAAGACCCCTCCCAGTGCCAGTTGCTTCTCCCACCACTAACAGCACCAGGCAAATTATTCAGAACAAGGGCACAAGAGGATCCAAAGGAAGACATGTGCATACATTATGCACACATATGCCATCAACACATGTCTAGCCACCCAGATTGCCAAACATAACTGGAGAACAAAGAATAACAAAGACTAAGGAAGGGAAAACAAGACCTGGGGCTGACTGTAGCTCAGATCACGAACTTCTTATTGCCCAATTTAGAATAAAACTAAAGAGATCAGGGAAAATACACAGACCAGTTAGATATGATCTCACTAACATTCCTAGCGAATATACAGTGGAAGTGAAGAACAGATTTGAAGGACTAGATTTAGTAAACAGAGTCCCAGAAGAACTATGGACAGAAGTCCGAGACATTGTTCAGGAGGCAGCAACAAAGTACGTCCCAAAGAAAAAGAAAACCAAGAAGGCAAAATGGTTGTCTGCTGAGACACTGGAAGTAGCCCAAGAAAGGAGGAAAGCAAAAGGAAACAGGGATAAGGGGAGATATGCCCAGTTAAATGCGCAATTCCAGAGGTTAGCCAGAAGAGATAAGGAACTATTTTTAAATAAGCAATGCATGGAAGTGGAAGAAGACAACAGAATAGGAAGGATACGAGACCTCTTCCAGAAAATTAGAAACATTGGAGGTAAATTTCAGGCAAAAATTGGTATGATAAGAAACAAAGATGGCAGGGACCTAGCAGAAGCTGAAGAGATCAAGAGAAGGTGGCGAGACTATACGGAAGATCTGTATAGGAAGGATAATAATATTGAGGATAGTTTTGACGGTGTGGTGAATGAATTAGAACCAGACATCCTGAGGAGTGAGGTTGAATGGGCCTTAAGAAGCATTGCTAACAACAAGGCAGCAGGAGACGACGGGATCCCAGCTGAACTGTTTAAAATCTTAAAAGATGATGCTGTCAAGGTGATGCATGCCATTTGCCAGCAAATATGGAAAACACAAGAATGGCCATCAGACTGGAAAAAATCAACTTATATCCCCATACCAAAAAAGGGAAATGCGAAAGACTGCTCAAACTTCCGTACAGTGGCCCTTATTTCTCATGCCAGTAAGGTAATGCTCAAGATCCTGCAAGGAAGACTCCAGCAATACATGGAGCGAGAGTTGCCAGATGTCCAAGCTGGATTTAGAAAAGGCAGAGGAACGAGAGACCAGATTGCCAATATCCGCTGGATAATGGAGAAAGGCAGGGAGTTTCAGAAAAACATCTACTTCTGCTTCATTGACTATTCTAAAGCCTTTGACTGTGTGGATCATAATAAATTGTGGCAAGTTCTTAGTGGGATGGGCATCCCAAGCCACCTTGTCTCTCTCCTGAGGAATCTGTACAAGGACCAAGTAGCAACAGTCAGAACTGACCACGGAACAACAGACTGGTTCAAGATTGGGAAAGGCGTACGGCAAGGCTGCATACTCTCACCCAACCTTTTTAACTTGTATGCAGAATACATCATGCGATGTGCGGGGCTGGATGAATGCAAAGCTGGGGTGAAAATTGCTGGAAGAAACATTAACAACCTCAGATATGCAGATGACACCACTCTGATGGCCGAAAGCGAGGAGGAGCGGAGGAGCCTTCTAATCAAGGTGAAAGAAGAAAGCGCAAAAGCCGGGTTGCAGCTAAACGTAAAAAAAACCAAGATTATGGCAACAAGAATGATTGACAACTGGAAAATAGAGGGAGAAACCATGGAGGCCGTGACAGACTTTGTATTTCTAGGGGCAAAGATTACTGCAGATGCAGACTGTAGCCAGGAAATCAGAAGACGCTTACTTCTTGGGAGGAGAGCAATGTCCAATCTCGATAAAATAGTGAAGAGTAGAGACATCAGACTGGCAACAAAGATCCGCCTAGTCAAAGCCATGGTCTTCCCTGTAGTCACCTACGGATGTGAGAGCTGGACCTTAGGGAAGGCTGAGCGAAGGAAGATCGATGCTTTTGAGCTGTGCCTTGGACTGCGAGAAGATCCAACCAGTCCATCCTCCAGGAAATAAAGCCCGACTGCTCACTGGAGGGAAAGATACTAGAGACAAAGTTGAAGTACTTTGGCCACATCATGAGGAGACAGGAAAGCCTAGAGAAGACAATTATGCTGGGGAAAGTGGAAGGCAAAAGGAAGAGGGGCCGACCAAGGGCAAGATGGATGGATGGCATCCTTGAAGTGACTGGACTGACCTTGAGGGAGCTGGGGGTGGTGACGGCCGACAGGGAGCTCTGGCGTGGGCTGGTCCATGAGGTCACGAAGAGTCGGAGACGACTGAACGAATGAACAACAACAAAGGAAGGGAATATACAGATTTTAAAATGTGAATAAAGATGCTTTTCTGGAAAAGCCCATCCTTGTGGAGAGTTTGAATGTCCCTTTTGAAAGCTCAGGATTTCTGTATCTGGGAGAAGACAGAAGGGCCCTCAGTGCTAATTCCGCTTCCTCTCCGTCGGAGCACTTCAAGCCCAAAGGCGCCTGGACGTTCGGTGGCTGAAATATTCAAGCCCAAAGGAGCGGGCTATTTCAGTGCACTCTTCTTGGGGCTTTTTATTGGTTGAGATATATGTGTGTGTCTGTGTGTGTGTCAAACCAAATCCACTTCTCCTCATGTCCCATAGGTATCAGGATCCTGCTCCACCTGGTCAGTCCAGCCAAAGACAAGGCCAAGGAAACCTCTGAGGAACAATTCAGTCGAATAGCTTTTGCTTGGTTTTCATGTTTCTGCCGCAGTTTGAGCTGTGATTATGGCAGTGAAGTGCTGGACTGATCTTGCTGTGTCTTTTTAATAGTGCTGGATGTTTCCTGTTCAAATTACACAAGCTTGCAATGAAAAATGGCACTTTTACAATATTGTAGCAGTCTGTATCTTTAATGTATTTTTGGATGCTGAATTTGGAAAACAGCCTACTCCACACAGCTCTTTCACACATTTTATTACTAATGCCAAGACCAGCTTCATTCAGTCATGACTTACAACACAGAAGATGCACACGTTGTGAAAGATTGTGTGTGATGGAATGAATCTGAGGTCAAAGTCTTGTGGACGGCTTTCCTGACTGGAATCACTGGGTTGTTGTGAGATTTCCAAGCTGTAGGCCATGTTCCAGTGATGAGGAGATATTGGGAAAATATAGATATCTATTGATTTATGCATTAATCGTATGTATTTTACAACCCTGAAATGCATAGGATTTTCTCTCTCTCTGTAAGAAACCCTAGCTGAAAAGCAAGCTGTGTCCAGCATATTATCTAAACATTCCAGGAGAGAGAGATAAGCCCTAATAGGAGCCATGGACTGGTACTAAGAAGCACCTCTGACAGGTCCAATTGGCCCCTTGATGGATGACTGTAAGCACAGCCAAGAGGGAGGAGGGACATTCCATGCTTGCTCTCCAGCAAGACACAGACATGCTTGCTCTTTAGAAACACAGACATGCTTTGCATGTTGGAGGGGGAACCTGATATTCTTATGATGCTCAGATGACGTAGGAATGACGATATTGTATGAAATTGTATGAAGATGTATGTTTCTTTGTCTGCTTGAAACTGGAAAACTATAAAAGGCCAGTCCGCACCTTGATCGGACGCTCTGGTTTTACTTTTGGGACATGAGTCCACACCAGAGTTGCCAGCTGGAAATAAAGCCGTACCTTTTCTGATCTCCAGAAAGGATGTCTCTTGGTAATTATCTCTCCTTTCCTCAAAACCCATTTCCCTGCCACATCACCAGAAGCATTCTCTCCTGATGTTCTGCCTGTATCTATGGCAGGTATCCTCAGAAGTTGTGAGATCTGTTGGAAACTAAGGAAGTGGGGTATATATGTGTGTGGAATGTCCAGGGTAGGAGAAAGAACTCTTGTCTGTTGGAGGCAAGTGTAAATGTTGCAATTGGCCATGTTGATTAGCATTGAATAGCTTTGCAGCTTTAAAGCCTGGCTGCTTCCTGACTGGGGGAATCCTTTGTTGGGGGGTGTTGGAAATTTGTGTCTTCCCCATTTGATGGAAAGAAACTTCCATAAACCCTATCTGAAGACCCATAGACTTCCAATGTCTAGTTTAAAGGGACACGGTCATAAGATTATATTTCTGGTCATCAGTGTGCTAAATCAGGCCCTCACAAACTGTGGCCCTCCAGGGGTTTTGAAATTCAATTCCCAGAATTCCTGTCCATTGAACAAGCTGGCTAGGACTTCTGGGAGTTGGAGTCCCAAATATCTGGAATACCACAGGTTGTGCAGGACTGTGCCAAATTTTCTTAAGCCCTTAAACATGAAGTTCTGTTTAAAAACTTTCCCCTATGATTGAACTACTCACTTCTATGAACTGCTGCAACCAAATTGAACATTTTTGCTTCCTTAGTATAATTTTTTTTGTTTTCTAGTTATGGATAAGAGCAAGGGGTTTTCTAAGGCAACTGAGACTTTCTTCAGTTACTTCCACACACTTTTAAAGGAGATTCCACCCAAACATTAGGAAGAACTTTCTGACTGTAAGAAGAGTTGTTCCTGGAACTTTCCAGTTGTTTCCTTTCCTATAGTTGTATAATTCTTTTGAAGTAAATGTTCATAAATTTACGAGTGGCGTTCACTAAAGATTTCCCCTGACCCACTTCCTGTGGACTGAGAGCAATCAAACTTGGCACAGTTCTGAGTCCTTCTCTCTATAAATGCCAACTAGGGACACACACTTCTCCCATCTTTTTGAGCATCTGTAAACAACTCGCTTGTAGAAGTCAACAGGTTGCTCCAAGGTCAGGTGAATAAGGGAGATGCAGTAGAACTTCAAAGCCACAGGAGCATGCTTCCATCTGGGCAACTGGTGCATTGTCTTGCAGAAGGTGGACATCTTTGGTGAGCATACCACATCTCTTGGTTTTGATAGCCTCCTGCAATTTCCGCAGCAGTGTAGTACGCCCCATTGATCGTGGTACCTTTTGTTAGGAAATCCATCGATACTACTCCATTCTGGTCCCAAAATACCATGAGCATGACCTTGCTTGCTGAGAATTGAGCACATGCCTTCTTTGGAGGTGGTGAGTCATGATGCTTCCATTGCATCGACTGGACTTTAGACTCAGGATCATAGTGATGGGCCCAGCTTTCATCCTGTGTGATCAGTCTGTTGAAAAAGTCCTCCTGGTTTCCGTAGCACATTGTCAATACAGCCTGAGAGCATTAGACTCATTCCTGCTTCTGGAAAGGTGTGAGCAGCCGGCGGACCCAGCGAGTGGATACCTTATGCATATGAAGATGGATACCTTATGCATATGAAGATGGTTTTTTTCCCCCATGGACCGCACACTAACATTTTGGGCTAGGTGGCAAATGGTTACACAGCAATTTTCCAAAATGGTGACCTCCACTTGCTGGATGGTGTGTTCAATAGCAGAGTGGGGTGGCCCTGGAATTGGAGCTGCTTGCACTGAAGTACAAGCACATTTGAATTGACTATGCGCTCAAGCAAGTTTCAGTCAGGTCCAGTGCAGAAGACACAATAACATTGCACACAGGCAAGAGGAAAAATGAACAGAAAACTTTACTCTTATCAGCAGAGTTAAAACATAAACTTGCAGTGTTGCAAACAAAACAAAAAGTGCAACCAACTTACATAGTCTTTGTAAGCAGTACAGAACAAGGCTTCTTCAACTTCCTCCAAATGAGAGAGCAGTACAAATGGTTGAGCAAAATGCCTGAGCAAAGGCTCCTCAGAGCAAAATCCATAAAATCCATACAGTTATACCCCACCGGGTGTGATCCAAACTTACTAGTTGACCTATATTAGCAGCTGCACATAATAATCAACAATATAAGGTTTTCTTTTACACACACACATACTTGATCCTGTTACGACTTACTGTAACAAGTTTTTGACTACATCATAAGATGGGGAATCATCACCATAAGCCTCTTTCATCTCATCGAACGTCTCCTTTGGTGTGCAGCATTTCAAGTAAAGGAACTTGAGGACTGCTCTGTATTCTACTGGGTCCATTATCAAACCTCACACCACTTCAGCACCTGTACAATCAAGACCATTATCAGTTCTGGGTTGTAAATTGGCATGTAACCTATAGAGACTTATATCATTACACATGTTCAGTTTCAGCATCCTGTAATAAATAGAAGTGGGTCGGGGGAAATCTTTAATGAACGCCCCTGGCTCCTTAAGCATGATATCTCAGGGGTAGCATGGTGCTATCTTTTCTAACAGAAACTGGTATCTTTGCCCCCATCTTCCCCCATCTCCCCCAGGATGGAAAGCCCTACAGAGGAATCCAGTAAGGGGAGAAGTCTCTGCTCTCCGGCTCCCTTGGCTTCCTTAGAGGCCTGGAAGGGTGGGGGCAGGCTGCATTATTGGGATATCTCTGTGGCCACTGGCTAGATATCAAACCCTTCAGGATTTGTATTCCCTTAACGAAAAATGAAGGGTTAAGCCTCTTGGTCAAAATACTCAGTAGAGTCAGTGGGCAGATAAAGAGACTCCGTTCCAGTCCCTCCTTTTTCTTTGCCCTACGAGATCAGAGACCCAAAACAGACCTTATGGTCAAAGTATCAAAAGTAAGAAACATCACACAGGTACAGGCTTTCTGATATTGATTAAATCCAAGTAGAAAAAGAAAAGAAAAAAACAGTAAAAGAGAAGATTCTCTCTCTCTTTCTTAGTAAGGAGAGAGAGAAACCTCTCATTTCATGATGAGGATGAGGAAAAGGAACACCTCAGACTGGAGACAAAGGGCAGCTCACTGGTTATCTCAAAAAACAAATGGGTCTTCCTCTCTATTTAAATAGCAAAGGGAATCTCCTCCCTGCCTACTGTGACATCCAGCATGTGGATGGCCCCCAAAAGAGTAGTTGACTGGGTTGCTGTGAGTTTTCTAGGCTGTACAGCTATGTTCCAGAAGCATTATCTCCTGGCCTTTTGCCCACATCTATGGCAGGCATTCTCCGAGGTTGTGGGGTCTGTTGGAAACTAGGCCATTGGGTTTTATATATCTGTGGAATGCCAGGGTGGGAGAAAGAGCTCTTGTCTGCTTGAGACAAATGTGAATGTTGCAATTGGCCGGCTTGATTAGCATTGAATATCCTTGTAGCTTCAAAGCCTGGCTGCTTCCTGCCTGGGGAATCCTTTGTTGGGAGGTATTAGCTGGCCCTGATTGTTTCCTGTCTGGAATTCCCCTGTTTTCTGAGTGTTGTTCTTTATTTACTGTCCTGATTTTAGCTTTTTTAAATACTGGTATCTAGATTTTGTTCAATTTAATGACTTCCTTCTTTCTGTTGAAATTATGGATTTCAATGGCTTCTCTGTGTAGTCTGGCATTGTGGTTGTTAGAGTGGTCCAGCATGTCTGTGTTCTCAAATAATATTCTGTGTCCAGGTTGGTTCATCAAGTGCTCTGCTGTAGCTTCTGCAGTATCTTTCATGTTCCTTGATTGATTTTTGGGCAGTTTGAGAGTTCCTATGTAGACTTGTCCACAGCTGCATGGTATACGGTAGACTCCTGCAGAGGTGAGAGGATCCCTCTTGTCCTTTGCTGAACGTAGCATTTGTTGGATTTTCTTAGTGGGTCTGTAGATAGTTTGTAGGTTGTGTTTTTTCATCAGCTTCACTATGTGGTCAGTGGTTCCTTTGATGTAGGAACTGGGTTTTCCTCTGGGTGGATCTTTGTCTTGACTCTTGTGTTCTCAGTCTTGCAGCTCTTCTGATGTCCATGGTGGAGTCTCCATTGGCTTGGAGAGCCCAGTTAAGGTGGTTCGGTTCACCTCAAAGGAGGTGGAGTTCACAGATTATTTTTATTATTTATTTTATTTTATTTTATTTTATTTACTCTATTTATATCCCGCCTTTCTCTACCTCAAAGGGGACTCAAGGCGGCTTTACATATGGCAACTATTTGATGCCTTTAGACAACAGGCAAGGAAATAAATTTAAGTTAAAATTTAAAATTAGAGTTAAATGCACATATAGCATTATAATCATTATTAAAATCACACCATCCACAGTTGCAATCCGAGGCCATTCCAAGCATCATTGCACATATTTCATAGTTATCACTGCACTGTAGTTAATCTTCAAAGGCTTGACCCCAGAGCCAGGTTTTCACTTTCCTCCTGAAGGCCAGGAGGAAGGGAGCTGCTCTAATATCACTGGGGAGGGAGTTCTAGAGCCAAGGGACCACCACTGAGAAGGTCCTGTCTCTTGTTCCCACCAGACGTACCTGCAAATGTGATGGCACTGAGAGCAGGGCCTTCCCCAATGATCTTAATCTCCCAGGGAGATATGTTCGGGCAAGTAAGCTGGGTAAGAATTGTTTAGGGCTTTATAGGCTAAAGCCAGCACTTTGAATTGTGGTTGGAAACAGACTGGCAACTAGCGGAGCTGACGCAACAGGAGAGAAGTCCTCTCTCTGTACGTCGGTCCAGTGAGAAATTTGGCTGTTGCCCACTGGACCACTTGGAGCTTCTGAACAGTCTTCAAAGGCAGCCCCACGTAGAGCGCATAACAGTAGTCTATTCGGAGATGTAACCAGAGTGTGGACCACCACGGTCAAGTCTGACTTCCCAAGGTACAGACGTGACTGGCAAATATATTATCGTTAAGCATTTAGAATAGCCATGGACAAACTTATGCTCTCCCTCCAGGAGTTTGGACTTCAACTCCCACCGTTCCTAACAGCCTAAGATCCCTTCCTTTCCCCCCTCAACCACTTATATATCTATGGAATAATGTCCAAGGTGGGAGAAAGAACTCTTGTCTGTTTGAGGCAAGTGTGAATGTTTCAATTGGCCACCTTAATTAGCAATGAATAGCTTTGCAGCTTCAAGGCTTGGCTGCTTCCTGCCTGGGGGAATCCTTTGTTGGGAAGTGTTAGCTAGTCCTGATTGTGTCCTGTCTGGAATTCCGCTTAAGCGGCTGAGGGGGGAAAGGAAAAGGCCTGAGGCTGTTAGGAATGGTGGAAGTTGATTAGCATTGAATAGCCTTGCGGCTTCAAGATTTGGCTGCTTCCTGCCTGGGGAAATCCCTTGTTGGGAAGTTGTTAGCTGGCCCTGATTGTTTTCTTTTTGGAATTCCGCTTAAGTGACTGAGGGGGAAAAGGAAAGGGCCTGAGGCTGATAGGAATGATGGAAGTTGATTAGCATTGAATAGCCTTGCAGCTTCAAGGTTTGGCTGCTTGCTGCCTGGAGGAATCCTTTATTGGGAGGTGTTAGCTGGCCCTGATTGTTTCCTGTTTGGAATTCCGCTTAAGCGGCTGAGGGGGAAAAGGAAAGGGCCTGAAGCTGTTAGGAATGGTGGAAGTTGATTAGCATTGAATAGCCTTGTGGCTTCAAGGCTTGGCTGCTTCCTGCCTGGGGAAATCCTTTGTTGGGAAGTGTTAGCTGGCCCTAATTGTTTCCTGTCTGGAATTCCGCTTAAACCACTGAGGGAGGAAAAGAAAGGGCCTGAGGCTGATAGGATTGGTGGAAGTTGAAGTTCAAAACACGTGGAGGGAGAGCCCAAGTTTGCCCAGGTTTGGAAACTCATTTGCCTCCTTCTTCAGGTCCCGGGAAAGAAAACAAGTTTCCACGCGGCCGGAACATCTGCACTGGGGTGTCCTATAATTAAAACACCCGCTGTGGAACACACGCGGAAGCAGAGAGGAGCCGAAGGAGCCCACGCAGCAGTGCCTTTGCTTTCTCCCCTCTCTGCGAAGGAACCGACGGCTAAGCCGAAGATACGCTCTCTCTCTCTCTCTTTCTCCCCTCCCGCCACCCCAATCTCTTTTTCTCTCGGAGGCAGCTGTCAATCAGGGCGGCTTCCTGCCTCGAGGGAGGGGCTCGCGGCCGAGGGAATGTGCCTGCCAATCACTGTCGCCGGCAATTAGCGCCTGTCACTCAGAGCCCCTCGCCGCCGCCGTCCGCTGCTTCCTCCCGGAAGGAAACACAAAGCGGGGCGGTTGAGTCGCCCAGAAAGAGCGAGGGAGAAGGGAGAAGGGGGGGGGGGCTTGTGGTGCAGAAACCCCTTCTGCAGGAGCCAGTCAAGGGAGTGGGAGAGCCCTGGGACCCTCTTCCCAGGCGCCTCATGGACCTTGCAGTCCTTGCCTTGGTCCCATCTCATGCTTAGCAACTATCCTTGGGAGAGCTAGTGTTGCAATCTTTCCTGCCACAGTTTTAGTCCATGTGGACTGGGAGTTGGGTTTCATTCCTGACTGCACAAGTCTCCAGTCCTCAATGAGTAGCTAGACTAAATAATATTAGAACCGTGTTTCTCAACCTTCCTAATGCTGCAACCCCTTAATACAGTTCCTCATGTTGTGTTGACCCCCAACCATGAAATTATTTTCGTTGCTACTTCATAACTGTAACTTTGCGACTGTTATGAATCGTAATGCAAATTTATTTATTTATTTACAACATTTATATGCCGCCCTTCTCACCCTGAAGGGGACGCAGAGCGACTTACAAGGTATATATACATACATAATATTATGTTATTAGCATAGTACAATATCAGTATTAAATATTACTATATTGTACTATACCATTATATTGTAATACTAGCCATCCCCTGCCACACGTTGCTGTGGCCCACATGGGGGTTCTGTGTGGGAGGTTTGGACAAATTCTATCATTGGTGGGGTTCAGAATGCTCATTGATTGTAGGTGAACTATAAATCCCAGTAAGTACAACTCCAAATATCAAGATTCTATTTCCCTCAAACTATACCAGTGATCACTGGTATTCATGCATATTGAGTATTCGTGTAGAATTTGGTCCAGATCCATCATTGTTTGATTCCACAATGCTCTCTGGATGTAGGTGAACTACAACTTTAAAACCAAAGGACACTGCCCACCAAACCCTTCCAGTATTTTCTGTTGGCCATGGGAAAACTGTGTGCCAAGTTTGGTTCTATTGAATCATTGGTGGATTTCAGAATGCTCTTTGATTGTAGGTGAACTATAAATCCCAGCAACTACAACTCCCAAATGATAAAATAATTTTTTTTGAGTGAAGGACATACATTGGGTTGTTAGGTGTCTTATGCCCAAATTTGGTGTGAATTCGTCCAGTGGTTTTTGAGTTCTGTTAATCCTACAAACAAACATACTATACGGGTGGCCAGGAAATCATTCACGACCACCCGTATAGCGTCTGCAGCAAATAGATCATCGGAGCTGTTTCAGGTCGTGGGAGAACTCCTCCACCTACCTGTGGTGGGGGAGGTCACTGATGACTCAGCAGCTCGGTGTCGCGATTTCGCACACCATTTTGCAGGTAAAGTCGCCCAGATACGCCTTGAGCTCGACTCCAATTTCATCGCAGTGCCAGAAGAGGTGACGGAGGCATCTGCTTGTCCAACCTTGTGGGATTCTTTTAGGCTTGTTCTTCCTGAAACTGTGGAGGAGATTCTTGGGGCTGTGAGAGCGACCACCTCACCCCTAGACCCGTGCCCATCTTGGCTCATTAAATCAGCCAGGGAGGGGCTGGTTAATTGGTTTGTATTGATTATCAACGCATCGTTGGAGCAAGGGATTTTTCCATCTAATTTGAAACAGGCTGTGGTTCGTCCACTCCTCAAGAAGGCTTCCCTTGACTCCACGGTGCTGAGCAATTACAGACCAATCTCCAACCTCCCTTTTTTGGGTAAGGTGCTGGAGCGGGTGGTCGCCTCCCAGCTCCAGAGCTTCTTAGACGATACCAACTACCTAGATCAGTCACAGTCTGGTTTCAGGCCTGGTCATGGTACCGAGACAGACTTGGTCGCCTTGGCGGATGACCTCCGCAGAGAGCTGGACAGGGGGAGTGTGACTCTGTTGGTTCTCTTGGACATCTCAGCAGCTTTCGATACCATCGATCATGGTATCTGTAAAGAAGCGTTAATCCCACCACTTGTCAACAAAAATGTAAAGAAGCAGCGCTAATCTCACTAGATGCCACCAAAAATTATGTGAGGAAGTATTAATCTTCTTTAATGCCACCAATATTCTGTGAGGAACCTTCTTTTAAATATCAATTAAGCTGCCACCAATATGTTTAGAGACGCTGGATTATGTCTCTGTTTATCTTTAGTTGTGTTGTGAGGTGACTTTGGTAGTGTGGAATGCACCAAGCATAAAAGCAATGGAGGAGGCAGGTTTGAAATACAAAGAGAACAAGATTTATTGTTAACAGAACGTAATTGTTGCAGTTTTGAGAATTTGAACTTGGCACAAGGCTTGATGTTACAAAATGGCTGGTTTGAGATACATGCTTCTGATGATACAATTCTACAAACTTCTTCTTTAGTGAAGTGCTTATACTACTTCAGAGTTCCCTATTGTGAATATCCACACGGTTTGCCCTATACTCGGAACAAACCACTGATCACCAGTCTTTCCTTACTGGCAATCCTGAAAACCCCCTCTGTTAGATTCCTTTAACCTAAGCAATCTAACAAGGTAACACCTTCAGCTTTCTTGCTGAAGAAATATTCACAAATTCTAGGAACTACTGAATTCTCACAGCTTCACAACAGAGCCCTAACTGGCTCTCCTCTTCCCCGGGTCTCTTCCACCGGACTGGAGCTTAACTGCCACTTTCAAACCTTTTTCTCCTTAAGCTCCGCCCACCTCCTCTGAGGCTTTGTCTTGTCACCATGGCAACCTATCCCTCACAGCTAGGCCATGGCAATAAATGTAATACATAAATACAGATTCAACACAGTACATTTAACACTCTATAATAAACATTATAAATAACACTTTATAATGAACACATCTCTACAGTATCCTTCTGGGTCATCTCTCTGGGATGGGCCTCGGGGGCGCGGGTTTGTCGTGGCTCCGGTCCTTTCTGGAGGGACAAACCCAGATGGTGAAGCTGGGTGACGCCTGCTGAGACTCCTGGCCTTTGACCTGTGGGGTCCCGCAAGGCTCTATTTTGTCGCCCATGCTTTTCAACATCTACATGAAACCGCTGGGAGAGGTCATCCGGGGTTTTGGAGTCGGGTGCCATCTTTACGCAGATGACACACAACTCTACTACTCTTTTCCACCTAATTCCAAGGAGGCCTCTCGGGTGCTGGATGAGTGCCTGGCCGCTGTGTCGATCTGGATGAGGAGGAACAAGCTGAAGATCAATCCTGACAAGACAGAGGTCCTCCTGGTCGATCGTAAACCGGATCGGGGTATAGGGTGGCTACCTGTGTTGGACGGGGTTACACTCCCCCTGAAGCCACAGGTCCGCAGTTTGGGTGTCCTCTTGGATTCTTCGCTCACACTTGAGGCTCAGGTGTCGGCGGTATCTGGGAGGGCCTTTGCACAATTGAGACTTGTGCGCCAGCTGCGACCGTACCTCGCGAAGGCTGATCTGGCCAGGGTAGTCCATGCCTTGGTCACCTCTAGAATGGATTACTGCAATGCGCTCTACATGGGGCTGCCCTTGAAGACGGCTCGGAAACTTCAATTGGTCCAGCGGGCAGCAGCCAGGATGCTAACCGGGGCTCATTATCAAGAGAGGTCTACCCCTCTGTTTAAGGAGCTCCACTGGCTGCCATTTATTTTCCGAGCCCAATTCAAGGTGCAGGTGCTCACCTACAAAGCCCAGAACGGTTTGGGACCACCCTACCTGCGTGACCGCATCTCCATCTACGAACCCACACGCTCACTCCGGTCATCTGGGGAGGCCCTGCTCGTGATCCCACCCACGTCGCAAGCGCGCTTGGTGGGGACACGGGACAGGGCCTTTTCTGTGGCGGCCCCCCGACTCTGGAACGCCCTTCCAAAAGGTCTTCGACAGGCCCCTACTTTAGCAGCTTTCAGAAAGAACCTAAAAACTTGGCTGTTCCGATATGCCTTCTCAGATTAGGAATTCCCCATCCCAAGTCCTAGAAGCACTTTAGTATAATTAAGATTGCTGCACACCGCACTATTTTAATCCTACGTTCCTCCTGCCATTTCAGCACTTTTAACCCTGTACCCCATTGCTCTGGCCGGCCCAGTTTTAAAGTGTCCTGATGTATTGTCACTGTTGCTGTTATTCTGCTTAACTATTTTGATTTGCTTTGTTTATTGTTGTATTATGTTTTTACTGTATTGTGTTCTGAGGCTTCGGCCTTTGTAAGCCGCATCGAGTCCTTCGGAAGATGCTAGCGGGGTACAAATAAAGTTAATAATAATAATAATAATAATAATAATAATAATAAACATTACATTTTTATTTATATAGATTTACAACATTTATATGCCGCCCTTCTCACCCCAAAGGGGACTCAGAGTGACTTACAAGATATATATACATACAATATATTATTTTATTAGCACAGTACAATATCAGTATTAAAAATTACTACATTGTACTATACCATTACATTGTAATATTTTGTAAATATGCAATATACAATTGTAAATATCTGATATGCAGGATGGATTTTCATTCACTGGACAAAATACCCGATATGCCCAAATTTGAATATTGGTGGGATTGGGAGGGGATTGATTTTGTCCTTTGGAAGTTGCAGTTACTGAGATTCACAGTTCACCTATAATCAAATACCATTCTAAACTCCATCAACGATAGAATTGAACCAGACTTGGCACACAGAGCTCCCATGACTAACATAAAATAATAGAAAGGTTTGATGGGCATTGACCTTGAGTTTCGGAGTTGTAATTCACCTACATCCAGAGAACACTGTGGATTCAAACAATGATAAAGTTGGATCAAACTTGGCACGAATATTCAATATGGCCAAATGTGAACACTGGTGGAGTTTGGGGAAAATAAACCTTGACATTTGGGAGTTGTGGTTGCTAGGATTTATAGTTCACCTACAATCAATGAGCATTCTGAGCTCCTCCAATGATGAAATTGAACCAGACTTGGCACACAGAACTCCCCTGACCAACAGAAAATACCGGAAGAGTTTGGTGGGCATTGTCATTGAGTTTGGAAGTTGTAGTTCACCTACATCCAGAGAGCACAAACAATGGTGGATCTGGACCAAACTTGGCACAAATAGTCAATATGCCCAAATGTGAACGCTGGTGGAGTTTGGGGAAAATAGACCTTGACATTTGGGAGTTGTAGTTGCTGGGATTTATAGTTCATCTACAATCAAAGAGCACTCTGAATGCCACCAATGATAGAATTTGGCCAAACTTCCCACACAGAATCCCCATGCTTTGAAGGGACTTGCTGGTCTGAGCCTCCCTCCAGGCTTGTATACTCTCCCTCACCAGCACATGCTCACCATACTGCCATGCGCTGAGCATGTCTGCTCTCCCCTTCCCGGCTTGGAGTCTCAAGAACAAAAATCCCCTTGGCTGAGAGGCCAGCCAATCACAGCGGAGGAGGAATTTTGTTAGAAGGATTTTCCATCTGCTTCCAAATAGGAAGAGAAGGACAAGCGGAGAGATCTTCAGCCTTCTCTGCCAAAGGGGTTCCTAAGCCCATCAGACATATATGTTTTCTGATGGTCTTTGGTAATCCCTCTGAAATTTCCTCACGACTCCCCCCCCCCCCCCAGGTTGAGAAACACTGGAGTTGAGAGATTCCTTCCCCACATTTCTATGCATGCCTATCCCCGAAGGGCCTTTGTCTTATTCTTATCTCTGTTCACTATCTCCTCCCCCCTTTGAAGATGTAGCAATGTAATCTCTGTGAGAGATGAAATAACTTCCTCTTTAAAGATATTTTTAATTGTCCTGGCTTTTGACTACGTGGTTTATTCACCATTTTGGCCTTTCTCTTCTGCCTTTGCCTTCCTTCCAGTGAGGATGCATTTTGTCATTCATCAGGCAAAATGTAGCTGCATGGATACTTTTGTTATTTTATCCTTTACCTTCCTTAGAAGATGAGTTTAGCAAGCTAGTTAGCTCCAAGACCCTTTTCTTATCTAAAATGGATTTCTTTTTACTTCAATAAATTTATTTTGGGAACTTAAAGTTGTGACTCTGCAATCCTGATCCATCCTTTTGAAGGAAAGCTAACCCTATCTCACCACATGTAAGTTTCTGCTGGTTATGAACTGTGCTTCTTGCACTCTGCTATATTTTTGGTGGGATCTGCAAAAAATATAGATGTTCCCCATTCTGCAAAGATACAGAATGAGGGACGTGTGGCTCATGAACAGTACGAGTGAAAAAGATCTTGGAGTCCTCGTGGACAAAAAGTTAAACATGAGTCAACAATGTGATGTGGCGGCAAAAAAGCCAATGGGATTTTGGCCTACATCTAGTGCCTAGATCCAGGGAAGTCAAACTACCCCTTTATTCTGCCTTGGATATACCACATCTGGAATACTGTGTCCAATTCTGGGCACCACAACTGAAGGAGATGTTGACAAGCTGGAATGTGTCCAGAGGAGGGCAACTAAAATGATCAAGCGTCTGGAGAACAAACCCTATGAGGAGCAGCTTAAAGAGATGGACATGTTTAGCCTGAAGAAGAAAAGTCTAAGAGGAGATATGATAGCCATGTATAAATACTGTATGTGAGAGGAAGTCATAGGGGGGAGGGAGCGAACTTATTTTCTGCTGCCCTGGAAAGTAGGAGGATGCGGAATAATGGCTTCAAACAACAAGAAAGGAGATTCCATCAGAACATTAAGAAGAACTTCCTGACTGTGAGAGCTGTTCAACAGTGGAACTCCCTGACCCGGAGTGTGGTAGAGGCTCTTTCTTTGGAAGCTTTTAAACAGAGGTTGGATGGCCATCTGTCAGGGGTGCTTTGAATGCAATTTTCCTGCTTCTTGGCAGGGGGTTGGACTGGATGGCTCATGAGGTCTCTTCCAACACTATGATTCTATGAATCAGCCCAAGTGAGAGTTATTTTGAGCCTAACAGCTCTAACAAGTTGTCATGGTTAGAGGGACAAGACAATGCGGGGAGAAGGATGGGGAGACGGATAGGCATAGCCAGTAGTTTAGAATGGCTGTCCATACTCTCACCTCTACTTTCATGAAGCCTTTCAGTTAGTCTGCAGCCCCTTCACGGGGAGAAGGATGGAGCCCTATCTGCCGCAAAGGATGCATCCAAAAAAAATCCAGCCCCATCTGCGTCCCTCTCCATCGCATCCCTTCCCTTTCTTCTTTCCTCTGAAGCCAATCCAAGCCTCAGCGGCAGCAATGACTTCCCCACTTCATTAAGCTACTAATTATTTGTAAAAAGGTGCATTAATCTCTTCGCACCATGGTGCAGAGTGGCGTGTTTCAAGCCCACAACATTAATTAGGTCTGGCCTGGGAATTATTTCCGCAGCACTTTAAAATGTAAATAAAGTTGCGCTAATTTCATCTTCTGATACAGTTATGGCAGTATTGATCTTGGCAGGGGAAAGGCTGGCCACGCCATGAAGGGTTGCTCAGCCCACATTTCTTCAATGACTGCACCCCTTCAGTGCTTGCCTGCCTGCCTGCCTGCCTTCCTTCCTTCCTTCCTTCCTTCCTTCCTTCCTTCCTTCCTTCCTTCCTTCCTTCCTTCCTTCCTTCCTTCCTTCCTTCCTCTGGACACAATCCTGCTTAGGGATGCTAAAAATGTTGTTGAAGGCTTTCATGTCTGGAATCACTGGGTTGTTGTGAGTTTTCCAGGCCGTAGAGCCATGTTCCAGAAGCATTCTCTACTGATGTTTTGCCTGCCTCTATGGCAAGCATCCTCCGAGGTTGTGACGTCACAAACTCTGAGGATGCCTGCCATAAATGTAGATGAATGTCAGGAGGGAATGCTTCTGGAACATGGCCATACAGCCTGCAAAACTTACAACAACCCAATGCTGAAAATAATTCACCTCACAATGACCCCTTGCCAACTGGAAACCATTCCATTTCTCTGCATTCCAAGAGCCGCCTTTTACACATCAAGGCAATCTAATGTTGTGACTCACCAATTTCTTCAATGGGGACCCATGATTTTTGATGTTCCCCCTCGTGATGCAGTAGATTAAACCGCTGAGCTGCTGAACTTGCTGACCAAAAGGTTGACAGTTTGAATCTGTGGGACAGAGTGAGCTCCTGCTGCTAGCTCCAGCTTCTGCCAACATTTTATTTATTTACCCTATTTATATACCGCTTCTCTCAATCCGAAGGTGACTCGAGGTGATTTACAGATGCAGATCAATGCCCCCCACAACATAAAGTAAAATCAAAAACAATAAAATATAATATAGGTCATATAAGTAGAACAATAAAAACCATAAAAAGTCATGTGTCTCATCACTAAAATTATTTTCCCATTGCATTGTCCAGATGTTCGAAAACATGCAAATTAGAATAGATCAATAGGTACTGCTTTGGCAGGAACGTAATGGTACTCTTTGCAGTCATGCCAGCCACATGACAGTTAAGGCATCTATGGACAATGGCGGCTCTCCAGCTTAGAAATGAAGATGAGCACCACGTCCCAGAATTGGACACAACTAGATTTAATGTAAGGGGAAACCTTTACCTTTACTTTACCTACACAACCAAAGGCTTTGCTATAATCTAAGAAGGACAGTCTGGCTTTCTTCTGAAACTCCTTGCTGTCTGCCGTATCCAAGGAATGTTTGCAATATGATCCAGTGCCCCTTCCTTTCCTGAACACTCGTTGAAGGACTGGCATTTTTTGCTCCACTGTGTTCAAGGGGTTTGTGGAAGTTCAAGCATCCCATTGCCTCCCTCCGTGGGAGATTAATTAATGCTAGGACCCCACCGTCACTGCAATCCCTGCTGCCCCCTTCTTTGAGGATTGGATTTTTTTTTGTGTTTGTCAGGGGCAACTTGAGAAACTGCAAGTTGCTTCTGGTGTGAGAGAATTGGCCATCTGCAAGGATGTTGTCCAGGGGATGCCCAGATGTGGGGGGCTTCTCTCATGTCCCTGAATGGGAAGCTGGAGCTGTCAGATGGGAGCTCACCCAGCTCCTGGATTCAAACTGCCGACCTTTTGGTCAGCAGTTCTGCACCACAAAGGGTTTAACCCATTGAACCATTGAGGGCTCTGGGAACTGGAATGAAAATTGAACATTTCCAATCTTGTGAGCCGTTATTCTGTTGATAGATTTTAGTTTGAACTTCAGGAATCTGTCTCGGAAGCTGGAGCGAGCTTTGTTGGTATGTTGTCCGTCCCTGGTGATTTGCTGTATTTCTCCTGCATTCTTCGAGTGAAGCTTCCACTTCACTTTCTGAAGTGGAAGAGTGCTCTTCATATGGTTCTTTCGAAAATAATCTGCCATTCATTCATCTCTTTAATATTGCTCTCATGTTTTTTTCATTGAGACTTCCGGTTGGTGGCTGCAAGATGACGGACATGCTTTGAGACTCTCCAGAAAGAGAGCTCAGGCAACCAGGTATTGGAAGGTCAGGGAATCATCACCCCTCCCCTGTCGATGGTCGGAGGTCGCAGGGGCTATTTCTAAGTGATGCCAGCCGACGGCGTCTGAGAGGTGCCCCCCTCAAGGAGACACCCGGAGACGCCCGGCAATTAGGCATACTTGAAGGACTCCATTCCTCGGTAGAAGGCTATTGCCCTCAACTCCGCATTGGCTGCCAACACACCGAAAAGTGAAGAAACTTGAAGGAAAATCAAATACAAATACAAAGCGAACAGCTCTTTCGGGATCACGAGTCAGCGAAAAATAAAGAGACACTGACCAGCTGAGGCAAGTCAGGACGCACAGCAAAGAAACAACAGGAGCCCTGTATATGAAACCCGATCTAAGTAAACAAAGAACCGGACCGGACTGGTGGGAAGCGTGAAAGACGTATGAAACAGTAAGAAAAGGAGAGAAGGATAGAAGGAGAAAAGGAAAGGTAAAGGAAGTGGGGAAAAGGGAAATTAAACACTCAAAGAAAACAGCAGCAGCCGGGTAGAGCAGGATTGCTCCCTCCCTCAAGGGGACAGCAAAACCGAGAGACCCTCCAAGCCCAGAGACCAGCTCTTAAAGGGGCTGGTCGATGGGAGATTGGAGGTTAAGGTATAGTGGGCTGCTGACAAGATATTAAATTTAAGACTTTGAAACTTAAGAGGCATAGCCTGAAGTCACTGTGGAAAACAAAACCCTTTATCCCCACACCACCATCGTCTCAGAGGCTTACTGACCTTGAAGACGCGCTGGCTGGGAGTAAAAGATAAGGGAGGCATAAACATTCTTATCTTCAGGGAGGCCTTGAAGAGACTTGCAGCCCCCGGCAATCAATCAACAGGCAGGACGGGCACGCCCATTCCTCCCCAAGCGCTTGAGGAAGTGAGCACAATCGCTAAGCGCGAGATTATGCGAGACTTCCAGGCTAGATGAAATCTCGTTAACATCTCGCGGGAACTAATACAACAATATAATAATAAACTGAAGATAATTAATCAAGAAAATTAGGGGGGAAAAAAAGGATGACGACACAAAGCACTAAAGGGAAGAACCCACAATTCAAAGGACAAAACAGAAGAGACTCTCTATGCAAACAGGATCCACAAACTGAAGGTAACATAAAGAAAGATCCCCCGACAGAAGAATCAATGTTAAGTAACATACTGGCAGAGATCAAGAAACTCTCAGAGAAACATGATAAACAGCACAAAGAGTTACAAAATGAAATTCAAAACATGAAAAAAGAGCTGAAGGAAGAAATTGGTAAATTGCAAGAAGATGTGGATAAAGTCAAGAGGAAAATCAAAAAATACTTAAAACTCAAGGAAAGATGGAAGGCAGAATGAACAAACTGGAAACAGTAACCCAAAAGATTAATGAACAAACCGAAAGACTGGAATATAGAGAAGCCGAATATCAACTAAGAATTCGTAACCTGCAAGAAGTTAAAGATGAAAACATAAAACAGACTATGATTGAATTATTGGCAGAATTGTTGGACGTATCCATAGAAGTAATCGGGCAGGATGTGGATAGGGTGTATAGGGTACCTACGGGATATGCCAGAAAACATAAAACACCACAAGATGTTGTAATAAGCTTCTGCAGAAAGAGCACTAGGGATGAGATCCTAAAAGAAAATGCAAAAAAATCAGTCTTCTACAAGGAGCAAAAAGTAACCATCATGAAGGAAATCCCACAACAAATCCTGGCAAGAAGAAGGAAATTCTCTTTTCTCACAAAAGAACTAACCAGGAAAAAGATAAAATTCAGATGGGAAAAATCTGACGGTCTGACGGTCACTCTAAACGACAAGAGATACTGGTTGAATACAGAGGAAAGTGCCAAGGCCTTTTATAATAACCACATTAAGGACAGAGCAACAGAATTCACACAAAAGAAGGACAATGGGAAAAAAGGAAACCAAAATGAGGAAAACACAAAATCAAAAATAGGAGAAGAATCAGAAGAAGAGGAGGGAATGGAAGTTAAAGGCCTAGGTAAATGGGCAAGAGAACAACATGAAGAGGAAAACAAAAGAGACATCAAAAGACTAAGAGAGTTTTCTCCTGAGAACTATCAATTAGTGGTCCCACAGGAGATGTTGCAGTGGGAGATGCCCAAAAACAACGAGTAGGGAAGGTGTCAGAATATACTCTAACAATATCAATGGATTGAACTGCCCTAGGAAGAGGAGGAGATTTTTCAAATACCTGCAACAAAAAAAAATATGACCTAATAACTCTGCAAGAGACTCACATATCTGATAGACATGTAAGACATCTAAACCAAGACAAATTAGGAAAAAATTTTCAGGCATCCTATAGTCAGAAAAAAAGGGGTGTGGCCATCTATGCAAAGGATTGGCTAAACCCCAAGCAAATGTTTAAAGACACCCAAGGAAGATACATAGGCATCTTAATTGAAATAAAAAGCAAAAAAACTCTACTGTGCAACATTTATTGCCCTAATGGACCAAAAATTTTAATTTATAACGGAATTGGCAAAGGTTATAAACAAGGTAGACTATGAAGACCTAATCCTTATTGGGGATTTCAATGGTGTGGTAGACGGCACCTTAGATAAATCAGGTAGGAAGCAAAAGAAAGCTAAAATTAAAGCCAAAAATAAAACTGGGCTACTACCAAAAAAATTCCTTTCCCAATTAGAAAAATTGCAAATAAAAGATGTATGGAGGCACCACAATAGTGAAACAAAAGATTATACATTCTATTCGGGCAGGCCCGATTCGTGGTCGCGGATAGATATGGCCTGGGCCACGAACTCCTTAAATATAATGATAAAAAAGGTAGAGATTTTACCAAGGATTTTCTCTGACCACTGCGCCCTAGAGGTATCAATTAAAGGGAAAGGTTCCCGATATCGATGGAGACTGAATGAAAATTTACTGAGAAAAGAAGAAGACATAGAAAGGAATAAAAAGCTACTAATAGAGTATCTAGATTTAAATAAGGGGGAAGAAACATCAAAAAGCACCCAATGGGAAGCAATGAAGGTTGTTATGAGGGTATTTTATACAGCAAGAGGCCAATAGGAAAAAAGTTAAAAAAAAGGAACTAGAAGAAATAATGGAAAGACTAAACAAAAACGAAAGTCAACTAAAGGAAAAGCCAAAAGATAAAAAACTAATTTATACATCCAAAATTCTTAAAAAACAATTGGAATTATTACAAACCGAGAACATAGAGAGACAAATGAAATTTGCAAAAGTAAACTATTTTCAAAATGCCAATAAGATTGGAAACTGGCTAGCCAACAAAATTAAGAAACGTAAACAAAAGTAATTACAAAAATTAAAACGAATGGGAAAATACATACAGAAAGACATGACATAGCAAATCAATTTCACATATTTTATCAAGACCTCTACAGGAAAAGAAATGTCCCGTTAGATAACATCTCACAGTATCTAAGTGAACTAAAAATACCAAAATTAACAGAACAACAAAGAGAACTCCTAAATGGTAAAATTACCCCTTTCGAAATTGATGAAGCCATTCAGAAATTAAAGCCCAATAAATCACCCGGGCCAGATGGATACACCGCTTTATTCTTTAAAGTATTCAAAAATGAATTAGGCCAACTTCTAAAAGACATCCTAAATAATATCCTAGAAAATAAATCGATGCCAAAATCCTGGGAAAAAACCAACATAGTACTAATCCATAAGGAAGGAACAGACCCGGAAGAAGTAAAAAATTACAGGCCTATATCGTTACTAAATACGGACTACAAAATATTTGCAATAATAATGGCGGAAAGATTTAAAAAATTCTTAAAAAATTGGATCTCCTTAGATCAGGCAGGATTCTTACCAAATAGGCAGATTAGGGATAATATCAGAATAATCATCGACACAATTGAATATTATGAGAGACATAACGAAAAACAAGTAGCACTGATGTTCATTGAGGCCTTTGACAGGATCAATTGGGACTACCTAAAACTTCTAATAAGGGAACTAGACATGGGGTTTCACTTTCAAAGTGCGGTGGAGACTATATATACCAATCAGGAAGCCACTCTTATAATCAACGGAGAGGAAGAAAAAGAAGCTATTAAGTTATCACAAGGAACACGACAAGGATGCCCCTTGTCTCCTTTACTATTTATTTTTGTAATGGAGACCCTGATCAGAACAATAAATGAAGACCAAACACTAAAGGGATTGAAAATTCAAAATTACAATTTCAAACTGAGGGTCTATGCAGACGACGTAGTCTGCATAATAGAAGATCCAATAAATAACATAGAAAACTGGCTTAAGAAAATAGAAAATTTTGGAGGATTGGCAGGTTTCAAATTAAATAAACAAAAAACAAAATTACTGGTAAAAAATTTGGACCCAAAAACAAAATCCATACTACATGAAATTTCGGGGATACAAATTGAAAAGAAAGTAAAATATCTAGGGGTGAATATAACAAAAAGTAATATAAATTTAGTAAAAACTAATTACGAACTATTATGGAAAAAAATAAAACATGATCTTAATAGATGGAAATATAAAAACTTTTCATTATTAGGGCGTATTGCTATAATTAAAATGACAATATTACCTCAACTTCTGTTCCTTTTTCAAAACCTACCAGTATTAAGAAATGACTACCTCTTCAAAAAATGGAATGTAGACGTGAGCAAATTTATTTGGAAAGATCAAAAACCCAGAATCAGTCTAAAAATCCTAACAGATGACAAAAAAAGGGGAGGTCTTGGGCTACCGGACTTCAAGGCCTACTACGAGGCCTGTAATTTGGTAGCAATAAAGGACTGGGCTACACTGGAGAATAGACCCTTGTTAGCACTGGAAGGCCACGATATCCGTGCCGGATGGCACGGATATCTATGGTATAACAAAAGAAAGGTGGAGAAAGCCTTCACTAATCATTATATAAGAGCAGCCCTGATTAGAACATGGGAAAAATACAAACCCAGGTTATATAGGAGAACCCCATTATGGATATCCCCAACAGAGGCCAAGCATAAAAGGGAATTGGAGGAAAAGAATTGGCTGACCTATAAACAACTACTAAAGAAAAATGAGGGTGGAGAATTAAGGTTAAAATTTTTGGATGAACTAAAACAGATCAACAGGAAGATATCATGGCTAAACTACCATCAAATATACCAGGAATATAAAGAAGATAGTAAATATGGTTTCAGTCTAGATCAAGGAGTATGGAAAATAGTAATGGAAAAGAAAAGGAAATTAATAAAAATCATCTATCAACAATTACTTACATGGTCCACGGAAGAATAACAAATTAAAAACTGTCAGGTGGAATGGGCTAAAGACATAGGACATAGCATACTAACAAAGCAGTGGGAAAAGATTTGGACAACAAAAATAAAATATTCAGAAGCCAGCGATCTACGAGAGAATTGGTTTAAGATGTTTTATCGATGGTACTTTACACCAGAAAAAATATCAAAATTTAATAAAAGTGGCTCGGATTTGTGCTGGAAATGTGGTAAGGAAAAAGGGACCTTTTTCCACCAATGGTGGACTTGTAAATTAGTCAAGAAATTCTGGAAGGAGGTGCATAAGGCAATGCAAAAAATTATAAAAGTCAATTTCCCCCAAACACCAGAAACATACCTATTAGGAATTACAAACATAAAATTAAACGAAAACCAAGAGAAAATAATTTTTCTACTCAGTACAGCTGCGAGAATTTTACTTGCAAGAGTCTGGAAGTCCAAAGATGTCCCGACTATAGAAGAAAGGTATATCAAAACTTAGATATTATCCAAATGGATAGTCTCTCCCAGAAATTAAAATAAATAAACATACAAATTGGTCAGGTTTTAAAGACTTTATTACACTCAAGGATCTCCCTGTACAAATTAACTTGTCTTGCATATGAAGAAAGAAAACACAGAGGACAACGCTGACACTGAAGCACAAGAAACAGCAGAAAATAAAGATTCCTGGAAGACTGACGGGAAGCAATCTCCCCCCTTTCTCTCCCCTCTGTTTTTCCCTCCCCTCCCCAACCTCCAACACCCTCCTCACCCCTCACCCCCTCCCAATACCCTTCCTTTCACACTACCAACCTGACCCCCCCCCCACCGTTTCCCTATCTCTCCATTACCCCCGATGTATGTATATAGTATGAAAAACCCCAATAAAGAAATTTAAAAAAATATGTTTTTTTCATTGTCTTTCTTGTACTTTGTCACATAGCCCCTTTCCCTGCTGATTGCAGAGTATTTCCACTCTTGATTTATGTTTGCCTTTAGTTTATTAGATCTTGCAGAAGAGGTCTCTTTTTCTTCCTTTTTTGTAGTTCCCTTCTATTTCTCTGTGCTTTTTTTTGTGTGCTTCTGGTGTGAGAGAATTGGCCGTCTGCAAGGACCTTGCCCAGGAGATGCCCGGATGTTTTACCATCCTTGTGGGATACTTCTCTCATGTCTTCACCTGGGGAGCTGGAGCTGACAGGCGGGAGCTCACCTGCTCCCCAGGAGCCCCCGGTGGCGCAGTGGGTTAAAGCCCTGTGCCAGCAGGACTGAAGACCGACAGGTTGCAGGTTCGAATCCGGGGAGAGGCGGATAAGCTCCCTCTATCAGCTCCAGCTCCTCATGCAGGAACATGAGAGAAGCCTCCCACAGGGATGATAAAACATCAAAATCATCCTGGCATCCCCTGGGCAACGTCCTGGCTGATGTCCAATTCTCTCACAACAGGATGCTCCTGACACAACAAAAAAAAAAAAAACCTGCTCCCCAGATTTGAATTGCTGACCTGTTGGTCAGCAGTTCTGCCGGCACAAAGGACTCCTACCAGGGGCTCCTAACTCTGTGCTGATTCTAATAGTATTAATCTTTATCCCTGCACAGAAGTCACCAAATAGCTGCATTATCAGACTCTACTTCTGTATTTTACTTTTGCTTCTTGTGTTTACTCAACAGCTTGAGGAATTTCCTGTAACATCCATTGAGATTCCACTTTCCTTTTGGCTCCAGATATTGTCTTTTTGCATCCTTTGCATCCCCTTTTCTGACCAACATGAATCCTATCATATCACCAGCTGCACAGATTCTTGAAGAAGCCCATAACTCCTGTGTGTTTTCATATTTGGAGCAGGATTGCCCTTTCCTGGAGGAAGGGGGAACTGCAAAAGAGTGGCTAGCAGCCCCTAGAAGCAAGTGATTGGGTTGCACTGTAAGTGAACAATAATGTCTTTTGCTCTATAACTTCTAAGCTACCTTTTGAGTTGTGGAAGAAATGAAGGAAAATGCCAGGGGCATTGTGTCTATCACAGAAGGTTTCCTCACATACTATTCCGAGGTGTTTCCCTGCCACAATATTGGGTGAAGATCAAGCCAGTCCTGTTTTTATTGTGATTGCTGAAACCTTACACCACAGGCCAATACATGTATCCCTATCCTGCTTTCTCTCCTTGCCTCTTACAGCATTCCTCTATAGTAAATCTCTGATGTGAATGAGAAAACTGGACACTGACTGAACGCATTTGTGCACCAGATGACTCTGCTGTGTGGGGCTTCTTGGAAGCCGGAGTTACAGTTAGGGTTCTGCTTTTTCACTTTTTTTCATGTCAGGAGCGATTTGAAAAACTGCAAGTCGCTTATGGTGTGAAAAAATTGGCCATCTGCAAGGACGTTGCCCAGGGGATGCCTGGCTGTTTGATGTTTTATCATCTTTGTGGGAGACTTCTCTCATATCCCTGCAAGGAGAGCTGGAGCTGACAGAGGGAGCTCATCCACACTCTCCCTGGAGTGTGGACCTGTCGGTCTTCAGTCCTGCCGGCACAAGGGTTTAACCCATTACACCACCAGGGGCTCCTCACTGTCTCATGTTTCTATTATAATATTATATTATAATATATAATATATATTACATGTAATATTACTAAGAATAGTACAATATAATGGTATAGTAAAATATAGTAATATGTAACACTGATATTGTGCTATGCTAATAATATAATACATTGTATGTATATATATCTTGTAAGCCACTCTGAGTCCCCTTTGGGGTGAGAAGGGCGGCACAAAAATGCTGTAAACAAACAAATAAATAAATAACTGGTTTCCTCACAACACCTGGCACGAGAGCAACCAGGAGATGTACATCCAATGTCCCTTCTCAACAACACCAACCCTAAAGATGGATGGAGGCCTCTGAGACCAGCCAGTCCTCCTACAGCCCTTCATCATCTCCAGGGAGTGGGGCAGGGCGGGCTTGCTGCTGGAGCCTTCCCCCCCCCCCCTTCTGAACAAGAGGCGATGCCACCGCTTGAAAATCAATCCCACATTTGTTTGTAAGAGACGAAAAGTCTGGTCTTAAGCAGCTCTATTACCTGCCCCTTCTATGGAGCCCCCGGTGGTGCAATGAATTATATCCTTATGTCAGCAGGACTGCTGACCAAAAGGTCAGCAATTCAGAACGGGGAGTGGGGTGAGCTCCCATCTGTCAGCTCCAGCTTCTCATGTGGGGACATGAGAGAAGCTTCCCACAGAATGGTAAAACATCCGGTTGTGCCCAGGCAACGTCCTTGCAGACATCAATACTCACACACCAGAAGTGACTTGCAGTTTCTCAAGTTGCTCCTGACAATGGAATAAAAAACAAACAAACAAGAGTACCGGCTTCCCAAGCAGGTTATTTATGAGCACAGCAATGGCCTCTTCTCAGAGAGAACTGCGCTGCAATCCCCTGGAGAGGGGAGAGGTCACAAGGGCTCTGCCCCACAGCAAGGTGGACAGAGGCACCAGGATAAGAAGAGCAGGCCTGCTCTGGGGCAAAAAGTAGGCAGCCTGTTCCTTGTGTGGGGACTCTGGCTGCCCATCACCCCTCGAAGGTGAAGACAGAGGAGCCTCCACCAGAGAGGTCTGAACTGTATCCATCCATCCATCCAGGGTCCCACTGCCAGTCTTTCCAAGTCCCTTCCTCCCTTCAAATGCACCCCCCAACCACCACTTTCCAAGTCGCACAATGCATAGAAGGCCTGAAGGCATTTTATTAATGGCATTTTATTAAAGGCATTTTATTAATGGAGCAAAGTGAGAGGTCCCCTCCAAAGAAGACGACAACAAGGAAGCAAGGAGAGCTGGGTCTGTCAGAGCATAGGTTTCCGCTGACCTTTGGGAAAGAAATGTGACTGGAGGCTTTGGCCAAGGGGTCATCCCTGGTCAGAAGGGCCCTCGGACATTGGTGCATGGTGGAGGTGGGCGGAGGCTGCAGATGGTAGGAGGGCAGTACGCAATAATGAATGCGAGGCGCTTCCCTGCCTGCAAAACAGAATGGAGCCCAGGGCTGCCCGTCAGCCCCCATTGTGGTGCACAGAAGCGAGACCTTTCTGCAAAGAGAAGGAGCCTGAGGATCCAACGCGCACCAAGCCCACAGAGACATCAGCAAAACTGGAGTTGTTTACTGCAAAAAGCAGCCTCAAAACCAAAGACAGGAACCGTAACAGAAGCTCGTTGACCAGTTCATCAACAGGCCCAGGCCTCCAAACCAGCTCCGAGCAACACAGTTAGGTCGCCAATCCTTCTCTGGAAACGGAAATCAGCTCCTTCGCCGAGGCACAAAAAACAGAATTCTTTTCCAGGTATTGTCACCACGAAACCAAGGACGACATGGAATGCTTGCAATTGTGCTCAACTAAGCCACAAGATGCAACGCTCTGGGTTTCGGCAACTTCTTGGCAACCGGGAACTGAATCGGTTTAGCAACGTAACACTGAGCCGGTTCCAGTTCAGCCGCAGCGATCCAGGCCTGATGTTCTCTGAGGGGGAAGTCCAAGCAGCCGCCGAAGAAGAAGGCTGGGTCAGGGCGAAGGTCATCAGCAAAGCAGAAGCAGCCACCTTGCTCCACCCACTGCCCAAGGCCATTCCTCTCCAGGGGCAGCAGCCCAGGGCAAGGCCTCCTGTGGCCATGGAGGGCCGTGGAGCCCCACCTGCCTGCAATCTGGGTGGCCACCATCTTGGCTGCCGCCCCGCCTCAGACGGCGCTCCTAGGGGTGCCATTGTGAGTCACTGTCTTCAGGCCAGGGATATTGGCCTGGTGGCTGCAGGCCCGGTGGGAGGAGAGGCCCACCTCAAACACCTCATGGATAGCTTTCCGGAAGCAGTGGAAGTTATAGTCTATCAAGCCTACGATGGAAAAACAAAGGGGGAAGAGATCGTGAGGAAGAGGGGGGGGGGGGGTCTGAGGATAAACCAATCCAAGAAAACACCCAACAACTGCTCTGCAGAGCTCCGACGTGCATCCATTCGCACCGAGAGCTCATTCACAGCACCCGGGGTAAGAAAATATAGTCCGCAGGCACCTAAGGCCTCAGACCCTGGGAAAGAGGCCCATTTGGGGACGCAGGGGAGCCTCAGCCTGCCTCACCTTTGCGCTCAAAGTTCTCTTCTCTCAGGATGCAGACCAAGGCCAGGAATTTTGTCACCTCTTTGAGGTACAGGACGGTCGTATTGTTGAGCCGGATGATGGCCATGGATTCCTTGTCATAATCACTTCCACTTCCATCCTCCTTCAGCCTGCAACCGAGGGGGAGAGTGGAAGGCAGCTGCTAAACCATAGAGATGGGGAAATTGGGAAAAGGGGAAAAAGGGACTGCTCAGGGCTCCCTTTTGTTCGGTTTCATCCCTGGACTGCACGAGTCTCTTGTGTCATCAAGCCTCCAGTCCTCAATGAGTAGCTTGACTAGAAATAGGTTTAGGCTGAGGGATTCCTTCCCCACATTCCTATGCATGTTTACAAAAAGGGCTTTGTCTTTCCTCCTCCTGCCAGCTACTGCCTCCTCCACCACCCCGAAGATGTAGCAATGGAATCTCTGTGAGGGAACTTTCTTTTTAAAGGTATTTTTATTGTCCTGGGCTGGCCATGTGGCCATCTTCCATTCTCTCTTCTGCCTTTCCTTCCTTCCAGAGAGGACGCATTTTGCCTCACTCTTTAGGCAAAATTTAGCTGCATGGATTTTTTTATTTTTTACTTTTTTACCTCTTTGAAGATGAAACTTAGTAAGCTAGTCAGTTCCAAGACCTTTTCTATCTATAATGTTTTTCTTTTACTCCAATAAATATTTTTGAACCTAAAAGTTCTGGTTCTGCAATCCTGAGCCATCCTAAGGAATAGAAGCTTATTCCAGCTCATCACGTATAAGTTTTCGCTGGTTATGAAGTTTACTTCTGATACTCTGCTGTATTTATGGCACCCCAACTAAGGGTTGTTTTGAACCTAACAGCAAAGATTCCCCAACACCTTAAACCCTCAAAGGCTGGAGAGAGCCTTAGGGCACCCTTCCCTTATTAGTTCCCTTCTTTCCTCAAGGAGGGCCTGTGTTTGCATCCAAAGGCACAGACTGCCCCCTTGGGCTACATGATGCAAAGCCATTATTGTGGGAGTTGAAATCCAAAATGCCTGGAGGAGGGCCAAAGTTTGCCCATGCCTGCACTAGATCCTTTGTTGTTGTTCATTCGTTCAGTCGTCTCTGACTCTTCATGACCTCATGGACCAGCCCACGCCAGAGCTCCCTGTCGGCTGTCACCACCCCCAGCTCCTTCAAGGTCAGTCCAGTCACTTCAAGGATGCCATCCATCCATCTTGTCCTTGGTCGGCCCCTCTTTTGCCTTCGACTTTCCCCAGCATAATTGTCTTCTCTAGGCTTTGCTGTCTCCTCATGATGTGGCCAAAGTACTTCAACTTTGTCTCTAGTATCCTTCCCTCCAATGAGCATTCGGGCTTTATTTCCTGGAGGATGGACTGGTTGGATCTTCTTGCAGTCCAAGGCACTCTCAGAACTTTCCTCCAGCACCACAGCTCAAAAGCATCGATCTTCCTTCGCTCAGCCTTCCCTAAGGTCCAGCTCTCACATCCGTAGGTTACTACAGGGAATACCATGGCTTTGACTAGGCGGATCTTTGTTGCCAGTCTGATGTCTCTACTCTTTACTATTTTATCGAGACTGGACATTGCTCTCCTCCCAAGAAATAAGCGTCTTCTGATTTCCTGGCTACAGTCTGCATCTGCAGTAATTTTTGAGCCTAGAAATACAAAGTCTGTCACGGCCTCCATGGTTTCTCCCTCTATTTTCCAGTTGTCAATCATTCTTGTTGCCATCATCTTGGTTTTTTTGATGTTTAGCTGCAACCCGGCTTTTGCGCTTTCTTCTTTCACCTTGATTAGAAGGCTCCTCAGCTCCTCCTCGCTTTCAGCCATCAGAGTGGTGTCATCTGCATATCTGAGGTTGTTAATGTTTCTTCCAGCAATTTTCACCCCAGCTTTGCATTCATCAAGCCCCGCACATCGCATGATGTGTTCTGCATACAAGTTAAAAAGGTTGGGTGAGAGTATGCAGCCTTGCCGTACGCCTTTCCCAATCTTGAACCAGTCTGTTGTTCCATGGTCAGTTCTGACTGTTGCTATTTGGTCCTTGTACAGATTCCTCAGGAGAGAGGCAAGGTGGCTTGGGATGCCCATCCCACCAAGAACTTGCCACAATTTATTATGATCCACACAGTCAAAGGCTTTAGAATAGTCAATGAAGCAGAAGTAGATGTTTTTCTGAAACTCCCTGCCTTTCTCCATTATCCAGCGGATATTGGCAATCTGGTCTCTCGTTCCTCTGGCTTTTCTAAACCCAGCTTGAACATCTGGCAACTCTCGCTCCATGCAGGATCTTGAGCATTACCTTACTGGCATGAGAAATAAGGGCCACTGTACGGAAGTTTGAGCAGTCTTTCGCATTTCCCTTTTTTGGTATGGGGATATAAGTTGATTATATATACTAGACACTTACAACAGGCAAAAATAGGGGCCACAACAGTCCTACAGGAATTGGGACACGCCCAGTAGGTTGCGGAACCTTCAAAAATCACTCCAAAGAGTCCCCTCTGAAGGCCTTCTGAGCAACCACTGCCATGTCCACAACAGATCCAAGTGCAAGGCACTGACCTATAGATGCAGGAGACATCGATGACCACGTCAATCATGTCACAGCAGAGTTCATAGGACTGCATATCAACCGGGGAGCTGTCTGTGGCAATGTAGATCTTGCTCACGACGTCAAAGAGGAAAGCTTTTTCAATCCCTGAATTCTGCAAAGGAGAAGAGGAAAACACAGATACAGATGTGCAAGTGTCAGCTGGGAATGAGAGGAAAAGGGGGGGGGGGCTTTGCTCCTGGAAAAACTCTCTGGAAAGAACTGCCTGTTTGGGGAAAGATTCCTCAAAATGGTGCCACTTATGCACTCCTCCTTTACAATGGGCACCGTGGCCTTTCAAGACCAAAAGCAACCCGAACACATTCCATTCAACCCGTGTAGCAGTCTAACACTAAGTTCCCAAATGCCTACTACTACTACTACTACTAATAATAATAATAATAATAATAATCTATATAAATAAAAAATGTAATGCTCGTTTGGGGGATTAACAGAACTCAAAAACCACTAGACAAATTGACACCAAATTTGGATACAAGACACCTAACAACCCAATGTATGTCCTTCACTCAAAAAAATGAATGTCATTTGGGAGTTGTAGTTGCTGGGATTTATAGTTCACCTACAATTAAAGAACATCCTGAACCCCACCAATGATGGAATTGAACCAAACTTGGCACACAGTTCTCCCATGACCAACAGAAAATACTGGAAGGGTTTGGTGGGCAGTGTCCTTTGATTTTGGAGTTGTAGTTCACCTACATCCAAAGATGACTCTGGACTCAAACAATGATGAATCTGGACCAAACTCTACACGAATACTCAATATGCCCAAATGTGAACACTGGTGGAGTTTGGGGGAAATAGAATCTTGACATTCGGGAGTTGTAGTTGCTGAGAATTACAGTTCACCTACAGTCAAAGAGCATTCTGAACCCCACCAATGATAGAATTGGGCCAAACCTCCCACACAGAACCCCCATCTCCCCAGGGCGAATTCCAGTCACAATAAAGAAAAACATTCAATGCCTGAATATAACAACTAATAGACACGTAATAACAAAAATTAAACTCCACAGCATATAAAAACAAATTATAACTTATAAAATTTAATCAACCTATTATATCAGACATAAAAATAAACATAAAACATAAAAACAGAAAAGCATCTATTTCCCAGAGTCAACAGAGTTCCTTACAGCTATACTGTAACAATATAAAACCCAACCATATGAATAAGGAAATGCTACTTACTGATATGAAGATATTCAGCAGGTTTTCTAACGTTGGTAACTGCGGAATGAGCTTTTGTACCACTTTACTGAAGGCTTCAAATATCGAATGATCGTAGATGCTGGTCAGGTAAAAGCTACAAGGCAGAGACCAAGAGTCAACCCCTTTAGAGGACCCCTCCTTCACTAGCTGAGCGGAAAGCAGCTGCACCGGAAGCATCCTGTCAAACTCGGCAGCCTTGGGGTCCGTTTCAAAGTCACATGCCTCTTACAGTCCTCTCTTGTCCTTTGACCCCTCATCGGACCTCCAGAACGGGCCCCCATTGCACAAACCAAGGGAAGGGGGCTGCCTGTAAGGAAAGAGGAGGAATGTCCCCCTCCCCACTATTGGAGGAAGCAGCCCCTCAAGCCTCCTCTATGTGAAGTTTGTCTATTTTATTAGTATGTCATTTTGTAGCCTGAAGTGTATGTCTTGTTTGTAGTTTGAAGTTGCCTTGTCTCTTTGTATTAAAGCAGTGGGAGGGGCTGCGATCCTATGACTGACAGTTTGGAATGTTCAGGTTTTTTTTTAAATGGAATGACTTAGAAAAGTCAGTTGAGCTTAAAGCCTTGTTAGAGAATGTCAGGTTGGAGCTAGAGGTCTTTAGTGTGCAAAAGCTAACGCTACAAGCTAGTAAATTGTTGAGGCTTGTGTTTCCTTTTAAAGTGAGCTCTTATTGAGGAGAGCTGTGTGGAGCAGCATAGTTCATGAAGAAACAGAGTTTATGAGTGTCAATATAGAAGCTCTCCAATTTTTTTGAAGTATTTTAACCCTCAAAAGAAATGTGCCTGTATCATTAAAGTGTATAAATAAACAAACAATGTTAAAATAAGTCTTTGCCTGCCTAAAGCATCAAATAAACTCAAGGAATACTCCTCTCAAACTCTGCTACCCCTGATGGGTTGCAATCCTAACAGGTCGAGGTCCATCCATTATCCCCAATACCCACATTCTGCATTAAACTGGTAGAAAAACTTCTGCTTAGTCCCATTCTCCATTTTTTTACTTGATGTTGGTTACTACTCCCAATCTCCTCGTCTACAAGATCTGCACAGCAAGAGGCACCAAAGCCCAGAGTGCTTCCCTAAAACCTTCATGAGCATCATGAGGAAATAATCTGCTGAGAAGTAGCAGCCAGCAATGAAAGGACCAAGGCATTGACATCTTTGGCCCATCCCCTGTTCAGATATCAGCCAGCATGCCAATGCCTTAAATCAAGAAACAGCTTCCTAAGATCTACAGATATACTCTCAGGTACATCTCACCAATCAAGAGTCCAAAAGTGGCAGGCTAAAACCCAGAACCTCAATCTATGGCTGATACTGGATAAGAAACTCCCTCCTGGGCACACAGAAGACTGGGCAACTTGGAAGGTACGGAACAGACTGTGCTCTGGCACCACAAGATGCAGAGCCAACCTTAAGAAATGGAGCCACAAAGTGGAGCCCATGATATGCGAGTGTGGGGAAGAGCAAACCACAGAACCCCTATTACAATGCAACCTGAGCCCTGCCACATGCACAATGGAGGACCTTCTCACATTGACACCAGAGACACTCCAAGTGGCCAGCTTCCGGTCAAAGGACATTTAACATATTGCCAAGTTCTTTGTTTAAAATCCATTTGTGTTTTTAAATGCATTTTAACTGTATCCTCAACTGGCTTCTGACACGATAAATAAATGAGGAAATGATGTCATTCAGGCACATAATGATAATAACAACAACAATAATAGAATGGTGCTACTGTGCTACTCTGGCAAGAGTGAAGACACAGGGGAACAAAAGACATTTCCATCTTGTCTTCTGCCTATATTATGTTGGGAGGTCCCTCCCACCTCTGACACCAACTGCTGCTCTGGCCAGATAGAGGGGAGCAGAAGACATTTCAATCTTGTTTTTACTAATAACATAACATAGTATATTGCATATACATATATTTATATATAATGTAATACAATATAATACAATATAATACTAGTAACAATAATACAATATTATAATTATGATATATTTACATTACATGTAATATTACTAATAATATTACAATATAACGGTGTTGTGCAATATAGTTATAATACTTATATTGTACTATGCTTTTTTTTGTCGTGTCAGCAGTGACTTGAGAAACTGCAAGTCGCTTCTGGAGTGAAAGAATTGGCCACCTGCAAGGACGTTGCCCGGGGGATGCCTGGATGTTTTGATGTTTTATCATCCTTGTGGGAGGCTTCCCTCATGTCCCCACATGAGGAGCTGGAGCTGATAGAGGAAGCTCATCTGCGCTCTCCCTGGATTTGAACCTGCAACCTGTAAGTCTTCAGTCCTGCCAGCACAGGGGTTTAACCCACTGCGCCACCGGGGGCTCCTTGTACTATGCTAATAATATAATATATTGTATGAAAATATATTCTGTAAGCCGCTCTGAGTCCCCTTTGGAGTAAGAAGGGCGTCATATAAATGCCGTACATAATAAATAAATAATAAATGGCAATGGTAACCCTAGCACAGGTCTGGGCCATCTCCCTCCCACCAGGTGCTTTAGACTTAAACTTCCAACATTCCTAACAGTCTACCGGCTCTTTGGAATTATTGTGGTCCAGGCCTGGCTTCAAGGCCTCCCACCTGAGGTGCAGCTTCTCCAGCCCGGCGTCTCCCAGGTCGTCGTTGGCCCGCTGGTGGATGTCCCTCTGTGTCTCGATCTTGTGGTCGTCGGAGAGGCCGTCCACTTTGTGGATGAAGACCTCGAAGTTCATGTCGGGGTTGATCTTGTAGGCCTTGGAGACGGTGATGTGGAGCCGGGTCAGGGCCTCCATGTAGTCGTCCTGCAGAGCGGAGGAGAGAACAGCGCAGGCTTGGGCCAACTTGGGCTCTTTAAGTGTTTTAGTCTCCAACTCCCAGCATTCCTAACAGCCTCAGGTTCCTTCCTTTTCCCCCTCAGCCGCCGGCTGTTAGGAATGCTGGGAGTTGCAGTCCAAAACACCCAAAGGGCCCAAGTTGGCCCCAGCCTGTTTCAGAGGGAAGCCCTTCTAGGAGAGGGGTCTCCCACACGCCCCGCCCTCTGAACCTGGGCGTCGATGACGTAGATGAGGGCCCCGGTGCCCCGGAAGATCATCTCGTAGTCGAAGGCCGGGTCGAAGAAGTCCATCTGTCCCGGGAAGTCCCAGATCTGGAAGTTGACGAAGGAGCTGCTGGAGACGTCGTCCTTGTAGATCTTGTTGGTACTCTCGAGGAAGAGCGTCTCGTTGGGCGACATCTTGTGGAAGACCACCTGAGAGGAGGAGGGGGGCGGGGCGTAGGTTGTCAGGGCAACCGTCGCCTAGGAGACGGCTCCCCGCCCCTCACCTCCTCTCTCTCTCGCACCTTCTGGATGGAGGACTTTCCGCTCCGCCGGAGACCCATCAACAGGATCCGGGGCTGCTTCGAGGCGTCTCCCGCGCCGCTTCCGCTTCCGGAGCCCAGGCCCAGATCGATCCCCGCCCCGCCCGCGACGTCGCCCTCTTCCTCGCCGTCCTCGTCCTCCTCCTCCGGGGCCCCTCCGCCCGTCACCCCGCTTCCGCTTCCTCCTCCTACTCCTCCCGCTTCCCGATCATCCTCATCTTCCTCTTCCTCCTCGTCGGCGCCGTATCCGAAGTCCTTCGGGAAGGATTCCCCCGCCAAAGCCGCCGCTCCGGTTTCCTCCACAGAAGTGGAAGCGCCGCCGCCGCCGCCCGTCCCCGCCAAGGAAGGCCCTCCCGGGCCGAACTGCAGCGCCGCCATCGCCCGGGAGCAGCAGCAGCAGCCTAGGCCCTGCCAGCACTTCCGGGTCGACGCCGACGCCCCCTTCTTCTCCCGGGAAGCAAGGCGGCGACGGCCCGGAAGTCTGTCCCGCCTACCTTTCTGCGCATGCGCCCCATGGGAGACACTTCAGGAAGCGTCTCAGAGCCGTTTCCTCGACAGAGGATCCATTCATAGAATCCTAGAGTTGGAAGAGACCTCGTGGGCCATCCAGTCCAACCCCCTGCCTAGAAGCAGGAATATTGCATTCAAAGCACCCCTGACAGATGGCCATCCAGCCTGTTTAAAGGCTTCCACCACACTCCGGGGCAGAGAATTCCACTGCTGAACGGGGTTCTTGTACGTTTTCCGGGCTGTATGGCCATGTTCCTGAAGCATTGTCTCCTGACGTTTTGCCCATATCTAGGGCATGAATCCTCAGGGGTTGTGAGGTCTGTTGGAAACTAAGCAAATGGGGTTTATATATCTTTGAAATATCGAGAGGTGGGTGAAAGAATTGTCTGCTTGAGGCAAGTGTGGATGGTACAATAGGCCACCTTGATTGAATATTTATTTACGACATTTATATGCTGCCCTTCTCACCCCAAAGGGGACTCAGAGAGGCTTACAAGTTATATCTATATACATGTAATGTTTGTTTGTGGGATTAACATAACTCAAAAACCACTGGACGAATTGACACCAAATTTAGACACAACACACCTATTCCGTCAACAAGAGATCATCACTCATAAAAACACTGAAAAACACAGCAGAAAAGATTTAAAAAGCAAAAAAACCAAAAATTACATTACAACGCATACACAAAACCACATAAATAAACACGAACACACATATATACACACATATATGCATATACACACACAAAACACATACACAGAAAGAGACAAGGAAGGATGGAACCAAAGAGCAAAGAAAAAGAAACACATAGAGAAGGAAGAAGGGAAAGACAAAGAGGGAAGGAAGGAAAGAGTACATTATACTATTAGCATAGCACAATATTAGTAACATACCTTCCCATAATGTACTACACCATATACTGTAATATTATTAGTAATATTACATGTAATAAGAAATACATAATTATCATATTGCATTATTAGTATTATATTGTATTAAATTATATTATCGATATTATATCTGTATACAATATGTTATATTGTTAGCACAGCACAATATTAGTATTATGTATTAGCATTTAATGGCCTTGCAATTTCAAAGCCTGGCTGCTTCCTGCTGGGGGGAAGTGTTTTCTGGTCCTGATTGTTTCCTGTCTGGCATTCCCCTTCCTTTTTAGTCTTTCTCTTTATTTACTGTCCTGATTTTAGAGTTCTTTAATGCTGGTAGCCAGATCAAACACAAACGAACTCCAGACAAGAAACCATCAGAGACAGCTAATCACCTCACAACAAAGAATTCCCCCAGGCACTAACAAGCCACACCTAAAAGCTGTCAGGCCATCAAATGCTAATCAAGGTGGCAAATTGCAACATTCACACCTGCCTCAACCAGACGAGAGTTGTTTCTTCCAACCTAGACATTCCACAGATATATTTATTTATTTATTTACGACATTTATATGCCGCACTTCTCACCCCGAAGGGGACTCAGAGCGGTTTACAAGGTATATATACATACAATATATTAACATAGTACAATATCAGTTTTAAATATTGCTGTATTGCACTATATCAATTATACTGTAATATTATTAGTAATACTACATGTAATATAAATATATAATTATAATATCATATTATTAGTAGTAGTATTATATTGCATAATATAATAGGAGCTGGGGGTGGTGACGGCCGACAGGGAGCTCTGGCGTGGGCTGGTCCATGAGGTCACGAAGAGTCGGAGACGACTGAACGTATGAAAAACAACATTATATTGCATTACATTACAATATTATAAACATTATATGTATATACAATATATTATATATTATATTATAACATATTAGAATAGCACAGGAGACAAGGTGGAACTGTCCCCTGCCCCCCCCCCCCTTCTTCACTTGATATATATACCTGAGATATATATACCTCACTTGCCTAGTTTCCAACAGACTTCACAATCTCTGAGGTAAAACGTCCCAGGAGGGAATGCTTCTGAAACATGGCCATACTGCCCGTAAAACCTACAACAACCCAGTGATTCCTGCCATGAAAGCCTTCCACAATACATTTACCCATTCCCAGGTCACACTCCCTCCCAGACCACAAGCCCTCCCCCCCCCCCCCCCCAAACCCTGCAGTAACCCTTAAAGGGGCAGGACCAGTCCCTCCATGATTCTCAAAGTATTGTTGTGAGTTTTCCGGGTTGTGTTATTATTATTATTATTATTATTATTATTATTAAACTTTATTTGTACCCCGCTAGCATCTCCCGAAGGACTCGATGCGGCTTACAAAGGCCAAGGCCTCAACACACAATATAACAATACAGAACCAAAGCAAATTAAAAACAATTCAGCAATAGAAACAACAAGCAATAAACAATAAGAAAGACATAATAAAATTGGGCCGGGCCAAAGTAATGGGTACATGATTAAAAGTGCTGGTGTGAACAGGTGGTATACAAGGCATTATAGGGCAAGTGCAGTGTGTGGTGTACAGCAATCTTACTTCTAGTAAGGTGCTTAAGGACTTGGTGATAGGGATTTCCTATTCGGGGAAGGCACATTGGAACAGCCAGGTCTTCAAGTTCTTTCTGAAGACTGCCAATGTAGGGGCCTGTCTAAGGTCTTTGGGGAGGGTGTTCCAAAGTTGGGAGGCCGCCACGGAAAAGGCCCTGTCTCGAGTCACCACCAAACGTGCTTGCGACGCAGGTGGGATCACGAGCAGGGCCTCTCCAGATGATCGGAGTGAGCGTGTGGGTTCGTAGATGGAAATGCGGTCCCGCAGGTAGGATGGTCCCAAACCGTTCAGGGCTTTGTAGATAAGCACCTGCACCTTAAATTGGGCTCGGAAAATAAACGGCAGCCAGTGGAGGTCCTTAAACAGGAGGGTTGACCTCTCTCTGTAAGGAGCCCCGGTTAACATCCTGGCTGCTGCTCGTTGTACCAGTTGGAACTTCCGAGCCGTTTTCAAGGGCAGCCCCACGTAGAGCGCATTACAGTAATCCAACCTGGAGGTGACCAAGGCATGGGCCACCCCGGCCAGATCTGCCTTCGCATGGTACGGTCGCAGTTGGCGCACGAGTCTCAGTTGTGCAAAAGCCCTCCCGGACACTGCCGACGCCTGAGCCTCAAACATAAGCGATGAGTCCAGGAGGACTCCCAAACTGCGGACCTGTGGTTTCAGGGGGAGTGTAACCCCGTCAACACAGGTTGCCACCCTATAACCCGGTCAGGTTTACGATCGACCAGGAGGACCTCTGTCTTGTCGGGATTGATGAGGAGCTTGTTTCTCCTCATCCAGATAGACACAGCAGCCAGGCACTCATCCAGCACCCGAGAGGCCTCCTTGGAATTAGGTGGAAAAGAGTAGTAGAGTTGTGTGTCATCTGCGTAGAGGTGGCACCTAACTCCAAAACTCTGGATGACCTCTCCCAGTGGTTTCATGTAGATGTTAAAAAGCATGGGAGACAGAATGGAACCTTGCGGGACCCCACAGGTCAATGGCCAGGGGTCCGAGCAGGCATCTCCCAGCTTCACCATCTAGGCCAGTCCCCTTTTTGATTGGCAGCTCCAAAGTCTGTTTCCCAATCAAGTGGCTTCATATTATCGAAGGCTTTAGTGGCCGGAATCACTGGGTTGTAGGTTTTTCAAAAGCCTGAAAACCCTACATCAATCCACTGGGTTGTTATGTGTTTCCTGGGCTGACTGGCCATGTTCCAGAAGCATTCTCTCCTGACATTTTGCCTGCATCTATGGCAAGCATTCTGAGGTTGTGCAGTCTGTTAGAAATCAGGCAAGTTAGGTTTATATATCTGTGGAATGCCTAGGGTGGGAGAAAGAACTCTTGTCTGCGTGAATGTTGCAGTTGGCCAGTTTGACTAGCATTGAATAGCCTTGCAGCAGTTGTCAGTTTTCTGGGCTGAGTGGCCAAGTTCCAGAAGCATTCTCTCCTGATGTTTTGCCCACATCTGTCAGGCAACATCAGAGGTTGTGAGTTCTGTTGGAAACTAGGCAAGTGAAGTTTATATATCTCTGGAATGTCCAGAGTGGGAAAAAGAACTGTCTACTTGAGGCAAGCGTGAATGTTTCAACTGGCCATCTTGATAAGCATTTAATGGCCTAGCAGTTTCAAGTCATGACTTCTTACTGCCTGGGGGAATCCTTTGTAGAGGTGATTAGCTGTCCTTGTTTGTGTTGAGTTCCCGTTTGAATGTTGTTCTTTATTTACTGTTATGATTTTAGAGGGTTTTTTTAAATATTGGTAGTCAGAATTTGTTCAGATTTTGAACATAAGAGTTCTTTCTCCCTCCATGGACATTATTCCACATATATATAAACCCCATTTTCCTAGTTTCCAACAGACCTCACAACTCTGAGGATGCCTGCCATAGATGCAGGCAAAACATTAGGAGAAAATGTTTCTCAAACATGGCCATACAGTCTGGAAAACTTACACCAACCCAGTGATTCCAGCCATTACAGCTTTCAACAATATGTCTTTGGTTTCCTGAGAGAAGATCCATTCCCAGGCCACCCCCCCCCCCCCACTTTTAGCGAGCCCTTAAAGGCACAGGACCCCTCCCTCCCTCCATGCTTCTTAAAGTATTGTGTGTTTTCTGGGCTGTATGGCCATGTTCCAGAAGCATTTTCTCCAGACATTTCACCCACATCTATGGCAGGCAGTGGTTGAGAGGTCTGTTGGAAACTAGGCAAGTGAGGTTTATATATCTGTGGAATGTCCAGGATGGGAGAAAGAACTCTTGTTTGGTGAAAGCCAGAGATGAGCCATTCCCAGGCCATGCCCCCAAACCTTGTAGCAGCTCTTAAGGTACAGGGCCCCCTTCCCTCCCTCCCTGTTTCTCAAGGCAGCCCCCCAACAGGCCTCTCAAAGGAAGCCACTTTTATGGGAAAACACACTTAGCAGCTGCCAATGAAAAGGAGGACTGGCTTGAAGGCTGGCCATGTGTCACAGCAGTTTCCATGCTCCACAGCTGCTTTCTGACCTCCTTCAGTAATGGATTAAAGCAGTGGTTCTCAACCTGTGCGTCCCCAGGTGTTTCTAGGCATGTGCAATCCATGCTTCTAAATGGTTCTAAAGTACTTACAAAACTAAAGTTCTGGTGGTGAAAACTAGGGGGTGCTGGTGCTTTGCTTTCATAGTGTTGCTAAAGTTCTATGGTGAAAATTTCAGAACTCTAAAACTTTCAAAATTTTGTTATAAATGGTTCTGTCATAAAAAAAATTGCCAATAATGAAATAACAATGAATTTTTTGAAGTTTATAAATGGTTCTGTTATAAAAATTGCCAATAATGAAATAAAAATGAAATTTTTACAGTTTTGTTAGGGTTCTGAAATTTTCACCACCAGAACTTTAGCAACACTTTAAAAACAAAGCACCAGCGTCCCCTAGTTTTCACCACCAGAACTGTAGTTTTGTAAGTACTTTGGAACCACCATGGATTGCCTTGGCGTACAACTACCAGAAATCCCAGCCAGTTTAACAGCTGTTAGGATTTCTGAGAGGTGAAGGCCAAAACATTTGCTTGCCAGATTGAGAACCATTGGATTAAAGGCTCTCTCATGTCTCCCTACCTCCCTGATTTGTGTGCTTTCTTTCACGGGGCCTCCGTTCAAAAGGCAAACAAGAAGAAGAGTCAGCGGCGCCAGAAAGAAGGAAAGGACTTTGTCAAGCTCTGCCTGCTTGCCTGTCTTTATTGCAAACCATAGGGCGAGGAAGGGTCCCCTCCCAACTCCCCTCGCTACTGCTGCTGTTGCTTCTCCTCCAGAGGTGGTTCGTACTGCGCCAGCTGTGAAGAGAGAAGCCCCGTTAGTCCTTGGGCTTCTGACAGGGAATTGCAGCCCACAGCCTTCTGGGCTGCGGGCAGCAATGAAGTAATAAGCCCTCCCTCGTGAGCTCTCTCCACCCTGATCTTAATAGTAACAATAATAATAATAAAATAAAACTTTATTTGTATTCCGCCCTATCTCCCCGAGGAGACTCAAGGTGGATTCCAACATAACAATGGCAAACATTCAATGCCTACATAAAAACACATGATACCGACATGAAATCCCAGAAAAACCCCATCCATAAAATTAGCATTAAAACCTAACAGCGAATGAAAAACCTAGCATTGGTAAATTAAACTAGACATCAATAAACTACACACAGCGAAACAAAATTCTATTAATAATATAACTCTAAACAAAACATCCAGACTATATATTTCCGACATTTGTATCCCGTCCTTCTCACCCCGAAAGGGACTCAGAGCAGCTGACAATATATCTGTACATATGTCTTTCTTATTGTTTATTGCTTGTTGTTATCAGCATTATATATTACTATATTGTACTATACCATTATAATGTAATATAAGAGATTTGTAAAAGAGATTTAAAGATGGGCTCAAAGCCAACCTTAAAAACTGGCATAGATACCAAGAACTGGGAAGCCCTAACCCTTAAATGCTCCAGCTAGAGGTCAGCTGTGACCAGCAGTGCTGTAGAATTTGAAGAGGCATGAATGGAGGGCGAAAGAGAGAAATGTGCCAAGAGGAAAGCGCGTCAAGCCAACCCCGACCGGGACCGCCTTCCACCTGGAAACCAACGCCCTTATTGCAGGAGAACATGCAGGTCAAGAATAGGACTCCACAGTTACCTACGGACCCACTGGCAATACACCAATCTTGGAAGACAATCCTACTCGGATAACAAGGGATAGCCTAAGTAAGTGTGATATTATTTGTAATATTACATGTAATATAAAATTAATAATTATAATATCGTATTATTATTATTAGTATTATATTGTATTACATAATATTATTATTTCGTATCAGAAGTATTGCATAAATTAGTATAAAATGATAAAAATAGAAGGAGCACAGGTGGCTAAATAGTATCTTTTGATCAAAAACAGGCAACTGCAATGGCATTTCCTGTAGCCTCCAACAATTCTTCCTCTATACATGAGGCCTGCATAGTAGACAAGCATACAGATGCGGAGTTGTCTGTTCTGCTCCACAGTCACATAAGGTGTGGGATTCTTTTAGGTAGTGCCATTCTTCCAGGTTGTCTTTTGAGGGGCACAGGGAAAGAGCCTCCTCGAAGATTGAGTAAATACATTCAGGCATACCCTGGGCAACATTTCTTGTAAACGGCTAATCCTTCCAAACCCAAAAGCATTGCTTTTAAACGTTTTTAAACATAATATTATAAATATTATATGTATATACAATATATTATATTACTAGCCAACCCCTGCCATACGTTGCTGTAGCCTGTAGTCTGTGTATATGTGTTTTGTGTGTATATATGCATATATGTGTGTATATATTTCTATATACGTGTGTTTGTGTATATATGTGGTTTTGTGCATGTGTTGTAATATATTTTTTGTTTTTGGGCTTATTAAGTCTCATCCGCTGTATTTCTCAGTGTTTTTATAAGTGACGGTCACTTATTGGCCTGATAGGTGTATTATGTCCAAATTTGGTGTCAATTTGTCCAGTGGTTTTTGAGTTATGTTAATCCCACAAAGTAACATTACATTTTTATTTATATAGACTAGCCATCCCCTGCCATGCGTTGCTGTGGCCCAGTCTGTGTGCATGTGCTTTGTGTGTGTGTGTATATATATATATACATATATATATGGTTTTGTGCATGTGTTGTAATTTTTTTTGCTTTTCAAGTCTCTTCTGCTGTATTTTCAATGTTTTTAGGAGTGATGGTCACTTGTTGGCCTAATAGGTGTATTGTGTTCAAATTTGGTGTCAATTCATCCAGTGGTTTTTGAGTTATGTTAATCCCATAAATAAATAAACAAACATTACATTTTTATTTATATAGACTAGCTGTCTCCTGCCACGCATTGCTGTGGCCCAGTCTGTGTATATGTGTGTGTATATATTTGTGCATATGTGTTTGCATATATATGTATCTGTGTCTGTGGGGTTTTGCTCATGTGTTGAAATGGTTTTGTTTTTTTGCTTTTTAGGTCTCTTTTACTGTGTTTTTTGGTGTTTTATGAGTGATGGTTACTCGTTGGCCTGATAGGTGTGTTGCATCCAAATTTGGTGTCAATTCGTCCAGTGGTTTTTGAGTTATGTTAATCCCACAAATGAGCATTACATTTTTATTTATACAGACTAGCCGTCCCCTGCCACACATTGCTGTGGACCAGTCTGTGTATATGTGTTTTGTGTGCATATATATATGTGTGTGTGTGTTGGTTTGTTCATGCATTGTAATATTTTTTTTTTGGCTTTTTAAGTCTCTTCTGCTGTGTTTTTCAGTGTTTTTAATTGAATTAATTGAATTAACACCGTACTTTAAAAAAAATATGAATAATGTTAGAGAATCTAAGGAAAGACCAAATTCATGGAGACAAGCAAATATTTCAGTGATACACAAAGAAAATACTGACCCAGAAAGAGTTAAAAATTATAGACCCATTTCGCTGCTAAACCTAGATGACAAAATATTTAGCTTTGTAATTGCAGAGAGACTCAAAAATTTGGTCAAGAAAAGAATTAAGGAAGAACAATCAGGATTCTTACCGAATAGTTAACAGAAGGAAAACTTAAGAATAATAATAGACTTGATTGAATACTATGAAATTAATAATCAAAAGAAGGTAATGTTCTTGGCCCTCGACGCAGACATAAATTGGAATTTTTTAAAAGCGCTGATGAAAGAAATGGACATAGGCTATTATTTTCAAAATATGATAAATGCAATATATGAAAAACAAGAAGCAAAAATTTGGATAAATAGATAGGAAACAGAGAAGATAACATAAATTGGAATTTTTTAAAAGCGCTGATGAAAGAAACATAAATTGGCCAACATAAATTGGAATTTTTTAAAAGCGCTGATGAAAGAAATGGACATAGGCTATTATTTTCAAAATATGATAAATGCAATATATGAAAAACAAGAAGCAAAAATTTGGATAAATAGATAGGAAACAGAGAAGATCGAGATAGAAAAAGGGACAAGACAAGGATGTCCTTTATCCCCTTTAATATTCATCTTAACATTGGAGGTATTATTGGATAAAATCAGGGAAGATAAAGAATTGGAAAGTACAAGAATCCAAGGTCAAGACTACAAGCTAAGGGCATATGCCGATGACATCATTTGCATAATCGAAGATCCAGAGAAGAATTTAGGAAAATGGATAAAGGTAATAAATGAATTTAGAGAAATTGCTGGTTTCAAATTAAATTTAGAAAAAAACAAAAGCTCTGACAAAGAATATTACACAAAAAGAAAAGGAGAAATTAAGAGAGAGATGGGATATCCAGATTGTAACTAAATTAAAATATCTAGGAATAGTCTTGACAGCCAAAAACTTACAATTACTACAGAACTACATAGAATGATGGAAAATAATGGAAAAAAATTAGAGAATTGGAAAAATCTAAATTTGTCACTCTTGGGAAGAATTGCTAGTGTGAAAATGAAAATATTACCTAAAATGATTTTCCTCTTTCAAACCCCCCCAATAATTAGAAATCAAAATTTACTAAAAGATTGGAACAAAGATATAATGAAATACATCTGGCAAGGCAAAAAACCAAGAATTAGCTTCAAAAACATGACAGAATAAACAAAAAGAGGAGGCTTTGAAGTTCCAGATTTAAAACTATATTTCAAAGCCAGTGCACTGATGTGGTCTAAGGATTGGGCAGAATAAAAGAAAGAAAAATTGCTAAATCTAGAAGGAATTGACTTGAGAACTGGCATTACTATATGTGGTACGAAGATCCAAAAAAAAAATTGGAAATCATTTCATTAGATCGGCTATTATGAAAATCTGGCAAAATCTGACATCAGACAGGCGCCCTCCCTCATGGCCTTTCGTAGGGGCCTGAAGACATGGCTCTTCGAGCAGGCTTTCAACTGAGTGCTGTGTTACTGGAAATGACAACCGGAATGAATTACGACTACGAGATTGATTATGATTCCACAATATGACGGAGCGGATTATTTTAGTTTAATTTAGATGTTGTGTATTAGTGATGTTAGTTTGTTGTTTGATTTCTTTGTAAAGTGTCTTTTTGTACTGTACACCGCCACGAGTCGCCCTAGGGCTGAGAGCGGCGGTTAATAAATGCAAGAAACAAATAAATAAATAAATAATAAATAAATGCAAATCTAAAATATGTGAGAAAACTCCATTATGGTTGTCCCCATTAGAGGCTATACAAAGGAGAGAAATGGGATGGAATAATTGGCCAAAATGCAAAGAATTATTAAAAAAAGAAGAAAGTGTGACAGTAATAAAAACTCAACAGGAAATGAATATGATAAATAAAAAAATATTGTGGTATCAACATAGACAAATAAATGAATGCTTTAAGAAAAATAAAAGAAAAGGCTTTCAGGAGCAAGACACCTTTTGGGACAGTATACTAAAAACCGAAAGAAAGATAATAACAAAATTATACAAGAAATTAATAGAATGGAGCATGAAAACAGAAGGTGAAAAAAATACATCAAAAGATGGAACGAAAACCTGGGAAAAATAATAAAAAAAGAAGATTGGGAAAAAATTTGGAGTATAAAGATCAAATATACGTACACAATAGATTTAAAAGAAAATTGGCTGAAGGTGGCACATAGATGGTATATGACCCCTCAAAAATTTGGTAATTCCTATATATATATATATATATATATATATATATATAATGCTGGAAATGCGGATGGAGGGGTCATATTTCCACATGTGGTGGTCATGTTCAAAAGCTAAATTGTACTGGAAAAAAATTCACGAAATGATACAGGAAATGCTACACATAAGAATCCCATTCAAACCAGAGTTATTTTTATTAGGCACTAGCTGTGCCCTGCCACGCGTTGCTGTGGCCTATAGTAAAACTTATCAAAGTTGAGGTAGATATCTGGACTATTATGAAAGAGAAGTCCCTACCTATTCCTTCCCCCTTTTCCTCCCCCTTTCTCTACTTTCTTCCTTCTCTACCTCTTTCTTTCTTTCCTTCTTTCACTACTTGGTTTCATCCTTCTCTCTTTCCTTCATTCCCTCCCCCTTTCTTCCTTTGCCTTTCTTCCCTCCCTGTTTGCTTCCTTCTTTCACTTTTTATTTCCTTTTATTTTACCACCATCATAACAATAATAATAATGCAATGCATTGCCTCTGGGACCTGACACCTCTCCCATTCCTCCAGGGTCTCATAGGAACAATAGCATAATAATAATAATAGAAATAACAACCTTTACCCGCCATGTGTTGCTATGGCCAATCTTCCCTCTTTCTCTCTTTCTTTCCCTCCCTCCCTCCCTCCCTCCCTCCCTCCTTCCTTCCTTCCTTCCTTCCTTCCCATCTTTCCTTCTCCTCTCCTTTCTCTATCTCTTTCCTTCCTTCCCCCTTTTTCTTTCTCTTCTGCTGTCTCTCTTTTCTTTCCTTCCATCTTTCCTTTTCTTTCCTTTTCTTCTTCCTTCTTTCTCTAACTTTCCTTCCTTCCTCCTTTTTCTTTACCTCCCTTTCTCTTTCTTCCTTCTTTCCTTCCTTCCTGTCTTTCCTAGATTTTGACAGGGCGGGAAGGGGCGGGGTGGGGTTTGGAGGTGGCCTGAAGTAAAAGGAGGTAAGATTGGGGCAGGGGAGTGATGGAGCGTGGGGTTGCGTGTGTGTGTGCGGCGGCGGGGGGAGTGATGGAGCCTGGGGTTGTGTGTGTGTGTGCGGCGGCGGGGGGAGTGGGGTTGCGTGTGTGTGCGGTGGTGGGGGGAGTGATGGAACGTGGGGTTGCGTGTGTGTGTGCGGCGGCGGGGGGAGTGATGGAGCGTGGGGTTGCGTGTGTGTGCGCGGCAGGATGTGTGTGTGTGTGCGGGAAGCGGTGCGGCGGGGCTTGGAGTGGGCATGGTTTCCGCAGAGGGAACGTTGGCCGGAAGGCCATGTGCGCGCGTTGTTTTGCCGTTTTGTGAGTGTGTTGTGTTGTTTTTCATTTTGAGTAGATATGTTTGTACCTTGTGGGTTGTGTTATGGCCATGGCAATTGTGGTTAAGTTTCGTTGGGGTTTTTTTGAGTTTTGTTCTTTTGCCGTTTTGTGAGTGTGTTGCTGTGTTGTTTTTCATTTTGAGTAGATATGTTTGTACCTTGTGGGTTGTGTTATGGGCACGGGGATTTTGGTTAAGTTTCGTTGGGGGGTTTTTGAGTTTTGTTTCCTCGTTGGATGCCCCTAATAAATTTATATATATAGATAACAGATCCAAAGATAGATAAAACACAGATAAATTCCTTTTTTATTGAACACAGCAGCAAGAATTTGTTATGCAAAACTCTGGAAGGAAAAGACCCCAGAAATTAAGGACTGGACAGAAAAATCTTAGACATTAGAAACACGGACAGATTAACATATATGATGTCAAAAAATAAAGGAACCCCAATAAAAGAAACTGACTGGACAAATGTGACAAATTATCTGAGACAAGGAAATAGAAACACAATAATATAAACAGAAAACAGGAAGAAAACACAGATGGAAGAAAGAAAAGAATACCCACTCAGAAGATATCATGGAAGTCAACGAATGAGATGTATACCATCTCTCTCCGCTGTTTTTAAATTTTCACTATCTCTCTTTTTTCTTCTTGTTTTTGTTCTCTCTACTTCTCTCTTTCCAGTCACTCTTTATTTATTTTTTATTTATTTTCTTCTCAATTTATTACACTGTATGTCACAAAAGGAAACTTTTAATAAAGATGATGTTTTAAAAAAAAGAACTGTGTACAACCTTGGCCTTGAGCTTCCGGTTCTCCTCCAGGACGGCCTCGTACTTCTCCTTCAGCTCCGCCACTTCCAGCCGAAGGGCCTCCACCTCCGGGTTCTCGGGGGCTGTGGCGCCCAAGTGGTGCTTCAGGAAGCTGCGCCCGGAAGTCAAGGAAGGGAAGAAGCAAGGGCTACGAGGGGGGGAAGGGAAAGGGAAGGGGAATAGGAAGGCTCCCCCACCCCACCCCCCACCCCGCTCTCTCCCTTCTTTTGTCCCTCTCTCGGCCCTCAAAGGCTTGAAGGATACTCCAGGGCGCAGTTGGGCTTCTCAGGCTCCTCGTACAGGGCTACCAGCACTGAAAGGGAGGCGGAGAGGGTCAGCCTCAGGGAAAGAGAGAGGCCCAGAGACCTCCCTTCCCCTTCCCTGGGCATACTACCTTTCGTGAGGCTGTCCATCACGCCCGACTTCTCCAGGTAGCGCCGGAACTGCTCCCGCTTCGAGTCGGCGGCCTGCAGGGAGGGAGAAGGGTTGGAGGAGAAGGAGGGAGGCAGGAGCCCCTGTTTACCCCCCTCTTTTTCTTCTTCTCCTCCTCCTCTTCTTCCTCCTCCTCCTCCTCGCGCCGCTTGCCTACCTTGTAGTTCGCCATCACGGCTACTCCGGAAGCGGGACTGCGCTTCCCCCCAGGGCCTCTTGTAGGCGTCACGGCGTCCCCCCTGTCGCCATGGAGACGCCGGAGAATGAGGCCGCCCACCGCCCGGCCTCCAGGCCCCGCCCCCTCCTACAGCCATAGATTTCTGGAAGGGTTGAGAGCGGCCTTCCGGCCCGACATTCTTCCGCCCCCCCCCCCGTGCCGATTTCCGTCTCAAGCGAAGCCCCGCCCCCCTCTGAAAAGTTTGCCAAATTTTCTCAGGAAGGACGGGGGCTTCCGAATTCTGCAATGACAATGTTTTTTGGACCAAGCATGGGCAAACCTGGGCCCTCCATGTGTTTTGAACTTCAACTACCACAATACCTAACAGCCTCAGGCCAATAGCAATGTTTTTTAGACCAGGCCTGGATAAACTTGGGCCCTCCATAATAATAATAATAATAATAATAATAATAATAATAATAATAATAAACCTTTATTTGTACCCCGCTACCATCTCCCGAAGGACTAGGTGCAGCTTACAAGAGGCCGAGCCCAAATACAACAATAAAACAACAGCAACAACAACAACACAGTAACTCAAAAAACAAAGCAATAATATTAACAACACCCAATGACGCAATTAAAAACAATGGCCACGCCAAATGTAATAAATTAAAATTTCTGGGCATGACAAGGTGGGGTGTTTGGAGGGCGATGGGCATGCAGATATCCTAGATCTCTGATAAAGTGCGTTGGGACATAATGCTAGGAGTTTCCTTATTCTGGGAAGGCACACTGGACCATGGGGGACATGAGAGAAGCCTCCTCGCAGGATTGCAAGACATCCGGGTGTCCCCTGGGCAACGTCTTCGTAGACGGCCGATTCTCTCGATCCAGAAGCAACCAGAGACGACTTGCAGTATGCAAGCAAGCAAGCAAAACAACCAACAGACCTTTTCAGGACCAACCATGACAATAATCTCAATCAACATCGAAGGCATGTCAGCTGCCAAAGAACAACTGCTTTATGAGCTGTGCCGAGATAAGAAATGTGACGTGCTGTGTGTCCAAGAAACACACAGGGATGAACGACAGAAATGACCCAAAGTTCCAGGAATGATCCTAGTAACGGAAAGACCACATGCGCAGTATGGAAGCGCTGTCTTTGTCAAACCAGGCCTCCAAGTCAGCAGTGCCCACAACACTGAAGAAAACAATATTGAGGTTCTAACAGTAGAGCTTAATAACATCACCATCACCTCTGTGTACAAGCCCCCAAATGAAGAGTTCTGCTTCTCCTCCCCCGAGAACTTTGACAGGCACCAAAGGGCGGTAGTAATTGGTGACTTCAACAGCCATAGCCATGTATGGGGCTATGCCCAAGAGGACAGAAATGGAGAGGCTGTCCTATCCTGGTCTGAACTGCACAAACTATCACTCATCCATGATAGCAAGCTCCCACCATCCTACAACAGCGGGAGATGGCACCGAGATTATAACCCAGACCTCTTATTTGTGAGCGACAGCATCGTACAGCAATGTACTAAATCAGTGGGACCACCAATTCCAAACACACACCACTGACCAATAATATGTCAACTGTTCCCAACAATAAGGCCTCAGGAAGTTCGATTTAAATGAAGATACAACTTCAGAAAGGCAGATTGGACTAAATTCTCAGACATGTTAGATGACATGATCACATCGGTCTCGCCGATCCCTGAGGAATACCAGCATTTTATTGAAATAGTGAAAACCTGCTCACGGTCCTCTATACCGAAAGGCTGCAGAACCAACTACCTTCAGGGCATTACTCCTGAAACAGCTGCCTTGTTGGAAAACTATTACAGGCTCCACAACGAAGACCCATTTAGTGAGCAAACCCTCCAGGCAGTGCAGAGCATTGTGTCCTCCATCTCTGAAGCCAAGAAAGAACAGTGGATCAAGCTGATCACAGAGGTCGACATGGGCAGGAGCAGCCAGAAGGCGTGGAGGTTGCTAAGACGGTTGAGCAATGACCCCTCACAAACTAATACCCATGCAACATAAAAGCAGATCAGATAGCACACCAACTCTTGAAGAACAGGAAACCCAACCTTGCCACCAAACTAGGAAAGAAACCAATAGCCAGACAACAAGAGATTGAGAACAACAACCTTCATGAACCCTTTACATCTACTGAATTGGACATGGCTCTCAATAAATGTAAGAATGGCAAAGCAGCTGGCTTGGATGATCTACTGATGGAACAAATCAAGAACTTTGGCCCAAAAGCAAAGTGCTGGCTACTGGAGCTGATGAACAACTGCATTGCATCCTGTCAGATCCCCAAAATCTGGAGGAAAGCAAGAGTCATTGCCATCTTGAAGCCAGGCAAAGACCGTAATGATCCAAAAAGCTACAGACCAATCTCCCTGCTGTGCCACCCCTACAAAGTTCTGGAGAGACTCATTCTGCATAGAATTATGGAAAAAATAGACCCATGTCTGATTCCACAGCAAATTGGCTTCAGGAAAGGCAAAAGCTGCACATCGCAAGTGCTGAACCTGACTCAGCACATAGAAGATGGCTTTGAAAAGCAGCAGATCACAGGAGCTGTCTTCATAGACCTGTCAGCGGCTTATGATACTGTGAACCACCGCCTCCTCCTGAGAAAAATGTATAATATCACAAAGGACTACCATCTCATCCGCCTCATAGGAAACCTGCTACAAAACAGGAGCTTTTTTGTTGAGTTCCAGGGCCAGAGAAGCAGATGGCGGAAACAGAAGAACGGCCTGCCTAAGGGGAGCATGCTTGCTCCATCCATGTTCAACATCTACACAAATGACCAGCCACTGCCAGAAGGGACAGAGAGTTTCATCTATGCTGATGATCGTGCCATTACCGCTCAAGCAGGGAGCTTTGAGATGGTTGAACAGAAGCTCTCCGAAGATCTAGGTGCTCTAACTGCCTATTACAGGGAAAACCAACTGATCCCTAATCCATCTAAAACACAGACATGCATCCCGAGCTCTGAGGATTACCTGGGAAGGAATCCCACTGGAGCATTGCAGCGCACCCAAATACCTGGGAGTCACTCTGGACCGCTTTCTGACCTACAAGAAGCACTGCCTGAACATCAAACAAAAAGTGGGTGCTAGAATCAATATCATACGAAAGCTGACTGGCACAACCTGGGGATCACAACCAGACACAGTGAAGACATCTGCCCTTGCGCTATGCTACTCTGCTGCTGAGTACGCATGCCCAGTGTGGAACACATCTCACCACACTAAAACAGTGGATGTGGCTCTTAATGAGACATGCCGCATTATCACAGGTGTCTGTGCCCTACACCACTGGAGAAATGACACTACTTAGCCAGTACTGCACCACCTGACATCCGCTGGGAAGTTGCAGCCAATAGTGAAAGGACCAAGGCAGAGGCATCTCCAGCTCATCCCTTGTTTGGGTATCAGCCAGCACGTCAACAACTCAAATCAAGAAATAGTTTTCTTAGACCCGTCGCAAACTAGCCTCCTGCGGGAGCAAACCTTGCCAGCACGTCCCTGACGTCATGGGACTCCGCCTCTCGCCCCACCCCTTTCTCAGCCTCTTTCCCCATGCCAAAGTGGTTTTTCCTTTGCTAGGGCAGCATTGCCAGCGTATTCTCTCAGTTGAATTTTGCTGAGAGAGTACGCTGGCAATGCTGCCCTAGCAAAGGAAAAACTATTCTGGCACGGAGAAAGGGGCGGAGAAAGGGGCGGGGCGAGAGGCGCAGCCTCATGATGTCAGGGACGTGCTGGCACAGTTTGCTCCCGCAGGAGCCTAGTTTGCGGCGGCTCTTAGATCTACAGAGACACTCGCTGGAACACCTCAGCAAGCGAGAGTTCAAAAGTGGCAGGCTCAAACCCAGCACCTCAATCCGTGGGTGATACCAGATGAGAGACTCCCTCCTGGGCACACAGAAGACTGGGCGACTTGGAAGGCACTGAACAGACTGCGCTCTGGCACCACGAGATGCAGAGCCAATCTTAAGAAATGGGGCTACAAAGTGGAATCCTTGACATGCGAGTGTGGAGAAGAGCAAACCACTGACCACCTGCTGCAATGCAACCTGAGCCCTGCCACATGCACGATGGAGGATCTTCTTGCGGCAACACCAGAGGCACTCCAAGTGGCCCGATACTGGTCAAAGGACATTTAACAGCTACCCAGTTTGCAAAATTTGTGTTTTTTGTTTTTGTTTTTTATCTGTCTGTTTGTTTTGTTCTGAAATGTAATACAATGTTCTGGTTGCGGATGACACGATAAATAAAACACTGGAACATCCACGTTTTCAAGCTCCTCCTAAAGATTGCTCCAAGTGTTTTGGACTTCATCTTCCACCATTTCTAACAGTCTCAGTCTATTGGCAATGTATTTTAGACCAAGCATGGTCAACCTTGGGCTCTCCAAGTGTTGGACTTCAACTCCCACCATTCCTAACAGCCTCAGGACAATGGCAATGTTTTTTAGACCAGGCATGGGCAAACTTGGGCCGTCCAGGTGTTTTGAACTTCAAGTATCACAATACTTACCAGCCTCAGAGCAATAGCAGTGTTTTTAGACCAGGCCTGGACAAACTTGGGCCCTCCAAGTGTTTTGGACTTGCAACTCCCTCTATTCCTAACAGCCTCAGGCCAAACAAACTTCAGCCCTCCAGGTATTTTGGACTTCAAATCCCACCATTCCTAATGGCCTCAAGGCAACTGCAATGTTTTTTAGATCATGGAGAAAAGGAAAGGGCCTAAGGCTGTTAGGAATGGTGGGCGTTGAAGTCCAAAATATCTAGAGGGCTCAAGTTCGCCCAGGCCTTGTGTAGGAGGTGTGATGTGTGAACATAACAGAAAACCTCTATGTGAAGTAAGCAACACCACTGAAGCTTGGAAGTTTAAAAATGATTGAGGATGAAATGTGAGCATCTTTTATCTAATATCCCACCAAATATTCCAAAACTCTCAAGCACCATCTACACTGCCATATAATGCAGCTTAACCACAATTGACTGCGCTATATTGCAGTGTAGACCAAGCATGGGCATCACTTTGGCCCTCCAGTTGTTTTGGACTTCAACTCCCAGAAATTCAAGACAGCTTACCAGCTGTTGAACTGTGAGTATTGGAAGTGCAAAACACCTGGAGGGAGGGCCAAAGTTTGCCCATGCCTGGTGAAAAGTCTCCTTTTTTTCATGTCAGGAGCGATTTGAGAAGCTGCAAGTCACTCTTGGTGTGAGATAATTGGCTGCCTGCAAGGATGTTGCCCAAAGAACGGCTGAATGTTTTACCATCCTTGTGGGAGGCTTCTCACATGTCCCCGCATGGGGAGCTGGATTTGAACCACTGACCTATTGCGTCAGCAGTCTTGCTGGCACAAGGGTTTAACCCATTGCACCACCAGAGGCTCCAGACTCTTGTAAAACTGCATTATATGACCTGGCTTTTCAGCTCCCTCCCCCCCCCCCCCCCGCCCCAGGACAGAGGACAAGGGTAGTGATGGAAAAGCTCTGTTTCTTTAATATCAAGTACAAAAGGTACACGGTTCCGGCATAAGATGGCCGCATAAAGGGCCACGCGGTCCCCAAATAGACAGAACGTAGCATACAAATATACTTCTGAATATATTTTTGATCCTTTAAGGCTCTGTGGCACCTGATTTGTCTCTCTACTGGTTTGCTAGAGAGAGGAACACGTTGAAGAACACAGCAAACACCACAAAGAGCACATAGGCACCAATGCAGGCCCAGAAACGGGGGTCCTTGGCAAAATTCTTGTCGAAGGAGCTGAATATGACGTATCCCATTGACATCCCGGCCAGTTCGCCTGCAATGTGGGCCACAAAGGAAACCTTTGGAGAGAAGGGGTGCCTTCAACAGGCGGACTATTGCCTATAAAACTACAACAGAGACAAAACCATTGGTTGCAGTCTTGATTCTGATGCAAACGATCAGAACGGGAGGAACAAGGAAGAGGTTTTCAGTGCGTGAGAACTGCAGCCTGGTGATTCTATAACAGGAATGATGAGAGAATGGTCTGCCTACACAAACTGACTGATCGGGTTGTATGACCTGGTGGAGAAGGATGAACTGACTTATCTAATCAAAGAAAAGACACTGCAAAAACATTAAAGAATGGAGACCAGTGGTTGAATATAAGAAAAAAAAAGAGAACAAAAGGAATGTTAGGCCTCAATAACCGAATACATTTATAAACAAGAAGAAGCTTGAATATTATAGAAGTCAAACACCTGTGTTCACTTAATGGTGTAGAGGAGAAAGATGTGATCTATATATATAAATCTGAAAGTGGCGTCGAACGGAGCAGCAAAACTCAACCCCCCCCCCCAATGGAAATTAACCAAAATTCCCATGCACATACCTCAACCCACTAGGTACAAACAAACCAAATCAAAATGAAAAACAACACAACAACACACTCACAAAACGACAAAACAACTGAGCATGCGCAAAGGTGCAAATTCCCCGGCGCGCGTGCGCACATGGCCCAACGGCCAACGCACGGTCTGCACCTCCCTCCCTCCCTCCCTCACCTCGCCCCGCCCAGCACGACCACGTCACCTCACTTCCCCACAGCGCACACACACACACGCCACAACACCTCACCTCACTTCCCCGCGGCACACACACACCCCATAACACCTCACCTCACTTCTCCGCGGCACACACACACACGGCCAACGCACCCTCCGCACCTCCCTCCCTCGCCCCGCCCAGCACAAACACATTACCTCACTTCCCCGCGGCACACACACACACCCCACAACACCTCACCACACACCCCCACGGCACACACACACAACACGCCACAACACGTCACCACACTCCCCGTGGCACACACACACGCCACAACACCTCACCACACACCCCCGCGGCACACACACATAACACGCTACAACACGTCACCACACTCCCCCGCAGCACACACACGCCACACCATGCCCCAATCTTACCTCCTCCTTCTTCTTCCCCAATCTCACCTCCTCCCCCTCCTTCTTCTTCCCCTGCAAGCTCCGCCCCTTCCTGCCCTGTCCAAATCTATCCCTCCCCCCTCCTTCTTCTTCCCCTCCAAACCCTGCCCCCTCCAAGCCCCGCCCCCCCTTCCCGTAGAGAAACGGAGGGAAGGAAAGAAGGAAAGACGGGAAGGAAAAAAAGAAAGAAGAGAAAGGGAGGTAAAGAAAAAGGGGGAAGGAAAGAAACTTGGCACACAGTTCTCCCATGACCAATAGAAAATACTGGGTTAGGTGGGCTGTGTACTTTGGTTTTGGAATTGTAGTTCACTACATCCAGAGACCACTGTGGACTCAAACAATGATGGATCTGGACCAAACTCTACATGAATACTCCATATGCCCAATATGTCTAAATGTGAACAGTGGGGGAGATTGGAGTAAATAGAATCTTGATATTTGGCAGTTGTAGTTGCTGGGATTTATAGTTCACCTACAATTAAAGAGCATTCTGAACCTCACCAATGATAGAATTGGGGCAAACTTCCCACACAGAACCCCCATGAGCAAAAGAAAATACTTAAGGCCATCCAGTCCAACACCCTTCACCAGGACAAGAAAATGTAATCAAAGCCCTCCTGACAAAGAGCCATTCAGCCATATATATGATTCACACACGCACACACACACACATAGTATCATAGATATGAAAAGGATCCCTAAAGAAGGACAATAATATATGACATGTTCCAGAATAGGCAAATCAGACAATCTCCACATCAACACTGACAAAGAAACAGCAAGAAATACTGCATACCCAACAAGCATAAAGAAATTACATTTTATTTATTTATTTATTTATTTATTTATTTATTTACTGTGCTTATAGACCGCTGTTCTCAGCCCAGGGGCGACTCACAGCGGTGTACAACATGGAGGGATAGGTGCAAATTACAAGACATAATCTAACAACAACTAGTAATATCAAAAACATCGTCATCAACAACATCAACATCAACAATCTCAATATCAGTAATACAAAAATACAAAAATACAAAAAGTCATTCGCATCGTCTCATCGTTAAACCACAATCCAATATCGTTTTCCGTTGTTCCATTCCTGTCGTCATTACCAATTTATTGCACTTCTTGTTCGAACGCCTTCTCGCCTTAGTTTCTTGCGGAATGTCATCAGGGAGGGCGCCAGTCTGATTTCCACGGGAAGGGTGTTCTACAGCCGAGGAGCCACCACCGAGAAGGCCCTGTCTCTCGTCCCCGCCAGGCGTGCCTGTGAGGCACGCGGGATCGAGAGCAGGGCCTCCCCGGATGATCTCAAAGTCCTTGTGGGCTCATAGGCCGAGATGCGGTCAGATAGGTGTAAAGAAGACCGTTTTAATACCACCGAATGCCACCAAATATGAAGGTGCGAGTGGTAAAACACCCACTGCCACCTAATCTATGAGGGAAGCCGGGCAACAATCAATATCAGCCTAGGAGCTATTTTATAAAGGAACTGTTAATGACAGAAGGTTTTATTCAGTGGATAGCGTAGCGTTTTTCTATCTCTGGCTGACTTTATTATTCCAGGCTGTTTAAATTAGAAGAAACTGTATCAGGCCAGGCTTGAGGAGAACAGTAACAATTTTATTAGAACAAGCAAGCTATATCAGATTTGATTGTTTTTTCACAAGAGACACGAATCTTGACTGGTTACAAGTCAGCGTACAGATGACACTCAGGCAAACGCTTCATAAGGTTTCACAGCTGGCACAACAGGCTTAAACCCAGCCAAACCTTGATTCTTAATTCAGAATCAACAACCCCCTGTAGTTTTATCACTACCGGGTCCTTTCCTGTAACCCCTTTGGTCACAAATTAATTCCCTGGTTCTCCCACTAGAGAAACCAGTCTTTCCCTGTAGCTCACCGGCTTACAACTACATTCCCTGAATCTCCACCCTGAGACTCAGTGTTCTCTCAGCAGCTCTCCGGCCACTGACTGACTTTTTAAAACACAGATGCCCCTGTTGCTATGGCAACTCAGCTAACACTAAGCAACCCTTTCCCACAAAACATAATCTCCCATACTTACCATCCCTAAACCACTGTCCAAACTACACATAACCAAAGAAATAAAACTTACACATCGTCACAATAAGTATCTTGGGTCGGAACCGTTTAGGGCTTTATAGGCCAACGCCAGCACCTTGAATTGAGCTCGGTAGCAAATCGGCAGCCAATGGAGCTGGTACAACAATGGCGTTGTATGCTCCCTGCGTCCCGCTCCTGTTAGTAACATGGCTGCCGCACGCTGGACCAGTTGAAGCTTCCGGGCTGTCTTCAAGGGCAACCCCACGTAGAGAGCGTTGCAGTAGTCAAAGCGGGATGTAACCAGAGCGTGGACTACCGTGGCCAAGTCAGACTTTCCGAGGTACGGGCGCAGCTGGCGCACGAGCCTAAGCTGTGCAAATGCTCCCCTGGTCACCGCTGAGACCTGGGGCTCCAGGCTCAGCGATGAATCCAGGATCATGCCCAAGCTGCGAACCTGCGCCTTCAAGGGGAGTGCGACCTCATCCAGCACAGGCTGTAACCCTATACCCTGTTCGGCCTTGCAACTGACCAGAAGTACCTCTGTCTTGTCTGGATTCAATTTCAATTTTTCGCCCTCATCCAGACCGTTACAGCAGCCAGGCACCGGTTCAGGACCTCGACAGCCTCCCTAGTAGCAGGTGGAAAGGAGTGACAGAGTTGGACATCATCTGCGTACAGATGACACTGCATCCCGAAACTCCGGATGATCTCTCCCAGCGGCTTCATATAGATATTAAACAGCATGGGGGACAGTATTGAGCCCTGTGGAACCCCACAAGTCAAAGGTTGTGGAGTTGAACAGGTGTCCCCCAATAACACCTTCTGGGTGCGGCCTTCCAGGAATGACCGGAGCCACTGTAAATCAGTGCCCCCGAGACCCATCTCCGTAAGGCGCCCCAGAAGGATACCATGGTCGACGGTATCGAAGGCCGCTGAGAGGTCCAGCAGCACCAACAGGGACACACTCCCCCTGTCGAGCTCCCGGCGCAGATCATCCACTAAGGCGACCAAGACTGTCTCGGTTCCATGTCCCGGTCTGAAACCAGACTGTGCCGAATCCAGATAATCCGTGTCTCCCAAGAATACCTGGAGTTGTGAGGCCACCACGCGTTCCAGAACTTTGCCCAAAAAGGGGAGATTGGAAACTGGCCGAAAGTTGTCAAATTTAGTGGGGTCCAATGATGGTTTTTTCAACAGCGGTTTTATTATAGCTTGTTTTAAGCTCGCTGGAATCTCGCCTTCCCGAAGGAAGGCGTTAACCACCACCTTAACCCACTCAGCCAATCACCCTCTGGCCTCCTTCAGAAGCCAGGATGGGCAGGAGTCTAGGATGGACGTAGTAGGCCTCATTCCTCCAAGTATTTTGTCCACATCCTCGGACTTCACCAATTGAAATGAATCCATCAAAACAGGACAAGCAGGTGCTCGTGTTACATCCTCAGAGACTGCATTTAATATGGTGTCCAGACCAAAGCGCATCAAAGCGACTTTGTCTGCAAAGAACTGAGCAAAGGCTTCACAGCGAGAGGCCGAATTGTCAGGGTTCCCATCTAAAGTAGCGGGATTTAACAGGCCTCTGACAATCCGGAACAACTCCGCCGGATGGTTCTTTGCAGACGCAATAGTAGCCGCAAAGAAAGTTTTCTTTGCGGCTTTTATTGCCGCGGCATATGCTCTTAAAAAGGACACAAACCGTGTTCGATTTGGCTCGCTCGGATCCGAGTGCCACACACTCTCTAGTTCCCTCTTCCTTTGCTTCATCACTGCCAGCTCCTCAGTGAACCAAGGGGCTGGTTTAGCTCGGCTACTTGAGAGGGGACGTTCCGGAGTGATCGTGTCAATTGCCCTGGTCATCTCTCCATTCCAGAGAGCGACCAGGGCACCGACAGGGTCACCTACCGAGGCGGCGGGAAACTCCCTAAGAGCCGTCAGGAATCCATCCGGATCCATAAGCCTTCTGGGGCAGACCAACTTAATGGGTCCTCCACCTCTGCAGAGGTTAGGGGGCGCAGTGAGCCTAAATTTGACCAGGAAGTGGTCGGTCCATGGCAACGGAGAGATGGTCAGTTCCTCAACACCACCATCTTCCTCCCATCCCTGGCAGAAAACCAAGTCCAATGTATGTCCAGCGCAGTGGGTGGGGCCAGATATTTGTTGGGACAGCTCCATGGTTGCCATGGCAGACATGAAGTCATGAGCCGCTCCTGTGAGGCCCGCCTCAGCATGGACATTGAAGTCTCCCAGCACAAGGAGCCGTTGAGACTCCAACGCCAGGCTCGAGACCACCCCTGCTAGCTCAGGTAGGGAGACTGTAGTGCAGCGAGGTGGACGGTACACTAGCAGAATCCCTATTCTATCCCGGTCACCCACCCTCAGGTGGACGCATTCAAAATTAGTTGACTGCGGGATGGGACTCCTGGTCAAAGGGATGGAATCTCTATAGACCACTGCGACCCCACCTCCCCGCCCTCCGGATCTCGGCTGATGCTGCACAGAAAAACCTGGTGGACAAAGCTGGGTCAAATTCACGCCTCCAGCTTTGTCCAACCAGGTCTCTGTGATGCATGCCAGATCTGCCTGCTCATCCAGGATTAGATCCTGGATAAAAGTTGTTTTTCCGTTGACAGATCTGGCATTCAACAGCACCACCTTCAATCCAGAGGGACCGCCAACCTGGTTACACCAATTTACCATATTAGGAGACCGGTTTGGAATTACTAATGAAGTTATACGATCCGAATTAGGCCGAATTAATGGTCTCCTTTTCCCGCATCTCCCCTTCCCCACCACGACTTCTATGGGGTCCCCTTGGCAAGTGGAACACCTCCCCTCCTCCATGCCGCAGTCCCACTCCATGACCTTAACTTCTGTTCCATTATTGGTTGTTTGGTTTGTTAGAATCTTGCTTTGCCATATTCCTCCATTTCCTTTATCCTTATTATCTCCCCTTATTATCTCCCACGGCCTCCAGCCCGTTTTGTACCTTGCCCCTTCCACAGGTAATTAACACCACGGACAATAAATATAGGGGAATAGGGTACCACATGGGTAATGGTGGTAGACACTTCAATAGAATTTACAGTATCGGAAGTGCAGTAAGCATCACAACCGTGTGCAAACTGGAGCAGTTCATAAAGTGCAAGTTCTTAAAGTGCAAGGGAGACCAGAATCTAGCGTTAAATGCTATCTAAAATGCGGCATGGAGGGATTAGAATAGTTAAAGTGCTGAGTTGGAATTGGCAGCAGATAGGAAAAGGGAGCAGTAAAGTGCTACACTGGACGATTTGTAAACAATACTATAAGGGTATTGATAAACTGGTATCAGTTGGTAAGGTTATTGTGGTTCACAGATGTAAGCGATGGATGGTTGATGTAAATCAGCGAATGGGTCTCTTAGTCCTTCCGGAGATGGTCAGCACGGTGGCCGGTCATCAGTGTTGGTCAGCACCGTTGGCTCGCACACAGCCTGACTCACACAGTCGGTAAACACAAGGCTCGGACTGCACGTTGGCGGCCAGCGTCGTTAGTCACACAGTTGGTTCACACGTGGCCAGGTCCGCCCAGACGGTCAACACAGGGTCCGGTCTACACAAATGGTTGGATAGCGCAGTTGGTCAGCACAGTTGGACCATACACAGCTTGGTCCGCACAGTCGGTCAACACAGGGGTCGTGTTGCGGAACATACGTTACCCGAGATCATTAGAGCACAATCAGAGAGGAAGGAGATGGAAACAGCAATTGATTTCAGGCGTTTACTATCAAGCTTGATAGGGCGTTCAGAAAGCAATATCTGACGTGCCTAGAAGTCAGACTGGCTTCAATATTTATAGCAGAAAGCCACTGGTTCAGTCATGCGCAGAAATGCCTTGACATTTACTTAGTAGGGCTGGGCGGTTTCGTTTGTTACTTTCGTTATTCGTTATTATTTTTGATAACGATGCGATATTGATATTTTTTCAAACCCGGAAGTGTATTTTTAATGACGAAGCAGCATCCGCCAACTCTGATACGACTTCCGCCACTTTTGTTACGTCAGAGATGGAGGATGCTGGGAGCGCAGCCAGCAAGCCAATCAGGAGTGGCCACAGGTCAGTAAGGGCGGCCATTGCCCTTTAAAAGCGGCTGCACGCTCTGCGTGGCCGCATTGCGCTGGGAGAAACGAGAGTGGACGGAGGGGTTTTTCTCCTGCTGCGGGCGGCTGCCTGAAGTCTCTGGCTGACTGCTTGGCTGGCTTTGCCTTTGCTGTTCTTGGAGCTCTGTTATATAGCCTGCCTGGCTGTTTTTTGGGAAGCTGCTTTTTGGGAGGGGAAGCTTTTTGGGAGGAGAAGCTTTTGATTTTTTTTGTTATATTATTTTTATTATTATTATTAATATTTTAATTATTGCTTTTATTATTTTATAATTTAATTTAGCTAGTTTAAATTTGTGGGCCATTTTGGTCCAGCCTTTTTTGAAAACAGTGTTTTTTGCTGTTGTGTTCACTCAAAGTTGTTACAACCACAGACTCTGGCCTCTGTGGCCCATTTTGATCCAGCCTTTTTTAAAAACACAGTGATTTTTGCTGTTGTGTTCACTCAAAGTTGTCACAACCACTGACTCCGGCCTCTGTGGCCCATTTTGCTCCAGCCTTTCCTTATAACACTGTATTTTGCTGTTGTGTTCACTCAAAGTTGTTACAACCACAGACTCTGGCCTCTGTGGCCCATTATGATCCAGCCTTTTTTGAAAACACAGTGATTTTTTCTGTTGTGTTCACTCAAAGTTGTTACAACCACAGACTCTGGCCTCTGTGGCCCATTTTGATCCAGCCTTTTTTGAAAACACAGTGATTTTTGCTGTTGTGTTCACTCAAAGTTGTTACAACCACAGACTCTGGCCTCTGTGGCCCATTTTGATCCAGCCTTTTTTGAAAACACAGTGATTTTTGCTGTTGTGTTCATACAAATTTGTTACAACCACTGACTCCGGCCTCTGTGGCCCATTTCGCTCCAGCCTTTCCTTATAACACAGTGTATTTTGCTTTTGTGTTCACTCAAAGTTGTTACAACCACTGACTCCGGCCTCTATGGCCCATTTCGCTCCAGCCTTTCCTTATAACACAGTGTATTTTGCTTTTGTGTTCACTCAAAGTTGTTACAACCACTGACTCCGGCCTCTGTGGCCCATTTCGTTCCAACCTTTTTTGAAAACACAGTGATTTTTGCTGTTGTGTTCACTCAAAGTTGTTACAACCACAGACTCTGGCCTCTGTGACCCATTTTGATCCAGCCTTTTTTGAAAACACAGTGATTTTTTCTGTTGTGTTCACTCAACGTTGTTACAACCACAGACTCTGGCCTCTGTGGCCAATTTTGATCCAGCCTTTTTTGAAAACACAGTGATTTTTGCTGTTGTGTTCACTCAAAGTTGTTACAACCACAGACTCTGGCCTCTGTGGCCCATTTTGATCCAGACTTTTTTGAAAACACAGTGATTTTTGCTGTTGTGTTCATACAAATTTGTTACAACCACTGACTCCGGCCTCTGTGGCCCATTTTGCTCCAGCCTTTCCTTATAACACAGTGTATTTTGCTTTTGTGTTCACTCAAAGTTGTTACAACCACTGACTCCGGCCTCTATGGCCCATTTCGCTCCAGCCTTTCCTTATAACACAGTGTGTTTTGCTTTTGTGTTCACTCAAAGTTGTTACAACCACTGACTCCGGCCTCTGTGGCCCATTTCGCTCCAGCCTTTCCTTATAACACAGTGTGTTTTGCTTTTGTGTTCACTCAAAGTTGTTACAACCACTGACTCCGGCCTCTGTGGCCCATTTCGCTCCAGCCTTTCCTTATAACACAGTGTATTTGCTTTTGTGTTCACTCAAAGTTGTTACAACCACTGACTCCGGCCTCTGTGGCTCATTTCGCTCCAACTTTTCCTTATAACACAGTGTATTTCGCTTTTGTGTTCACTCAAAGTTGTTACAACCACTGACTCCGGCCTCTGTGGCCCATTTCGCTCCAGCCTTTCCTTATAACACAGTGTATTTTGCTTTTGTGTTCACTCAAAGTTGTTACAACCACTGACTCCGGCCTCTATGGCCCATTTCGCTCCAGCCTTTCCTTATAACACAGTGTGTTTTGCTTTTGTGTTCACTCAAAGTTGTTACAACCACTGACTCCGACCTCTGTGGCCCATTTCGATCCAGCCTTTTTTGAAAACACAGTGATTTTTGCTGTTGTGTTCACTCAAAGTTGTTACAACCACTGACTCCGGCCTCTGTGGCCCATTTCGCTCCAGCCTTTCCTTATAACACAGTGTATTTGCTTTTGTGTTCACTCAAAGTTGTTACAACCACTGACTCCGGCCTCTGTGGCCCATTTCGCTCCAACCTTTCCTTATAACACAGTGTATTTTGCTTTTGTGTTCACTCAAAGTTGTTACAACCACTGACTCCGGCCTCTGTGGCCCATTTCGCTCCAGCCTTTCCTTATAACACAGTGTATTTTGCTTTTGTGTTCACTCAGAGTTGTTACAACCACTGACTCCGGCCTCTGTGGCCCATTTCGCTCCAACCTTTCCTTATAACACAGTGTATTTTGCTTTTGTGTTCACTCAAAGTTGTTACAACCACTGACTCCGGCCTCTGTGGCCCATTTCGCTCCAGCCTTTCCTTATAACACAGTGTATTTTGCTTTTGTGTTCACTCAAAGTTGTTACAACCACTGACTCCGGCCTCTGTGGCCCATTTCGCTCCAGCCTTTCCTTATAACACAGTGTATTTTGCTTTTGTGTTCACTCAAAGTTGTTACAACCACTCACTCCGGCCTCTGTGGCCCATTTCGCTCCAGCCTTTCCTTATAACACAGTGTATTTTGCTTTTGTGTTCACTCAAAGTTGTTACAACCACTGACTCCGGCCTCTGTGGCCCATTTCGCTCCAGCCTTTCCTTATAACACAGTGTAATTTGCTTTTGTGTTCACTCAAAGTTGTTACAACCACTGACTCGGGCCTCTGTGGCCCATTTTGATCCAGCCTTTTTTGAAAACACAGTGATTTTTGCTGTTGTGTTCACTCAAAGTTGTTACAACCACAGACTCTGGCCTCTGTGGCCCATTTTGATCCAGCCTTTTTTGAAAACACAGTGATTTTTGCTGTTGTGTTCACACAAAGTTGTTACAACCACTGACTCCGGCCTCTGTGGCCCATTTCGCTCCAGCCTTTCCTTATAACACAGTGTATTTTGCCTTTGTGTTGACTCAAAGTTGTTACAATCACTGACTCCGGCCTCTGTGGCCCATTTCGCTCCAGCCTTTCCTTATAACACAGTGTATTTTGCTTTTGTGTTCACTCAAAGTTGTTACAACCACTGACTCCGGCCTCTGTGGCCCATTTTACTCCAGCCTTTCCTTATAACACAGTGTATTTTGCTTTTGTGTTCACTCAAAATTGTTACAACCACTGACTCCGGCCTCTGTGGCCCATTTCGCTCCAGCCTTTCTTTTTAAGAGAGTGTATTTTGCTTTTGTGTTCACTCAAAGTTGTTACAACCACTGACTCCGGCCTCTGTGACCCATTTCGCTCCAGCCTTCCCTTATAACACAGTGTATTTTGCGTTTGTGTTCACTCAAAATTGTTACAACCACTGACTCCAGCCTCTGTGGCCCATTTCGCTCCAGCCTTTACTTATAACACAGTGAATTTAGCTTTTGTGTTCACTCAAAGTTGTTACAACCACTGACTATGGACTCTGTGGCCCATTTCGCTCCAGCCTTTCCTTATAACACAGTGTATTTTGCTTTTGTGTTCACTCAAAGTTGTTACAACCACTGACTCCGGCCTCTGTGGCCCATTTCGCTCCAGCCTTTCCTTATAACACAGTGTATTTTGCTTTTGTGTTCACTCAAAGTTGTTACAACCACAGACTCTGGCCTCTGTGGCCCATTTTGATCCAGCCTTTTTTGAAAACACAGTGATTTTAGCTGTTGTGTTCACTCAAAGTTGTTACACCCACATACTCTGGCCTCTGTGGCCCATTTTGATCCAGCCTTTTTTGAAAACACAGTGATTTTTGCTGTTGTGTTCACTCAAAGTTGTTACAACCACTGACTCCGGCCTCTGTGGCCCATTTTGATCCAGCCTTTCCTTATAACACAGTGTATTTTGCTGTTGTGTTCACTCAAAGTTGTTACAACCACAGACTCTGGCCTCTGTGGCCCATTTTGATCCAGCCTTTCCTTATAACACAGTGATTTTAGCTGTTGTGTTCACTCAAAGTTGTTACACCCACATACTCTGGCCTCTGTGACCCATTTTGATCCAGCCTTTTTTGAAAACACAGTGATTTTTTCTGTTGTGTTCACTCAAAGTTGTTACAACCACAGACTCTGGCCTCTGTGGCCAATTTTGATCCAGCCTTTTTTGAAAACACAGTGATTTTTGCTGTTGTGTTCACTCAAAGTTGTTACAACCACAGACTCTGGCCTCTGTGGCCCATTTTGATCCAGACTTTTTTGAAAACACAGTGATTTTTGCTGTTGTGTTCATACAAATTTGTTACAACCACTGACTCCGGCCTCTGTGGCCCATTTTGCTCCAGCCTTTCCTTATAACACAGTGTATTTTGCTTTTGTGTTCACTCAAAGTTTTTACAACCACTGACTCCGGCCTCTATGGCCCATTTCGCTCCATCCTTTCCTTATAACACAGTGTGTTTTGCTTTTGTGTTCACTCAAAGTTGTTACAACCACTGACTCCGGCCTCTGTGGCCCATTTCGCTCCAGCCTTTCCTTATAACACAGTGTGTTTTGCTTTTGTGTTCACTCAAAGTTGTTACAACCACTGACTCGGGCCTCTGTGGCCCATTTTGATCCAGCCTTTTTTGAAAACACAGTGATTTTTGCTGTTGTGTTCACTCAAAGTTGTTACAACCACAGACTCTGGCCTCTGTGGCCCATTTTGATCCAGCCTTTTTTGAAAACACAGTGATTTTTGCTGTTGTGTTCACACAAAGTTGTTACAACCACTGACTCCGGCCGCTGTGGCCCATTTCGCTCCAGCCTTTCCTTATAACACAGTGTATTTTGCCTTTGTGTTGACTCAAAGTTGTTACAATCACTGACTCCGGCCTCTGTGGCCCATTTCGCTCCAGCCTTTCCTTATAACACAGTGTATTTTGCTTTTGTGTTCACTCAAAGTTGTTACAACCACTGACTCCGGCCTCTGTGGCCCATTTTACTCCAGCCTTTCCTTATAACACAGTGTATTTTGCTTTTGTGTTCACTCAAAATTGTTACAACCACTGACTCCGGCCTCTGTGGCCCATTTCGCTCCAGCCTTTCTTTTTAAGAGAGTGTATTTTGCTTTTGTGTTCACTCAAAGTTGTTACAACCACTGACTCCGGCCTCTGTGACCCATTTCGCTCCAGCCTTCCCTTATAACACAGTGTATTTTGCGTTTGTGTTCACTCAAAATTGTTACAACCACTGACTCCAGCCTCTGTGGCCCATTTCGCTCCAGCCTTTACTTATAACACAGTGAATTTAGCTTTTGTGTTCACTCAAAGTTGTTACAACCACTGACTATGGACTCTGTGGCCCATTTCGCTCCAGCCTTTCCTTATAACACAGTGAATTTTGCTTTTGTGTTCACTCAAAGTTGTTACAACCACTGACTCCGGCCTCTGTGGCCCATTTCGCTCCAGCCTTTCCTTATAACACAGTGTATTTTGCTTTTGTGTTCACTCAAAGTTGTTACAACCACAGACTCTGGCCTCTGTGGCCCATTTTGATCCAGCCTTTTTTGAAAACACAGTGATTTTAGCTGTTGTGTTCACTCAAAGTTGTTACACCCACATACTCTGGCCTCTGTGGCCCATTTTGATCCAGCCTTTTTTGAAAACACAGTGATTTTTGCTGTTGTGTTCACTCAAAGTTGTTACACCCACATACTCTGGCCTCTGTGGCCCATTTTGATCCAGCCTTTTTTGAAAACACAGTGATTTTTGCTGTTGTGTTCACTCAAAGTTGTTACAACCACTGACTCCGGCCTCTGTGGCCCATTTTGATCCAGCCTTTCCTTATAACACAGTGTATTTTGCTGTTGTGTTCACTCAAAGTTGTTACAACCACAGACTCTGGCCTCTGTGACCCATTTTGATCCAGCCTTTTTTGAAAACACAGTGATTTTTTCTGTTGTGTTCACTCAAAGTTGTTACAACCACAGACTCTGGCCTCTGTGGCCAATTTTGATCCAGCCTTTTTTGAAAACACAGTGATTTTTGCTGTTGTGTTCACTCAAAGTTGTTACAACCACAGACTCTGGCCTCTGTGGCCCATTTTGATCCAGACTTTTTTGAAAACACAGTGATTTTTGCTGTTGTGTTCATACAAATTTGTTACAACCACTGACTCCGGCCTCTGTGACCCATTTTGCTCCAGCCTTTCCTTATAACACAGTGTATTTTGCTTTTGTGTTCACTCAAAGTTTTTACAACCACTGACTCCGGCCTCTATGGCCCATTTCGCTCCATCCTTTCCTTATAACACAGTGTGTTTTGCTTTTGTGTTCACTCAAAGTTGTTACAACCACTGACTCCGGCCTCTGTGGCCCATTTCGCTCCAGCCTTTCCTTATAACACAGTGTGTTTTGCTTTTGTGTTCACTCAAAGTTGTTACAACCACTGACTCCGGCCTCTGTGGCCCATTTCGCTCCAGCCTTTCCTTATAACACAGTGTATTTGCTTTTGTGTTCACTCAAAGTTGTTACAACCACTGACTCCGGCCTCTGTGGCCCATTTCGCTCCAACCTTTCCTTATAACACAGTGTATTTTGCTTTTGTGTTCACTCAAAGTTGTTACAACCACTGACTCCGGCCTCTGTGGCCCATTTCGCTCCAGCCTTTCCTTATAACGCAGTGTATTTTGCTTTTGTGTTCACTCAAAGTTGTTACAACCACTGACTCCGGCCTCTGTCGCCCATTTCGCTCCAACCTTTCCTTATAACACAGTGTATTTTGCTTTTGTGTTCACTCAAAGTTGTTACAACCACTGACTCTGGCCTCTGTGGCTCATTTCGTTCCAGCCTTTCCTTATAACACAGTGTATTTTGCTTTTGTGTTCACTCAAAGTTGTTACAACCACTGACTCCGGCCTCTGTGGCCCATTTCGCTCCAGCCTTTCCTTATAACACAGTGTATTTTGCTTTTGTGTTCACTCAACGTTGTTAGAACCACTGACTCCGGCCTCTGTGGCCCATTTCGCTCCAGCCTTTCCTTATAACACAGTGTAATTTGCTTTTGTGTTCACTCAAAGTTGTTACAACCACTGACTCGGGCCTCTGTGGCCCATTTTTATCCAGCCTTTTTTGAAAACACAGTGATTTTTGCTGTTGTGTTCACTCAAAGTTGTTACAACCACAGACTCTGGCCTCTGTGGCCCATTTTGATCCAGCCTTTTTTGAAAACACAGTGATTTTTGCTGTTGTGTTCATGATATCGAGCTGCTTTTAGTGGGGTCTCCTTGAGAGAGAGGCCCAAGGACAGCGCCTAAAGGGCTCTGGGTCCCTTGGTGAGGCCAGCGAGAGCCAATCCAAAGAGTAAAAATATTACAAATAATAATGCCTCATCCAAGTGGAAGAAGTTTTTCAGCAACCGAGGTTTATTGTGATTCAGCTGAGATCAGATGCATTGCAGGAATCATTCCTCTGCAAGCATGCCGGAGTACAGTGATTCAGGCATATTTATACAATTTTTGAAAACCCAGAGTTCAACCCTTCCACCCCGGCTCCTCTGATGTTCTCCGCTGTGATTGGGTGATGGGCGGACACCTGGGAAGCAGCCCTCCCGCCCCTGGTGCCTCTGTAACAATCAGGAAGCTCCAGTGGTCTGTAGGATGCAATGGGGAGACCTCTGTCACATGGTTGCAACAGCCAATCAGGAGAAATGGGGGCGGGATGAGGGAGCACAAAGGAATCTGGGAAAGGAATCTGCAGACAAAGGAATGCCATGTGCTCAGCGAAACAAAGGAAAAATGTCTCCAGCTGATGCAGCTCGGGGGGGGGGGGGGGATATGAATGCAAATACAATCTTTTTTTATTCCGAACGTCCATAAGTTCCCTTATCCCATCAGACATGCTCAGAGAATGGGCAGGGTCCATTATGGTTATGGTTCCATGCAGGGTGAATTAATCAAGGGTGTGTCTTGGGAGATGTAGAGACTCTCCCTCAGGCAGTTCCTGGTCACAGTATTTTGTGGGGCAAGGGTCGAGAGGGCAAGGGTACAAGGGGAATCCATAAGGGTTACATATATGGCATTTTCTTATACATAGTTCATAAGGGGAACCCCATCCCACCCCATAGAGTTTATTACAATATTTGATCTTTATTATGGCACAAACTGGAGGCTTCATAAACTTTGAAAAGGATCCGCGGAAACGGAGGCTGTCAGTATCTCAAGTCAGGCACCAATACAGAGTTCGTGGTCATGGATATGATAAATAGTCCAGTGCATAAGTCAGAGAGTCACAAAAAAAAGGAAACAGGAACCCAGTTGTGAGCGCTGGGTCAGGCAGCAACAGAATCCATTGTCCGGCCCTTGGCGAACTAGATCTCTCACAAAAGGGCAGAAGCCCCAAGATCCAGCCATTTCCCAAAAAAGCCTCATGGGGTCCTTGTTGTTGTCAGTGCCTTGGCAATGTGGCCAAGACTTAACCCTTGTTGTGTAGTCTGGTGCCCTTGCCCTTTGCAGAACTATAAATCCCTATCCCTTAATAAGAGGGGAGGGTTGGTGCCTGACATCATTCACTCAAAGTTGTTACAACCACAGACTCTGTCCTCTGTGGCCCATTTTGATCCAGCCTTTTTTGAAAACACAGTGATTTTTGCTGTTGTGTTCACACAAAGTTGTTACAACCACTGACTCCGGCCTCTGTGGCCCATTTCGCTCCAGCCTTTCCTTATAACACAGTGTATTTTGCCTTTGTGTTGACTCAAAGTTGTTACAATCACTGACTCCGGCCTCTGTGGCCCATTTCGCTCCAGCCTTTCCTTATAACACAGTGTATTTTGCTTTTGTGTTCACTCAAAGTTCTTACAACCACTGACTCCGGCCTCTGTGGTGCATTTTGCTCCAGCCTTTCCTTATAACACAGTGTATTTTGCTTTTGTGTTCACTCAAAATTGTTACAACCACTGACTCCGGCCTCTGTGGCCCATTTCGCTCCAGCCTTTCTTTTTAAGAGAGTGTATTTTGCTTTTGTGTTCACTCAAAGTTGTTACAACCACTGACTCCGGCCTCTGTGGCCCATTGCGCTCCAGCCTTCCCTTATAACACAGTGTATTTTGCGTTTGTGTTCACTCAAAGTTGTTACAACCACTGACTCCAGCCTCTGTGACCCATTTCGCTCCAGCCTTTCCTTATAACACAGTGTATTTTGCTTTTGTGTTCACTCAAAGTTGTTACAACCACTGACTCCGGCCTCCGTGGCCCATTTTGCTCCAGCCTTTCCTTATAACACAGTGTATTTTGCTTTTGTGTTCACTCAAAATTGTTACAACCACTGACTCCGGCCTCTGTGGCCCATTTCGCTCCAGCCTTTCTTTTTAAGACAGTGTATTTTGCTTTTGTGTTCACTCAAAGTTGTTACAACCACTGACTCCGGCCTCTGTGGCCCATTGCGCTCCAGCCTTTTCTTATAACACAGTTTATTTTGCTTTTGTGTACACTCAAAGTTGTTATGATCACTGACTTTGGCCTCTGTGGCCCATTTCGCTCCAGCCTTTCCTTATAACACAGTGTATTTGCTTTTGTGTTTACTCAAAGTTGTTACAACCACTGACTCCGGCCTCTGTAGCCCATTTTGCTCCAGCCTTTCCTTATATCACAGTGTATTTTGCTTTTGTGTACACACAACGTTGTTACAACCACTGACTCCAGCCTCTGTGGCCGATTGCGCTCCAGCCTTTCCTTATAACACAGTGTATTTTGCTTTTGTGCTCACTCAAAATTGTTACGACCACTGACTCCGGCCTCTGTGGCCCATTTCGCTCCAGCCTTTCCTTATAACACAGTGTATTTTGCTTTTGTGTTCACTCAAAGTTGTTACGATTACTGACTCCGGCCTCTGTGGCCCATTTCGCTCCAGCCTTTCCTTATAACACAGTTATTTTGCTTTTGTGTACACTCAAAGTTCTTACAACCACTGACTCCAGCCTCTGTAGCCCATTTCGCTCCAGCCTTTCCTTATAACACAGTGTATTTTGCTTTTGTGTTCACTCAAAGTTGTTACAACTGATATCGAGCTCTTTTGTGCGGGTCTCCCGGCGGGAGGGATCCCAGAAGACTGCTAAAGGGGTCCTGTGACCTCGGTGAGCAGCCAGCGAAAGCCAATCCAAAGAGCGAAAAATATTAAAAATTAATCTCACCGGAGGCTGAAGAGGTTCAGTGACCGAAGCGTTTATTTCTGCGATTCAGGTGAAAAGGATGTGATTGCAGTGATCATTCACATACAAGCATACATTTGCAGAAGTTCCAGGCATTTTTATAGCGTACAGACAAAGGAAACATTTTCAAAAATCCCGCCCGCCCCCTGCCGGCCGGCTTCGCCCCGATTGGCTGGCCGCGGAACAGCTGGGAGGAGGCTTGAATGTGCGTCCCGCCTCCTGTCCAATCAGCGAGCTCTGCCGCCTCTAGGGGGCCAATCGGCGCCTTCCTAGTGCCTCCGACGATGGTCCAATCAGCAGCCAGGAGGCGGGATGAAGTTTGACAGCTCAGGGGAAATGGGGTGCCCAGGGGGCATCCGCCAGCTGTTACTGAGCCTTTGTTCTCATCGGCGGGGTGGCAGACAAAGGGGAACAATGAGTTTCCCCGATCTATGATTGGATTTGGGAGGAAGTATGAAAAGATGAAAAAGGAGCTATTGATGGTATTTGGACCTCGGGGCCTTGGAAACAAGGGGGCCTTGTAAACAAGGGGGATCAACAAATACCTAGAAAATGATATAATCAGCCTTTTTTCCCTGAGTTTCTGTTGACCCATCCCTTATTTTACTGTCTGCTCGGAAAGTAAGCTTTGAGAAGGAATTAATAACAGGCCTATGCAAATGTAAATATGGACTGTTTTGGGAGGACAAAGGGTTTCCTCCCTGTTGCAGTAATCCTCGGGTCACATTCTTTTTGGGGCAAAAGGGTCAGAGAGGAAAAGCGGGAAGGGGAACCAAAGTACATTTCATTCCATTACATACATTTCATATATTCTATACATTTCATAAGGCAACCCCATCCCCATCCCCAGCGAAAGTTTATTAATAAAGTATTCAGTCACTTTATTATTGAGAGAAGTTCATGGTTTCCTGGTGAAGGCACACGGAATCGGAGGCTACTTGCGACTCGGAGCAAGCCTGATCTGAGGGTTTGTGTCCAAAAATGTGGCAGAAAGCAGTCCGGGATGTGGGGCAGAAAGTCAATAGGAGAGGGCAAACGAGAGAGTCCAAGGGAGGTTTCCGGGTTGTGATCTGTGGAGCAATGTCCTTTGGGAAACTACATTTCTCTGATCAGGGGCCGGGGCCCATGCCTGGCCGCCTTTCCGGGACTCCTGCGGGTGGCCACAGTGGGTCCCTGGCTGTTGGATCCAAGCGGGAGCGAGTGCTGCCAAGAAGAAGCGAAGAGCCTGGCCAGTTTGACAATCAGCTGTTTCTCTGCAAGATAAAATACTTAAAACAAAACTAATTTTTCCCCGGGTGAAGGAGCCCAAAACGAGAAAAAGGAAATGGCAGTTAGTCTTAGAATTAGTTGTAGAAAAATATAAAATTGGAACGGCGGCGATCCGCCATTTTAAGTATTTTCGTGGATAAGGGGGCCTGAAATGGCGGTTTCCGTATCCGCGGTCTAGGCGAACGCAGATTCGGGGTCCGGGGGGGCACCCAGAGGCGCCTCCCGTGGGCTCACGGCTCTCCGGAGCCCAAAAAAGGGTCTATTGCAATGTTATTCTGTTTGAGTCAAGAAAGGATACAAAAGTGAAATGAGGAAAGATGAAAAGTTGCAAGTTTCAAGTACTTTTATTAGGGAAAGGATACAAAGTAAAGGGAAGGGGAAAGCAAGGTGAAACTACAAGCCTTCCTGGTTTTGAGCTGGCTGCTGGGGCACATTTTATCCGTTGGTCCCAAAAGCTTGGTCCAGGAACTGCGGAACTCTCCGCTGCAGTTCACACCAATGTGAAGGCGGGGCTCCCCGCTGCGCTCGGGCTCACAACCACTGACTCCGGCCTCTCTGGCCCATTTCGCTCCAGCCTTTCCTTATAACACAGTGTATTTTGCTTTTGTGTTCACTCAAAGTTGTTACAACCACTGACTCCGGCCTCTGTGGCCCATTTCGCTCCAGCCTTTCCTCATAACACAGTGTATTTTGCTTTTGTGTACACTCAAAGTTGTTACAACCACTGACTCCAGCCTCTTTGGCCCATTTCGCTCCAGCCTTTCCTTATAAATTCATTGCCCGACTTACCGGGCAAGGCCTGTTGCGGTGGGGGGTGCCCTCCCTCTGGCCATGTTGTTGGCAGGGGCTTCTCTTTCCCAAAGCCCCTGCATTGCTGGAATTTTCCCGCCACTGGATCAGCTGGCCAATCAGAGGCTAGCTCCTCCCAGCCCCTGGCATTGGCCAGGGGCTGGTCGCACCCTGTGCCCAGCGGCCTTAAAGAGGCTGCGCTGGGGCCCAGCAGGCACCAGGCCTGCTTCGAGTTGTGAACGGCGGCGGCGGCGGCGGCAGCAGCAGCAGCAGCAGCAGCAGCATCAACAGCAACAACAATAACGGTTGGGCATGCGGGCCTGTGGCTATGCTTCTTTCCTTTCTTGGGGGGCGAGGGGGGGTTGTTCTTCACTGCCTTGGCTCTGCACCACCCCTTCCCCTTCTCCTAGCCAGCTGGGGCCAGCTACTCTACTCCTCGCCTTGCTGCCTCTGGAGTTGCCTCTTGGCTGCCTGCCCCCCCCCCCCCCCCGCAGCAGCGTCTCCCGAAGGCAAAATAATAATAATAATAAATATATATAGAGCCCAAAAAGTTTGCGGGGGCCTATGGCCTGAACGGCTCTCACAGTCAGGAAGTTCTTCCTCATGTTTAGATGGAATCTCCTTCCTTGTAGTTTGAAGCCATGGCTTCATTGCGTCCTAGTCTCGTGCGCCCACGGCTCCTCCCTCCCCCATCCCCTCGCCAGCGTTACCTTCCCAGGGCCCCCGGAGGCTCCCTCTTGGGTCCTTTTGGCAGCCCTCCCAGGGTCTCCTTTTCTCGGTCGTTCTTCCTGGGGGGGTCGAGTGGGGGGGAGCCACAGCAGGAGCCCCCCCCCCCTTCTTCAGGCCCTCCATCCCCGGTAGGTTAAGGGCCTCTCCGGAGGGCTTTTCCTCCTCCACGTGGCTGTGCTTACCACGTGGGCCCTCAGCCTCTCCCCTCTGGCAAGCCCCTCCCTCCAGCGGGTGGGGAGACCTGGCTGAGGGGCTCTTTCCATGCTGGGTTTCAGCCTTCCCCCCTCCCCTCTGGAGGCTCTGCATCCCATGCTGCTTTGGTTTTTGTCCTGTTTTGTTTTGTTGGTGCCATGCTTCAGCCTCTGTTGGGGCTCTCCTTCCGCTCTGGTGGGGGGGCGGGGCTTCATGCCATCTTCCCTTAAAGGCATCCAAGCACATTCAATCATAGAAGCTAAGCAGGGTTTGCCATGGTTAGTACTTGGATGGGATACCACCAGTGAATTTCGTTGGGTTGTGGGATTCAGTTCCAACAAGAACTATTTCCAACCCCTCCCCACATTGGTTTTGCCTGCCTCCCCCCCCCCTTTTTCCAACCTGCCCTGTTTCTGGCCCTTGGCAAGCGACCCTGCTGCTCACCCTCACCACTGGCTTTCAGGCTTCAGGTCCCTTCTTCCCTGGACCAGAACCCTCATCATTCCCATCCTGTGCTCCATAGTTGTGTCTTTGTAGCACTCCATCACAATGGCCCCACGCACAAGGGCAAGCGAGAAGGCGGCTTCACCAGAGGCATTGTCAGAGACACCAGTGCAGCTGGCAAAAGGGAGAGGAGATGCGGAGCAGAGGAGATCCCGGCAACCAGCAGCAAAACGAGCGCCATCCAGGGCCCCCAGTGGGCGCTTTACCAAGCAGGGCGACAACATTCTGGAGGGGACCTCCAAGAATATTGAAAAACTAGTAGACAGGATGGGTAAGTTGGAGTCCAAGGTTTTCTCCGAAGAGAGACCAGGAACCTCTTCACCCAAGGAGAAGGAACACCCTGGCAAGAAACGCAGGCGGCCCAGGGAAACACCTGAACCCACGTCCAGCGAGTCCGAGCGCAGCGAATCCGCATCCAGTGAGGAGGAAGCGGAGGTTCAGCGTGATCACCGTACCAGCAGCACTCGTAGGAAGAAGCGCCAGGCGCCATTACAACTACACATCAGAAAGTGACTCCTCAGAGAGTGAGTATGCTCTTGATCCAGTAGACAGAGATAATTACTGGAGGACAGCAGCCCTGGTACCTGGGCTACCTGAGTGGGCCATCAGGAGCAGAGTTGACTCAGGCAGCACTGACACCTCCAGCGGGACGAGAGGAGGAGGTAAGTCTCCCTCTCAGTTACTTCCACCCCCTTCTCAGACAATGAGGACCCCCCTGGGACGCACCTCTCCCCTCGCGTCAGGAGTAAGATCCTTAGAGGATATTACGTGGACATTTTCTCCCTCCTAAAACCCCAAGGAGAGGAGGGCCGGGAACCTCCCCCCCCCCCCCCCCCACAAAGAGAAGGCATAAGAAAAGGGACAGTGCTAGGCCCGTGGAGCATTCTTTCATTAACTGGATGTCCGGTTACACTGTTTACCTGGGGGTAGTGACAGCAGCTTTCCCTGAGCGTGGTTGGCACTTGGCCAATCACCAGGCGCACATCATGAGGGCCAGACAGCTTGCGGGGGAGACAGCCGCCATAGCATATGACACCGCATTTCGAAAACGGGCATTCCAAAGTGCTCGAGCCAGATGGGACCTCGTCAACCATGACATCTGGCTCACTGAGGTTGGGCCCAGCATCAGGGGCAAGCCTGAGACAGGGAGGTATGAGCGAGGTTGGGGCAAGAGGGACGCCAGGTGGGCTGTCTGTTGGGAGTTCAACTCAGGCAAGTGTCAAAGGGCCCGTTGCCGCTTCGACTACGTATGTGAGTATTGCGCGGGGAGTCACATGAAGGTGTCGTGCAGCAAGCAAGGCGTTTCACAGCCCTTTCGGGCAGGCCGGGCTGGCACCCAGCCCGGTAACGGAAAGGAATTGGGACAAACCAGCAGAGCCATCGGTGGGCAAAGTAAGTGAGTCTTCCTATGACCTTCTTGCACTTGCTCCTTCCCCCGTAAAACTCCCTCCCATGGCCCCATGGCTCAAAGCATATCCTCTCAGGTCAGCAGCCACCTTCCTTTGGGAGGGTTTCCCGGCTGGATTCCGTATCCCAGCAGTCGGCCCCCTCAAGGCATTCACATCAGGCAACTTAAAATCAGCAGCCTTGTTCCCTGAGGTGCTCAGCTCAAAAATTGCAAAAGAATTGGCAGCTGGGAGAATTGCAGGCCCCTTCAGGGCCCCACCCCTGGACAACCTCAGGGTCTCCCCCCTAGGAGTGGTGCCCAAGAAAACCCCAGGCGAGTACCGCCTTATTCACCACCTTTCGTACCCCAAAGGGGAGTCGGTGAATGATGCCATTCCTCCCGAACTCTGCTCCGTAAAATACGCCTCCTTTAATCAGGCAGTCAGACTGGTGCAAGCAAAAGGCCCAGGGGCCCCTATGGCCAAGTGCGATATACAGTCAGCCTTCAGGCTTCTCCCGGTGCACCCAGCAGTTTTCAACCTTCTGGGCTTTAAATGCAATGGCCAGTGGTATTTTGACAAGGCCTTGCCCATGGGGTGTTCTGTAAGCTGTGCTGCCTTTGAGACCTTCAGCACTTTCCTTGAATGGGGGGCCAAGTCCCTGTCCCACTCCAGTTCCATCACCCACTACCTCGATGACTTCCTTTTCGTGGGTGGGCCAGACAGCGTGGAATGTGCTCAATTGTTAAGAACCTTCATAGCTATGTCCAGGGTTTTTGGCATTCCTTTAGCACAGAAAAAAAAAAAACAGAGGGCCCCTCCACCTCCATTGTCTTCCTGGGAATTCAGCTGGATTCAGTGCGATGTCTGTCTTGCTTGCCAGCAGACAAGCTCACTTCGCTGCGGAGGCGTGTTGGAGAAGCTGCAGCCAAGTGGAAGGTAACCTTAAAGGAACTGCAGGCGCTTCTGGGCCACCTCAACTTTGCCTGTAAAGTGGTGTCCCCCGGCAGACCCTTCTGTGCCCGGCTTGCTCGGGCCACAGCTGGAGTGCGCGCTCCCCACCACCGGATCAGAGTGTCGCAAGGGATGCGGGAGGATCTCAAGGTATGGCTGCGGTTCTTAAACAGGTTCAATGAGATTTCCATGTGGCAGGGTAAGTGGGAGCCCGGGAGCGAGCTGCAGGTGCACTCAGATGCAGCGGGGAGCATCGGTTTTGGGGTTTTTCTGCAAGGACGCTGGTGCGCCGCTAGATGGCCCGACAGTTGGAGAACAGGTAACCTGCTTAGAGACCTCACTTTCCTGGAATTCTTTCCAATCCTGGTGGCAGTGCACATTTGGACAGACCTGTTTAAGAACAAGAGGGTTCGTTTTTGGTGTGACAACCAGGCGGTGGTAAGGATCATCAAAAGGCCCGGAGTGTGGTGGAGGCTCCTTCTTTGGAAGCTTTTAGGCAGAGGCTGGATGGCCATTTGTCAGGGGTGATTTGAATGTGGTGTTCCTGCTTCTTGGCGGGGGGTTGGACTGGGTGGCCCATGAGGTCTCTTCCAACTCTTTGATTCTATGATTCTATGACTTCTAAGTCAGCCAGGTGTGGCAATTTGTGTTAATATGTCTGGAAGCTAATATCACTTTTTCAGCACAACATATTCCAGGCTTGAACAACGAAGTAGCAGGTGCGTTGTCACGTTTTCAGGAAGAAAGGTTTCGCCCCCTGGCACCCAACGCAGATCGTCTGCCCACCAGCTTCCCGGAAGACCTATGGACCCTTGGAGATGGGAGGCCTGGTCAGGACTGATGCAATCGGTGGCTCCCTCTACCCAGAAAGCCTATCGGGCAGCCATGGCTAAGTTCGCCAAATTCCGGGAGGACGCAGGCTACAGCAGCGGGTGGCCGGTCTCAGAGGAAGAGGTAATCCATTTCATGGTTCAACAAAGGAGGGCACGAGTGTCGACCCAGGCCATGCGGATCCAGCTACCCGGCATTGCATTCTTCAGCAAAGCTGCAGGGTTCTGCGATCCCTGTCAGGCGTACAGGGTGAGGAAGATATTAAAAGGCTGGAGCAGGCAAGAACCAAAGCGGGAGGACACCAGACGCCCACTTTCATACAAGATCCTCTGCCGCCTCACCAGGACCCTCAGGAGGATTTGCAATTCGCATTACGAAGTTAAGTTGTTTCGGGCAGCCTTCACCACTTCTTTCTTTGGGGCCCTTCGTCTGGGGGAGGTTGTAGCCAATGCCAAGACAGACACATCGGGTAGGGCTCTGCAACTAGGGGACATTGCGATCCAGGGCACCTCCATGACTATCAGAATTCGGAGGTCCAAGACAGACCAGGGGGGAAAAGGGGTCTCCCTCGCCATCAAGGGATCTAAGGTAGGGCAACTATGCCCAATTTGGACCCTCACTAAGTTCCTGGACGTACGGGGCAGCACCCCGGGCCTGCTGTTTGTACACCGAGACGGGAGCCCCCTCACTAGGTATCAGTTCATGGCTATTTTCCAGGGGGCACTCAAGAAGCTGGGCCTTCCACATGGTGAGTTTGGAGGACATTCCTTCAGGATAGGAGCAGCTACTGCAGCTGCCGGGAATGGCATCCCTGCGGACAACATCTAGGCCATGGGGCGCTGGAGATCTTCAGCGTATACTCCATACATCAGACCGGGCCTCCTCCTCGAGGGACCCGGGACTGCCGGCTGCTCTGTTTCCTATTCCCGCAGGACTGCTGGTGCAGGCGAGAGGAAGAAAGGCAGTGGAGGAAGAACCCGAGGAGAGCAAAGCGCCAACCAGGCAATGGGCCGCTAAGGCGAAGCTCGACAGGAAGGCACCCAGGGGGCAAGCCAAGATTTGAACATCCGGCAGGCTCTCAACTCAGAACTTTGGGCCTCAATAGCATTGGCTAGATACCTTGGCTCTTCGTGCTCGGGTGTCCAGGAAGCAGGCGTTTTATTGGTTGCAGGCAACCAGGGTTGGCAGCAAGGGGCGCGGTGGCACACCACCCCCCTTTTTGTGGCATGTGGCATGGGCCCTGGATCTGGTTCTGCCCCTCCCCTATTGGCGGGGAGGGAGCATCTGGCGGTTTCCAGGGGTGCCGTGTCATGTGACCCGGTATTGTGCCGGCGGGCCCCCTGTTGGACTCTTCTGGTATCGGTCAGCAGCGGGCTGATCGATCTTGATCCAGAACCCATGCCTAGCAGCCAACCCTGTGTTCCTGTAATTAATAAATTAAGTTGTGGCCATTTTTACTCCATCTATGTGTCCGAGTCATCTCTGGTTCTCTGAGAGGGAGGAGTGTCGCCCATCCACACGCAAATTCATTGCCCGACTTACCGGGCAAGGCCTGTTGCGGTGGGGGGTGCCCTCCCTCTGGCCATGTTGTTGGCAGGGGCTTCTCTTTCCCAAAGCCCCTGCATTGCTGGAATTTTCCCGCCACTGGATCAGCTGGCCAATCAGAGGCTAGCTCCTCCCAGCCCCTGGCATTGGCCAGGGGCTGGTCGCACCCTGTGCCCAGCGGCCTTAAAGAGGCTGCGCTGGGGCCCAGCAGGCACCAGGCCTGCTTCGAGTTGTCCTCCCACCCACCCTGCATGTTCATGGTTTTGTTCATTGTTGCAATTGGTTGTTCATTATCTGTTCGTCACAACTTTGGTTGGCATGTGGCATGGGCCCTGGATCTGGTTCTGCCCCTCCCCTATTGGCGGGGAGGGAGCATCTGGCGGTTTCCAGGGGTGCCGTGTCATGTGACCCGGTATTGTGCCGGCGGGCCCCCTGTTGGACTCTTCTGGTATCGGTCAGCAGCGGGCTGATCGATCTTGATCCAGAACCCATGCCTAGCAGCCAACCCTGTGTTCCTGTAATTAATAAATTAAGTTGTGGCCATTTTTACTCCATCTATGTGTCCGAGTCATCTCTGGTTCTCTGAGAGGGAGGAGTGTCGCCCATCCACACGCAACACATTGTATTTTGCTTTTGTGTTCACTCAGAGTTGTTACAACCACTGAATCCGGCCTCTGTGGCCCATTTCGCTCCAGCCTTTCCTCATAACACAGTGTATTTTGCTTTTGTGTACACTCAAAGTTGTTACAACCACTGACTCCAGCCTCTGTGGCCCATTTCGCTCCAGCCTTTCCTTATAACACATTGTATTTTGCTTTTGTGTTCATTCAAAGTTGTTACAATCACTGACTCCGGCCTCTATGGCCCATTTCGCTCCAGCTTTTCCTTATAACACAGTGTATTTGCTTTTGTGTTCACTCAAAGTTGTTACAACCACTGACTCCGGCCTCTGTGGCCCATTTCGTTCCAGCCTTTCTTTATAACACAGTGTATTTTGCTTTTGTGTTCACTCAAGTTGTTACAACCATTGACTCCGGCCTCTGTGGCCCGTTTCGCTCCAGCCTTTCCTTATAACACAGTGTATTTTGCTTTTGTGTTCACTCAAAGTTGTTACAACCACTGACTCCGGCCTCTGTGGCCCATTTCACTCCGGCCTTTCCTTATAATCAGGCTTGATGCTGATTGGCTGAGGCTGGAACAGCTGGGAGGAGGCTTGCCGGCCCACCCCGGCTCCCAGCCAATCAGAACGTTCCTGTGCCTCGAGAGGGCCAATGGGCGCCCTCTGCTCGCCTCTGAGGCCAATCAGGAGCGAGGGAGGCGGGACGGCCGCAGACAAAGGGGGAAAATGATGGGATTTGGGCTTTCCTGCCCGCTGGAATGCGGGCTATTGTCCAAGACGGGAAGAGGGTGATGTTGGGCAAACAAAGGCTTTCCTGTCCTTGATGGGTCTGGCGGGGAATTTGAATAACTAGATCAATGCCAGACCGCCCGAAGGGTCAACAGCATCTGGTTGAATTAATCAGCTCTTCTTTCCGGGGGCTCTGTTGACTCTTCCTCCATCGTTGGCCCTGCTCCGATAACGAAATGGGGGGAGGTCAGCAGCTTTGTCCATGCAAAATGAGTTAATCAATGGGTGATTTGGGGAAAAGAGACTTGGGCTCTTTCCCCAGGCAGTTCCTGGCCTTGCTGGTTTCTTTTTGGGTGAAGGGTCAAGAGGGGAAGACACAGGAGAGTCCATAAGGGTTACATATTTCATTTTCATAGGCCACAGGCATCACCAATATACAGGCATTTCATATATCACAACCCACCACCCATCCCAACCCCAATCCATAGTAATAAGAAAATATTTTTATTCATTTCATAAAAAGAGAGAGGAAAGAACTAGAAGTCCCAAAGTCTGGACGGAAGGGTTTTGGGTGCAGGGGCCAGTCCATGCATCAGGCTGGCCACCAGAAGATCAGTCCAAGGTCCGGGTTGGTCAACAGAAGATTGGCTCCTTCTAGGAACAGGAGCTGGAGCTGAAGGGGGAGCTGGGTTGGGTAGTAGCAGAGTCCATAGTCCAGTGCACAAGCCAGAGAATTCACAAAGAGGAAACAGGAACCCAGTTATGTGTGCTGGGTCAGGAAGCAACAGAATCCATTGTCCGGCCCTTGGCGAACTATAAATACTAGGGGGGGAGGGGTGCTTGGCATCAATTCCTCCCTTCGAGGCTGGAAAATGGTCATGCTCATTTTCCCAAGCCTCGACAATTCTTTACCACCCAGGGCCTCTTTCTAGACAGATTAGATTGTATTTTCTTGATTATTTTGGGGGCCCAACTTATGCAACAACAGCAGGGCCCAGCAGGGTGGGAGAGACCAGTGGCAGAGTGTCCTTTGGGTTGGAGTAATAAAGACTGAAGTAAGAAGGTGAAGGTGGTGGAGGCAGGGGATGATGGAGTCTGTGATGGCAGTCAGAGCACTCAGAGGTCCCGAGTGAGTCCCCAATGGAGAAGGATGGCACATGGCGGAATTCTCCCATCTGGCAGTGGTCCTCAGGCCTCCTGGGGGCGCTGGCTCCTCCCTTGGCACTTGGGGGAGGGAGAAGATGGGGCACAGCCTTGCTACTCCTTCTGGCGTGGCGCCTACTGGTGACCGCAGACAGGTCTGGCTCTCCATCATCACAGAGACTCAGGGGTAGTGTCTAGGACAGTCAGAAAGAAGGTTTACAGCCCCCCCTCCCACCCACCCCTTTCCCAGCCCAAGGGTAGTTAGTGGGGAAACAAAGGGAAAAAAACTTTCATACCTAGTGAGGGCGTCAGTGGTCTCCTTTGGGCCACTCCTCTGCACAGCTTCTGGAACAGGCAGGGCCTCCTTCCTTCATGGCAGTTGCTGTGGGATCCTGGTTGCTCCTCCTGCGATGGCATTCCCCCGTGGGGGCTCAGATCAGCCTCTAGGAGGGGCTGTCTCTTCTGGGCGGCATGGGGTCTGGTCCTGCTCTCCTAGGATCTTCCTGTGCCATCTGGGTTCCACACAGGAAAGTCCACAGACCTCCCATTGTTCACCTCACCCAGGTAGTTGTCCTCAGCGGCAGGAGTGGATTATGGGTCCCACAGTTCGATCTGATGTCCGGTGGTCTCTTCACTGCGCAGAGGGGATCCCTGGACCTCGACACCCCCCTCATATTTAAGGCAGTTAATGGGGTAATTTAGACATACACATACATGCGCTCAGGGAAAGGGGAGGGAGGAAGGGCCAGGAAGGAAAAAAAAGCATCAGAGGGACTGTGTATGTGAGAGAGAGACTTAACCATAGATGAGGGTGAAATGTCAGGAGGGAATGCTTCTGGAACATCCCTTCCTTAGGTTTGAGGAGAAGGAGGTAAGAGGGAGCAGCAGGATTTCTCTGGGAGATGGAGGAAAGAATTCACAGAATATTGGCTTCTTAGAAGATGGGAAAGAGAGAGAGACAGAGAGTGAGAGAGAGCGAGAAGAGGTATGGATTACAGAGACATTCTACAAGCACACGGAATTCTTTTGGTGAGGCCTGGTCCCTAGAAAGAAAGGGGAGAAGGAGAGAGAGAGAGAGAGAGAGAGAGAGAACCCAGCGAACTTGGGAGGCGTTTATCATTCCCCCCCCCTTCTTTCATTTAGCAAAAGGAAACAGGAACAGGAAAAAAGGTCCCCTTTGCACCTCCCTTTGCTTGCAAGGGGAGAAAGGGAGAGGGGGGGGGGTTGAAAACAAAAAAAGAGAAGTTGGAGAGTACTGGGAAAAGGGGAAGAGAAAACAAAGGAAAAGGCAGGGACATTTGTGACTGCCTCTGGAAAATGGGTTTTGTGGTTGCACAGAAGAGAAGGGGAGAAGAAGAGAGATCTTGGGTCAGGGAAACCAGGGGAGAGAGAGAGAGACAGATTTTCGCAAGGCAGCTGAGTCACATCCGTGGCAGGGTCTCTCCTGGTGTGGAGAAACACACAAGGCACTGTAGATTTAGCTTTAGAAAGAAAGGGATTTGTAGTAGCTTGGTGAAGAAGGGAATGAGCAATGCCTTCTTTTCCCATCTGAAAGAAGGGAAAGGTGGCACAGGAGAAAGCAGGAGAGGAGGAGAGCAAAGAATTTCCCTAGTGCATTCCCTCAAAGGGGCAGGAGAAAAAATAGAAGGGGCATATAAATGCAGACATATCATAAATGGGGAATAGGGAAATGGAGGGGTTGGAAAGGAAAGGAAGGAGCCAGGGAGACTGGGTAAAAGGGAAATGGGAATGGGATGGTAAGGAGGGGGGGCAAGCGAATACTTCAAGGGGGAGGTAAAGGGTCTGGGGGAAGGCTTTTAGGGGGTTGGGGCTTTGTTTCCTTCTCCTTGCATGGTAGGAGTTGGGCACAACTACCCCCTTCCACCTCCCTCCGATACAAGGTAAAGAAACATGAGGCATAAGCGAGCTCGGTCCACTTGGCCCTCTCACAACAGTCTGACTGGAGCTTCAAAATGAGGTCCGGGTCAGTGCTGCCATGAGGGGGCCACGAAACTCCCCCTGCAAGCGGCCTGGTGGGCCACTTCTTCATGCTATACTTTACCAAACTGGCTGGCGACAACAACCGTGTCGCCCCCCCCATTCCACTCTGCCAGTATCTTCCCAAAGGTGACTCTGGTGGAATGGGACGTTTGATTCCTGCTTGACATGCGCTCATCTCTCTCTAGAGCAGCCCCACAGTCCAGTGGTTAATCAAGGAGGGCCTCTGGCAACCGGATCAGAGTCAAAAACCTACACCTTGAAAGGTACCTGGTCAGGAAGAATGAGCGACCAGCACCTGAATACCAGGACAGACCGAAAGGGGAGGACTCCCTTTCTCACACAGCCCCTATCAGGTATGCAAAAAGGCAAGCTGGATTGCCAAGTTCAGGACCTCAAAACGCCTAGATGTTCGCCCCCCTCACCCAGGATTTGTTACCGAGTCCCAAGAAAATCCCTCTCCAGTGGGCGAACTCCGAAGCTGGCCAGAGAAACTTGAGACCCCTCCACCTGGTTGTCTTGGGGGACCCCGGTTGCTTACCCTCAGACGTCTTCCCCAGTCCGCGTCGATCGTGCTCCTTTCTGGAAGTCCTTGAATCAAGGCTTCCCTATGCTCCTTTGTGCTGAAACTCCAGGTCAGAGCTTGGAAGGAAGTGGCTACGGGAGAATTTGTAGTTTTTGGTCAGCTGGTCAAATAAGGTCCGAATCAAGAAGAGGCGCCTCTTTATTCCCAAGCCGCTCCTCCTTCACTCTGGCCCAAAGAATCAGACCAAGGTGCCTGCTTGAAAATTTGGGCTATAATTTAGTCTGGGCCTCAAGCAGGGTCCCTTCGTGGTAAAGCCAAAATGTTATCGAGCTCTTTTAGGGGGGCTCCCCCAGAAAGGAGAGCCCAAGGACCGCACCAAAGAGGGTCCTGGAAACCTTGGTGAGATTTTTCCGGAAGCCAATCCAAGAGTGCAGCTAAAAGCAATCAGCTCACCAGAGGCGAAAGGAGACCAGGATCGAGGCGTTTATTTGCGATTCAGCTGAATGGATGATTTACAGGAATCGTTCCACTGCAAAGCATACTGATACAAGAATTTCAGACGTATTTATACAGTACAGGACGAAGAAAGCAGTTTGAAACTCCCGCCGCCCCTTGCCGGCCGGCTTGATGCTGATTGGCTGAGGCTGGAACAGCTGGGAGGAGGCTTGCCGGCCCACCCCGGCTCCCAGCCAATCAGAACGTTCCTGTGCCTCGAGAGGGCCAATGGGCGCCCTCTGCTCGCCTCTGAGTTTGGGCCAATCAGGAGCGAGGGAGGCGGGACGGCCGCAGACAAAGGGGGAAAATGATGGGATTTGGGCTTTCCTGCCCGCTGGAATGCGGGCTATTGTCCAAGACGGGAAGAGGGTGATGTTGGGCAAACAAAGGCTTTCCTGTCCTTGATGGGTCTGGCGGGGAATTTGAATAACTAGATCAATGCCAGACCGCCCGAAGGGTCAACAGCATCTGGTTGAATTAATCAGCTCTTCTTTCCGGGGGCTCTGTTGACTCTTCCTCCATCGTTGGCCCTGCTCCGATAACGAAATGGGGGGAGGTCAGCAGCTTTGTCCATGCAAAATGAGTTAATCAATGGGTGATTTGGGGAAAAGAGACTTGGGCTCTTTCCCCAGGCAGTTCCTGGCCTTGCTGGTTTCTTTTTGGGTGAAGGGTCAAGAGGGGAAGACACAGGGGAGTCCATAAGGGTTACATATTTCATTTTCATAGGCCACAGGCATCACCAATATACAGGCATTTCATATATCACAACCCACCACCCATCCCAACCCCAATCCATAGTAATAAGAAAATATTTTTATTCATTTCATAAAAAGAGAGAGGAAAGAACTAGAAGTCCCAAAGTCTGGACGGAAGGGTTTTGGGTGCAGGGGCCAGTCCATGCATCAGGCTGGCCACCAGAAGATCAGTCCAAGGTCCGGGTTGGTCAACAGAAGATTGGCTCCTTCTAGGAACAGGAGCTGGAGCTGAAGGGGGAGCTGGGTTGGGTAGTAGCAGAGTCCATAGTCCAGTGCACAAGCCAGAGAATTCACAAAGAGGAAACAGGAACCCAGTTATGTGTGCTGGGTCAGGAAGCAACAGAATCCATTGTCCGGCCCTTGGCGAACTATAAATACTAGGGGGGGGGAGGGGTGCTTGGCATCACAACCACTGACTCCAGCCTCTGTGGCCCATTTCGCTCCAGCCTTTCCTTATAACACAGTGTATTTTGCTTTTGTGTTCACTCAAAGTTGTTACAATCACTGACTCCGGCTTCTGTGGCCCATTTCGCTCCAGCCTTTCCTTATAACACAGTGTGTTTTGCTTTTGTGTTCACTCAAAGTTGTTACAACCACTGACTCGGGCCTCTGTGGCCCATTTTGATCCAGCCTTTTTTTTGAAAACACAGTGATTTTTGCTGTTGTGTTCACTCAAAGTTGTTACAACCACAGACTCCGGCCTCTGTGGCCCATTTTGATCCAGCCTTTCCTTATAACACAGTGTATTTTGCTTTTCTGTTCACTCAAAGTTGTTACAACCACTGAATCTGGCCTCTGTGGCCCATTTTGATCCAGCCTTTTTTGAAAACACAGTGATTTTTGCTTTTGTGTTGACTCAAAGTTGTTGCAATCACTGACTCAGGCCTCTGTGGCCCATTTCGCTCCAGCCTTTCCTTATAACACAGTGTATTTGCTTTTGTGTTCACTCAAAGTTGTTACAACCACTGACTCCGGCCTCTGTGGCCCATTTTACTCCAGCCTTTCCTTATAACACAGTGTATTTTGCTTTTGTGTTCACTCAAAGTTGTTACAACCACTGACTCTGGCCTCTGTGGCCCATTTCGCTCCAGCCTTTCTTTTTAAGAAAGTGTATTTTGCTTTTGTGTTCACTCAAAGTTGTTACAACCACTGACTCCGGCCTCTGTGACCCATTTCGCTCCAGCCTTCCCTTATAACACAGTGTATTTTGCGTTTGTGTTCACTCAAAGTTGTTACAACCACTGACTCCAGCCTCTGTGGCCCATTTCGCTCCAGCCTTCCCTTATAACACAGTGTATTTTGCTTTTCTGTTCCCTCAAAGTTGTTACAACCACTGACTCCGGCCTCTGTGGCCCATTTCGCTCCAGCCTTTCCTTATACCACAGTGTATTTTGCTTTTGTGTTCATTCAAAGTTGTTACAACCACTGACTCCAGCCTCTGTGGCCCATTTCGCTCCCACCTTTCCTTATAACACATTGTATCTTGCTTTTGTGTTCATTCAAAGTTGTTACAACCACTGACTCCGGCCTCTGTAGCCCATTTTGCTCCAGCCTTTCCTTATAACACAGTGTATTATGCTTTTCTGTTCACTCAAAGTTGTTACAACCACTGACTCCGGCCTCTGTGGCCCATTTTGCTCCAGCCTTTCCTTATAACACAGTGTATTTTGCTTTTCTGTTCCCTCAAAGTTGTTACAACCACTGACTCCGGCCTCTGTGGCCCATTTCGCTCCAGCCTTTCCTTATACCACAGTGTATTTTGCTTTTGTGTTCACTCAAAGTTGTTACAACCACTGACTCCGGCCTCTGTGGCCGATTTCGCTCCAGCCTTTCCTTATAACACAGTGTATTTTGCATTTGTGTTCACTCAAAGTTGTTACAATCACTGACTCTCGCTTCTGTGGCCCATTTAGCTAGAGCCCTTCCTTATAACACAGTGTATTTTGCTTTTGTGTTCAGTCAAAGTTGTTACAACCACTGACTCCGGCCTCTGTGGCCCATTTCGCTCCAGCCTTTCCTTATAACACAGTGTATTTTGCTTTTCTGTTCCCTCAAAGTTGTTACAAGCACTGACTCCGGCCTCTGTGGCCCATTTCGCTCCAGCCTTTCCTTATACCACAGTGTATTTTGCTTTTGTGTTCATTCAAAGTTGTTACAACCACTGACTCCAGCCTCTGTGGCCCATTTCGCTCCCACCTTTCCTTATAACACATTGTATCTTGCTTTTGTGTTCATTCAAAGTTGTTACAACCACTGACTCCGGCCTCTGTAGCCCATTTTGCTCCAGCCTTTCCTTATAACACAGTGTATTTTGCTTTTCTGTTCACTCAAAGTTGTTACAACCACTGACTCCGGACTCTGTGGCCCATTTTGCTCCAGCCTTTCCTTATAACACAGTGTATTTTGCTTTTCTGTTCCCTCAAAGTTGTTACAACCACTGACTCCGGCCTCTGTGGCCCATTTCGCTCCAGCCTTTCTTTTTAAGACAGTGTATTTTGCTTTCGTGTTCACTCAAAGTTGTTACAACCACTGACTCCGCCCTCTGTGGCCCATTTCGCTCCAGCCTTTCCTTATAACACAGTGTATTTTGCATATGTGTTCACTCAAAGTTGTTACAATCACTGACTCTGGCCTCTGTGGCCCATTTCGCTCCAGCCTTTCCTTATAACACAGTGTATTTTGCTTTTGTGTTCCCTCAAAGTTGTTACAACCACTGACTCCGGCCTCTGTGGCCCATTTCGCTCCAGCCTTTCCTTATAACACAGTGTATTTTGCTTTTGTGTTCACTCAAAGTTGTTACAACCACTGACTCCGGCCTCTGTGGCCCATTTCACTCCAGCCTTTCTTTTTAAGACAGTGTATTTTGCTTTCGTGTTCACTCAAAGTTGTTACAACCACTGACTCCGCCCTCTGTGGCCCATTTCGCTCCAGCCTTTCCTTATAACACAGTGTATTTTGCATATGTGTTCACTCAAAGTTGTTACAATCACTGACTCTGGCCTCTGTGGCCCATTTCGCTCCAGCCTTTCCTTATAACACAGTGTATTTTGCTTTTGTGTTCCCTCAAAGTTGTTACAATCACTGACTCTGGCCTCTGTGGCCCATTTCGCTCCAGCCTTTCCTTATAACACAGTGTATTTTGCTTTTGTGTTCACTCAAAGTTGTTACAACCACTGACTCCGGCCTCTGTGGCCCATTTCGCTCCAGCCTTTCCTTATAACACAGTGTATTTTGCTTTTGTGTTCACTCAAAGTTGTTACAACCACTGACTCCGGCCTCTGTGACCCATTTCGCTCCAGCCTTCCCTTATAACACAGTGTATTTTGCTTTTGTGTTCACTCAAAGTTGTTACAACCACTGACTCCGGCCTCTGTGGCCCATTTTACTCCAGCCTTTCCTTATAACACAGTGTATTTTGCGTTTGTGTTCACTCAAAGTTGTTACAACCACTGACTCCAGCCTCTGTGGCCCATTTCGCTCCAGCCTTTCCTTATAACACAGTGTATTTTGCTTTTCTGTTCCCTCAAAGTTGTTACAACCACTGACTCCGGCCTCTGTGGCCCATTTCGCTCCAGCCTTTCCTTATACCACAGTGTATTTTGCTTTTCTGTTCACTCAAAGTTGTTACAATCACTGACTCCGGCCTCTGTGGCCCATTTCGCTAGAGCCTTTCCTTATACCACAGTGTATTTTGCTTTTCTGTTCACTCAAAGTTGTTACAACCACTGACTCCGGCCTCTGTGGCCCATTTCGCTCCAGCCTTTCCTTACACCACAGTGTATTTTGCTTTTCTGTTCCCTCAAAGTTGTTACAACCACTGACTCCGGCCTCTGTGGCCCATTTCGCTCCAGCCTTTCCTTATACCACAGTGTATTTTGCATTTGTGTTCACTCAAAGTTGTTACAATCACTGACTCCGGCCTCTGTGGCCCATTTCGCTAGAGCCTTTCCTTATAACACAGTGTATTTTGCTTTTGTGTTCACTCAAAGTTGTTACAACCACTGACTCCGGCCTCTGTGGCCCATTTCGCTCCAGCCTTTCCTTATAACACGGTGTATTTTGCTTTTCTGTTCTCTCAACGTTGTTACAACCACTGACTCCGCCCTCTGTGGCCCATTTCGCTCCAGCCTTTCCTTATAACACAGTGTATTTGCTTTTGTATTCACTCAAAGTTGTTACCATCACTAACTCCGGCCTCTGTGGCTCGTTTCGCTCCAGCCTTTCCTTATAACGCAGTGTATTTTGCTTTTGTGTTCACTCAAAATTGTTACAACCACTGACTCCGGCCTCTGTGGCCCATTTCGCTCCAGCCTTTCTTTTTAAGACAGTGTATTTTGCTTTTCTGTTCACTCAAAGTTGTTACAACCACTGACTCTGGCCTCTGTGGCCCATTTTGATCCAGCCTTTTTTGAAAACACAGTGATTTTTGCTTTTGTGTTGACTCAAAGTTGTTGCAATCACTGACTCCGGCCTCTGTGGCCCATTTCGCTCCAGTCTTTCCTTATAACACAGTGTATTTTGCTTTTGTCTTCACTCAAAGTTGTTACAACCACTGACTCCGGCCTCTGTTGCCCATTTTACTCCAGCCTTTCCTTATAACACAGTGTATTTTGCTTTTGTGTTCACTCAAAATTGTTACAACCACTGACTCCGGCCTCTGTGGCCCATTTCGCTCCAGCCTTTCTTTTTAAGAAAGTGTATTTTGCTTTTGTGTTCACTCAAAGTTGTTACAACCACTGACTCCGGCCTCTGTGACCCATTTCGCTCCAGCCTTCCCTTATAACACAGTGTATTTTGCGTTTTTGTTCACTCAAAGTTGTTACAACCACTGACTCCAGCCTCTGTGGCCCATTTCGCTCCAGCCTTTCCTTATAACACAGTGTATTTTGCTTTTCTGTTCCCTCAAAGTTGTTACAACCACTGACTCCGGCCTCTGTGGCCCATTTCGCTCCAGCCTTTCCTTATACCACAGTGTATTTTGCTTTTGTGTTCATTCAAAGTTGTTACAACCACTGACTCCAGCCTCTGTGGCCCATTTCGCTCCAGCCTTTCCTTATAACACATTGTATCTTGCTTTTGTGTTCATTCAAAGTTGTTACAAACACTGACTCCGGCCTCTGTAGCCCATTTTGCTCCAGCCTTTCCTTATAATACAGTGTATTTTGCTTTTGTGTTCACTCAAAGTTGTTACAACCACTGACTCCGGCCTCTGTGGCCCATTTCGCTCCAGCCTTTCTTTTTAAGACAGTGTATTTTGCTTTCGTGTTCACTCAAAGTTGTTACAACCACTGACTCCGGCCTCTGTGGCCCATTTCGCTCCAGCCTTTCCTTATAACACAGTGTATTTTGCATATGTGTTCACTCAAAGTTGTTACAATCACTGACTCTGGCCTCTGTGGCCCATTTCGCTCCAGCCTTTCCTTATAACACAGTGTATTTTGCTTTTGTGTTCACTCAAAGTTGTTACAACCACTGACTCCGGCCTCTGTGGCCCATTTCGCTCCAGCCTTTCTTTTTAAGACAGTGTATTTTGCTTTTGTGTTCACTCAAATTTGTTACAACCAATGACGCCTGCCTCTGTGGCCCATTTCGCTCCAGCCTTTCCTTATAACACAGTGTATTTTGCTTTAGTGTTCACTCAAAGTTGTTACAACCACTGACTCCGGCCTCTGTGGCCCATTTTGCTCCAGCCTTTCCTTATAACACAGTGTATTTTGCTTTTCTGTTCCCTCAAAGTTGTTACAACCACTGACTCCGGCCTCTGTGGCCCATTTTGCTCCAGCCTTTCCTTATACCACAGTGTATTTTGCTTTTGTGTTCACTCAAAGTTGTTACAACCACTGACTCCGGCCTCTGTGGCGCATTTCGCTACAGCCTTTCCTCATAACACAGTGTATTTTGTTTTGTGTACTCTCAAAGTTGTTACAACCACTGACTCCAGCCTCTGTAGCCCATTTTGCTCCAGCCTTTCCTTATAACACAGTGTATTTTGCTTTTCTGTTCCTTCAAAGTTGTTACAACCACTGACTCCGGCCTCTGTTGCCCATTTCGCTCCAGCCTTTCCTTATACCACAGTGTATTTTGCTTTTGTGTTCACTCAAAGTTGTTACAACCACTGACTCCGGCCTCTGTGGCCCATTTCGCTCCAGCCTTTCTTTTTAAGACAGTGTATTTTGCTTTCGTGTTCACTCAAAGTTGTTACAACCACTGACTCCGCCCACTGTGGCCCATTTCGCTCCAGCCTTTCCTTATACCACCGTGTATTTTGCATATGTGTTCACTCAAAGTTGTTACAATCACTGACTCTGGCCTCTGTGGCCCATTTCGCTCCACCCTTTCCTTATAACACAGTGTATTTTGCTTTTGTGTTCACTCAGAGTTGTTACAACCACTGACTCCGGCCTCTGTGGCCCATTTCGCTCCAGCCTTTCTTTTTAAGACAGTGTATTTTGCTTTCGTGTTCACTCAAAGTTGTTACAACCACTGACTCCGCCCTCTGTGGCCCATTTCGCTCCAGCCTTTCCTTATAACACAGTGTATTTTGCATATGTGTTCACTCAAAGTTGTTACAATCACTGACTCTGGCCTCTGTGGCCCATTTCGCTCCACCCTTTCCTTATAACACAGTGTATTTTGCTTTTCTGTTCCCTCAAAGTTGTTACAACCACTGACTCCGGCCTCTGTGGCCCATTTCGCTCCAGCCTTTCCTTATACCACAGTGTATTTTGCTTTTCTCTTCACTCAAAGTTGTTACAATCACTGACTCCGGCCTCTGTGGCCCATTTCGCTAGAACCTTTCCTTATACCACAGTGTATTTTGCTTTTCTGTTCACTCAAAGTTGTTACAACCACTGACTCCGGCCACTGTGGCCCATTTCGCTCCAGCCTTTCCTTATACCACAGTGTATTTTGCTTTTCTGTTCCCTCAAAGTTGTTACAACCACTGACTCCGGCCTCTGTGGCCCATTTCGCTCCAGCCTTTCCTTATACCACAGTGTATTTTGCTTTTCTGTTCCCTCAAAGTTGTTACAACCACTGACTCCGGCCTCTGTGGCCCATTTCGCTCCAGCCTTTCCTTATACCACAGTGTATTTTGCATTTGTGTTCACTCAAAGGTGTTACAATCACTGACTCCGGCCTCTGTGGCCCATTTCGCTAGAGCCTTTCCTTATAACACAGTGTATTTTGCTTTTGTGTTCACTCAAAGTTGTTACAACCACTGACTCCGGCCTCTGTGGCCCATTTCGCTCCAGCCTTTCCTTATACCACAGTGTAATTTGCTTTTGTGTTCATTCAAAGTTGTTACAACCACTGACTCCAGCCTCTGTGGCCCATTTCGCTCCAGCCTTTCCTTATAACACATTGTATCTTGCTTTTGTGTTCATTCAAAGTTGTTACAACCACTGACTCCGGCCTCTGTAGCCCATTTTGCTCCAGCCTTTCCTTATAACACAGTGTATTTTGCTTTTGTGTTCACTCAAAGTTGTTACAACCACTGACTCCGGCCTCTGTGGCCCATTTCGCTCCAGCCTTTCTTTTTAAGACAGTGTATTTTGCTTTCGTGTTCACTCAAAGTTGTTACAACCACTGACTCCGCCCTCTGTGGCCCATTTCGCTCCAGCCTTTCCTTATAACACAGTGTATTTTGCATATGTGTTCACTCAAAGTTGTTACAATCACTGACTCTGGCCTCTGTGGCCCATTTCGCTCCAGCCTTTCCTTATAACACAGTGTATTTTGCTTTTGTGTTCACTCAAAGTTGTTACAACCACTGACTCCGGCCTCTGTGGCCCATTTTGCTCCAGCCTTTCCTTATAACACAGTGTATTTTGCTTTTGTGTTCACTCAAAGTTGTTACAACCACTGACTCCGGCCTCTGTGGCCCATTTCGCTCCAGCCTTTCCTTATAACACAGTGTATTTTGCTTTTGTGTTCACTCAAAGTTGTTACAACCACTGACTCCGGCCTCTGTGGCCCATTTCGCTCCAGCCTTTCTTTTTAAGACAGTGTATTTTGCTTTTGTGTTCACTCAAAGTTGTTACAACCAATGACGCCGGCCTCTGTGGCCCATTTCGCTCCAGCCTTTCCTTATAACACAGTGTATTTTGCTTTTGTGTTCACTCAAAGTTGTTACAACCACTGACTCTGGCCTCTGTGGCCCATTTTGCTCCAGCCTTTCCTTATAACACAGTGTATTTTGCTTTTGTGTTCACTCAAAATTGTTACAACCACTGACTCCGGCCTCTGTGGCCCATTTCGCTCCAGCCTTTCTTTTTAAGAAAGTGTATTTTGCTTTTGTGTTCACTCAAAGTTGTTACAACCACTGACTCCGGCCTCTGTGACCCATTTCGCTCCAGCCTTCCCTTATAACACAGTGTATTTTGCGTTTTTGTTCACTCAAAGTTGTTACAACCACTGACTCCAGCCTCTGTGGCCCATTTCGCTCCAGCCTTTCCTTATAACACAGTGTATTTTGCTTTTCTGTTCCCTCAAAGTTGTTACAACCACTGACTCCGGCCTCTGTGGCCCATTTCGCTCCAGCCTTTCCTTATACCACAGTGTATTTTGCTTTTGTGTTCATTCAAAGTTGTTACAACCACTGACTCCAGCCTCTGTGGCCCATTTCGCTCCAGCCTTTCCTTATAACACATTGTATCTTGCTTTTGTGTTCATTCAAAGTTGTTACAAACACTGACTCCGGCCTCTGTAGCCCATTTTGCTCCAGCCTTTCCTTATAATACAGTGTATTTTGCTTTTGTGTTCACTCAAAGTTGTTACAACCACTGACTCCGGCCTCTGTGGCCCATTTCGCTCCAGCCTTTCTTTTTAAGACAGTGTATTTTGCTTTCGTGTTCACTCAAAGTTGTTACAACCACTGACTCCGGCCTCTGTGGCCCATTTCGCTCCAGCCTTTCCTTATAACACAGTGTATTTTGCATATGTGTTCACTCAAAGTTGTTACAATCACTGACTCTGGCCTCTGTGGCCCATTTCGCTCCAGCCTTTCCTTATAACACAGTGTATTTTGCTTTTGTGTTCACTCAAAGTTGTTACAACCACTGACTCCGGCCTCTGTGGCCCATTTCGCTCCAGCCTTTCTTTTTAAGACAGTGTATTTTGCTTTTGTGTTCACTCAAATTTGTTACAACCAATGACGCCTGCCTCTGTGGCCCATTTCGCTCCAGCCTTTCCTTATAACACAGTGTATTTTGCTTTAGTGTTCACTCAAAGTTGTTACAACCACTGACTCCGGCCTCTGTGGCCCATTTTGCTCCAGCCTTTCCTTATAACACAGTGTATTTTGCTTTTCTGTTCCCTCAAAGTTGTTACAACCACTGACTCCGGCCTCTGTGGCCCATTTTGCTCCAGCCTTTCCTTATACCACAGTGTATTTTGCTTTTGTGTTCACTCAAAGTTGTTACAACCACTGACTCCGGCCTCTGTGGCGCATTTCGCTACAGCCTTTCCTCATAACACAGTGTATTTTGTTTTGTGTACTCTCAAAGTTGTTACAACCACTGACTCCAGCCTCTGTAGCCCATTTTGCTCCAGCCTTTCCTTATAACACAGTGTATTTTGCTTTTCTGTTCCTTCAAAGTTGTTACAACCACTGACTCCGGCCTCTGTTGCCCATTTCGCTCCAGCCTTTCCTTATACCACAGTGTATTTTGCTTTTGTGTTCACTCAAAGTTGTTACAACCACTGACTCCGGCCTCTGTGGCCCATTTCGCTCCAGCCTTTCTTTTTAAGACAGTGTATTTTGCTTTCGTGTTCACTCAAAGTTGTTACAACCACTGACTCCGCCCACTGTGGCCCATTTCGCTCCAGCCTTTCCTTATACCACCGTGTATTTTGCATATGTGTTCACTCAAAGTTGTTACAATCACTGACTCTGGCCTCTGTGGCCCATTTCGCTCCACCCTTTCCTTATAACACAGTGTATTTTGCTTTTGTGTTCACTCAGAGTTGTTACAACCACTGACTCCGGCCTCTGTGGCCCATTTCGCTCCAGCCTTTCTTTTTAAGACAGTGTATTTTGCTTTCGTGTTCACTCAAAGTTGTTACAACCACTGACTCCGCCCTCTGTGGCCCATTTCGCTCCAGCCTTTCCTTATAACACAGTGTATTTTGCATATGTGTTCACTCAAAGTTGTTACAATCACTGACTCTGGCCTCTGTGGCCCATTTCGCTCCACCCTTTCCTTATAACACAGTGTATTTTGCTTTTCTGTTCCCTCAAAGTTGTTACAACCACTGACTCCGGCCTCTGTGGCCCATTTCGCTCCAGCCTTTCCTTATACCACAGTGTATTTTGCTTTTCTCTTCACTCAAAGTTGTTACAATCACTGACTCCGGCCTCTGTGGCCCATTTCGCTAGAGCCTTTCCTTATACCACAGTGTATTTTGCTTTTCTGTTCACTCAAAGTTGTTACAACCACTGACTCCGGCCACTGTGGCCCATTTCGCTCCAGCCTTTCCTTATACCACAGTGTATTTTGCTTTTCTGTTCCCTCAAAGTTGTTACAACCACTGACTCCGGCCTCTGTGGCCCATTTCGCTCCAGCCTTTCCTTATACCACAGTGTATTTTGCTTTTCTGTTCCCTCAAAGTTGTTACAACCACTGACTCCGGCCTCTGTGGCCCATTTCGCTCCAGCCTTTCCTTATACCACAGTGTATTTTGCATTTGTGTTCACTCAAAGGTGTTACAATCACTGACTCCGGCCTCTGTGGCCCATTTCGCTAGAGCCTTTCCTTATAACACAGTGTATTTTGCTTTTGTGTTCACTCAAAGTTGTTACAACCACTGACTCCGGCCTCTGTGGCCCATTTCGCTCCAGCCTTTCCTTATACCACAGTGTAATTTGCTTTTGTGTTCATTCAAAGTTGTTACAACCACTGACTCCAGCCTCTGTGGCCCATTTCGCTCCAGCCTTTCCTTATAACACATTGTATCTTGCTTTTGTGTTCATTCAAAGTTGTTACAACCACTGACTCCGGCCTCTGTAGCCCATTTTGCTCCAGCCTTTCCTTATAACACAGTGTATTTTGCTTTTGTGTTCACTCAAAGTTGTTACAACCACTGACTCCGGCCTCTGTGGCCCATTTCGCTCCAGCCTTTCTTTTTAAGACAGTGTATTTTGCTTTCGTGTTCACTCAAAGTTGTTACAACCACTGACTCCGCCCTCTGTGGCCCATTTCGCTCCAGCCTTTCCTTATAACACAGTGTATTTTGCATATGTGTTCACTCAAAGTTGTTACAATCACTGACTCTGGCCTCTGTGGCCCATTTCGCTCCAGCCTTTCCTTATAACACAGTGTATTTTGCTTTTGTGTTCACTCAAAGTTGTTACAACCACTGACTCCGGCCTCTGTGGCCCATTTTGCTCCAGCCTTTCCTTATAACACAGTGTATTTTGCTTTTGTGTTCACTCAAAGTTGTTACAACCACTGACTCCGGCCTCTGTGGCCCATTTCGCTCCAGCCTTTCCTTATAACACAGTGTATTTTGCTTTTGTGTTCACTCAAAGTTGTTACAACCACTGACTCCGGCCTCTGTGGCCCATTTCGCTCCAGCCTTTCTTTTTAAGACAGTGTATTTTGCTTTTGTGTTCACTCAAAGTTGTTACAACCAATGACGCCGGCCTCTGTGGCCCATTTCGCTCCAGCCTTTCCTTATAACACAGTGTATTTTGCTTTTGTGTTCACTCAAAGTTGTTACAACCACTGACTCTGGCCTCTGTGGCCCATTTTGCTCCAGCCTTTCCTTATAACACAGTGTATTTTGCTTTTCTGTTCCCTCAAAGTTGTTACAACCACTGACTCCGGCCTCTGTGGCGCATTTCGCTACAGCCTTTCCTCATAACACAGTGTATTTTGCTTTTGTGTACTCTCAAAGTTGTTACAACCACTGACTCCAGCCTCTGTAGCCCATTTTGCTCCAGCCTTTCCTTATAACACAGTGTATTTTGCTTTTCTGTTCCTTCAAAGTTGTTACAACCACTGACTCCGGCCTCTGTTGCCCATTTCGCTACAGCCTTTCCTCATAACACAGTGTATTTTGCTTTTGTGTACTCTCAAAGTTGTTACAAACACTGACTCCGGCCTCTGTAGCCCATTTTGCTCCAGCCTTTCCTTATAACACAGTGTATTTTGCTTTTGTGTTCACTCAAAGTTGTTACAACCACTGACTCCGGCCTCTGTGGCCCATTTCGCTCCAGCCTTTCTTTTTAAGACAGTGTATTTTGCTTTCGTGTTCACTCAAAGTTGTTACAACCACTGACTCCGGCCTCTGTGGCCCATTTCGCTCCAGCCTTTCCTTATAACACAGTGTATTTTGCATATGTGTTCACTCAAAGTTGTTACAATCACTGACTCTGGCCTCTGTGGCCCATTTCGCTCCAGCCTTTCCTTATAACACAGTGTATTTTGCTTTTGTGTTCACTCAAAGTTGTTACAACCACTGACTCCGGCCTCTGTGGCCCATTTCGCTCCAGCCTTTCTTTTTAAGACAGTGTATTTTGCTTTTGTGTTCACTCAAATTTGTTACAACCAATGACGCCTGCCTCTGTGGCCCATTTCGCTCCAGCCTTTCCTTATAACACAGTGTATTTTGCTTTTCTGTTCCCTCAAAGTTGTTACAACCACTGACTCCGGCCTCTGTGGCCCATTTTGCTCCAGCCTTTCCTTATACCACAGTGTATTTTGCTTTTGTGTTCACTCAAAGTTGTTACAACCACTGACTCCGGCCTCTGTGGCGCATTTCGCTACAGCCTTTCCTCATAACACAGTGTATTTTGTTTTGTGTACTCTCAAAGTTGTTACAACCACTGACTCCAGCCTCTGTAGCCCATTTTGCTCCAGCCTTTCCTTATAACACAGTGTATTTTGCTTTTCTGTTCCTTCAAAGTTGTTACAACCACTGACTCCGGCCTCTGTTGCCCATTTCGCTCCAGCCTTTCCTTATACCACAGTGTATTTTGCTTTTGTGTTCACTCAAAGTTGTTACAACCACTGACTCCGGCCTCTGGCCCATTTCGCTCCAGCCTTTCTTTTTAAGACAGTGTATTTTGCTTTCGTGTTCACTCAAAGTTGTTACAACCACTGACTCCGCCCACTGTGGCCCATTTCGCTCCAGTCTTTCCTTATACCACCGTGTATTTTGCATATGTGTTCACTCAAAGTTGTTACAATCACTGACTCTGGCCTCTGTGGCCCATTTCGCTCCACCCTTTCCTTATAACACAGTGTATTTTGCTTTCGTGTTCACTCAAAGTTGTTACAACCACTGACTCCGCCCTCTGTGGCCCATTTCGCTCCAGCCTTTCCTTATAACACAGTGTATTTTGCATATGTGTTCACTCAAAGTTGTTACAATCACTGACTCTGGCCTCTGTGGCCCATTTCGCTCCACCCTTTCCTTATAACACAGTGTATTTTGCTTTTCTGTTCCCTCAAAGTTGTTACAACCACTGACTCCGGCCTCTGTGGCCCATTTCGCTCCAGCCTTTCCTTATACCACAGTGTATTTTGCTTTTCTCTTCACTCAAAGTTGTTACAATCACTGACTCCGGCCTCTGTGGCCCATTTCGCTAGAGCCTTTCCTTATACCACAGTGTATTTTGCTTTTCTGTTCACTCAAAGTTGTTACAACCACTGACTCCGGCCTCTGTGGCCCATTTCGCTCCAGCCTTTCCTTATACCACAGTGTATTTTGCTTTTCTGTTCCCTCAAAGTTGTTACAACCACTGACTCCGGCCTCTGTGGCCCATTTCGCTCCAGCCTTTCCTTATACCACAGTGTATTTTGCTTTTCTGTTCCCTCAAAGTTGTTACAACCACTGACTCCGGCCTCTGTGGCCCATTTCGCTCCAGCCTTTCCTTATACCACAGTGTATTTTGCATTTGTGTTCACTCAAAGGTGTTACAATCACTGACTCCGGCCTCTGTGGCCCATTTCGCTAGAGCCTTTCCTTATAACACAGTGTATTTTGCTTTTGTGTTCACTCAAAGTTGTTACAACCACTGACTCCGGCCTCTGTGGCCCATTTCGCTCCAGCCTTTCCTTATACCACAGTGTAATTTGCTTTTGTGTTCATTCAAAGTTGTTACAACCACTGACTCCAGCCTCTGTGGCCCATTTCGCTCCAGCCTTTCCTTATAACACATTGTATCTTGCTTTTGTGTTCATTCAAAGTTGTTACAACCACTGACTCCGGCCTCTGTAGCCCATTTTGCTCCAGCCTTTCCTTATAACACAGTGTATTTTGCTTTTGTGTTCACTCAAAGTTGTTACAACCACTGACTCCGGCCTCTGTGGCCCATTTCGCTCCAGCCTTTCTTTTTAAGACAGTGTATTTTGCTTTCGTGTTCACTCAAAGTTGTTACAACCACTGACTCCGCCCTCTGTGGCCCATTTCGCTCCAGCCTTTCCTTATAACACAGTGTATTTTGCATATGTGTTCACTCAAAGTTGTTACAACCAATGACGCCGGCCTCTGTGGCCCATTTCGCTCCAGCCTTTCCTTATAACACAGTGTATTTTGCTTTTGTGTTCACTCAAAGTTGTTACAACCACTGACTCTGGCCTCTGTGGCCCATTTTGCTCCAGCCTTTCCTTATAACACAGTGTATTTTGCTTTTCTGTTCCCTCAAAGTTGTTACAACCACTGACTCCGGCCTCTGTGGCGCATTTCGCTACAGCCTTTCCTCATAACACAGTGTATTTTGCTTTTGTGTACTCTCAAAGTTGTTACAACCACTGACTCCAGCCTCTGTAGCCCATTTTGCTCCAGCCTTTCCTTATAACACAGTGTATTTTGCTTTTCTGTTCCTTCAAAGTTGTTACAACCACTGACTCCGGCCTCTGTTGCCCATTTCGCTCCAGCCTTTCCTTATACCACAATGTATTTTGCTTTTGTGTTCACTCAAAGTTGTTACAACCACTGACTCCGGCCTCTGTGGCCCATTTTGCTCCAGCCTTTCTTTTTAAGACAGTGTATTTTGCTTTCGTGTTCACTCAAAGTTGTTACAACCACTGACTCCGCCCTCTGTGGCCCATTTCGCTCCAGCCTTTCCTTATACCACAGTGTATTTTGCATATGTGTTCACTCAAAGTTGTTACAATCACTGACTCTGGCCTCTGTGGCCCATTTCGCTCCACCCTTTCCTTATAACACAGTGTATTTTGCTTTTGTGTTCACTCAGAGTTGTTACAACCACTGACTCCGGCCTCTGTGGCCCATTTCGCTCCAGCCTTTCTTTTTAAGACAGTGTATTTTGCTTTCGTGTTCACTCAAAGTTGTTACAACCACTGACTCCGCCCTCTGTGGCCCATTTCGCTCCAGCCTTTCCTTATAACACAGTGTATTTTGCATATGTGTTCACTCAAAGTTGTTACAATCACTGACTCTGGCCTCTGTGGCCCATTTCGCTCCAGCCTTTCCTTATAACACAGTGTATTTTGCTTTTCTGTTCCTTCAAAGTTGTTACAACCACTGACTCCGGCCTCTGTTGCCCATTTCGCTCCAGCCTTTCCTTATACCACAGTGTATTTTGCTTTTATGTTCACTCAAAGTTGTTACAACCACTGACTCCGGCCTCTGTGGCCCATTTCGCTCCAGCCTTTCTTTTTAAGACAGTGTATTTTGCTTTCGTGTTCACTCAAAGTTGTTACAACCACTGACTCCGCCCTCTGTGGCCCATTTCGCTCCAGCCTTTCCTTATAACACAGTGTATTTTGCATATGTGTTCACTCAAAGTTGTTACAATCACTGACTCTGGCCTCTGTGGCCCATTTCGCTCCACCCTTTCCTTATAACACAGTGTATTTTGCTTTTGTGTTCACTCAGAGTTGTTACAACCACTGACTCCGGCCTCTGTGGCCCATTTCGCTCCAGCCTTTCTTTTTAAGACAGTGTATTTTGCTTTCGTGTTCACTCAAAGTTGTTACAACCACTGACTCCGGCCTCTGTGGCCCATTTCGCTCCAGCCTTTCCTTATACCACAGTGTATTTTGCTTTTCTGTACACTCAAAGTTGTTACAATCACTGACTCCGGCCTCTGTGGCCCATTTCGCTCCAGCCTTTCCTTATACCACAGTGTATTTTGCTTTTCTGTTCCCTCAAAGTTGTTACAACCACTGACTCCGGCCTCTGTGGCCCATTTCGCTCCAGCCTTTCCTTATACCACAGTGTATTTTGCTTTACTGTTCACTCAAAGTTGTTACAATCACTGACTCCGGCCTCTGTGGCCCATTTCGCTCCAGCCTTTCCTTATACCACAGTGTATTTTGCTTTTCTGTTCACTCAAAGTTGTTACAACCACTGACTCCGGCCTCTGTGGCCCATTTCGCTCCAGCCTTTCCTTATACCACAGTGTATTTTGCTTTTCTGTTCCCTCAAAGTTGTTACAACCACTGACTCCGGCCTCTGTGGCCCATTTCGCTCCAGCCTTTCCTTATACCACAGTGTTTTTTGCTTTTCTGTTCCCTCAAAGTTGTTACAACCACTGACTCCACCCTCTGTGGCCCATTTCGCTCCAGCCTTTCCTTATACCACAGTGTATTTTGCATTTGTGTTCACTCAAAGTTGTTACAATCACTGACTCCGGCCTCTGTGGCCCATTTCGCTAGAGCCTTTCCTTATAACACAGTGTATTTTGCTTTTGTGTTCACTCAAAGTTGTTACAACCACTGACTCCGGCCTCTGTGGCCCAATTCGCTCCAGCCTTTCCTTATAACACGGTGTATTTTGCTTTTCTGTTCACTCAACGTTGTTACAACCACTGACTCCGGCCTCTGTGGCCCATTTCGCTCCAGCCTTTCCTTATAACACAGTGTATTTGCTTTTGTATTCACTCAAAGTTGTTACCATCACTGACTCCGGCCTCTGTGGCTCGTTTCGCTCCAGCCTTTCCTTATAACGCAGTGTATTTTGCTTTTGTGTTCACTCAAAGTTGTTACAACCACTGACTCCGGCCTCTGTGGCCCATTTCGCTCCAGCCTTTCTTTTTAAGACAGTGTATTTTGCTTTTCTGTTCACTCAAAGTTGTTACAACCACTGACTCTGGCCTCTGTGGCCCATTTTGATCCAGCCTTTTTTGAAAACACAGTGATTTTTGCTTTTGTGTTGACTCAAAGTTGTTGCAATCACTGACTCCGGCCTCTGTGGCCCATTTCGCTCCCTTCTTTCCTTATAACACAGTGTATTTTGCTTTTCTGTTCCCTCAAAGTTGTTACAACCACTGACTCCGGCCTGTGTGGCCCATTTTGCTCCAGCCTTTCCTTATACCACAGTGTATTTTGCTTTTGTGTTCACTCAAAGTTGTTACAACCACTGACTCCGGCCTCTGTGGCGCATTTCGCTACAGCCTTTCCTCATAACACAGTGTATTTTGCTTTTGTGTACTCTCAAAGTTGTTACAACCACTGACTCCAGCCTCTGTAGCCCATTTTGCTCCAGCCTTTCCTTATAACACAGTGTATTTTGCTTTTCTGTTCCTTCAAAGTTGTTACAACCACTGACTCCGGCCTCTGTTGCCCATTTCGCTCCAGCCTTTCCTTATACGACAGTGTATTTTGCTTTTGTGTTCACTCAAAGTTGTTACAACCACTGACTCCGGCCTCTGTGGCCCATTTCGCTCCAGCCTTTCTTTTTAAGACAGTGTATTTTGCTTTTGTGTTCACTCAAAGTTGTTACAACCACTGACTCCGCCCTCTGTGACCCATTTCGCTCCAGCCTTTCCTTATAACACAGTGTATTTTGCATATGTGTTCACTCAAAGTTGTTACAATCACTGACTCTGGCCTCTGTGGCCCATTTCGCTCCACCCTTTCCTTATAACACAGTGTATTTTGCTTTTGTGTTCACTCAGAGTTGTTACAACCACTGACTCCGGCCTCTGTGGCCCATTTCGCTCCAGCCTTTCCTTATAACACAGTGTATTTTGCTTTTCTGTTCCCTCAAAGTTGTTACAACCACTGACTCCGGCCTCTGTGGCCCATTTCGCTCCAGCCTTTCCTTATACCACAGTGTATTTTGCTTTTCTGTTCACTCAAAGTTGTTACAATCACTGACTTCGGCCTCTGTGGCCCATTTCGCTCCAGCCTTTCCTTATAACACAGTGTATTTTGCTTTTCTGTTCCCTCAAAGTTGTTACAACCACTGACTCCTGGCTCGGTGGCCCATTTCGCTCCAGCCTTTCCTTATACCACAGTGTATTTTGCTTTTGTGTTCACTCAGAGTTGTTACAACCACTGACTCCGGCCTCTGTGGCCCATTTCGCTCCAGCCTTTCTTTTTAAGACAGTGTATTTTGCTTTCGTGTTCACTCAAAGTTGTTACAACCACTGACTCCGGCCTCTGTGGCCCATTTCGCTCCAGCCTTTCCTTATACCACAGTGTATTTTGCTTTTCTGTTCACTCAAAGTTGTTACAATCACTGACTCCGGCCTCTGTGGCCCATTTCGCTCCAGCCTTTCCTTATACCACAGTGTATTTTGCTTTTCTGTTCCCTCAAAGTTGTTACAACCACTGACTCCGGCCTCTGTGGCCCATTTCGCTCCAGCCTTTCCTTATACCACAGTGTATTTTGCTTTTCTGTTTACTCAAAGTTGTTACAATCACTGACTCCGGCCTCTGTGGCCCATTTCGCTCCAGCCTTTCCTTATACCACAGTGTATTTTGCTTTTCTGTTCACTCAAAGTTGTTACAACCACTGACTCCGGCCTCTGTGGCCCATTTCGCTCCAGCCTTTCCTTATACCACAGTGTATTTTGCTTTTCTGTTCCCTCAAAGTTGTTACAACCACTGACTCCGGCCTCTGTCGCCCATTTCGCTCCAGCCTTTCCTTATACCACAGTGTTTTTTGCTTTTCTGTTCCCTCAAAGTTGTTACAACCACTGACTTCACCCTCTGTGGCCCATTTCGCTCCAGCCTTTCCTTATACCACAGTGTATTTTGCATTTGTGTTCACTCAAAGTTGTTACAATCACTGACTCCGGCCTCTGTGGCCCATTTCGCTAGAGCCTTTCCTTATAACACAGTGTATTTTGCTTTTGTGTTCACTCAAAGTTGTTACAACCACTGACTCCGGCCTCTGTGGCCCAGTTCGCTCCAGCCTTTCCTTATAACACGGTGTATTTTGCTTTTCTGTTCACTCAACGTTGTTACAACCACTGACTCCGGCCTCTGTGGCCCATTTCGCTCCAGCCTTTCCTTATAACACAGTGTATTTGCTTTTGTATTCACTCAAAGTTGTTACCATCACTGACTCCGGCCTCTGTGGCTCGTTTCGCTCCAGCCTTTCCTTATAACGCAGTGTATTTTGCTTTTGTGTTCACTCAAAGTTGTTACAACCACTGACTCCGGCCTCTGTGGCCCATTTCGCTCCAGCCTTTCTTTTTAAGACAGTGTATTTTGCTTTTCTGTTCACTCAAAGTTGTTACAACCACTGACTCTGGCCTCTGTGGCCCATTTTGATCCAGCCTTTTTTGAAAACACAGTGATTTTTGCTTTTGTGTTGACTCAAAGTTGTTGCAATCACTGACTCCGGCCTCTGTGGCCCATTTCGCTCCCTTCTTTCCTTATAACACAGTGTATTTTGCTTTTCTGTTCCCTCAAAGTTGTTACAACCACTGACTCCGGCCTGTGTGGCCCATTTTGCTCCAGCCTTTCCTTATACCACAGTGTATTTTGCTTTTGTGTTCACTCAAAGTTGTTACAACCACTGACTCCGGCCTCTGTGGCGCATTTCGCTACAGCCTTTCCTCATAACACAGTGTATTTTGCTTTTGTGTACTCTCAAAGTTGTTACAACCACTGACTCCAGCCTCTGTAGCCCATTTTGCTCCAGCCTTTCCTTATAACACAGTGTATTTTGCTTTTCTGTTCCTTCAAAGTTGTTACAACCACTGACTCCGGCCTCTGTTGCCCATTTCGCTCCAGCCTTTCCTTATACCACAGTGTATTTTGCTTTTGTGTTCACTCAAAGTTGTTACAACCACTGACTCCGGCCTCTGTGGCCCATTTCGCTCCAGCCTTTCTTTTTAAGACAGTGTATTTTGCTTTTGTGTTCACTCAAAGTTGTTACAACCACTGACTCCGCCCTCTGTGACCCATTTCGCTCCAGCCTTTCCTTATAACACAGTGTATTTTGCATATGTGTTCACTCAAAGTTGTTACAATCACTGACTCTGGCCTCTGTGGCCCATTTCGCTCCACCCTTTCCTTATAACACAGTGTATTTTGCTTTTGTGTTCACTCAGAGTTGTTACAACCACTGACTCCGGCCTCTGTGGCCCATTTCGCTCCAGCCTTTCCTTATAACACAGTGTATTTTGCTTTTCTGTTCCCTCAAAGTTGTTACAACCACTGACTCCGGCCTCTGTGGCCCATTTCGCTCCAGCCTTTCCTTATACCACAGTGTATTTTGCTTTTCTGTTCACTCAAAGTTGTTACAATCACTGACTTCGGCCTCTGTGGCCCATTTCGCTCCAGCCTTTCCTTATAACACAGTGTATTTTGCTTTTCTGTTCCCTCAAAGTTGTTACAACCACTGACTCCTGGCTCGGTGGCCCATTTCGCTCCAGCCTTTCCTTATACCACAGTGTATTTTGCTTTTCTGTTCCCTCAAAGTTGTTACAACCACTGACTCCGGCCTCTGTGGCCCATTTCGCTCCAGCCTTTCCTTATACCACAGTGTATTTTGCTTTTCTGTTCACTCAAAGTTGTTACAATCACTGACTCCGGCCTCTGTGGCCCATTTCGCTCCAGCCTTTCCTTATACCACAGTGTATTTTGCTTTTCTGTTCACTCAAAGTTGTTACAACCACTGACTCCGGCCTCTGTGGCCCATTTCGCTCCAGCCTTTCCTTATACCACAGTGTATTTTGCTTTTCTGTTCCCTCAAAGTTGTTACAACCACTGACTCCGGCCTCTGTGGCCCATTTCGCTCCAGCCTTTCCTTATACCACTGTGTATTTTGCTTTTCTGTTCCCTCAAAGTTGTTACAACCACTGACTCCGGCCTCTGTGGCCCATTTCGCTCCAGCCTTTCCTTATACCACAGTGTATTTTGCATTTGTGTTCACTCAAAGTTGTTACAATCACTGACTCCGGCCTCTGTGGCCCATTTCGCTAGAGCCTTTCCTTATAACACAGTGTATTTTGCTTTTGTGTTCACTCAAAGTTGTTACAACCACTGACTCCGGCCTCTGTGGCCCATTTCGCTCCAGCCTTTCCTTATAACACGGTGTATTTTGCTTTTCTGTTCACTCAACGTTGTTACAACCACTGACTCCGCCCTCTGTGGCCCATTTCGCTCCAGCCTTTCCTTATAACACAGTGTATTTGCTTTTGTATTCACTCAAAGTTGTTACCATCACTGACTCCGGCCTCTGTGGCTCGTTTCGCTCCATCCTTTCCTTATAACGCAGTGTATTTTGCTTTTGTGTTCACTCAAAGTTGTTACAACCACTGACTCCGGCCTCTGTGGCCCATTTCGCTCCAGCCTTTCTTTTTAAGACAGTGTATTTTGCTTTTCTGTTCACTCAAAGTTGTTACAACCACTGACTCTGGCCTCTGTGGCCCATTTTGATCCAGCCTTTTTTGAAAACACAGTGATTTTTGCTTTTGTGTTGACTCAAAGTTGTTGCAATCACTGACTCCGGCCTCTGTGGCCCATTTCGCTCCAGTCTTTCCTTATAACACAGTGTATTTTGCTTTTCTGTTCCCTCAAAGTTGTTACAACCACTGACTCCGGCCTCTGAGGCCCATTTTGCTCCAGCCTTTCCTTATACCACAGTGTATTTTGCTTTTGTGTTCACTCAAAGTTGTTACAACCACTGACTTCGGCCTCTGTGGCGCATTTCGCTACAGCCTTTCCTCATAACACAGTGTATTTTGCTTTTGTGTACTCTCAAAGTTGTTACAACCACTGACTCCAGCCTCTGTAGCCCATTTTGCTCCAGCCTGTCGTTATAACACAGTGTATTTTGCTTTTCTGTTCCTTCAAAGTTGTTACAACCACTGACTCCGGCCTCTGTTGCCCATTTCGCTCCAGCCTTTCCTTATACCACAGTGTATTTTGCTTTTGTGTTCACTCAAAGTTGTTACAACCACTGACTCCGGCCTCTGTGGCCCATTTCGCTCCAGCCTTTCTTTTTAAGACAGTGTATTTTGCTTTCGTGTTCACTCAAAGTTTTACAACCACTGACTCCGCCCTCTGTGACCCATTTCGCTCCAGCCTTTCCTTATACCACAGTGTATTTTGCATATGTGTTCACTCAAAGTTGTTACAATCACTGACTCTGGCCTCTGTGGCCCATTTCGCTCCACCCTTTCCTTATAACACAGTGTATTTTGCTTTTGTGTTCACTCAGAGTTGTTACAACCACTGACTCCGGCCTCTGTGGCCCATTTCGCTCCAGCCTTTCTTTTTAAGACAGTGTATTTTGCTTTCGTGTTCACTCAAAGTTGTTACAACCACTGACTCCGCCCTCTGTGGCCCATTTCGCTCCAGCCTTTCCTTATAACACAGTGTATTTTGCATATGTGTTCACTCAAAGTTGTTACAATCACTGACTCTGGCCTCTGTGGCCCATTTCGCTCCACCCTTTCCTTATAACACAGTGTATTTTGCTTTTCTGTTCCCTCAAAGTTGTTACAACCACTGACTCCGGCCTCTGTGGCCCATTTCGCTCCAGCCTTTCCTTATACCACAGTGTATTTTGCTTTTCTGTTCACTCAAAGTTGTTACAATCACTGACTCCGGCCTCTGTGGCCCATTTCGCTAGAGCCTTTCCTTATACCACAGTGTATTTTGCTTTTCTGTTCACTCAAAGTTGTTACAACCACTGACTCCGGCCTCTGTGGCCCATTTCGCTCCAGCCTTTCCTTATACCACAGTGTATTTTGCTTTTCTGTTCCCTCAAAGTTGTTACAACCACTGACTCCGGCCTCTGTGGCCCATTTCGCTCCAGCCTTTCCTTATACCACAGTGTATTTTGCTTTTCTGTTCCCTCAAAGTTGTTACAACCACTGACTCCGGCCTCTGTGGCCCATTTCGCTCCAGCCTTTCCTTATACCACAGTGTATTTTGCATTTGTGTTCACTCAAAGTTGTTACAATCACTGACTCCGGCCTCTGTGGCCCATTTCGCTAGAGCCTTTCCTTATAACACAGTGTATTTTGCTTTTGTGTTCACTCAAAGTTGTTACAACCACTGACTCCGGCCTCTGTGGCCCATTTCGCTCCAGCCTTTCCTTATAACACGGTGTATTTTGCTTTTCTGTTCACTCAACGTTGTTACAACCACTGACTCCGCCCTCTGTGGCCCATTTCGCTCCAGCCTTTCCTTATAACACAGTGTATTTGCTTTTGTATTCACTCAAAGTTGTTACCATCACTGACTCCGGCCTCTGTGGCTCATTTCGCTCCAGCCTTTCTTTTTAAGACAGTGTATTTTGCTTTCGTGTTCACTCAAAGTTGTTACAACCACTGACTCCGGCCTCTGTGGCCCATTTCGCTCCAGCCTTTCTTTTTAAGACAGTGTATTTTGCTTTTCTGTTCACTCAAAGTTGTTACAACCACTGACTCTGGCCTCTGTGGCCCATTTTGATCCAGCCTTTTTTGAAAACACAGTGATTTTTGCTTTTGTGTTGACTCAAAGTTGTTGCAATCACTGACTCCGGCCTCTGTGGCCCATTTCGCTCCAGTCTTTCCTTATAACACAGTGTATTTTGCATTTCTGTTCCCTCAAAGTTGTTACAACCACTGAATCCGGCCTCTGTGGCCCATTTCGCTCCAGCCTTTCCTTATACCACAGTGTATTTTGCTTTTCTGTTCCCTCAAAGTTGTTACAACCACTGACTCCGGCCTCTGTGGCCCATTTCGCTCCAGCCTTTCCTTTTACCACAGTGTATTTTGCTTTTCTGTTCCCTCAAAGTTGTTACAACCACTGACTCCGGCCTCTGTGGCCCATTTCGCTCCAGCCTTTCCTTATACCACAGTGTATTTTGCATTTGTGTTCACTCAAAGTTGTTACAATCACTGACTCCGGCCTCTGTGGCCCATTTCGCTAGAGCCTTTCCTTATAACGCAGTGTATTTTGCTTTTGTGTTCACTCAAAGTTGTTACAACCACTGACTCCGGCCTCTGTGGCCCATTTCGCTCCAGCCTTTCTTTTTAAGACAGTGTATTTTGCTTTTCTGTTCACTCAAAGTTGTTACAACCACTGACTCTGGCCTCTGTGGCCCATTTTGATCCAGCCTTTTTTGAAAACACAGTGATTTTTGCTTTTGTGTTGACTCAAAGTTGTTGCAATCACTGACTCCGGCCTCTGTGGCCCATTTCGCTCCAGTCTTTCCTTATAACACAGTGTATTTTGCATTTGTGTTCATTCAAAGTTGTTACAACCACTGACTCCGGCCTCTGTTGCCCATTTTACTCCAGCCTTTCCTTATAACACAGTGTATTTTGCTTTTGTGTTCACTCAAAATTGTTACAACCACTGACTCCGGCCTCTGTGGCCCATTTCGCTCCAGCCTTTCTTTTTAAGAAAGTGTATTTTGCTTTTGTGTTCACTCAAAGTTGTTACAACCACTGACTCCGGCCTCTGTGACCCATTTCGCTCCAGCCTTCCCTTATAACACAGTGTATTTTGCGTTTGTGTTCACTCAAAGTTGTTACAACCACTGACTCCAGCCTCTGTGGCCCATTTCGCTCCAGCCTTTCCTTATAACACAGTGTATTTTGCTTTTCTGTTCCCTCAAAGTTGTTACAACCACTGACTCCAGCCTCTGTAGCCCATTTTGCTCCAGCCTTTCCTTATAACACAGTGTATTTTGCGTTTGTGTTCACTCAAAGTTGTTACAACCACTGACTCCAGCCTCTGTGGCCCATTTCGCTCCAGCCTTTCCTTATAACACAGTGCATTTTGCTTTTCTGTTCCCTCAAAGTTGTTACAACCACTGACTCCGGCCTCTGTGGCCCATTTCGCTCCAGCCTTTCCTTATACCACATTGTATTTTGCTTTTGTGTTCATTCAAAGTTGTTACAACCACTGACTCCGGCCTCTGTGGCCCATTTCGCTCCAGCCTTTCCTTATACCACATTGTATTTTGCTTTTGTGTTCATTCAAAGTTGTTACAACCACTGACTCCAGCCTCTGTGGCCCATTTCGCTCCAGCCTTTCCTTATAACACATTGTATCTTGCTTTTCTGTTCCCTCAAAGTTGTTACAACCACTGACTCCAGCCTCTGTGGCCCATTTCGCTCCAGCCTTTCCTTATAACACATTGTATCTTGCTTTTGTGTTCATTCAAAGTTGTTACAACCACTGACTCCGGCCTCTGTAGCCCATTTTGCTCCAGCCTTTCCTTATAACACAGTGTATTTTGCTTTTGTGTTCACTCAAAGTTGTTACAACCACTGACTCCGGCCTCTGTGGCCCATTTCGCTCCAGCCTTTCTTTTTAAGACAGTGTATTTTGGTTTCGTGTTCACTCAAAGTTGTTACAACCACTGACTCCGCCCTCTGTGGCCCATTTCGCTCCAGCCTTTCCTTATAACACAGTGTATTTTGCTTTTGTGTTCACTCAAAGTTGTTACAACCACTGACTCCGGCCTCTGTAGCCCATTTTGCTCCAGCCTTTCCTTATAACACAGTGTATTTTGCTTTTGTGTTCACTCAAAGTTGTTACAACCACTGACTCCGGCCTCTGTGGCCCATTTCGCTCCAGCCTTTCTTTTTAAGACAGTGTATTTTGCTTTTGTGTTCACTCAAAGTTGTTACAACCAATGACGCCGGCCTCTGTGGCCCATTTCGCTCCAGCCTTTCCTTATAACACAGTGTATTTTGCTTTTGTGTTCACTCAAAGTTGTTACAACCACTGACTCCGGCCTCTGTGGCCCATTTTGCCCCAGCCTTTCCTTATAACACAGTGTATTTTGCTTTTCTGTTCCCTCAAAGTTGTAACAACCACTGACTCCGGCCTCTGTGGCGCATTTCGCTACAGCCTTTCCTCATAACACAGTGTATTTTGCTTTTGTGTTCACTCAAAGTTGTTACAACCACTGACTCCGGCCTCTGTGGCCCATTTTGCTCCAGCCTTTCCTTATACCACAGTGTATTTTGCTTTTGTGTTCACTCAAAGTTGTTACAACCACTGACTCCGGCCTCTGTGGCGCATTTCGCTACAGCCTTTCCTCATAACACAGTGTATTTTGCTTTTGTGTACTCTCAAAGTTGTTACAACCACTGACTCCAGCCTCTGTAGCCCATTTTGCTCCAGCCTTTCCTTATAACACAGTGTATTTTGCTTTTCTGTTCCTTCAAAGTTGTTACAACCACTGACTCCGGCCTCTGTGGCCCATTTCGCTCCAGCCTTTCCTTATACCACAGTGTATTTTGCTTTTGTGTTCACTCAAAGTTGTTACAACCACTGACTCCGGCCTCTGTGGCCCATTTCGCTCCAGCCTTTCTTTTTAAGACAGTGTATTTTGCTTTCGTGTTCACTCAAAGTTGTTACAACCACTGACTCCGCCCTCTGTGGCCCATTTCGCTCCAGCCTTTTTTGAAAACACAGTGATTTTTGCTTTTGTGTTGACTCAAAGTTGTTGCAATCACTGACTCCGGCCTCTGTGGCACATTTCGCTCCAGTCTTTCCTTATAACACAGTGTATTTTGCATTTGTGTTCACTCAAAGTTGTTACAACCACTGACTCCGGCCTCTGTTGCCCATTTTACTCCAGCCTTTCCTTATAACACAGTGTATTTTGCTTTTCTGTTCCCTCAAAGTTGTTACAACCACTGACTCCGGCCTCTGTGGCCCATTTCGCTCCAGCCTTTCTTTTTAAGAAAGTGTATTTTGCTTTTGTGTTCACTCAAAGTTGTTACAACCACTGACTCCGGCCTCTGTGACCCATTTCGCTCCAGCCTTCCCTTATAACACAGTGTATTTTGCGTTTGTGTTCACTCAAAGTTGTTTCAACCACTGACTCCAGCCTCTGTGGCCCATTTCGCTCCAGCCTTTCCTTATAACACAGTGTATTTTGCTTTTCTGTTCCCTCAAAGTTGTTACAACCACTGACTCCGGCCTCTGTAGCCCATTTTGCTCCAGCCTTTCCTTATAACACAGTGTATTTTGCGTTTGTGTTCACTCAAAGTTGTTACAACCGCTGACTCCAGCCTCTGTGGCCCATTTCGCTCCAGCCTTTCCTTATAACACAGTGTATTTTGCTTTTCTGTTCCCTCAAAGTTGTTACAACCACTGACTCCGGCCTCTGTGGCCCATTACGCTCCAGCCTTTCCTTATAACACAGTGTATTTTGCTTTTCTGTTCCCTCAAAGTTGTTACAACCACTGACTCCGGCCTCTGTGGCGCATTTCGCTACAGCCTTTCCTCATAACACAGTGTATTTTGCTTTTGTGTACTCTCAAAGTTGTTACAACCACTGACTCCAGCCTCTGTAGCCCATTTTGCTCCAGCCTTTCCTTATAACACAGTGTATTTTGCTTTTCTGTTCCTTCAAAGTTGTTACAACCACTGACTCCGGCCTCTGTGGCCCATTTCGCTCCAGCCTTTCCTTATACCACAGTGTATTTTGCTTTTGTGTTCACTCAAAGTTGTTACAACCACTGACTCCGGCCTCTGTGGCCCATTTCGCTCCAGCCTTTCTTTTTAAGACAGTGTATTTTGCTTTCGTGTTCACTCAAAGTTGTTACAACCACTGACTCCGCCCTCTGTGGCCCATTTCGCTCCAGCCTTTTTTGAAAACACAGTGATTTTTGCTTTTGTGTTGACTCAAAGTTGTTGCAATCACTGACTCCGGCCTCTGTGGCACATTTCGCTCCAGTCTTTCCTTATAACACAGTGTATTTTGCATTTGTGTTCACTCAAAGTTGTTACAACCACTGACTCCGGCCTCTGTTGCCCATTTTACTCCAGCCTTTCCTTATAACACAGTGTATTTTGCTTTTCTGTTCCCTCAAAGTTGTTACAACCACTGACTCCGGCCTCTGTGGCCCATTTCGCTCCAGCCTTTCTTTTTAAGAAAGTGTATTTTGCTTTTGTGTTCACTCAAAGTTGTTACAACCACTGACTCCGGCCTCTGTGACCCATTTCGCTCCAGCCTTCCCTTATAACACAGTGTATTTTGCGTTTGTGTTCACTCAAAGTTGTTTCAACCACTGACTCCAGCCTCTGTGGCCCATTTCGCTCCAGCCTTTCCTTATAACACAGTGTATTTTGCTTTTCTGTTCCCTCAAAGTTGTTACAACCACTGACTCCGGCCTCTGTAGCCCATTTTGCTCCAGCCTTTCCTTATAACACAGTGTATTTTGCGTTTGTGTTCACTCAAAGTTGTTACAACCGCTGACTCCAGCCTCTGTGGCCCATTTCGCTCCAGCCTTTCCTTATAACACAGTGTATTTTGCTTTTCTGTTCCCTCAAAGTTGTTACAACCACTGACTCCGGCCTCTGTGGCCCATTACGCTCCAGCCTTTCCTTATAACACAGTGTATTTTGCTTTTCTGTTCCCTCAAAGTTGTTACAACCACTGACTCCGGCCTCTGTGGCCCATTTCGCTCCAGCCTTTCCTTATACCACATTGTATTTTGCTTTTGTGTTCATTCAAAGTTGTTACAACCACTGACTCCAGCCTCTGTGGACCATTTCGCTCCAGCCTTTCCTTATAACACATTGTATCTTGCTTTTGTGTTCATTCAAAGTTGTTACAACCACTGACTCCGGCCTCTGTAGCCCATTTTGCTCCAGCCTTTCCTTATAACACAGTGTATTTTGCTTTTGTGTTCACTCAAAGTTGTTACAACCACTGACTCCGGCCTCTGTGGCCCATTTCGCTCCAGCCTTTCTTTTTAAGACAGTGTATTTTGCTTTCGTGTTCACTCAAAGTTGTTACAACCACTGACTCCGCCCTCTGTGGCCCATTTCGCTCCAGCCTTTCCTTATAACACAGTGTATTTTGCATATGTGTTCACTCAAAGTTGTTACAATCACTGACTCTGGCCTCTGTGGCCCATTTCGCTCCAGCCTTTGCTTATAACACAGTGTATTTTGCTTTTGTGTTCACTCAAAGTTGTTACAACCACTGACTCCGGCCTCTGTGGCCCATTTCGCTCCAGCCTTTCCTTATAACACAGTGTAATTTGCTTTTGTGTTCACTCAAAGTTGTTACAACCACTGACTCCGGCCTCTGTGGCCCATTTTGCTCCAGCCTTTCCTTATACCACAGTGTATTTTGCTTTTGTGTTCACTCAAAGTTGTTACAACCACTGACTCCGGCCTCTGTGGCGCATTTCGCTACAGCCATTCCTCATAACACAGTGTATTTTGCTTTTGTGTACTCTCAAAGTTGTTACAACCACTGACTCCAGCCTCTGTAGCCCATTTTGCTCCAGCCTTTCCTTATAACACAGTGTATTTTGCTTTTCTGTTCCTTCAAAGTTGTTACAACCACTGACTCCGGCCTCTGTGGCCCATTTCGCTCCAGCCTTTCCTTATACCACAGTGTATTTTGCTTTTGTGTTCACTCAAAGTTGTTACAACCACTGACTCCGGCCTCTGTGGCCCATTTCGCTCCAGCCTTTCTTTTTAAGACAGTGTATTTTGCTTTCGTGTTCACTCAAAGTTGTTACAACCACTGACTCCGCCCTCTGTGGCCCATTTCGCTCCAGCCTTTCCTTATAACACAGTGTATTTTGCATATGTGTTCACTCAAAGTTGTTACAATCACTGACTCTGGCCTCTGTGGCCCATTTCGCTCCACCCTTTCCTTATAACACAGTGTATTTTGCTTTTGTGTTCACTCAAAGTTGTTACAACCACTGACTCCGGCCTCTGTGGCCCATTTCGCTCCAGCCTTTCTTTTTAAGACAGTGTATTTTGCTTTCGTGTTCACTCAAAGTTGTTACAACCAATGACTCCGGCCTCTGTGGCCCATTTCGCTCCAGCCTTTCCTTATAACACAGTGTATTTTGCTTTTGTGTTCACTCAAAGTTGTTACAACCACTGACTCCGGCTTCTGTGGCCCATTTCACTCCAGCCTTTCCTTATAACACAGTGTATTTTGCTTTTGTGTTCACTCAAAGTTGTTACAACCACTGACTCCGGCCTCTGTTGCCCATTTTGATCCAGCCTTTTTTGAAAACACAGTGATTTTTGCTGTTGTGTTCACACAAAGTTGTTACAACCACTGACTCCGGCCTCTGTGGCCCATTTCGCTCCAGCCTTTCTTGTAACACAGTGTATTTTGCTTTTGTGTTCATTCAAAGTTGTTACAACCACTGACTCTCTCCTCTGTGGCCCATTTTGATCGAGCCTTTTTTGAAAACACAGTGATTTTTGCTGTTGTGTTCACACAAAGTTGTTACAACCACTGACTCCAGCCTCTGTGGCCCATTTCGCTCCAGCCTTTCCTTATAACACAGTGTATTTTGCTTTTCTGTTCACTCAAAGTTGTTACAACCACTGACTCCAGCCTCTGTGGCCCATTTCGCTCCAGCCTTTCCTTATAACACATTGTATCTTGCTTTTGTGTTCATTCAAAGTTGTTACAACCACTGACTCCGGCCTCTGTAGCCCGTTTTGCTCCAGCCTTTCCTTATAACACAGTGTATTTTGCTTTTGTGTTCACTCAAAGTTGTTACAACCACTGACTCCGGCCTCTGTGGCCCATTTCGCTCCAGCCTTTCCTTATAACACAGTGTATTTTGCATTCGTTTTCACTCAAAGTTGTTACAACCACTGACTCCGCCCTCTGTGGCCCATTTCGCTCCAGCCTTTCCTTATAACACAGTGTATTTTGCATATGGGTTCACTCAAAGTTGTTACAATCACTGACTCCGGCCTCTGTGGCCCATTTCGCTCCAGCCTTTCCTTATAACACAGTGTATTTTGCTTTTGTGTTCACTCAAAGTTGTTACGATTACTGACACCGGCCTCTGTGGCCCATTTCGCTCCAGCCTTTCCTTATAACACAGTGTATTTGCTTTTGTGTTCACTCAAAATTGTTACAACCACTGACTCCAGCCTCTCTGGCCCATTTCGCTCCAGCCTTTCTTTTAAAGACAGTGTATTTTGCTTTCGTGTTCACTCAAAGTTGTTACAAACACTGACTCCGGCCTCTGTGGCCCATTTCGCTTCAGCCTTTCCTTATAACACAGTGTATTTTGCTTTTGTGTTCACTCAAAGTTGTTACAACCACTGACTCCGGCCTCTGTGGCCCATTTCGCTCCAGCCTTTTATTTTAAGACAGTGTATTTTGCTTTTGTGTTCACTCAAAGTTGTTACAACCACTGACTCCAGCATCTGTGGCCTATTTCGCTCCAGCCTTTCCTAATAACACAGTGTATTTTGCTTTTCTGTTCACTCAAAGTTGTTACAACCACTGACTCCGGCCTCTGTGGCCCATTTTGCTCCAGCCTTTCCTTATAACACAGTGTATTTTGCTTTTGTGTTCAGTCAAAGTTGTTACAACCACTGACTCCTGCCTCTGTGGCCCATTTTGCTCCAGCCTTTCCTTATAACACAGTGTATTTCGCTTTTGTGTTCACTCAAAGTTGTTACAACCACTGACTCCGGCCTCTGTGGCCCATTTCACTCCAGCCTTTCCTTATAACACAGTGTATTTTGCTTTTGTGTTCACTCAAAGTTGTTACAACCACTGACTCCGGCCTCTGTGGCCCATTTCGCTCCAGCCTCTCTTTTTAAGACAGTGTATTTTGCTTTTGTGTTCACTCAAAGTTGTTACAACCACTGACTCCAGCATCTGTGGCCCATTTCGCTCCAGCCTTTCCTTATAACACAGTGTATTTTGCTTTTCTGTTCACTCAAAGTTGTTACAACCACTGACTCCGGCTTCTGTGGCCCATTTTGCTCCAGCCTTTCCTTATAACACAGTGTATTTCGCTTTTCTGTTTCCTCAAAATTGTTACAACCACTGACTCCGGCCTCTGTGGCCCATTTCGCTCTAGCTTTTCCTTATACCACAGTGTATTTTGCTTTTGTGTTCACTCAAAGTTGTTACAACCACTGACTCCGGCCTCTGTGGCGCATTTCGCTACAGCCTTTCCTCATAACACAGTGTATTTTGCTTTTGTATACACTCAAAGTTGTTACAACCACTGAATCCGGCCTCTGTGGCCCGTTTCGCTCCAGCCTTTCCTCATAACACAATGTATTTTGCTTTTTTTTACTCTCAAAGTTGTTACAACCACTGACTCCAGCCTCTGTGGCCCATTTCGCTCCGGCCTTTCCTTATAACACATTGTATCTTGCTTTTGTGTTCATTCAAAGTTGTTACAACCACTGACTCCGGCCTCTGTAGCCCATTTTGCTCCAGCCTTTCCTTATAACACAGTGTATTTTGCTTTTCTGTTCACTCAAAGTTGTTACAACCACTGACTCCGGCCTCTGTGGCCCATTTTGCTCCAGCCTTTCCTTATAACACAGTGTATTTTGCTTTTGTGTTCTCTCCAAGTTGTTACAACCACTGACTCCGGCCTCTGTGGCGCATTTCGCTCCATCCTTTCCTTATACCACAGTGTATTTTGCTTTTGTGTTCTCTCCAAGTTGTTACAACCACTGACTCCGGCCTCTGTGGCGCATTTCGCTCCAGCCTTTCTTTTTAAGACAGTGTATTTTGCTTTCGTGTTCACTCAAAGTTGTTACAACCAATGACTCCGGCCTCTGTGGCCCATTTCGCTCCAGCCTTTCCTTATAACACAGTGTATTTTGCTTTTCTGTTCACTCAAAGTTGTTACAACCACTGACTCCGGACTCTGTGGCCCATTTCGCTCCAGCCTTTCTTTTTAAGACAATGTATTTTGCTTTTGTGTTCACTCAAAGTTGTTACAACCACTGACTCCGGCCTCTGTGGCCCATTTCGCTCCAACCTTTCCTTATAACACAGTGTATTTTGCTTTTCTGTTCACTCAAAGTTGTTACAACCACTGACTCCAGCCTCTCTGGCCCATTTCGATCCAGTCTTTCTTTTTAAGACAGTGTATTTTGCTTTTCTGTTCACTCAAAGTTGTTACAACCACTGACTCCGGCCTCTGTGGCCCATTTTGCTCCAGCCTTTCCTTATAACACAGTGTATTTCGCTTTTCTGTTTCCTCAAAATTGTTACAACCACTGACTCCGGCCTCTGTGGCCCATTTCGCTCTAGCTTTTCCTTATACCACAGTGTATTTTGCTTTTGTGTTCACTCAAAGTTGTTACAACCACTGACTCCGGCCACTGTGGCGCATTTCGCTACAGCCTTTCCTCATAACACAGTGTATTTTGCTTTTGTATACACTCAAAGTTGTTACAACCACTGAATCCGGCCTCTGTGGCCCATTTCGCTCCAGCCTTTCCTTATAACACAGTGTATTTTGCTTTTTTGTACTCTCAAAGTTGGTACAACCACTGACTCCAGCCTCTGTGGCCCATTTCGCTCCAGCCTTTCCTTATAACACATTGTATCTTGCTTTTGTGTTCATTCAAAGTTGTTACAACCACTGACTCCGGCCTCTGTAGGCCATTTTGCTCCAGCCTTTCCTTATAACACAGTGTATTTTGCTTTCCTGTTCACTCAAAGTTGTTACAACCACTGACTCCGGCCTCTGTGGCCCATTTTGCTCCAGCCTTTCCTTATAACACAGTGTATTTTGCTTTTCTGTTCCCTCAAAGTTGTTACAACCACTGACTCCGGCCTCTGTGGCCCATTTCGCTCCAGCCTTTCCTTATACCACAGTGTATTTTGCTTTTGTGTTCACTGAAAGTTGTTACAACCACTGACTCCGGCCTCTGTGGCGCATTTCGCTCCAGCCTTTCTTTTTAAGACAGTGTATTTTGCTTTCGTGTTCACTCAAAGGTGTTACAACCACTGACTCCGGCCTCTGTGGCCCATTTGGCTCCAGCCTTTCATTATAACACAGTGTATTTTGCTTTTCTGTTCACTCAAAGTTGTTACAACCACTGACTCCGGCCTCTGTGGCCCATTTCACTCCAGCCTTTCTTTTTAAGACAATGTATTTTGCTTTTGTGTTCACTCAAAGTTGTTACAACCACTGACTCCGGCCTCTGTGGCCCATTTCGCTCCAACCTTTCCTTATAACACAGTGTATTTTGCTTTTCTGTTCACTCAAAGTTGTTACAACCACTGACTCCAGCCTCTCTGGCCCATTTTGCTCCAGCCTTTCCTTATAACACAGTGTATTTTGCTTTTGTGTTCACTCAAAGTTGTTACAACCACTGACTCCGGCCTCTGTGGCCCATTTCGCTCCAGCCTTTCTTTTTAAGACAGTGTATTTTGCTTTCGTGTTCACTCAAAGTTGTTACAACCAATGACTCCGGCCTCTGTGGCCCATTTCGCTCCAGCCTTTCCTTATAACACAGTGTATTTTGCTTTTGTGTTCACTCAAAGTTGTTACAACCACTGACTCCGGCCTCTGTGGCCCATTTCGCTCCAGCCTTTCTTTTTAAGACAATGTATTTTGCTTTTGTGTTCACTCAAAGTTGTTACAACCACTGACTCCAGCCTCTATGGCCCATTTTGCTCCAGCCTTTCCTTATAACACAGTGTATTTTGCTTTTCTGTTCACTCAAAGTTGTTACAACCACTGACTCTGGCCTCTGTGGCCCATTTTGATCCAGCCTTTTTTGAAAACACAGTGATTTTTGCTGTTGTGTTCACACAAAGTTGTTACAACCACTGACTCCGGCCTCTGTGGCCCATTTCGCTCCAGCCTTTCTTGTAACACAGTGTATTTTGCTTTTGTGTTGGCTCAAAGTTTTTGCAATCACTGACTCCGGCCTCTGTGGCCCATTTCGCTCCAGCCTTTCCTTATAACACAGTGTATTTTGCTTTTGTGTTCACTCAAAGTTGTTACAACCACTGACTCCGGCCTCTGTGGCCCATTTCGCTCCAGCCTTTCTTTTTAAGACAGTGTATTTTGCTTTCGTGTTCACTCAAAGTTGTTACAACCAATGACTCCGGCCTCTGTGGCCCATTTCGCTCCACCCTTTCCTTATAACACAGTGTATTTTGCTTTTGTGTTCACTCAAAGTTGTTACAACCACTGACTCCGGCCTCTGTGGCCCATTTCGCTCCAGCCTTTCTTTTTAAGACAATGTATTTTGCTTTTGTGTTCACTCAAAGTTGTTACAACCACTGACTCCAGCCTCTGTGGCCCATTTCGCTCCAGCCTTTCCTTATACCACAGTGTATTTTGCTTTTGTGTTCACTCAAAGTTGTTACAACCACTGACTCCGGCCTCTGTGGCCCATTTCGCTCCAGCCTTTCTTTTTAAGACAGTGTATTTTGCTTTCGTATTCACTCAAAGTTGTTACAACCACTGACTCCGCCCTCTGTGGCCCATTTCGCTCCAGCCTTTCTTTTTAAGACAGTGTATTTTGCTTTCGTGTTCACTCAAAGTTGTTACAACCAATGACTCCGGCCTCTGTGGCCCATTTCACTCCAGCCTTTCCTTATAACACGGTGTATTTTGCTTTTGTGTTCACTCAAAGTTGTTACAACCACTGACTCCGGCCTCTGTGGCCCATTTCGCTCCAGCCTTTCTTTTTAAGAAAATGTATTTTGCTTTTGTGTTCACTCAAAATTGTTACAACCACTGACTCCAGCCTCTGTGGCCCATTTCGCTCCAGCCTTTCCTTATACCACAGTGTATTTTGCTTTTGTGTTCACTCAAAGTTGTTACAACCACTGACTCCGGCCTCTGTGGCGCATTTCGCTCCAGCCTTTCTTTTTAAAACAGTGTATTTTGCTTTCGTGTTCACTCAAAGTTGTTACAACCAATGACTCCGGCCTCTGTGGCCCATTTCGCTCCAGCCTTTCCTTATAACACAGTGTATTTTGCTTTTGTGTTCACTCAAAGTTGTTACAACCACTGACTCCGGCTTCTGTGGCCCATTTCACTCCAGCCTTTCCTTATAACACAGTGTATTTTGCTTTTGTGTTCACTCAAAGTTGTTACAACCACTGACTCCGGCCTCTGTGGCCCATTTCGCTCCAGCCTTTCTTTTTAAGACAATGTATTTTGCTTTTGTGTTCCCTCAAAGTTGTTACATCCACTGACTCCGGCCTCTGTGGCCCATTTCGCTCCAACCTTTCCTTATAACACAGTGTATTTTGCTTTTCTGTTCACTCAAAGTTGTTACAACCACTGACTCCAGCATCTCTGGCCCATTTCGCTCCAGCCTTTCTTTTTAAGACAGTGTATTTTGCTTTTGTGTACTCTCAAAGTTGTTACAACCACTTTCTCCAGCCTCTGTGGCCCATTTCGCTCCAGCCTTTCCTTATAACACATTGTATCTTGCTTTTGTGTTCATTCAAAGTTGTTACAACCACTGACTCCGGCCTCTGTAGCCCATTTTGCTCCAGCCTTTCCTTATAACACAGTGTATTTTGCTTTTGTGTTCACTCAAAGTTTTTACAACTACTGACTCCGGCCTCTGTGGCCCATTTCGCTCCAGCCTTTCTTTTTAAGACAGTGTATTTTGCTTTCGTGTTCACTCAAAGTTGTTACAACCAATGACTCCGGCCTCTGTGGCCCATTTCGCTCCAGCCTTTCCTTATAACACAGTGTATTTTGCTTTTGTGTTCACTCAAAGTTGTTACAACCACTGACTCCGGCCTCTGTGGCCCATTTCGCTCCAGCCTTTCTTTTTAAGACAATGTATTTTGCTTTTGTGTTCACTCAAAGTTGTTACAACCACTGACTCCAGCCTCTGTGGCCCATTTCGCTCCAGCCTTTCCTTATAACACAGTGTATTTTGCTTTTCTGTTCACTCAAAGTTGTTACAACCACTGACTCTGGCCTCTGTCGCCCATTTTGATCCAGCCTTTTTTGAAAACACAGTGATTTTTGCTGTTGTGTTCACACAAAGTTTTTACAACCAATGACTCCGGCCTCTGTGGCCCATTTCGCTCCAGCCTTTCTTGTAACACAGTGTATTTTGCTTTTGTGTTGGCTCAAAGTTGTTGCAATCACTGACTCCGGCCTCTGTGGCCCATTTCGCTCCAGCCTTTCCTTATAACACAGTGTATTTTGCATATGTGTTCACTCAAAGTTGTTACAATCACTGACTCTGGCCTCTGTGGCCCATTTCGCTCCAGCCTTTCCTTATAACACAGTGTATTTTGCTTTTGTGTTCACTCAAAGTTGTTACAACCACTGACTCCGGCCTCTGTGGCCATTTCGCTCCAGCCTTTCTTTTTAAGACAGTGTATTTTGCTTTCGTGTTCACTCAAAGTTGTTACAACCACTGACTCCGGCCTCTGTGGCCCATTTCGCTCCAGCCTTTCTTTTTAAGACAGTGTATTTTGCTTTTGTGTTCATTCAAAGTTGTTACAACCACTGACTCCGGCCTCTGTAGCCCATTTTGCTCCAGCCTTCCCTTATAACACAGTGTATTTTGCTTTTCTGTTCACTCAAAGTTGTTACAACCACTGACTCCGGCCTCTGTGGCCCATTTTGCTCCAGCCTTTCCTTATAACACAGTGTATTTTGCTTTTCTGTTCCCTCAAAGTTGTTACAACCACTGACTCCGGCCTCTGTGGCCCATTTCGCTCCAGCCTTTCCTTATACCACAGTGTATTTTGCTTTTGTGTTCACTCAAAGTTGTTACAACCACTGACTCCGGCCTCTGTGGCCCATTTCGCTCCAGCCTTTCCTTATAACACAGTGTATTTTGCTTTTGTGTTCACTCAAAGTTGTTACAACCACTGACTCCGGTCTCTGTGGCGCATTTCGCTACAGCCTTTCCTCATAACACAGTGTATTTTGCTTTTGTGTACTCTCAAAGTTGTTACAACCACTGACTCCAGCCTCTGTAGCCCATTTTGCTCCAGTTTTTCCTTATAACACAGTGTATTTTGCTTTTCTGTTCCCTCAAAGTTGTTACAACCACTGACTCCGGCCTCTGTGGCCCATTTCGCTCCAGCCTTTCCTTATACCACAGTGTATTTTGCTTTTTTGTTCACTCAAAGTTGTTACAACCACTGACTCTGGCCTCTGTGGCCCATTTTGATCCAGCCTTTTTTGAAAACACAGTGATTTTTGCTGTTGTGTTCACACAAAGTTGTTACAACCACTGACTCCGGCCTCTGTGGCCCATTTCGCTCCAGCCTTTCTTGTAACACAGTGTATTTTGCTTTTGTGTTGGCTCAAAGTTGTTGCAATCACTGACTCCGGCCTCTGTGGCCCATTTCGCTCCAGCCTTTCCTTATAACACAGTGTATTTTGCTTTTGTGTTCACTCAAAGTTGTTAAAACCACTGACTCCGGCCTCTGTGGCCCATTTCGCTCCAGCCTTTCTTTTTAAGACCGTGTATTTTGCTTTCGTGTTCACTCAAAGTTGTTACAACCACTGACTCCGCCCTCTGTGGCCCATTTCGCTCGAGCCTTTCCTTATAACACAGTGTATTTTGCATATGTGTTCACTCAAAGTTGTTACAATCACTGACTCTGGCCTCTGTGGCCCATTTCGCTCCAGCCTTTTCTTATAACACAGTGTATTTTGCTTTTGTGTTCACTCAAAGTTGTTACAACCACTGACTCCGGCCTCTGTGGCCCATTTCGCTCCAGCCTTTCTTTTTAAGACAGTGTATTTTGCTTTCGTGTTCACTCAAAGTTGTTACAACCAATGACTCCGGCCTCTGTGGCCCATTTCGCTCCACCCTTTCCTTATAACACAGTGTATTTTGCTTTTGTGTTCACTCAAAGTTGTTACAACCACTGACTCCGGCCTCTGTGGCCCATTTCGCTCCAGCCTTTCTTTTTAAGACAATGTATTTTGCTTTTGTGTTCACTCAAAGTTGTTACAACCACTGACTCCAGCCTCTGTGGCCCATTTCGCTCCAGCCTTTCCTTATACCACAGTGTATTTTGCTTTTGTGTTCACTCAAAGTTGTTACAACCACTGACTCCGGCCTCTGTGGCCCATTTCGCTCCAGCCTTTCTTTTTAAGACAGTGTATTTTGCTTTCGTATTCACTCAAAGTTGTTACAACCACTGACTCCGCCCTCTGTGGCCCATTTCGCTCCAGCCTTTCTTTTTAAGACAGTGTATTTTGCTTTCGTGTTCACTCAAAGTTGTTACAACCAATGACTCCGGCCTCTGTGGCCCATTTCACTCCAGCCTTTCCTTATAACACGGTGTATTTTGCTTTTGTGTTCACTCAAAGTTGTTACAACCACTGACTCCGGCCTCTGTGGCCCATTTCGCTCCAGCCTTTCTTTTTAAGAAAATGTATTTTGCTTTTGTGTTCACTCAAAATTGTTACAACCACTGACTCCAGCCTCTGTGGCCCATTTCGCTCCAGCCTTTCCTTATACCACAGTGTATTTTGCTTTTGTGTTCACTCAAAGTTGTTACAACCACTGACTCCGGCCTCTGTGGCGCATTTCGCTCCAGCCTTTCTTTTTAAAACAGTGTATTTTGCTTTCGTGTTCACTCAAAGTTGTTACAACCAATGACTCCGGCCTCTGTGGCCCATTTCGCTCCAGCCTTTCCTTATAACACAGTGTATTTTGCTTTTGTGTTCACTCAAAGTTGTTACAACCACTGACTCCGGCTTCTGTGGCCCATTTCACTCCAGCCTTTCCTTATAACACAGTGTATTTTGCTTTTGTGTTCACTCAAAGTTGTTACAACCACTGACTCCGGCCTCTGTGGCCCATTTCGCTCCAGCCTTTCTTTTTAAGACAATGTATTTTGCTTTTGTGTTCCCTCAAAGTTGTTACATCCACTGACTCCGGCCTCTGTGGCCCATTTCGCTCCAACCTTTCCTTATAACACAGTGTATTTTGCTTTTCTGTTCACTCAAAGTTGTTACAACCACTGACTCCAGCATCTCTGGCCCATTTCGCTCCAGCCTTTCTTTTTAAGACAGTGTATTTTGCTTTTGTGTACTCTCAAAGTTGTTACAACCACTTTCTCCAGCCTCTGTGGCCCATTTCGCTCCAGCCTTTCCTTATAACACATTGTATCTTGCTTTTGTGTTCATTCAAAGTTGTTACAACCACTGACTCCGGCCTCTGTAGCCCATTTTGCTCCAGCCTTTCCTTATAACACAGTGTATTTTGCTTTTGTGTTCACTCAAAGTTTTTACAACTACTGACTCCGGCCTCTGTGGCCCATTTCGCTCCAGCCTTTCTTTTTAAGACAGTGTATTTTGCTTTCGTGTTCACTCAAAGTTGTTACAACCAATGACTCCGGCCTCTGTGGCCCATTTCGCTCCAGCCTTTCCTTATAACACAGTGTATTTTGCTTTTGTGTTCACTCAAAGTTGTTACAACCACTGACTCCGGCCTCTGTGGCCCATTTCGCTCCAGCCTTTCTTTTTAAGACAATGTATTTTGCTTTTGTGTTCACTCAAAGTTGTTACAACCACTGACTCCAGCCTCTGTGGCCCATTTCGCTCCAGCCTTTCCTTATAACACAGTGTATTTTGCTTTTCTGTTCACTCAAAGTTGTTACAACCACTGACTCTGGCCTCTGTCGCCCATTTTGATCCAGCCTTTTTTGAAAACACAGTGATTTTTGCTGTTGTGTTCACACAAAGTTTTTACAACCAATGACTCCGGCCTCTGTGGCCCATTTCGCTCCAGCCTTTCTTGTAACACAGTGTATTTTGCTTTTGTGTTGGCTCAAAGTTGTTGCAATCACTGACTCCGGCCTCTGTGGCCCATTTCGCTCCAGCCTTTCCTTATAACACAGTGTATTTTGCATATGTGTTCACTCAAAGTTGTTACAATCACTGACTCTGGCCTCTGTGGCCCATTTCGCTCCAGCCTTTCCTTATAACACAGTGTATTTTGCTTTTGTGTTCACTCAAAGTTGTTACAACCACTGACTCCGGCCTCTGTGGCCATTTCGCTCCAGCCTTTCTTTTTAAGACAGTGTATTTTGCTTTCGTGTTCACTCAAAGTTGTTACAACCACTGACTCCGGCCTCTGTGGCCCATTTCGCTCCAGCCTTTCTTTTTAAGACAGTGTATTTTGCTTTTGTGTTCATTCAAAGTTGTTACAACCACTGACTCCGGCCTCTGTAGCCCATTTTGCTCCAGCCTTCCCTTATAACACAGTGTATTTTGCTTTTCTGTTCACTCAAAGTTGTTACAACCACTGACTCCGGCCTCTGTGGCCCATTTTGCTCCAGCCTTTCCTTATAACACAGTGTATTTTGCTTTTCTGTTCCCTCAAAGTTGTTACAACCACTGACTCCGGCCTCTGTGGCCCATTTCGCTCCAGCCTTTCCTTATACCACAGTGTATTTTGCTTTTGTGTTCACTCAAAGTTGTTACAACCACTGACTCCGGCCTCTGTGGCCCATTTCGCTCCAGCCTTTCCTTATAACACAGTGTATTTTGCTTTTGTGTTCACTCAAAGTTGTTACAACCACTGACTCCGGTCTCTGTGGCGCATTTCGCTACAGCCTTTCCTCATAACACAGTGTATTTTGCTTTTGTGTACTCTCAAAGTTGTTACAACCACTGACTCCAGCCTCTGTAGCCCATTTTGCTCCAGTTTTTCCTTATAACACAGTGTATTTTGCTTTTCTGTTCCCTCAAAGTTGTTACAACCACTGACTCCGGCCTCTGTGGCCCATTTCGCTCCAGCCTTTCCTTATACCACAGTGTATTTTGCTTTTTTGTTCACTCAAAGTTGTTACAACCACTGACTCTGGCCTCTGTGGCCCATTTTGATCCAGCCTTTTTTGAAAACACAGTGATTTTTGCTGTTGTGTTCACACAAAGTTGTTACAACCACTGACTCCGGCCTCTGTGGCCCATTTCGCTCCAGCCTTTCTTGTAACACAGTGTATTTTGCTTTTGTGTTGGCTCAAAGTTGTTGCAATCACTGACTCCGGCCTCTGTGGCCCATTTCGCTCCAGCCTTTCCTTATAACACAGTGTATTTTGCTTTTGTGTTCACTCAAAGTTGTTAAAACCACTGACTCCGGCCTCTGTGGCCCATTTCGCTCCAGCCTTTCTTTTTAAGACCGTGTATTTTGCTTTCGTGTTCACTCAAAGTTGTTACAACCACTGACTCCGCCCTCTGTGGCCCATTTCGCTCGAGCCTTTCCTTATAACACAGTGTATTTTGCATATGTGTTCACTCAAAGTTGTTACAATCACTGACTCTGGCCTCTGTGGCCCATTTCGCTCCAGCCTTTTCTTATAACACAGTGTATTTTGCTTTTGTGTTCACTCAAAGTTGTTACAACCACTGACTCCGGCCTCTGTGGCCCATTTCGCTCCAGCCTTTCTTTTTAAGACAGTGTATTTTGCTTTCGTGTTCACTCAAAGTTGTTACGACCAATGACTCCGGCGTCTGTGGCCCATTTCGCTCCAGCCTTTCCTTATAACACAGTGTATTTTGCTTTTGTGTTCACTCAAAGTTGTTACAACCACTGACTCCGGCTTCTGTGGCCCATTTCACTCCAGCCTTTCCTTATAACACCGTGTATTTTGCTTTTGTGTTCACTCAAAGTTGTTACAACCACTGACTCCGGCCTCTGTGGCCCATTTCGCTCCAACCTTTCTTTTTAAGACAATGTATTTTGCTTTTGTGTTCACTCAAAATTGTTACAACCACTGACTCCAGCCTCTGTGGCCCATTTCGCTCCAGCCTTTCCTTATAACACAGTGTATTTTGCTTTTCTGTTCACTCAAAGTTTTTACAACCACTGACTCTGGCCTCTGTGGCCCATTTTGATCCAGCCTTTTTTGAAAACACAGTGATTTTTGCTGTTGTGTTCACACAAAGTTGTTACAACCACTGACTCCGGCCTCTGTGGCCCATTTCGCTCCAGCCTTTCTTGTAACACAGTGTATTTTGCTTTTCTGTTCCCTCAAAGTTGTTACAACCACTGACTCCGGCCTCTGTGGCCCATTTCGCTCCAGCCTTTCCTTATACCACAGTGTATTTTGCTTTTGTGTTCACTCAAAGTTGTTACAACCACTGACTCCGGCCTCTGTGGCCCATTTCGCTCCAGCCTTTCCTTATAACACAGTGTATTTTGCTTTTGTGTTCACTCAAAGTTGTTACAACCACTGACTCCGGTCTCTGTGGCGCATTTCGCTACAGCCTTTCCTCATAACACAGTGTATTTTGCTTTTGTGTACTCTCAAAGTTGTTACAACCACTGACTCCAGCCTCTATAGCCCATTTTGCTCCAGCCTTTCCTTATAACACAGTGTATTTTGCTTTTCTGTTCCCTCAAAGTTGTTACAACCACTGACTCCGGCCTCTGTGGCCCATTTCGCTCCAGCCTTTCCTTATACCACAGTGTATTTTGCTTTTTTGTTCACTCAAAGTTGTTACAACCACTGACTCTGGCCCCTGTGGCCCATTTTGATCCATCCTTTTTTGAAAACACAGTGATTTTTGCTATTGTGTTCACACAAAGTTGTTACAACCACTGACTCCGGCCTCTGTGGCCCATTTCGCTCCAGCCTTTCTTGTAACACAGTGTATTTTGCTTTTGTGTTGGCTCAAAGTTGTTGCAATCACTGACTCCGGCCTCTGTGGCCCATTTCGCTCCAGCCTTTCCTTATAACACAGTGTATTTTGCTTTTGTGTTCACTCAAAGTTGTTAAAACCACTGACTCCGGCCTCTGTGGCCCATTTCGCTCCAGCCTTTCTTTTTAAGACCGTGTATTTTGCTTTCGTGTTCACTCAAAGTTGTTACAACCACTGACTCCGCCCTCTGTGGCCCATTTCGCTCGAGCCTTTCCTTATAACACAGTGTATTTTGCATATTTGTTCACTCAAAGTTGTTACAATCACTGACTCTGGCCTCTGTGGCCCATTTCGCTCCAGCCTTTCCTTATAAAACAGTGTATTTTGCTTTTGTGTTCACTCAAAGTTGTTACAACCACTGACTCCGGCCTCTGTGGCCCATTTCGCTCCAGCCTTTCTTTTAAAGACAGTGTATTTTGCTTTCGTGTTCACTCAAAGTTGTTACGACCAATGACTCCGGCGTCTGTGGCCCATTTCGCTCCAGCCTTTCCTTATAACACAGTGTATTTTGCTTTTGTGTTCACTCAAAGTTGTTACAACCACTGACTCCGGCTTCTGTGGCCCATTTCGCTCCAGCCTTTCCTTATAACACCGTGTATTTTGCTTTTGTGTTCACTCAAAGTTGTTACAACCACTGACTCCGGTCTCTGTGGCGCATTTCGCTACAACCTTTCCTCATAACACAGTGTATTTTGCTTTTGTGTACTCTCAAAGTTGTTACAACCACTGACTCCAGCCTCTGTAGCCCATTTTGCTCCAGTTTTTCCTTATAACACAGTGTATTTTGCTTTTCTGTTCCCTCAAAGTTGTTACAACCACTGACTCCGGCCTCTGTGGCCCATTTCGCTCCAGCCTTTCCTTATACCACAGTGTATTTTGCTTTTTTGTTCACTCAAAGTTGTTACAACCACTGACTCTGGCCTCTGTGGCCCATTTTGATCCAGCCTTTTTTGAAAACACAGTGATTTTTGCTGTTGTGTTCACACAAAGTTGTTACAACCACTGACTCCGGCCTCTGTGGCCCATTTCGCTCCAGCCTTTCTTGTAACACAGTGTATTTTGCTTTTGTGTTGGCTCAAAGTTGTTGCAATCACTGACTCCGGCCTCTGTGGCCCATTTCGCTCCAGCCTTTCCTTATAACACAGTGTATTTTGCTTTTGTGTTCACTCAAAGTTGTTAAAACCACTGACTCCGGCCTCTGTGGCCCATTTCGCTCCAGCCTTTCTTTTTAAGACCGTGTATTTTGCTTTCGTGTTCACTCAAAGTTGTTACAACCACTGACTCCGCCCTCTGTGGCCCATTTCGCTCCAACCTTTCTTTTTAAGACAATGTATTTTGCTTTTGTGTTCACTCAAAATTGTTACAACCACTGACTCCAGCCTCTGTGGCCCATTTCGCTCCAGCCTTTCCTTATAACACAGTGTATTTTGCTTTTGTGTTCACTCAAAGTTGTTACAACCACTGACTCCGGCCTCTGTGGCCCATTTCGCTCCAGCCTTTCTTTTTAAGACATTGTATTTTGCTTTCGTGTTCACTCAAAGTTGTTACGACCAATGACTCCGGCGTCTGTGGCCCATTTCGCTCCAGCCTTTCCTTATAACACAGTGTATTTTGCTTTTGTGTTCACTCAAAGTTGTTACAACCACTGACTCCGGCTTCTGTGGCCCATTTCACTCCAGCCTTTCCTTATAACACCGTGTATTTTGCTTTTGTGTTCACTCAAAGTTGTTACAACCACTGACTCCGGCCTCTGTGGCCCATTTCGCTCCAACCTTTCTTTTTAAGACAATGTATTTTGCTTTTGTGTTCACTCAAAATTGTTACAACCACTGACTCCAGCCTCTGTGGCCCATTTCGCTCCAGCCTTTCCTTATAACACAGTGTATTTTGCTTTTCTGTTCACTCAAAGTTTTTACAACCACTGACTCTGGCCTCTGTGGCCCATTTTGATCCAGCCTTTTTTGAAAACACAGTGATTTTTGCTGTTGTGTTCACACAAAGTTGTTACAACCACTGACTCCGGCCTCTGTGGCCCATTTCGCTCCAGCCTTTCTTGTAACACAGTGTATTTTGCTTTTCTGTTCCCTCAAAGTTGTTACAACCACTGACTCCGGCCTCTGTGGCCCATTTCGCTCCAGCCTTTCCTTATACCACAGTGTATTTTGCTTTTGTGTTCACTCAAAGTTGTTACAACCACTGACTCCGGCCTCTGTGGCCCATTTCGCTCCAGCCTTTCCTTATAACACAGTGTATTTTGCTTTTGTGTTCACTCAAAGTTGTTACAACCACTGACTCCGGTCTCTGTGGCGCATTTCGCTACAGCCTTTCCTCATAACACAGTGTATTTTGCTTTTGTGTACTCTCAAAGTTGTTACAACCACTGACTCCAGCCTCTATAGCCCATTTTGCTCCAGCCTTTCCTTATAACACAGTGTATTTTGCTTTTCTGTTCCCTCAAAGTTGTTACAACCACTGACTCCGGCCTCTGTGGCCCATTTCGCTACAGCCTTTCCTTATACCACAGTGTATTTTGCTTTTTTGTTCACTCAAAGTTGTTACAACCACTGACTCCGGCCTCTGTGGCCCATTTCGCTCCAGCCTTTCTTTTTAAGAAAATGTATTTTGCTTTTGTGTTCACTCAAAATTGTTACAACCACTGACTCCAGCCTCTGTGGCCCATTTCGCTCCAGCCTTTCCTTATACCACAGTGTATTTTGCTTTTGTGTTCACTCAAAGTTGTTACAACCACTGACTCCGGCCTCTGTGGCGCATTTCGCTCCAGCCTTTCTTTTTAAAACAGTGTATTTTGCTTTCGTGTTCACTCAAAGTTGTTACAACCAATGACTCCGGCCTCTGTGGCCCATTTCGCTCCAGCCTTTCCTTATAACACAGTGTATTTTGCTTTTGTGTTCACTCAAAGTTGTTACAACCACTGACTCCGGCTTCTGTGGCCCATTTCACTCCAGCCTGTCCTTATAACACAGTGTATTTTGCTTTTCTGTTCACTCAAAGTTGTTACAACCACTGACTCCAGCATCTCTGGCCCATTTCGCTCCAGCCTTTCTTTTTAAGACAGTGTATTTTGCTTTTGTGTACTCTCAAAGTTGTTACAACCTCTTTCTCCAGCCTCTGTGGCCCATTTCGCTCCAGCCTTTCCTTATAACACATTGTATCTTGCTTTTGTGTTCATTCAAAGTTGTTACAACCACTGACTCCGGCCTCTGTAGCCCATTTTGCTCCAGCCTTTCCTTATAACACAGTGTATTTTGCTTTTGTGTTCACTCAAAGTTTTTACAACCACTGACTCCGGCCTCTGTGGCCCATTTCGCTCCAGCCTTTCTTTTTAAGACAGTGTATTTTGCTTTCGTGTTCACTCAAAGTTGTTACAACCAATGACTCCGGCCTCTGTGGCCCATTTCGCTCCAGCCTTTCCTTATAACACAGTGTATTTTGCTTTTGTGTTCACTCAAAGTTGTTACAACCACTGACTCCGGCCTCTGTGGCCCATTTCGCTCCAGCCTTTCTTTTTAAGACAATGTATTTTGCTTTTGTGTTCACTCAAAGTTGTTACAACCACTGACTCCAGCCTCTGTGGCCCATTTCGCTCCAGCCTTTCCTTATACCACAGTGTATTTTGCTTTTCTGTTCACTCAAAGTTGTTACAACCACTGACTCTGGCCTCTGTCGCCCATTTTGATCCAGCCTTTTTTGAAAACACAGTGATTTTTGCTGTTGTGTTCACACAAAGTTTTTACAACCAATGACTCCGGCCTCTGTGGCCCATTTCGCTCCAGCCTTTCTTGTAACACAGTGTATTTTGCTTTTGTGTTGGCTCAAAGTTGTTGCAATCACTGACTCCGGCCTCTGTGGCCCATTTCGCTCCAGCCTTTCCTTATAACACAGTGTATTTTGCATATATGTTGACTCAAAGTTGTTACAATCACTGACTCTGGCCTCTGTGGCCCATTTCGCTCCAGCCTTTCCTTATAACACAGTGTATTTTGCTTTTGTGTTCACTCAAAGTTGTTACAACCACTGACTCCGGCCTCTGTGGCCCATTTCGCTCCAGCCTTTCTTTTTAAGACAGTGTATTTTGCTTTCGTGTTCACTCAAAGTTGTTACAACCACTGACTCCGGCCTCTGTGGCCCATTTCGCTCCAGCCTTTCCTTATAACACATTGTATCTTGCTTTTGTGTTCATTCAAAGTTGTTACAACCACTGACTCCGGCCTCTGTAGCCCATTTTGCTCCAGCCTTTCCTTATACCACAGTGTATTTTGCTTTTTTGTTCACTCAAAGTTGTTACAACCACTGACTCTGGCCTCTGTGGCCCATTTTGATTCAGCCTTTTTTGAAAACACAGTGATTTTTGCTGTTGTGTTCACACAAAGTTGTTACAAACACTGACTCCGGCCTCTGTGGCCCATTTCGCTCCAACCTTTCTTGTAACACAGTGTATTTAGCTTTTGTGTACACTCAAAGTTGTTACAACCACTGACTCCGGCCTCTGTGGCCCATTTCGCTCCAGCCTTTCCTTATACCACAGTGTATTTTGCTTTTTTGTTCACTCAAAGTTGTTACAACCACTGACTCTGGCCTCTGTGGCCCATTTTGATTCAGCCTTTTTTGAAAACACAGTGATTTTTGCTGTTGTGTTCACACAAAGTTGTTACAAACACTGACTCCGGCCTCTGTGGCCCATTTCGCTCCAGCCTTTCCTGTAACACAGTGTATTTAGCTTTTGTGTTCACTCAAAGTTGTTACAACCACTGACTCCGGCCTCTGTGGCCCATTTCGCTCCAGCCTTTCTTTTTAAGACAAGGTATTTTGCTTTTGTGTTCACTCAAAATTGTTACAACCACTGACTCCAGCCTTTGTGGCCCATTTCGCTCCAGCCTTTCCTTATAACACAGTGTATTTTGCTTTTCTGTTCACTCAAAGTTGTTACAACCACTGACTCCGGCCTCTGTGGCCCATTTCGCTCCAGCCTTTCTTGTAACACAGTGTATTTTGCTTTTGTGTTGACTCAAAGTTGTTGCCATCACTGACTCCGGCCTCTGTGGCCCATTTCGCTCCAGCCTTTCCTTATAACACAGTGTATTTTGCTTTTGTGTTCACTCAAAGTTGTTACAACCACTGACTCCGGCCTCTGTGGCCCATTTTACTCCAGCCTTTCCTTATAACACAGTGTATTTTGCTTTTCTGTTCCCTCAAAGTTGTTACAACCACTGACTCCGGCCTCTGTGGCCCATTTCGCTCCAGCCTTTCCTTATACCACAGTGTATTTTGCTTTTGTGTTCACTCAAAGTTGTTACAACCACTGACTCCGGCCTCTGTGGCCCATTTCGCTCCAGCCTTTCCTTATAACACAGTGTATTTTGCTTTTGTGTTCACTCAAAGTTGTTACAACCACTGACTCCGGTCTCTGTGGCGCATTTCGCTACAGCCTTTCCTCATAACACAGTGTATTTTGCTTTTGTGTATTCTCAAAGTTGTTACAACCACTGACTCCAGCCTCTGTAGCCCATTTTGCTCCAGTTTTTCCTTATAACACAGTGTATTTTGCTTTTCTGTTCCCTCAAAGTTGTTACAACCACTGACTCCGGCCTCTGTGGCCCATTTCGCTCCAGCCTTTCCTTATACCACAGTGTATTTTGCTTTTTTGTTCACTCAAAGTTGTTACAACCACTGACTCTGGCCTCTGTGGCCCATTTTGATCCAGCCTTTTTTGAATACACAGTGATTTTTGCTGTTGTGTTCACACAAAGTTGTTACAACCACTGACTCCGGCCTCTGTGGCCCATTTCGCTCCAGCCTTTCTTGTAACACAGTGTATTTTGCTTTTGTGTTGGCTCAAAGTTGTTGCAATCACTGACTCCGGCCTCTGTGGCCCATTTCGCTCCAGCCTTTCCTTATAACACAGTGTATTTTGCTTTTGTGTTCACTCAAAGTTGTTAAAACCACTGACTCCGGCCTCTGTGGCCCATTTCGCTCCAGCCTTTCTTTTTAAGACCGTGTATTTTGCTTTCGTGTTCACTCAAAGTTGTTACAACCACTGACTCCGCCCTCTGTGGCCCATTTCGCTCGAGCCTTTCCTTATAACACAGTGTATTTTGCATATGTGTTCACTCAAAGTTGTTACAATCACTGACTCTGGCCTCTGTGGCCCATTTCGCTCCAGCATTTCCTTATAAAACAGTGTATTTTGCTTTTGTGTTCACTCAAAGTTGTTACAACCACTGACTCCGGCCTCTGTGGCCCATTTCGCTCCAGCCTTTCTTTTTAAGACAGTGTATTTTGCTTTCGTGTTCACTCAAAGTTGTTACGACCAATGACTCCGGCGTCTGTGGCCCATTTCGCTCCAGCCTTTCCTTATAACACAGTGTATTTTGCTTTTGTGTTCACTCAAAGTTGTTACAACCACTGACTCCGGCTTCTGTGGCCCATTTCACTCCAGCCTTTCCTTATAACACCGTGTATTTTGCTTTTGTGTTCACTCAAAGTTGTTACAACCACTGACTCCGGCCTCTGTGGCCCATTTCGCTCCAACCTTTCTTTTTAAGACAATGTATTTTGCTTTTGTGTTCACTCAAAATTGTTACAACCACTGACTCCAGCCTCTGTGGCCCATTTTGCTCCAGCCTTTCCTTATAACACAGTGTATTTTGCTTTTGTGTTCACTCAAAGTTTTTACAACCACTGACTCTGGCCTCTGTGGCCCATTTTGATCCAGCCTTTTTTGAAAACACAGTGATTTTTGCTGTTGTGTTCACACAAAGTTGTTACAACCACTGACTCCGGCCTCTGTGGCCCATTTCGCTCCAGCCTTTCTTGTAACACAGTGTATTTTGCTTTTCTGTTCCCTCAAAGTTGTTACAACCACTGACTCCGGCCTCTGTGGCCCATTTCGCTCCAGCCTTTCCTTATACCACAGTGTATTTTGCTTTTGTGTTCACTCAAAGTTGTTACAACCACTGACTCCGGCCTCTGTGGCCCATTTCGCTCCAGCCTTTCCTTATAACACAGTGTATTTTGCTTTTGTGTTCACTCAAAGTTGTTACAACCACTGACTCCGGTCTCTGTGGCGCATTTCGCTACAGCCTTTCCTCATAACACAGTGTATTTTGCTTTTGTGTACTCTCAAAGTTGTTACAACCACTGACTCCAACCTCTATAGCCCATTTTGCTCCAACCTTTCCTTATAACACAGTGTATTTTGCTTTTCTGTTCCCTCAAAGTTGTTACAACCACTGACTCCGGCCTCTGTGGCCCATTTCGCTCCAGCCTTTCCTTATAACACAGTGTATTTTGCTTTTGTGTTCACTCAAAGTTGTTACAACCACTGACTCCGGCCTCTGTGGCCCATTTCGCTCCAGCCTTTCTTTTTAAGACAATGTATTTTGCTTTTGTGTTCACTCAAAGTTGTTACAACCACTGACTCCAGCCTCTGTGGCCCATTTCGCTCCAGCCTTTCCTTATAACACAGTGTATTTTGCTTTTCTGTTCACTCAAAGTTGTTACAACCACTGACTCTGGCCTCTGTCGCCCATTTTGATCCAGCCTTTTTTGAAAACACAGTGATTTTTGCTGTTGTGTTCACACAAAGTTTTTACAACCAATGACTCCGGCCTCTGTGGCCCATTTCGCTCCAGCCTTTCTTGTAACACAGTGTATTTTGCTTTTGTGTTGGCTCAAAGTTGTTGCAATCACTGACTCCGGCCTCTGTGGCCCATTTCGCTCCAGCCTTTCCTTATAACACAGTGTATTTTGCATATGTGTTCACTCAAAGTTGTTACAATCACTGACTCTGGCCTCTGTGGCCCATTTCGCTCCAGCCTTTCCTTATAACACAGTGTATTTTGCTTTTGTGTTCACTCAAAGTTGTTACAACCACTGACTCCGGCCTCTGTGGCCCATTTCGCTCCAGCCTTTCTTTTTAAGACAGTGTATTTTGCTTTCGTGTTCACTCAAAGTTGTTACAACCAATGACTCCGGCCTCTGTGGCCCATTTCGCTCCAGCCTTTCCTTATAACACATTGTATCTTGCTTTTGTGTTCATTCAAAGTTGTTACAACCACTGACTCCGGCCTCTGTAGCCCATTTTGCTCCAGCCTTTCCTTATAACACAGTGTATTTTGCTTTTCTGTTCACTCAAAGTTGTTACAACCACTGACTCCGGCCTCTGTGGCCCATTTTGCTCCAGCCTTTCCTTATAACACAGTGTATTTTGCTTTTCTGTTCCCTCAAAGTTGTTACAACCACTGACTCCGGCCTCTGTGGCCCATTTCGCTCCAGCCTTTCCTTATACCACAGTGTATTTTGCTTTTGTGTTCACTCAAAGTTGTTACAACCACTGACTCCGGCCTCTGTGGCCCATTTCGCTCCAGCCTTTCCTTATAACACAGTGTATTTTGCTTTTGTGTTCACTCAAAGTTGTTACAACCACTGACTCCGGTCTCTGTGGCGCATTTCGCTACAGCCTTTCCTCATAACACAGTGTATTTTGCTTTTGTGTACTCTCAAAGTTGTTACAACCACTGACTCCAGCCTCTGTAGCCCATTTTGCTCCAGTTTTTCCTTATAACACAGTGTATTTTGCTTTTCTGTTCCCTCAAAGTTGTTACAACCACTGACTCCGGCCTCTGTGGCCCATTTCGCTCCAGCCTTTCCTTATACCACAGTGTATTTTGCTTTTTTGTTCACTCAAAGTTGTTACAACCACTGACTCTGGCCTCTGTGGCCCATTTTGATCCAGCCTTTTTTGAATACACAGTGATTTTTGCTGTTGTGTTCACACAAAGTTGTTACAACCACTGACTCCGGCCTCTGTGGCCCATTTCGCTCCAGCCTTTCTTGTAACACAGTGTATTTTGCTTTTGTGTTGGCTCAAAGTTGTTGCAATCACTGACTCCGGCCTCTGTGGCCCATTTCGCTCCAGCCTTTCCTTATAACACAGTGTATTTTGCTTTTGTGTTCACTCAAAGTTGTTAAAACCACTGACTCCGGCCTCTGTGGCCCATTTCGCCCCAGCCTTTCTTTTTAAGACCGTGTATTTTGCTTTCGTGTTCACTCAAAGTTGTTACAACCACTGACTCCGCCCTCTGTGGCCCATTTCGCTCGAGCCTTTCCTTATAACACAGTGTATTTTGCATATGTGTTCAATCAAAGTTGTTACAATCACTGACTCTGGCCTCTGTGGCCCATTTCGCTCCAGCATTTCCTTATAACACAGTGTATTTTGCTTTTGTGTTCCCTCAAAGTTGTTACAACCACTGACTCCGGCCTCTGTGGCCCATTTCGCTCCAGCCTTTCTTTTTAAGACAGTGTATTTTGCTTTCGTGTTCACTCAAAGTTGTTACGACCAATGACTCCGGCGTCTGTGGCCCATTTCGCTCCAGCCTTTCCTTATAACACAGTGTATTTTGCTTTTGTGTTCACTCAAAGTTGTTACAACCACTGACTCCGGCTTCTGTGGCCCATTTCACTCCAGCCTTTCCTTATAACACCGTGTATTTTGCTTTTGTGTTCACTCAAAGTTGTTACAACCACTGACTCCGGCCTCTGTGGCCCATTTCGCTCCAACCTTTCTTTTTAAGACAATGTATTTTGCTTTTGTGTTCACTCAAAATTGTTACAACCACTGACTCCAGCCTCTGTGGCCCATTTTGCTCCAGCCTTTCCTTATAACACAGTGTATTTTGCTTTTGTGTTCACTCAAAGTTTTTACAACCACTGACTCTGGCCTCTGTGGCCCATTTTGATCCAGCCTTTTTTGAAAACACAGTGATTTTTGCTGTTGTGTTCACACAAAGTTGTTACAACCACTGACTCCGGCCTCTGTGGCCCATTTCGCTCCAGCCTTTCTTGTAACACAGTGTATTTTGCTTTTCTGTTCCCTCAAAGTTGTTACAACCACTGACTCCGGCCTCTGTGGCCCATTTCGCTCCAGCCTTTCCTTATACCACAGTGTATTTTGCTTTTGTGTTCACTCAAAGTTGTTACAACCACTGACTCCGGCCTCTGTGGCCCATTTCGCTCCAGCCTTTCCTTATAACACAGTGTATTTTGCTTTTGTGTTCACTCAAAGTTGTTACAACCACTGACTCCGGTCTCTGTGGCGCATTTCGCTACAGCCTTTCCTCATAACACAGTGTATTTTGCTTTTGTGTACTCTCAAAGTTGTTACAACCACTGACTCCAGCCTCTATAGCCCATTTTGCTCCAGCCTTTCCTTATAACACAGTGTATTTTGCTTTTCTGTTCCCTCAAAGTTGTTACAACCACTGACTCCGGCCTCTGTGGCCCATTTCGCTCCAGCCTTTCCTTATACCACAGTGTATTTTGCTTTTTTGTTCACTCAAAGTTGTTACAACCACTGACTCTGGCCCCTGTGGCCCATTTTGATCCAGCCTTTTTTGAAAACACAGTGATTTTTGCTATTGTGTTCACACAAAGTTGTTACAACCACTGACTCCGGCCTCTGTGGCCCATTTCGCTCCAGCCTTTCTTGTAACACAGTGTATTTTGCTTTTGTGTTGGCTCAAAGTTGTTGCAATCACTGACTCCGGCCTCTGTGGCCCATTTCGCTCCAGCCTTTCCTTATAACACAGTGTATTTTGCTTTTGTGTTCACTCAAAGTTGTTAAAACCACTGACTCCGGCCTCTGTGGCCCATTTCGCTCCAGCCTTTCTTTTTAAGACCGTGTATTTTGCTTTCGTGTTCACTCAAAGTTGTTACAACCACTGACTCCGCCCTCTGTGGCCCATTTCGCTCGAGCCTTTCCTTATAACACAGTGTATTTTGCATATGTGTTCACTCAAAGTTGTTACAATCACTGACTCTGGCCTCTGTGGCCCATTTCGCTCCAGCCTTTCCTTATAACACAGTGTATTTTGCTTTTGTGTTCACTCAAAGTTGTTACAACCACTGACTCCGGCCTCTGTGGCCCATTTCGCTCCAGCCTTTCTTTTAAAGACAGTGTATTTTGCTTTCGTGTTCACTCAAAGTTGTTACGACCAATGACTCCGGCGTCTGTGGCCCATTTCGCTCCAGCCTTTCCTTATAACACAGTGTATTTTGCTTTTGTGTTCACTCAAAGTTGTTACAACCACTGACTCCGGCTTCTGTGGCCCATTTCGCTCCAGCCTTTCCTTATAACACCGTGTATTTTGCTTTTGTGTTCACTCAAAGTTGTTACAACCACTGACTCCGGTCTCTGTGGCGCATTTCGCTACAGCCTTTCCTCATAACACAGTGTATTTTGCTTTTGTGTACTCTCAAAGTTGTTACAACCACTGACTCCAGCCTCTGTAGCCCATTTTGCTCCAGTTTTTCCTCATAACACAGTGTATTTTGCTTTTCTGTTCCCTCAAAGTTGTTACAACCGCTGACTCCGGCCTCTGTGGCCCATTTCGCTCCAGCCTTTCCTTATACCACAGTGTATTTTGCTTTTTTGTTCACTCAAAGTTGTTACAACCACTGACTCTGGCCCCTGTGGCCCATTTTGATCCAGCCTTTTTTGAAAACACAGTGATTTTTGCTGTTGTGTTCACACAAAGTTGTTACAACCACTGACTCCGGCCTCTGTGGCCCATTTCGCTCCAGCCTTTCTTGTAACACAGTGTATTTTGCTTTTGTGTTGGCTCAAAGTTGTTGCAATCACTGACTCCGGCCTCTGTGGCCCATTTCGCTCCAGCCTTTCCTTATAACACAGTGTATTTTGCTTTTGTGTTCACTCAAAGTTGTTAAAACCACTGACTCCGGCCTCTGTGGCCCGTTTCGCTCCAGCCTTTCTTTTTAAGACCGTGTATTTTGCTTTCGTGTTCACTCAAAGTTGTTACAACCACTGACTCCGCCCTCTGTGGCCCATTTCGCTCGAGCCTTTCCTTATAACACAGTGTATTTTGCATATGTGTTCACTCAAAGTTGTTACAATCACTGACTCTGGCCTCTGTGGCCCATTTCGCTCCAGCCTTTCCTTATAACACAGTGTATTTTGCTTTTGTGTTCACTCAAAGTTGTTACAACCACTGACTCCGGCCTCTGTGGCCCATTTCGTCCAGCCTTTCTTTTAAAGACAGTGTATTTTGCTTTCGTGTTCACTCAAAGTTGTTACGACCAATGACTCCGGCGTCTGTGGCCCATTTCGCTCCAGCCTTTCCTTATAACACAGTGTATTTTGCTTTTGTGTTCACTCAAAGTTGTTACAACCACTGACTCCGGCTTCTGTGGCCCATTTCACTCCAGCCTTTCCTTATAACACCGTGTATTTTGCTTTTGTGTTCACTCAAAGTTGTTACAACCACTGACTCCGGCCTCTGTGGCCCATTTCGCTCCAGCCTTTCTTTTTAAGACAATGTATTTTGCTTTTGTGTTCACTCAAAATTGTTACAACCACTGACTCCAGCCTCTGTGGCCCATTTCGCTCCAGCCTTTCCTTATAACACAGTGTATTTTGCTTTTCTGTTCACTCAAAATTTTTACAACCACTGACTCTGGCCTCTGTGGCCCATTTTGATTCAGCCTTTTTTGAAAACACAGTGATTTTTGCTGTTGTGTTCACACAAAGTTGTTACAAACACTGACTCCGGCCTCTGTGGCCCATTTCGCTCCAGCCTTTCTTGTAACACAGTGTATTTAGCTTTTGTGTTCACTCAAAGTTGTTACAACCACTGACTCCGGCCTCTGTGGCCCATTTCACTCCAGCCTTTCCTTATAACACAGTGTATTTTGCTTTTGTGTTCACTCAAAGTTGTTACAACCACTGACTCCGGCCTCTGTGGCCCATTTCGCTCCAGCCTTTCTTTTTAAGACAATGTATTTTGCTTTTGTGTTCACTCAAAATTGTTACAACCACTGACTCCAGCCTTTGTGGCCCATTTCGCTCCAGCCTTTCCTTATAACACAGTGTATTTTGCTTTTCTGCTCACTCAAAGTTTTTACAACCACTGACTCTGGCCTCTGTGGCCCATTTTGATCCAGCCTTTTTTGAAAACACAGTGATTTTTGCTGTTGTGTTCACACAAAGTTGTTACAACCACTGACTCCGGCCTCTGTGGCCCATTTCGCTCCAGCCTTTCTTGTAACACAGTGTATTTTGCTTTTGTGTTGACTCAAAGTTGTTGCCATCACTGACTCCGGCCTCTGTGGCCCATTTCGCTCCAGCCTTTCCTTATAACACAGTGTATTTTGCTTTTGTGTTCACTCAAAGTTGTTAAAACCACTGACTCCGGCCTCTGTGGCCCATTTTACTCCAGCCTTTCCTTATAACACAGTGTATTTTGCTTTTCTGTTCACTCAAAGTTGTTACAACCACTGACTCCGGCCTCTGTGGCCCATTTTGCTCCAGCCTTTCCTTATAACACAGTGTATTTTGCTTTTCTGTTCCCTCAAAGTTGTTACAACCACTGACTCCGGCCTCTGTGGCCCATTTCGCTCCAGCCTTTCCTTATACCACAGTGTATTTTGCTTTTGTGTTCACTCAAAGTTGTTACAACCACTGACTCCGGCCTCTGTGGCCCATTTCGCTCCAGCCTTTCCTTATAACACAGTGTATTTTGCTTTTGTGTTCACTCAAAGTTGTTACAACCACTGACTCCGGTCTCTGTGGCGCATTTCGCTACAGCCTTTCCTCATAACACAGTGTATTTTGCTTTTGTGTACTCTCAAAGTTGTTACAACCACTGACTCCAGCCTCTGTAGCCCATTTTGCTCCAGTTTTTCCTTATAACACAGTGTATTTTGCTTTTCTGTTCCCTCAAAGTTGTTACAACCACTGACTCCGGCCTCTGTGGCCCATTTCGCTCCAGCCTTTCCTTATACCACAGTGTATTTTGCTTTTTTGTTCATTCAAAGTTGTTACAACCACTGACTCTGGCCTCTGTGGCCCATTTTGATCCAGCCTTTTTTGAAAACACAGTGATTTTTGCTGTTGTGTTCACACAAAGTTGTTACAACCACTGACTCTGGCCTCTGTGGCCCATTTCGCTCCAGCCTTTCTTGTAACACAGTGTATTTTGCTTTTGTGTTGGCTCAAAGTTGTTGCAATCACTGACTCCGGCCTCTGTGGCCCATTTCGCTCCAGCCTTTCTTGTAACACAGTGTATTTAGCTTTTGTGTTCACTCAAAGTTGTTACAACCACTGACTCCGGCCTCTGTGGCCCATTTCACTCCAGCCTTTCCTTATAACACAGTGTATTTTGCTTTTGTGTTCACTCAAAGTTGTTACAACCACTGACTCCGGCCTCTGTGGCCCATTTCGCTCCAGCCTTTCTTTTTAAGACAATGTATTTTGCTTTTGTGTTCACTCAAAATTGTTACAACCACTGACTCCAGCCTTTGTGGCCCATTTCGCTCCAGCCTTTCCTTATAACACAGTGTATTTTGCTTTTCTGCTCACTCAAAGTTTTTACAACCACTGACTCTGGCCTCTGTGGCCCATTTTGATCCAGCCTTTTTTGAAAACACAGTGATTTTTGCTGTTGTGTTCACACAAAGTTGTTACAACCACTGACTCCGGCCTCTGTGGCCCATTTCGCTCCAGCCTTTCTTGTAACACAGTGTATTTTGCTTTTGTGTTGACTCAAAGTTGTTGCCATCACTGACTCCGGCCTCTGTGGCCCATTTCGCTCCAGCCTTTCCTTATAACACAGTGTATTTTGCTTTTGTGTTCACTCAAAGTTGTTAAAACCACTGACTCCGGCCTCTGTGGCCCATTTTACTCCAGCCTTTCCTTATAACACAGTGTATTTTGCTTTTCTGTTCACTCAAAGTTGTTACAACCACTGACTCCGGCCTCTGTGGCCCATTTTGCTCCAGCCTTTCCTTATAACACAGTGTATTTTGCTTTTCTGTTCCCTCAAAGTTGTTACAACCACTGACTCCGGCCTCTGTGGCCCATTTCGCTCCAGCCTTTCCTTATACCACAGTGTATTTTGCTTTTGTGTTCACTCAAAGTTGTTACAACCACTGACTCCGGCCTCTGTGGCCCATTTCGCTCCAGCCTTTCCTTATAACACAGTGTATTTTGCTTTTGTGTTCACTCAAAGTTGTTACAACCACTGACTCCGGTCTCTGTGGCGCATTTCGCTACAGCCTTTCCTCATAACACAGTGTATTTTGCTTTTGTGTACTCTCAAAGTTGTTACAACCACTGACTCCAGCCTCTGTAGCCCATTTTGCTCCAGTTTTTCCTTATAACACAGTGTATTTTGCTTTTCTGTTCCCTCAAAGTTGTTACAACCACTGACTCCGGCCTCTGTGGCCCATTTCGCTCCAGCCTTTCCTTATACCACAGTGTATTTTGCTTTTTTGTTCATTCAAAGTTGTTACAACCACTGACTCTGGCCTCTGTGGCCCATTTTGATCCAGCCTTTTTTGAAAACACAGTGATTTTTGCTGTTGTGTTCACACAAAGTTGTTACAACCACTGACTCCGGCCTCTGTGGCCCATTTCGCTCCAGCCTTTCTTGTAACACAGTGTATTTTGCTTTTGTGTTGGCTCAAAGTTGTTGCAATCACTGACTCCGGCCTCTGTGGCCCATTTCGCTCCAGCCTTTCCTTATAACACAGTGTATTTTGCTTTTGTGTTCACTCAAAGTTGTGAAAACCACTGACTCCGGCCTCTGTGGCCCATTTCGCTCCAGCCTTTCTTTTTAAGACCGTGTATTTTGCTTTCGTGTTCACTCAAAGTTGTTACAACCACTGACTCCGCCCTCTGCGGCCCATTTCGCTCGAGCCTTTCCTTATAACACACTATATTTTGCTTTTGTGTTCACTCAAAGTTGTTACAATCACTGACTCTGGCCTCTGTGGCCCATTTCGCTCCAGCCTTTCCTTATAACACAGTGTATTTTGCTTTTGTGTTCACTCAAAGTTGTTACAACCACTGACTCCGGCCTCTGTGGCCCATTTCGCTCCAGCCTTTCTTTTTAAGACAGTGTATTTTGCTTTCGTGTTCACTCAAAGTTGTTACGACCAATGACTCCGGCGTCTGTGGCCCATTTCGCTCCAGCCTTTCCTTATAACACAGTGTATTTTGCTTTTGTGTTCACTCAAAGTTGTTACAACCACTGACTCCGGCTTCTGTGGCCCATTTCACTCCAGCCTTTCCTTATAACACCGTGTATTTTGCTTTTGTGTTCACTCAAAGTTGTTACAACCACTGACTCCGGCCTCTGTGGCCCATTTCGCTCCAACCTTTCTTTTTAAGACAATGTATTTTGCTTTTGTGTTCACTCAAAATTGTTACAACCACTGACTCCAGCCTCTGTGGCCCATTTCGCTCCAGCCTTTCCTTATAACACAGTGTATTTTGCTTTTCTGTTCACTCAAAGTTTTTACAACCACTGACTCTGGCCTCTGTGGCCCATTTTGATCCAGCCTTTTTTGAAAACACAGTGATTTTTGCTGTTGTGTTCACACAAAGTTGTTACAACCACTGACTCCGGCCTCTGTGGCCCATTTCGCTCCAGCCTTTCTTGTAACACAGTGTATTTTGCTTTTGTGTACTCTCAAAGTTGTTACAACCACTGACTCCAGCCTCTATAGCCCATTTTGCTCCAGCCTTTCCTTATAACACAGTGTATTTTGCTTTTCTGTTCCCTCAAAGTTGTTACAACCACTGACTCCGGCCTCTGTGGCCCATTTCGCTCCAGCCTTTCCTTATACCACAGTGTATTTTGCTTTTTTGTTCACTCAAAGTTGTTACAACCACTGACTCTGGCCCCTGTGGCCCATTTTGATCCAGCCTTTTTTGAAAACACAGTGATTTTTGCTGTTGTGTTCACACAAAGTTGTTACAACCACTGACTCCAGCCTCTGTGGCCCATTTCGCTCCAGCCTTTCTTGTAACACAGTGTATTTTGCTTTTGTGTTGGCTCAAAGTTGTTGCAATCACTGACTCCGGCCTCTGTGGCCCATTTCGCTCCAGCCTTTCCTTATAACACAGTGTATTTTGCTTTTGTGTTCACTCAAAGTTGTTAAAACCACTGACTCCGGCCTCTGTGGCCCATTTCGCTCCAGCCTTTCTTTTTAAGACCGTGTATTTTGCTTTCGTGTTCACTCAAAGTTGTTACAACCACTGACTCCGCCCTCTGTGGCCCATTTCGCTCGAGCCTTACCTTATAACACAGTGTATTTTGCATATGTGTTCACTCAAAGTTGTTACAATCACTGACTCTGGCCTCTGTGGCCCATTTCGCTCCAGCCTTTCCTTATAACACAGTGTATTTTGCTTTTGTGTTCACTCAAAGTTGTTACAACCACTGACTCCGGCCTCTGTGGCCCATTTCGCTCCAGCCTTTCTTTTAAAGACAGTGTATTTTGCTTTCGTGTTCACTCAAAGTTGTTACGACCAATGACTCCGGCGTCTGTGGCCCATTTCGCTCCAGCCTTTCCTTATAACACAGTGTATTTTGCTTTTGTGTTCACTCAAAGTTGTTACAACCACTGACTCCGGCTTCTGTGGCCCATTTCACTCCAGCCTTTCCTTATAACACCGTGTATTTTGCTTTTGTGTTCACTCAAAGTTGTTACAACCACTGACTCCGGCCTCTGTGGCCCATTTCGCTCCAGCCTTTCTTTTTAAGACAATGTATTTTGCTTTTGTGTTCACTCAAAATTGTTACAACCACTGACTCCAGCCTCTGTGGCCCATTTCGCTCCAGCCTTTCCTTATAACACAGTGTATTTTGCTTTTCTGTTCACTCAAAGTTTTTACAACCACTGACTCTGGCCTCTGTGGCCCATTTTGATCCAGCCTTTTTTGAAAACACAGTGATTTTTGCTGTTGTGTTCACACAAAGTTGTTACAACCACTGACTCCGGCCTCTGTGGCCCATTTCGCTCCAGCCTTTCTTGTAACACAGTGTATTTTGCTTTTCTGTTCCCTCAAAGTTGTTACAACCACTGACTCCGGCCTCTGTGGCCCATTTCGCTCCAGCCTTTCCTTATACCACAGTGTATTTTGCTTTTGTGTTCACTCAAAGTTGTTACAACCACTGACTCCGGCCTCTGTGGCCCATTTCGCTCCAGCCTTTCCTTATAACACAGTGTATTTTGCTTTTGTGTTCACTCAAAGTTGTTACAACCACTGACTCCGGTCTCTGTGGCGCATTTCGCTACAGCCTTTCCTCATAACACAGTGTATTTTGCTTTTGTGTACTCTCAAAGTTGTTACAACCACTGACTCCAGCCTCTATAGCCTATTTTGCTCCAGCCTTTCCTTATAACACAGTGTATTTTGCTTTTCTGTTCCCTCAAAGTTGTTACAACCACTGACTCCGGCCTCTGTGGCCCATTTCGCTCCAGCCTTTCCTTATACCACAGTGTATTTTGCTTTTTTGTTCACTCAAAGTTGTTACAACCACTGACTCTGGCCCCTGTGGCCCATTTTGATCCAGCCTTTTTTGAAAACACAGTGATTTTTGCTGTTGTGTTCACACAAAGTTGTTACAACCACTGACTCCGGCCTCTGTGGCCCATTTCGCTCCAGCCTTTCTTGTAACACAGTGTATTTTGCTTTTGTGTTGGCTCAAAGTTGTTGCAATCACTGACTCCGGCCTCTGTGGCCCATTTCGCTCCAGCCTTTCCTTATAACACAGTGTATTTTGCTTTTGTGTTCACTCAAAGTTGTTAAAACCACTGACTCCGGCCTCTGTGGCCCATTTCGCTCCAGCCTTTCTTTTTAAGACCGTGTATTTTGCTTTCGTGTTCACTCAAAGTTGTTACAACCACTGACTCCGCCCTCTGTGGCCCATTTCGCTCGAGCCTTTCCTTATAACACAGTGTATTTTGCATATGTCTTCACTCAAAGTTGTTACAATCACTGACTCTGGCCTCTGTGGCCCATTTCGCTCCAGCCTTTCCTTATAACACAGTGTATTTTGCTTTTGTGTTCACTCAAAGTTGTTACAACCACTGACTCCGGCCTCTGTGGCCCATTTCGCTCCAGCCTTTCTTTTAAAGACAGTGTATTTTGCTTTCGTGTTCACTCAAAGTTGTTACGACCAATGACTCCGGCGTCTGTGGCCCATTTCGCTCCAGCCTTTCCTTATAACACAGTGTATTTTGCTTTTGTGTTCACTCAAAGTTGTTACAACCACTGACTCCGGCTTCTGTGGCCCATTTCACTCCAGCCTTTCCTTATAACACCGTGTATTTTGCTTTTGTGTTCACTCAAAGTTGTTACAACCACTGACTCCGGCCTCTGTGGCCCATTTCGCTCCAGCCTTTCTTTTTAAGACAATGTATTTTGCTTTTGTGTTCACTCAAAATTGTTACAACCACTGACTCCAGCCTCTGTGGCCCATTTCGCTCCAGCCTTTCCTTATAACACAGTGTATTTTGCTTTTCTGTTCACTCAAAATTTTTACAACCACTGACTCTGGCCTCTGTGGCCCATTTTGATCCAGCCTTTTTTGAAAACACAGTGATTTTTGCTGTTGTGTTCACACAAAGTTGTTACAACCACTGACTCCGGCCTCTGTGGCCCATTTCGCTCCAGCCTTTCTTGTAACACAGTGTATTTAGCTTTTGTGTTCACTCAAAGTTGTTACAACCACTGACTCCGGCCTCTGTGGCCCATTTCACTCCAGCCTTTCCTTATAACACAGTGTATTTTGCTTTTGTGTTCACTCAAAGTTGTTACAACCACTGACTCCGGCCTCTGTGGCCCATTTCGCTCCAGCCTTTCTTTTTAAGACAATGTATTTTGCTTTTGTGTAAACTCAAAATTGTTACAACCACTGACTCCAGCCTTTGTGGCCCATTTCGCTCCACCCTTTCCTTATAACACAGTGTATTTTGCTTTTCTGCTCACTCAAAGTTTTTACAACCACTGACTCTGGCCTCTGTGGCCCATTTTGATCCAGCCTTTTTTGAAAACGCAGTGATTTTTGCTGTTGTGTTCACACAAAGTTGTTACAACCACTGACTCCGGCCTCTGTGGCCCATTTCGCTCCAGCCTTTCTTGTAACACAGTGTATTTTGCTTTTGTGTTGACTCAAAGTTGTTGCCATCACTGACTCCGGCCTCTGTGGCCCATTTCGCTCCAGCCTTTCCTTATAACACAGTGTATTTTGCTTTTGTGTTCACTCAAAGTTGTTACAACCACTGACTCCGGCCTCTGTGGCCCATTTTACTCCAGCCTTTCCTTATAACACAGTGTATTTTGCTTTTGTGTTCACTCAAAATTTTTACAATCACTGACTCCGGCCTCTGTGGCCCATTTCGCTCCAGCCTTTCCTTATAACACAGTGTATTTTGCTTTTCTGTTCCCTCAAAGTTGTTACAACCACTGACTCCGGCCTCTGTGGCCCATTTCGCTCCAGCCTTTCCTTATACCACAGTGTATTTTGCTTTTATGTTCACTCAAAGTTGTTACAACCACTGACTCCGGCCTCTGTGGCCCATTTCGCTCCAGCCTTTCCTTATAACACAGTGTATTTTGCTTTTGTGTTCACTCAAAGTTGTTACAACCACTGACTCCGGTCTCTGTGGCGCATTTCGCTACAGCCTTTCCTCATAACACAGTGTATTTTGCTTTTGTGTACTCTCAAAGTTGTTACAACCACTGACTCCAGCCTCTGTAGCCCATTTTGCTCCAGTTTTTCCTTATAACACAGTGTATTTTGCTTTTCTGTTCCCTCAAAGTTGTTACAACCACTGACTCCGGCCTCTGTGGCCCATTTCGCTCCAGCCTTTCCTTATACCACAGTGTATTTTGCTTTTTTGTTCACTCAAAGTTGTTACAACCACTGACTCTGGCCTCTGTGGCCCATTTTGATCCAGCCTTTTTTGAAAACGCAGTGATTTTTGCTGTTGTGTTCACACAAAGTTGTTACAACCACTGACTCCGGCCTCTGTGGCCCATTTCGCTCCAGCCTTTCTTGTAACACAGTGTATTTTGCTTTTGTGTTGACTCAAAGTTGTTGCCATCACTGACTCCGGCCTCTGTGGCCCATTTCGCTCCAGCCTTTCCTTATAACACAGTGTATTTTGCTTTTGTGTTCACTCAAAGTTGTTACAACCACTGACTCCGGCCTCTGTGGCCCATTTTACTCCAGCCTTTCCTTATAACACAGTGTATTTTGCTTTTGTGTTCACTCAAAATTTTTACAATCACTGACTCCGGCCTCTGTGGCCCATTTCGCTCCAGCCTTTCCTTATAACACAGTGTATTTTGCTTTTCTGTTCCCTCAAAGTTGTTACAACCACTGACTCCGGCCTCTGTGGCCCATTTCGCTCCAGCCTTTCCTTATACCACAGTGTATTTTGCTTTTGTGTTCACTCAAAGTTGTTACAACCACTGACTCCGGCCTCTGTGGCCCATTTCGCTCCAGCCTTTCCTTATAACACAGTGTATTTTGCTTTTGTGTTCACTCAAAGTTGTTACAACCACTGACTCCGGTCTCTGTGGCGCATTTCGCTACAGCCTTTCCTCATAACACAGTGTATTTTGCTTTTGTGTACTCTCAAAGTTGTTACAACCACTGACTCCAGCCTCTGTAGCCCATTTTGCTCCAGTTTTTCCTTATAACACAGTGTATTTTGCTTTTCTGTTCCCTCAAAGTTGTTACAACCACTGACTCCGGCCTCTGTGGCCCATTTCGCTCCAGCCTTTCCTTATACCACAGTGTATTTTGCTTTTTTGTTCACTCAAAGTTGTTACAACCACTGACTCTGGCCTCTGTGGCCCATTTTGATCCAGCCTTTTTTGAAAACACAGTGATTTTTGCTGTTGTGTTCACACAAAGTTGTTACAACCACTGACTCCGGCCTCTGTGGCCCATTTCGCTCCAGCCTTTCTTGTAACACAGTGTATTTTGCTTTTGTGTTGGCTCAAAGTTGTTGCAATCACTGACTCCGGCCTCTGTGGCCCATTTCGCTCCAGCCTTTCCTTATAACACAGTGTATTTTGCTTTTGTGTTCACTCAAAGTTGTTAAAACCACTGACTCCGGCCTCTGTGGCCCATTTCGCTCCAGCCTTTCTTTTTAAGACCGTGTATTTTGCTTTCGTGTTCACTCAAAGTTGTTACAACCACTGACTCCGCCCTCTGCGGCCCATTTCGCTCGAGCCTTTCCTTATAACACAGTGTATTTTGCATATGTGTTCACTCAAAGTTGTTACAATCACTGACTCTGGCCTCTGTGGCCCATTTCGCTCCAGCCTTTCCTTATAACACAGTGTATTTTGCTTTTGTGTTCACTCAAAGTTGTTACAACCACTGACTCCGGCCTCTGTGGCCCATTTCGCTCCAGCCTTTCTTTTTAAGACAGTGTATTTTGCTTTCGTGTTCACTCAAAGTTGTTACGACCAATGACTCCGGCGTCTGTGGCCCATTTCGCTCCAGCCTTTCCTTATAACACAGTGTATTTTGCTTTTGTGTTCACTCAAAGTTGTTACAACCACTGACTCCGGCTTCTGTGGCCCATTTCACTCCAGCCTTTCCTTATAACACCGTGTATTTTGCTTTTGTGTTCACTCAAAGTTGTTACAACCACTGACTCCGGCCTCTGTGGCCCATTTCGCTCCAACCTTTCTTTTTAAGACAATGTATTTTGCTTTTGTGTTCACTCAAAATTGTTACAACCACTGACTCCAGCCTCTGTGGCCCATTTCGCTCCAGCCTTTCCTTATAACACAGTGTATTTTGCTTTACTGTTCACTCAAAGTTTTTACAACCACTGACTCTGGCCTCTGTGGCCCATTTTGATCCAGCCTTTTTTGAAAACACAGTGATTTTTGCTGTTGTGTTCACACAAAGTTGTTACAACCACTGACTCCGGCCTCTGTGGCCCATTTCGCTCCAGCCTTTCTTGTAACACAGTGTATTTTGCTTTTCTGTTCCCTCAAAGTTGTTACAACCACTGACTCCGGCCTCTGTGGCCCATTTCGCTCCAGCCTTTCCTTATACCACAGTGTATTTTGCTTTTGTGTTCACTCAAAGTTGTTACAACCACTGACTCCGGCCTCTGTGGCCCATTTCGCTCCAGCCTTTCTTGTAACACAGTGTATTTTGCTTTTGTGTTGGCTCAAAGTTGTTGCAATCACTGACTCCGGCCTCTGTGGCCCATTTCGCTCCAGCCTTTCCTTATAACACAGTGTATTTTGCTTTTGTGTTCACTCAAAGTTGTTAAAACCACTGACTCCGGCCTCTGTGGCCCATTTCGCTCCAGCCTTTCTTTTTAAGACCGTGTATTTTGCTTTCGTGTTCACTCAAAGTTGTTACAACCACTGACTCCGCCCTCTGTGGCCCATTTCGCTCGAGCCTTACCTTATAACACAGTGTATTTTGCATATGTGTTCACTCAAAGTTGTTACAATCACTGACTCTGGCCTCTGTGGCCCATTTCGCTCCAGCCTTTCCTTATAACACAGTGTATTTTGCTTTTGTGTTCACTCAAAGTTGTTACAACCACTGACTCCGGCCTCTGTGGCCCATTTCGCTCCAGCCTTTCTTTTAAAGACAGTGTATTTTGCTTTCGTGTTCACTCAAAGTTGTTACGACCAATGACTCCGGCGTCTGTGGCCCATTTCGCTCCAGCCTTTCCTTATAACACAGTGTATTTTGCTTTTGTGTTCACTCAAAGTTGTTACAACCACTGACTCCGGCTTCTGTGGCCCATTTCACTCCAGCCTTTCCTTATAACACCGTGTATTTTGCTTTTGTGTTCACTCAAAGTTGTTACAACCACTGACTCCGGCCTCTGTGGCCCATTTCGCTCCAGCCTTTCTTTTTAAGACAATGTATTTTGCTTTTGTGTTCACTCAAAATTGTTACAACCACTGACTCCAGCCTCTGTGGCCCATTTCGCTCCAGCCTTTCCTTATAACACAGTGTATTTTGCTTTTCTGTTCACTCAAAGTTTTTACAACCACTGACTCTGGCCTCTGTGGCCCATTTTGATCCAGCCTTTTTTGAAAACACAGTGATTTTTGCTGTTGTGTTCACACAAAGTTGTTACAACCACTGACTCCGGCCTCTGTGGCCCATTTCGCTCCAGCCTTTCTTGTAACACAGTGTATTTTGCTTTTCTGTTCCCTCAAAGTTGTTACAACCACTGACTCCGGCCTCTGTGGCCCATTTCGCTCCAGCCTTTCCTTATACCACAGTGTATTTTGCTTTTGTGTTCACTCAAAGTTGTTACAACCACTGACTCCGGCCTCTGTGGCCCATTTCGCTCCAGCCTTTCCTTACAACACAGTGTATTTTGCTTTTGTGTTCACTCAAAGTTGTTACAACCACTGACTCCGGTCTCTGTGGCGCATTTCGCTACAGCCTTTCCTCATAACACAGTGTATTTTGCTTTTGTGTACTCTCAAAGTTGTTACAACCACTGACTCCAGCCTCTATAGCCCATTTTGCTCCAGCCTTTCCTTATAACACAGTGTATTTTGCTTTTCTGTTCCCTCAAAGTTGTTACAACCACTGACTCCGGCCTCTGTGGCCCATTTCGCTCCAGCCTTTCCTTATACCACAGTGTATTTTGCTTTTTTGTTCACTCAAAGTTGTTACAACCACTGACTCTGGCCCCTGTGGCCCATTTTGATCCAGCCTTTTTTGAAAACACAATGATTTTTGCTGTTGTGTTCACACAAAGTTGTTACAACCACTGACTCCGGCCTCTGTGGCCCATTTCGCTCCAGCCTTTCTTGTAACACAGTGTATTTTGCTTTTGTGTTGGCTCAAAGTTGTTGCAATCACTGACTCCGGCCTCTGTGGCCCATTTCGCTCCAGCCTTTCCTTATAACACAGTGTATTTTGCTTTTGTGTTCACTCAAAGTTGTTAAAACCACTGACTCCGGCCTCTGTGGCCCATTTCGCTGCAGCCTTTCTTTTTAAGACCGTGTATTTTGCTTTCGTGTTCACTCAAAGTTGTTACAACCACTGACTCCGCCCTCTGTGGCCCATTTCGCTCGAGCCTTTCCTTATAACACAGTGTATTTTGCATATGTCTTCACTCAAAGTTGTTACAATCACTGACTCTGGCCTCTGTGGCCCATTTCGCTCCAGCCTTTCCTTATAACACAGTGTATTTTGCTTTTGTGTTCACTCAAAGTTGTTACAACCACTGACTCCGGCCTCTGTGGCCCATTTCGCTCCAGCCTTTCTTTTAAAGACAGTGTATTTTGCTTTCGTGTTCACTCAAAGTTGTTACGACCAATGACTCCGGCGTCTGTGGCCCATTTCGCTCCAGCCTTTCCTTATAACACAGTGTATTTTGCTTTTGTGTTCACTCAAAGTTGTTACAACCACTGACTCCGGCTTCTGTGGCCCATTTCACTCCAGCCTTTCCTTATAACACCGTGTATTTTGCTTTTGTGTTCACTCAAAGTTGTTACAACCACTGACTCCGGCCTCTGTGGCCCATTTCGCTCCAGCCTTTCTTTTTAAGACAATGTATTTTGCTTTTGTGTTCACACAAAATTGTTACAACCACTGACTCCAGCCTCTGTGGCCCATTTCGCTCCAGCCTTTCCTTATAACACAGTGTATTTTGCTTTTCTGTTCACTCAAAATTTTTACAACCACTGACTCTGGCCTCTGTGGCCCATTTTGATCCAGCCTTTTTTGAAAACACAGTGATTTTTGCTGTTGTGTTCACACAAAGTTGTTACAACCACTGACTCCGGCCTCTGTGGCCCATTTCGCTCCAGCCTTTCTTGTAACACAGTGTATTTAGCTTTTGTGTTCACTCAAAGTTGTTACAACCACTGACTCCGGCCTCTGTGGCCCATTTCACTCCAGCCTTTCCTTATAACACAGTGTATTTTGCTTTTGTGTTCACTCAAAGTTGTTACAACCACTGACTCCGGCCTCTGTGGCCCATTTCGCTCCAGCCTTTCTTTTTAAGACAATGTATTTTGCTTTTGTGTTCACTCAAAATTGTTACAACCACTGACTCCAGCCTTTGTGGCCCATTTCGCTCCAGCCTTTCCTTATAACACAGTGTATTTTGCTTTTCTGCTCACTCAAAGTTTTTACAACCACTGACTCTGGCCTCTGTGGCCCATTTTGATCCAGCCTTTTTTGAAAACGCAGTGATTTTTGCTGTTGTGTTCACACAAAGTTGTTACAACCACTGACTCCGGCCTCTGTGGCCCATTTCGCTCCAGCCTTTCTTGTAACACAGTGTATTTTGCTTTTGTGTTGACTCAAAGTTGTTGCCATCACTGACTCCGGCCTCTGCGGCCCATTTCGCTCCAGCCTTTCCTTATAACACAGTGTATTTTGCTTTTGTGTTCACTCAAAGTTGTTACAACCACTGACTCCGGCCTCTGTGGCCCATTTTACTCCAGCCTTTCCTTATAACACAGTGTATTTTGCTTTTGTGTTCACTCAAAATTTTTACAATCACTGACTCCGGCCTCTGTGGCCCATTTCGCTCCAGCCTTTCCTTATAACACATTGTATTTTGCTTTTGTGTTCACTCAAAGTTGTTACAACCACTGACTCCGGCCTCTGTGGCCCATTTCGCTCCAGCCTTTCCTTATAACACAGTGTATTTTGCTTTTGTGTTCACTCAAAGTTGTTACAACCACTGACTCCGGTCTCTGTGGCGCATTTCGCTACAGCCTTTCCTCATAACACAGTGTATTTTGCTTTTGTGTACTCTCAAAGTTGTTACAACCACTGACTCCAGCCTCTGTAGCCCATTTTGCTCCAGTTTTTCCTTATAACACAGTGTATTTTGCTTTTCTGTTCCCTCAAAGTTGTTACAACCACTGACTCCGGCCTCTGTGGCCCATTTCGCTCCAGCCTTTCCTTATACCACAGTGTATTTTGCTTTTTTGTTCATTCAAAGTTGTTACAACCACTGACTCTGGCCTCTGTGGCCCATTTTGATCCAGCCTTTTTTGAAAACACAGTGATTTTTGCTGTTGTGTTCACACAAAGTTGTTACAACCACTGACTCCGGCCTCTGTGGCCCATTTCGCTCCAGCCTTTCTTGTAACACAGTGTATTTTGCTTTTGTGTTGGCTCAAAGTTGTTGCAATCACTGACTCCGGCCTCTGTGGCCCATTTCGCTCCAGCCTTTCCTTATAACACAGTGTATTTTGCTTTTGTGTTCACTCAAAGTTGTGAAAACCACTGACTCCGGCCTCTGTGGCCCATTTCGCTCCAGCCTTTCTTTTTAAGACCGTGTATTTTGCTTTCGTGTTCACTCAAAGTTGTTACAACCACTGACTCCGCCCTCTGCGGCCCATTTCGCTCGAGCCTTTCCTTATAACACACTATATTTTGCTTTTGTGTTCGCTCAAAGTTGTTACAATCACTGACTCTGGCCTCTGTGGCCCATTTCGCTCCAGCCTTTCCTTATAACACAGTGTATTTTGCTTTTGTGTTCACTCAAAGTTGTTACAACCACTGACTCCGGCCTCTGTGGCCCATTTCGCTCCAGCCTTTCTTTTTAAGACAGTGTATTTTGCTTTCGTGTTCACTCAAAGTTGTTACGACCAATGACTCCGGCGTCTGTGGCCCATTTCGCTCCAGCCTTTCCTTATAACACAGTGTATTTTGCTTTTGTGTTCACTCAAAGTTGTTACAACCACTGACTCCGGCTTCTGTGGCCCATTTCACTCCAGCCTTTCCTTATAACACCGTGTATTTTGCTTTTGTGTTCACTCAAAGTTGTTACAACCACTGACTCCGGCCTCTGTGGCCCATTTCGCTCCAACCTTTCTTTTTAAGACAATGTATTTTGCTTTTGTGTTCACTCAAAATTGTTACAACCACTGACTCCAGCCTCTGTGGCCCATTTCGCTCCAGCCTTTCCTTATAACACAGTGTATTTTGCTTTTCTGTTCACTCAAAGTTTTTACAACCACTGACTCTGGCCTCTGTGGCCCATTTTGATCCAGCCTTTTTTGAAAACACAGTGATTTTTGCTGTTGTGTTCACACAAAGTTGTTACAACCACTGACTCCGGCCTCTGTGGCCCATTTCGCTCCAGCCTTTCTTGTAACACAGTGTATTTTGCTTTTGTGTACTCTCAAAGTTGTTACAACCACTGACTCCAGCCTCTATAGCCCATTTTGCTCCAGCCTTTCCTTATAACACAGTGTATTTTGCTTTTCTGTTCCCTCAAAGTTGTTACAACCACTGACTCCGGCCTCTGTGGCCCATTTCGCTCCAGCCTTTCCTTATACCACAGTGTATTTTGCTTTTTTGTTCACTCAAAGTTGTTACAACCACTGACTCTGGCCCCTGTGGCCCATTTTGATCCAGCCTTTTTTGAAAACACAGTGATTTTTGCTGTTGTGTTCACACAAAGTTGTTACAACCACTGACTCCAGCCTCTGTGGCCCATTTCGCTCCAGCCTTTCTTGTAACACAGTGTATTTTGCTTTTGTGTTGGCTCAAAGTTGTTGCAATCACTGACTCCGGCCTCTGTGGCCCATTTCGCTCCAGCCTTTCCTTATAACACAGTGTATTTTGCTTTTGTGTTCACTCAAAGTTGTTAAAACCACTGACTCCGGCCTCTGTGGCCCATTTCGCTCCAGCCTTTCTTTTTAAGACCGTGTATTTTGCTTTCGTGTTCACTCAAAGTTGTTACAACCACTGACTCCGCCCTCTGTGGCCCATTTCGCTCGAGCCTTACCTTATAACACAGTGTATTTTGCATATGTGTTCACTCAAAGTTGTTACAATCACTGACTCTGGCCTCTGTGGCCCATTTCGCTCCAGCCTTTCCTTATAACACAGTGTATTTTGCTTTTGTGTTCACTCAAAGTTGTTACAACCACTGACTCCGGCCTCTGTGGCCCATTTCGCTCCAGCCTTTCTTTTAAAGACAGTGTATTTTGCTTTCGTGTTCACTCAAAGTTGTTACGACCAATGACTCCGGCGTCTGTGGCCCATTTCGCTCCAGCCTTTCCTTATAACACAGTGTATTTTGCTTTTGTGTTCACTCAAAGTTGTTACAACCACTGACTCCGGCTTCTGTGGCCCATTTCACTCCAGCCTTTCCTTATAACACCGTGTATTTTGCTTTTGTGTTCACTCAAAGTTGTTACAACCACTGACTCCGGCCTCTGTGGCCCATTTCGCTCCAGCCTTTCTTTTTAAGACAATGTATTTTGCTTTTGTGTTCACTCAAAATTGTTACAACCACTGACTCCAGCCTCTGTGGCCCATTTCGCTCCAGCCTTTCCTTATAACACAGTGTATTTTGCTTTTCTGTTCACTCAAAGTTTTTACAACCACTGACTCTGGCCTCTGTGGCCCATTTTGATCCAGCCTTTTTTGAAAACACAGTGATTTTTGCTGTTGTGTTCACACAAAGTTGTTACAACCACTGACTCCGGCCTCTGTGGCCCATTTCGCTCCAGCCTTTCTTGTAACACAGTGTATTTTGCTTTTCTGTTCCCTCAAAGTTGTTACAACCACTGACTCCGGCCTCTGTGGCCCATTTCGCTCCAGCCTTTCCTTATACCACAGTGTATTTTGCTTTTGTGTTCACTCAAAGTTGTTACAACCACTGACTCCGGCCTCTGTGGCCCATTTCGCTCCAGCCTTTCCTTATAACACAGTGTATTTTGCTTTTGTGTTCACTCAAAGTTGTTACAACCACTGACTCCGGTCTCTGTGGCGCATTTCGCTACAGCCTTTCCTCATAACACAGTGTATTTTGCTTTTGTGTACTCTCAAAGTTGTTACAACCACTGACTCCAGCCTCTATAGCCCATTTTGCTCCAGCCTTTCCTTATAACACAGTGTATTTTGCTTTTCTGTTCCCTCAAAGTTGTTACAACCACTGACTCCGGCCTCTGTGGCCCATTTCGCTCCAGCCTTTCCTTATACCACAGTGTATTTTGCTTTTTTGTTCACTCAAAGTTGTTACAACCACTGACTCTGGCCCCTGTGGCCCATTTTGATCCAGCCTTTTTTGAAAACACAGTGATTTTTGCTGTTGTGTTCACACAAAGTTGTTACAACCACTGACTCCGGCCTCTGTGGCCCATTTCGCTCCAGCCTTTCTTGTAACACAGTGTATTTTGCTTTTGTGTTGGCTCAAAGTTGTTGCAATCACTGACTCCGGCCTCTGTGGCCCATTTCGCTCCAGCCTTTCCTTATAACACAGTGTATTTTGCTTTTGTGTTCACTCAAAGTTGTTAAAACCACTGACTCCGGCCTCTGTGGCCCATTTCGCTCCAGCCTTTCTTTTTAAGACCGTGTATTTTGCTTTCGTGTTCACTCAAAGTTGTTACAACCACTGACTCCGCCCTCTGTGGCCCATTTCGCTCGAGCCTTTCCTTATAACACAGTGTATTTTGCATATGTCTTCACTCAAAGTTGTTACAATCACTGACTCTGGCCTCTGTGGCCCATTTCGCTCCAGCCTTTCCTTATAACACAGTGTATTTTGCTTTTGTGTTCACTCAAAGTTGTTACAACCACTGACTCCGGCCTCTGTGGCCCATTTCGCTCCAGCCTTTCTTTTAAAGACAGTGTATTTTGCTTTCGTGTTCACTCAAAGTTGTTACGACCAATGACTCCGGCGTCTGTGGCCCATTTCGCTCCAGCCTTTCCTTATAACACAGTGTATTTTGCTTTTGTGTTCACTCAAAGTTGTTACAACCACTGACTCCGGCTTCTGTGGCCCATTTCACTCCAGCCTTTCCTTATAACACCGTGTATTTTGCTTTTGTGTTCACTCAAAGTTGTTACAACCACTGACTCCGGCCTCTGTGGCCCATTTCGCTCCAGCCTTTCTTTTTAAGACAATGTATTTTGCTTTTGTGTTCACTCAAAATTGTTACAACCACTGACTCCAGCCTCTGTGGCCCATTTCGCTCCAGCCTTTCCTTATAACACAGTGTATTTTGCTTTTCTGTTCACTCAAAATTTTTACAACCACTGACTCTGGCCTCTGTGGCCCATTTTGATCCAGCCTTTTTTGAAAACACAGTGATTTTTGCTGTTGTGTTCACACAAAGTTGTTACAACCACTGACTCCGGCCTCTGTGGCCCATTTCGCTCCAGCCTTTCTTGTAACACAGTGTATTTAGCTTTTGTGTTCACTCAAAGTTGTTACAACCACTGACTCCGGCCTCTGTGGCCCATTTCACTCCAGCCTTTCCTTATAACACAGTGTATTTTGCTTTTGTGTTCACTCAAAGTTGTTACAACCACTGACTCCGGCCTCTGTGGCCCATTTCGCTCCAGCCTTTCTTTTTAAGACAATGTATTTTGCTTTTGTGTAAACTCAAAATTGTTACAACCACTGACTCCAGCCTTTGTGGCCCATTTCGCTCCACCCTTTCCTTATAACACAGTGTATTTTGCTTTTCTGCTCACTCAAAGTTTTTACAACCACTGACTCTGGCCTCTGTGGCCCATTTTGATCCAGCCTTTTTTGAAAACGCAGTGATTTTTGCTGTTGTGTTCACACAAAGTTGTTACAACCACTGACTCCGGCCTCTGTGGCCCATTTCGCTCCAGCCTTTCTTGTAACACAGTGTATTTTGCTTTTGTGTTGACTCAAAGTTGTTGCCATCACTGACTCCGGCCTCTGTGGCCCATTTCGCTCCAGCCTTTCCTTATAACACAGTGTATTTTGCTTTTGTGTTCACTCAAAGTTGTTACAACCACTGACTCCGGCCTCTGTGGCCCATTTTACTCCAGCCTTTCCTTATAACACAGTGTATTTTGCTTTTGTGTTCACTCAAAATTTTTACAATCACTGACTCCGGCCTCTGTGGCCCATTTCGCTCCAGCCTTTCCTTATAACACAGTGTATTTTGCTTTTCTGTTCCCTCAAAGTTGTTACAACCACTGACTCCGGCCTCTGTGGCCCATTTCGCTCCAGCCTTTCCTTATACCACAGTGTATTTTGCTTTTGTGTTCACTCAAAGTTGTTACAACCACTGACTCCGGCCTCTGTGGCCCATTTCGCTCCAGCCTTTCCTTATAACACAGTGTATTTTGCTTTTGTGTTCACTCAAAGTTGTTACAACCACTGACTCCGGTCTCTGTGGCGCATTTCGCTACAGCCTTTCCTCATAACACAGTGTATTTTGCTTTTGTGTACTCTCAAAGTTGTTACAACCACTGACTCCAGCCTCTGTAGCCCATTTTGCTCCAGTTTTTCCTTATAACACAGTGTATTTTGCTTTTCTGTTCCCTCAAAGTTGTTACAACCACTGACTCCGGCCTCTGTGGCCCATTTCGCTCCAGCCTTTCCTTATACCACAGTGTATTTTGCTTTTTTGTTCACTCAAAGTTGTTACAACCACTGACTCTGGCCTCTGTGGCCCATTTTGATCCAGCCTTTTTTGAAAACGCAGTGATTTTTGCTGTTGTGTTCACACAAAGTTGTTACAACCACTGACTCCGGCCTCTGTGGCCCATTTCGCTCCAGCCTTTCTTGTAACACAGTGTATTTTGCTTTTGTGTTGACTCAAAGTTGTTGCCATCACTGACTCCGGCCTCTGTGGCCCATTTCGCTCCAGCCTTTCCTTATAACACAGTGTATTTTGCTTTTGTGTTCACTCAAAGTTGTTACAACCACTGACTCCGGCCTCTGTGGCCCATTTTACTCCAGCCTTTCCTTATAACACAGTGTATTTTGCTTTTGTGTTCACTCAAAATTTTTACAATCACTGACTCCGGCCTCTGTGGCCCATTTCGCTCCAGCCTTTCCTTATAACACAGTGTATTTTGCTTTTCTGTTCCCTCAAAGTTGTTACAACCACTGACTCCGGCCTCTGTGGCCCATTTCGCTCCAGCCTTTCCTTATACCACAGTGTATTTTGCTTTTGTGTTCACTCAAAGTTGTTACAACCACTGACTCCGGCCTCTGTGGCCCATTTCGCTCCAGCCTTTCCTTATAACACAGTGTATTTTGCTTTTGTGTTCACTCAAAGTTGTTACAACCACTGACTCCGGTCTCTGTGGCGCATTTCGCTACAGCCTTTCCTCATAACACAGTGTATTTTGCTTTTGTGTACTCTCAAAGTTGTTACAACCACTGACTCCAGCCTCTGTAGCCCATTTTGCTCCAGTTTTTCCTTATAACACAGTGTATTTTGCTTTTCTGTTCCCTCAAAGTTGTTACAACCACTGACTCCGGCCTCTGTGGCCCATTTCGCTCCAGCCTTTCCTTATACCACAGTGTATTTTGCTTTTTTGTTCACTCAAAGTTGTTACAACCACTGACTCTGGCCTCTGTGGCCCATTTTGATCCAGCCTTTTTTGAAAACACAGTGATTTTTGCTGTTGTGTTCACACAAAGTTGTTACAACCACTGACTCCGGCCTCTGTGGCCCATTTCGCTCCAGCCTTTCTTGTAACACAGTGTATTTTGCTTTTGTGTTGGCTCAAAGTTGTTGCAATCACTGACTCCGGCCTCTGTGGCCCATTTCGCTCCAGCCTTTCCTTATAACACAGTGTATTTTGCTTTTGTGTTCACTCAAAGTTGTTAAAACCACTGACTCCGGCCTCTGTGGCCCATTTCGCTCCAGCCTTTCTTTTTAAGACCGTGTATTTTGCTTTCGTGTTCACTCAAAGTTGTTACAACCACTGACTCCGCCCTCTGCGGCCCATTTCGCTCGAGCCTTTCCTTATAACACAGTGTATTTTGCATATGTGTTCACTCAAAGTTGTTACAATCACTGACTCTGGCCTCTGTGGCCCATTTCGCTCCAGCCTTTCCTTATAACACAGTGTATTTTGCTTTTGTGTTCACTCAAAGTTGTTACAACCACTGACTCCGGCCTCTGTGGCCCATTTCGCTCCAGCCTTTCTTTTTAAGACAGTGTATTTTGCTTTCGTGTTCACTCAAAGTTGTTACGACCAATGACTCCGGCGTCTGTGGCCCATTTCGCTCCAGCCTTTCCTTATAACACAGTGTATTTTGCTTTTGTGTTCACTCAAAGTTGTTACAACCACTGACTCCGGCTTCTGTGGCCCATTTCACTCCAGCCTTTCCTTATAACACCGTGTATTTTGCTTTTGTGTTCACTCAAAGTTGTTACAACCACTGACTCCGGCCTCTGTGGCCCATTTCGCTCCAACCTTTCTTTTTAAGACAATGTATTTTGCTTTTGTGTTCACTCAAAATTGTTACAACCACTGACTCCAGCCTCTGTGGCCCATTTCGCTCCAGCCTTTCCTTATAACACAGTGTATTTTGCTTTACTGTTCACTCAAAGTTTTTACAACCACTGACTCTGGCCTCTGTGGCCCATTTTGATCCAGCCTTTTTTGAAAACACAGTGATTTTTGCTGTTGTGTTCACACAAAGTTGTTACAACCACTGACTCCGGCCTCTGTGGCCCATTTCGCTCCAGCCTTTCTTGTAACACAGTGTATTTTGCTTTTCTGTTCCCTCAAAGTTGTTACAACCACTGACTCCGGCCTCTGTGGCCCATTTCGCTCCAGCCTTTCCTTATACCACAGTGTATTTTGCTTTTGTGTTCACTCAAAGTTGTTACAACCACTGACTCCGGCCTCTGTGGCCCATTTCGCTCCAGCCTTTCTTGTAACACAGTGTATTTTGCTTTTGTGTTGGCTCAAAGTTGTTGCAATCACTGACTCCGGCCTCTGTGGCCCATTTCGCTCCAGCCTTTCCTTATAACACAGTGTATTTTGCTTTTGTGTTCACTCAAAGTTGTTAAAACCACTGACTCCGGCCTCTGTGGCCCATTTCGCTCCAGCCTTTCTTTTTAAGACCGTGTATTTTGCTTTCGTGTTCACTCAAAGTTGTTACAACCACTGACTCCGCCCTCTGTGGCCCATTTCGCTCGAGCCTTACCTTATAACACAGTGTATTTTGCATATGTGTTCACTCAAAGTTGTTACAATCACTGACTCTGGCCTCTGTGGCCCATTTCGCTCCAGCCTTTCCTTATAACACAGTGTATTTTGCTTTTGTGTTCACTCAAAGTTGTTACAACCACTGACTCCGGCCTCTGTGGCCCATTTCGCTCCAGCCTTTCTTTTAAAGACAGTGTATTTTGCTTTCGTGTTCACTCAAAGTTGTTACGACCAATGACTCCGGCGTCTGTGGCCCATTTCGCTCCAGCCTTTCCTTATAACACAGTGTATTTTGCTTTTGTGTTCACTCAAAGTTGTTACAACCACTGACTCCGGCCTCTGTGGCCCATTTCGCTCCAGCCTTTCCTTATACCACAGTGTATTTTGCTTTTTTGTTCACTCAAAGTTGTTACAACCACTGACTCTGGCCTCTGTGGCCCATTTTGATCCAGCCTTTTTTGAAAACGCAGTGATTTTTGCTGTTGTGTTCACACAAAGTTGTTACAACCACTGACTCCGGCCTCTGTGGCCCATTTCGCTCCAGCCTTTCTTGTAACACAGTGTATTTTGCTTTTGTGTTGACTCAAAGTTGTTGCCATCACTGACTCCGGCCTCTGTGGCCCATTTCGCTCCAGCCTTTCCTTATAACACAGTGTATTTTGCTTTTGTGTTCACTCAAAGTTGTTACAACCACTGACTCCGGCCTCTGTGGCCCATTTTACTCCAGCCTTTCCTTATAACACAGTGTATTTTGCTTTTGTGTTCACTCAAAATTTTTACAATCACTGACTCCGGCCTCTGTGGCCCATTTCGCTCCAGCCTTTCCTTATAACACAGTGTATTTTGCTTTTCTGTTCCCTCAAAGTTGTTACAACCACTGACTCCGGCCTCTGTGGCCCATTTCGCTCCAGCCTTTCCTTATACCACAGTGTATTTTGCTTTTGTGTTCACTCAAAGTTGTTACAACCACTGACTCCGGCCTCTGTGGCCCATTTCGCTCCAGCCTTTCCTTATAACACAGTGTATTTTGCTTTTGTGTTCACTCAAAGTTGTTACAACCACTGACTCCGGTCTCTGTGGCGCATTTCGCTACAGCCTTTCCTCATAACACAGTGTATTTTGCTTTTGTGTACTCTCAAAGTTGTTACAACCACTGACTCCAGCCTCTGTAGCCCATTTTGCTCCAGTTTTTCCTTATAACACAGTGTATTTTGCTTTTCTGTTCCCTCAAAGTTGTTACAACCACTGACTCCGGCCTCTGTGGCCCATTTCGCTCCAGCCTTTCCTTATACCACAGTGTATTTTGCTTTTTTGTTCACTCAAAGTTGTTACAACCACTGACTCTGGCCTCTGTGGCCCATTTTGATCCAGCCTTTTTTGAAAACACAGTGATTTTTGCTGTTGTGTTCACACAAAGTTGTTACAACCACTGACTCCGGCCTCTGTGGCCCATTTCGCTCCAGCCTTTCTTGTAACACAGTGTATTTTGCTTTTGTGTTGGCTCAAAGTTGTTGCAATCACTGACTCCGGCCTCTGTGGCCCATTTCGCTCCAGCCTTTCCTTATAACACAGTGTATTTTGCTTTTGTGTTCACTCAAAGTTGTTAAAACCACTGACTCCGGCCTCTGTGGCCCATTTCGCTCCAGCCTTTCTTTTTAAGACCGTGTATTTTGCTTTCGTGTTCACTCAAAGTTGTTACAACCACTGACTCCGCCCTCTGCGGCCCATTTCGCTCGAGCCTTTCCTTATAACACAGTGTATTTTGCATATGTGTTCACTCAAAGTTGTTACAATCACTGACTCTGGCCTCTGTGGCCCATTTCGCTCCAGCCTTTCCTTATAACACAGTGTATTTTGCTTTTGTGTTCACTCAAAGTTGTTACAACCACTGACTCCGGCCTCTGTGGCCCATTTCGCTCCAGCCTTTCTTTTTAAGACAGTGTATTTTGCTTTCGTGTTCACTCAAAGTTGTTACGACCAATGACTCCGGCGTCTGTGGCCCATTTCGCTCCAGCCTTTCCTTATAACACAGTGTATTTTGCTTTTGTGTTCACTCAAAGTTGTTACAACCACTGACTCCGGCTTCTGTGGCCCATTTCACTCCAGCCTTTCCTTATAACACCGTGTATTTTGCTTTTGTGTTCACTCAAAGTTGTTACAACCACTGACTCCGGCCTCTGTGGCCCATTTCGCTCCAACCTTTCTTTTTAAGACAATGTATTTTGCTTTTGTGTTCACTCAAAATTGTTACAACCACTGACTCCAGCCTCTGTGGCCCATTTCGCTCCAGCCTTTCCTTATAACACAGTGTATTTTGCTTTACTGTTCACTCAAAGTTTTTACAACCACTGACTCTGGCCTCTGTGGCCCATTTTGATCCAGCCTTTTTTGAAAACACAGTGATTTTTGCTGTTGTGTTCACACAAAGTTGTTACAACCACTGACTCCGGCCTCTGTGGCCCATTTCGCTCCAGCCTTTCTTGTAACACAGTGTATTTTGCTTTTCTGTTCCCTCAAAGTTGTTACAACCACTGACTCCGGCCTCTGTGGCCCATTTCGCTCCAGCCTTTCCTTATACCACAGTGTATTTTGCTTTTGTGTTCACTCAAAGTTGTTACAACCACTGACTCCGGCCTCTGTGGCCCATTTCGCTCCAGCCTTTCTTGTAACACAGTGTATTTTGCTTTTGTGTTGGCTCAAAGTTGTTGCAATCACTGACTCCGGCCTCTGTGGCCCATTTCGCTCCAGCCTTTCCTTATAACACAGTGTATTTTGCTTTTGTGTTCACTCAAAGTTGTTAAAACCACTGACTCCGGCCTCTGTGGCCCATTTCGCTCCAGCCTTTCTTTTTAAGACCGTGTATTTTGCTTTCGTGTTCACTCAAAGTTGTTACAACCACTGACTCCGCCCTCTGTGGCCCATTTCGCTCGAGCCTTACCTTATAACACAGTGTATTTTGCATATGTGTTCACTCAAAGTTGTTACAATCACTGACTCTGGCCTCTGTGGCCCATTTCGCTCCAGCCTTTCCTTATAACACAGTGTATTTTGCTTTTGTGTTCACTCAAAGTTGTTACAACCACTGACTCCGGCCTCTGTGGCCCATTTCGCTCCAGCCTTTCTTTTAAAGACAGTGTATTTTGCTTTCGTGTTCACTCAAAGTTGTTACGACCAATGACTCCGGCGTCTGTGGCCCATTTCGCTCCAGCCTTTCCTTATAACACAGTGTATTTTGCTTTTGTGTTCACTCAAAGTTGTTACAACCACTGACTCCGGCTTCTGTGGCCCATTTCACTCCAGCCTTTCCTTATAACACCGTGTATTTTGCTTTTGTGTTCACTCAAAGTTGTTACAACCACTGACTCCGGCCTCTGTGGCCCATTTCGCTCCAGCCTTTCTTTTTAAGACAATGTATTTTGCTTTTGTGTTCACTCAAAATTGTTACAACCACTGACTCCAGCCTCTGTGGCCCATTTCGCTCCAGCCTTTCCTTATAACACAGTGTATTTTGCTTTTCTGTTCACTCAAAGTTTTTACAACCACTGACTCTGGCCTCTGTGGCCCATTTTGATCCAGCCTTTTTTGAAAACACAGTGATTTTTGCTGTTGTGTTCACACAAAGTTGTTACAACCACTGACTCCGGCCTCTGTGGCCCATTTCGCTCCAGCCTTTCTTGTAACACAGTGTATTTTGCTTTTCTGTTCCCTCAAAGTTGTTACAACCACTGACTCCGGCCTCTGTGGCCCATTTCGCTCCAGCCTTTCCTTATACCACAGTGTATTTTGCTTTTGTGTTCACTCAAAGTTGTTACAACCACTGACTCCGGCCTCTGTGGCCCATTTCGCTCCAGCCTTTCCTTACAACACAGTGTATTTTGCTTTTGTGTTCACTCAAAGTTGTTACAACCACTGACTCCGGTCTCTGTGGCGCATTTCGCTACAGCCTTTCCTCATAACACAGTGTATTTTGCTTTTGTGTACTCTCAAAGTTGTTACAACCACTGACTCCAGCCTCTATAGCCCATTTTGCTCCAGCCTTTCCTTATAACACAGTGTATTTTGCTTTTCTGTTCCCTCAAAGTTGTTACAACCACTGACTCCGGCCTCTGTGGCCCATTTCGCTCCAGCCTTTCCTTATACCACAGTGTATTTTGCTTTTTTGTTCACTCAAAGTTGTTACAACCACTGACTCTGGCCCCTGTGGCCCATTTTGATCCAGCCTTTTTTGAAAACACAATGATTTTTGCTGTTGTGTTCACACAAAGTTGTTACAACCACTGACTCCGGCTTCTGTGGCCCATTTCGCTCCAGCCTTTCTTGTAACACAGTGTATTTTGCTTTTGTGTTGGCTCAAAGTTGTTGCAATCACTGACTCCGGCCTCTGTGGCCCATTTCGCTCCAGCCTTTCCTTATAACACAGTGTATTTTGCTTTTGTGTTCACTCAAAGTTGTTAAAACCACTGACTCCGGCCTCTGTGGCCCATTTCGCTGCAGCCTTTCTTTTTAAGACCGTGTATTTTGCTTTCGTGTTCACTCAAAGTTGTTACAACCACTGACTCCGCCCTCTGTGGCCCATTTCGCTCGAGCCTTTCCTTATAACACAGTGTATTTTGCATATGTCTTCACTCAAAGTTGTTACAATCACTGACTCTGGCCTCTGTGGCCCATTTCGCTCCAGCCTTTCCTTATAACACAGTGTATTTTGCTTTTGTGTTCACTCAAAGTTGTTACAACCACTGACTCCGGCCTCTGTGGCCCATTTCGCTCCAGCCTTTCTTTTAAAGACAGTGTATTTTGCTTTCGTGTTCACTCAAAGTTGTTACGACCAATGACTCCGGCGTCTGTGGCCCATTTCGCTCCAGCCTTTCCTTATAACACAGTGTATTTTGCTTTTGTGTTCACTCAAAGTTGTTACAACCACTGACTCCGGCTTCTGTGGCCCATTTCACTCCAGCCTTTCCTTATAACACCGTGTATTTTGCTTTTGTGTTCACTCAAAGTTGTTACAACCACTGACTCCGGCCTCTGTGGCCCATTTCGCTCCAGCCTTTCTTTTTAAGACAATGTATTTTGCTTTTGTGTTCACACAAAATTGTTACAACCACTGACTCCAGCCTCTGTGGCCCATTTCGCTCCAGCCTTTCCTTATAACACAGTGTATTTTGCTTTTCTGTTCACTCAAAATTTTTACAACCACTGACTCTGGCCTCTGTGGCCCATTTTGATCCAGCCTTTTTTGAAAACACAGTGATTTTTGCTGTTGTGTTCACACAAAGTTGTTACAACCACTGACTCCGGCCTCTGTGGCCCATTTCGCTCCAGCCTTTCTTGTAACACAGTGTATTTAGCTTTTGTGTTCACTCAAAGTTGTTACAACCACTGACTCCGGCCTCTGTGGCCCATTTCACTCCAGCCTTTCCTTATAACACAGTGTATTTTGCTTTTGTGTTCACTCAAAGTTGTTACAACCACTGACTCCGGCCTCTGTGGCCCATTTCGCTCCAGCCTTTCTTTTTAAGACAATGTATTTTGCTTTTGTGTTCACTCAAAATTGTTACAACCACTGACTCCAGCCTTTGTGGCCCATTTCGCTCCAGCCTTTCCTTATAACACAGTGTATTTTGCTTTTCTGCTCACTCAAAGTTTTTACAACCACTGACTCTGGCCTCTGTGACCCATTTTGATCCAGCCTTTTTTGAAAACGCAGTGATTTTTGCTGTTGTGTTCACACAAAGTTGTTACAACCACTGACTCCGGCCTCTGTGGCCCATTTCGCTCCAGCCTTTCTTGTAACACAGTGTATTTTGCTTTTGTGTTGACTCAAAGTTGTTGCCATCACTGACTCCGGCCTCTGCGGCCCATTTCGCTCCAGCCTTTCCTTATAACACAGTGTATTTTGCTTTTGTGTTCACTCAAAGTTGTTACAACCACTGACTCCGGCCTCTGTGGCCCATTTTACTCCAGCCTTTCCTTATAACACAGTGTATTTTGCTTTTGTGTTCACTCAAAATTTTTACAATCACTGACTCCGGCCTCTGTGGCCCATTTCGCTCCAGCCTTTCCTTATAACACATTGTATCTTGCTTTTGTATTCACTCAAAGTTGTTACCATCACTGACTACGGTCTCTGTGGCCCGTTTCGCTCCAGCCTTTCCTTATAACACAGTGTATTTTGCTTTTCTGTTCACTCAAAGTTTTTACAACCACTGACTCTGGCCTCTGTGGCCCATTTTGATCCAGCCTTTTTTGAAAACACAGTGATTTTTGCTGTTGTGTTCACACAAAGTTGTTACAACCACTGACTCCGGCCTCTGTGGCCCATTTCGCTCCAGCCTTTCTTGTAACACAGTGTATTTTGCTTTTCTGTTCCCTCAAAGTTGTTACAACCACTGACTCCGGCCTCTGTGGCCCATTTCGCTCCAGCCTTTCCTTATACCACAGTGTATTTTGCTTTTGTGTTCACTCAAAGTTGTTACAACCACTGACTCCGGCCTCTGTGGCCCATTTCGCTCCAGCCTTTCCTTATAACACAGTGTATTTTGCTTTTGTGTTCACTCAAAGTTGTTACAACCACTGACTCCGGTCTCTGTGGCGCATTTCGCTACAGCCTTTCCTCATAACACAGTGTATTTTGCTTTTGTGTACTCTCAAATTTGTTACAACCACTGACTCCAGCCTCTATAGCCCATTTTGCTCCAGCCTTTCCTTATAACACAGTGTATTTTGCTTTTCTGTTCCCTCAAAGTTGTTACAACCACTGACTCCGGCCTCTGTGGCCCATTTCGCTCCAGCCTTTCCTTATACCACAGTGTATTTTGCTTTTTTGTTCACTCAAAGTTGTTACAACCACTGACTCTGGCCCCTGTGGCCCATTTTGATCCAGCCTTTTTTGAAAACACAGTGATTTTTGCTGTTGTGTTCACACAAAGTTGTTACAACCACTGACTCCGGCCTCTGTGGCCCATTTCGCTCCAGCCTTTCTTGTAACACAGTGTATTTTGCTTTTGTGTTGGCTCAAAGTTGTTGCAATCACTGACTCCGGCCTCTGTGGCCCATTTCGCTCCAGCCTTTCCTTATAACACAGTGTATTTTGCTTTTGTGTTCACTCAAAGTTGTTAAAACCACTGACTCCGGCCTCTGTGGCCCATTTCGCTCCAGCCTTTCTTTTTAAGACCGTGTATTTTGCTTTCGTGTTCACTCAAAGTTGTTACAACCACTGACTCCGCCCTCTGTGGCCCATTTCGCTCGAGCCTTTCCTTATAACACAGTGTATTTTGCATATGTGTTCACTCAAAGTTGTTACAATCACTGACTCTGGCCTCTGTGGCCCATTTCGCTCCAGCCTTTCCTTATAACACAGTGTATTTTGCTTTTGTGTTCACTCAAAGTTGTTACAACCACTGACTCCGGCCTCTGTGGCCCATTTCGTCCAGCCTTTCTTTTAAAGACAGTGTATTTTGCTTTCGTGTTCACTCAAAGTTGTTACGACCAATGACTCCGGCGTCTGTGGCCCATTTCGCTCCAGCCTTTCCTTATAACACAGTGTATTTTGCTTTTGTGTTCACTCAAAGTTGTTACAACCACTGACTCCGGCCTCTGTGGCCCATTTCGCTCCAGCCTTTCTTTTTAAGACAATGTATTTTGCTTTTGTGTTCACTCAAAGTTGTTACAACCACTGACTCCAGCCTCTGTGGCCCATTTCGCTCCAGCCTTTCCTTATACCACAGTGTATTTTGCTTTTCTGTTCACTCAAAGTTGTTACAACCACTGACTCTGGCCTCTGTCGCCCATTTTGATCCAGCCTTTTTTGAAAACACAGTGATTTTTGCTGTTGTGTTCACACAAAGTTTTTACAACCAATGACTCCGGCCTCTGTGGCCCATTTCGCTCTAGCCTTTCTTGTAACACAGTGTATTTTGCTTTTGTGTTGGCTCAAAGTTGTTGCAATCACTGACTCCGGCCTCTGTGGCCCATTTCGCTCCAGCCTTTCCTTATAACACAGTGTATTTTGCATATGTGTTCACTCAAAGTTGTTACAATCACTGACTCTGGCCTCTGTGGCCCATTTCGCTCCAGCCTTTCCTTATAACACAGTGTATTTTGCTTTTGTGTTCACTCAAAGTTGTTACAACCACTGACTCCGGCCTCTGTGGCCCATTTCGCTCCAGCCTTTCTTTTTAAGACAGTGTATTTTGCTTTCGTGTTCACTCAAAGTTGTTACAACCACTGACTCCGGCCTCTGTGGCCCATTTCGCTCCAGCCTTTCCTTATAACACATTGTATCTTGCTTTTGTGTTCATTCAAAGTTGTTACAACCACTGACTCCGGCCTCTGTAGCCCATTTTGCTCCAGCCTTTCCTTATAACACAGTGTATTTTGCTTTTCTGTTCACTCAAAGTTGTTACAACCACTGACTCCGGCCTCTGTGGCCCATTTTGCTCCAGCCTTTCCTTATAACACAGTGTATTTTGCTTTTCTGTTCCCTCAAAGTTGTTACAACCACTGACTCCGGCCTCTGTGGCCCATTTCGCTCCAGCCTTTCCTTATACCACAGTGTATTTTGCTTTTGTGTTCACTCAAAGTTGTTACAACCACTGACTCCGGCCTCTGTGGCCCATTTCGCTCCAGCCTTTCCTTATAACACAGTGTATTTTGCTTTTGTGTTCACTCAAAGTTGTTACAACCACTGACTCCGGTCTCTGTGGCGCATTTCGCTACAGCCTTTCCTCATAACACAGTGTATTTTGCTTTTGTGTACTCTCAAAGTTGTTACAACCACTGACTCCAGCCTCTGTAGCCCATTTTGCTCCAGTTTTTCCTTATAACACAGTGTATTTTGCTTTTCTGTTCCCTCAAAGTTGTTACAACCACTGACTCCGGCCTCTGTGGCCCATTTCGCTCCAGCCTTTCCTTATACCACAGTGTATTTTGCTTTTTTGTTCACTCAAAGTTGTTACAACCACTGACTCTGGCCTCTGTGGCCCATTTTGATCCAGCCTTTTTTGAATACACAGTGATTTTTGCTGTTGTGTTCACACAAAGTTGTTACAACCACTGACTCCGGCCTCTGTGGCCCATTTCGCTCCAGCCTTTCTTGTAACACAGTGTATTTTGCTTTTGTGTTGGCTCAAAGTTGTTGCAATCACTGACTCCGGCCTCTGTGGCCCATTTCGCTCCAGCCTTTCCTTATAACACAGTGTATTTTGCTTTTGTGTTCACTCAAAGTTGTTAAAACCACTGACTCCGGCCTCTGTGGCCCATTTCGCTCCAGCCTTTCTTTTTAAGACCGTGTATTTTGCTTTCGTGTTCACTCAAAGTTGTTACAACCACTGACTCCGCCCTCTGTGGCCCATTTCGCTCGAGCCTTTCCTTATAACACAGTGTATTTTGCATATGTGTTCACTCAAAGTTGTTACAACCACTGACTCTGGCCCCTGTGGCCCATTTTGATTCAGCCTTTTTTGAAAACACAGTGATTTTTGCTGTTGTGTTCACACAAAGTTGTTACAAACACTGACTCCGGCCTCTGTGGCCCATTTCGCTCCAGCCTTTCTTGTAACACAGTGTATTTAGCTTTTGTGTTCACTCAAAGTTGTTACAACCACTGACTCCGGCCTCTGTGGCCCATTTCACTCCAGCCTTTCCTTATAACACAGTGTATTTTGCTTTTGTGTTCACTCAAAGTTGTTACAACCACTGACTCCGGCCTCTGTGGCCCATTTCGCTCCAGCCTTTCTTTTTAAGACAATGTATTTTGCTTTTGTGTTCACTCAAAATTGTTACAACCACTGACTCCAGCCTTTGTGGCCCATTTCGCTCCAGCCTTTCCTTATAACACAGTGTATTTTGCTTTTCTGCTCACTCAAAGTTTTTACAACCACTGACTCTGGCCTCTGTGGCCCATTTTGATCCAGCCTTTTTTGAAAACACAGTGATTTTTGCTGTTGTGTTCACACAAAGTTGTTACAACCACTGACTCCGGCCTCTGTGGCCCATTTCGCTCCAGCCTTTCTTGTAACACAGTGTATTTAGCTTTTGTGTTCACTCAAAGTTGTTACAACCACTGACTCCGGCCTCTGTGGCCCATTTCACTCCAGCCTTTCCTTATAACACAGTGTATTTTGCTTTTGTGTTCACTCAAAGTTGTTACAACCACTGACTCCGGCCTCTGTGGCCCATTTCGCTCCAGCCTTTCTTTTTAAGACAATGTATTTTGCTTTTGTGTTCACTCAAAATTGTTACAACCACTGACTCCAGCCTTTGTGGCCCATTTCGCTCCAGCCTTTCCTTATAACACAGTGTATTTTGCTTTTCTGCTCACTCAAAGTTTTTACAACCACTGACTCTGGCCTCTGTGGCCCATTTTGATCCAGCCTTTTTTGAAAACACAGTGATTTTTGCTGTTGTGTTCACACAAAGTTGTTACAACCACTGACTCCGGCCTCTGTGGCCCATTTCGCTCCAGCCTTTCTTGTAACACAGTGTATTTTGCTTTTGTGTTGACTCAAAGTTGTTGCCATCACTGACTCCGGCCTCTGTGGCCCATTTCGCTCCAGCCTTTCCTTATAACACAGTGTATTTTGCTTTTGTGTTCACTCAAAGTTGTTAAAACCACTGACTCCGGCCTCTGTGGCCCATTTTACTCCAGCCTTTCCTTATAACACAGTGTATTTTGCTTTTCTGTTCACTCAAAGTTGTTACAACCACTGACTCCGGCCTCTGTGGCCCATTTTGCTCCAGCCTTTCCTTATAACACAGTGTATTTTGCTTTTCTGTTCCCTCAAAGTTGTTACAACCACTGACTCCGGCCTCTGTGGCCCATTTCGCTCCAGCCTTTCCTTATACCACAGTGTATTTTGCTTTTGTGTTCACTCAAAGTTGTTACAACCACTGACTCCGGCCTCTGTGGCCCATTTCGCTCCAGCCTTTCCTTATAACACAGTGTATTTTGCTTTTGTGTTCACTCAAAGTTGTTACAACCACTGACTCCGGTCTCTGTGGCGCATTTCGCTACAGCCTTTCCTCATAACACAGTGTATTTTGCTTTTGTGTACTCTCAAAGTTGTTACAACCACTGACTCCAGCCTCTGTAGCCCATTTTGCTCCAGTTTTTCCTTATAACACAGTGTATTTTGCTTTTCTGTTCCCTCAAAGTTGTTACAACCACTGACTCCGGCCTCTGTGGCCCATTTCGCTCCAGCCTTTCCTTATACCACAGTGTATTTTGCTTTTTTGTTCATTCAAAGTTGTTACAACCACTGACTCTGGCCTCTGTGGCCCATTTTGATCCAGCCTTTTTTGAAAACACAGTGATTTTTGCTGTTGTGTTCACACAAAGTTGTTACAACCACTGACTCTGGCCTCTGTGGCCCATTTCGCTCCAGCCTTTCTTGTAACACAGTGTATTTTGCTTTTGTGTTGGCTCAAAGTTGTTGCAATCACTGACTCCGGCCTCTGTGGCCCATTTCGCTCCAGCCTTTCTTGTAACACAGTGTATTTAGCTTTTGTGTTCACTCAAAGTTGTTACAACCACTGACTCCGGCCTCTGTGGCCCATTTCACTCCAGCCTTTCCTTATAACACAGTGTATTTTGCTTTTGTGTTCACTCAAAGTTGTTACAACCACTGACTCCGGCCTCTGTGGCCCATTTCGCTCCAGCCTTTCTTTTTAAGACAATGTATTTTGCTTTTGTGTTCACTCAAAATTGTTACAACCACTGACTCCAGCCTTTGTGGCCCATTTCGCTCCAGCCTTTCCTTATAACACAGTGTATTTTGCTTTTCTGCTCACTCAAAGTTTTTACAACCACTGACTCTGGCCTCTGTGGCCCATTTTGATCCAGCCTTTTTTGAAAACACAGTGATTTTTGCTGTTGTGTTCACACAAAGTTGTTACAACCACTGACTCCGGCCTCTGTGGCCCATTTCGCTCCAGCCTTTCTTGTAACACAGTGTATTTTGCTTTTGTGTTGACTCAAAGTTGTTGCCATCACTGACTCCGGCCTCTGTGGCCCATTTCGCTCCAGCCTTTCCTTATAACACAGTGTATTTTGCTTTTGTGTTCACTCAAAGTTGTTAAAACCACTGACTCCGGCCTCTGTGGCCCATTTTACTCCAGCCTTTCCTTATAACACAGTGTATTTTGCTTTTCTGTTCACTCAAAGTTGTTACAACCACTGACTCCGGCCTCTGTGGCCCATTTTGCTCCAGCCTTTCCTTATAACACAGTGTATTTTGCTTTTCTGTTCCCTCAAAGTTGTTACAACCACTGACTCCGGCCTCTGTGGCCCATTTCGCTCCAGCCTTTCCTTATACCACAGTGTATTTTGCTTTTGTGTTCACTCAAAGTTGTTACAACCACTGACTCCGGCCTCTGTGGCCCATTTCGCTCCAGCCTTTCCTTATAACACAGTGTATTTTGCTTTTGTGTTCACTCAAAGTTGTTACAACCACTGACTCCGGTCTCTGTGGCGCATTTCGCTACAGCCTTTCCTCATAACACAGTGTATTTTGCTTTTGTGTACTCTCAAAGTTGTTACAACCACTGACTCCAGCCTCTGTAGCCCATTTTGCTCCAGTTTTTCCTTATAACACAGTGTATTTTGCTTTTCTGTTCCCTCAAAGTTGTTACAACCACTGACTCCGGCCTCTGTGGCCCATTTCGCTCCAGCCTTTCCTTATACCACAGTGTATTTTGCTTTTTTGTTCATTCAAAGTTGTTACAACCACTGACTCTGGCCTCTGTGGCCCATTTTGATCCAGCCTTTTTTGAAAACACAGTGATTTTTGCTGTTGTGTTCACACAAAGTTGTTACAACCACTGACTCCGGCCTCTGTGGCCCATTTCGCTCCAGCCTTTCTTGTAACACAGTGTATTTTGCTTTTGTGTTGGCTCAAAGTTGTTGCAATCACTGACTCCGGCCTCTGTGGCCCATTTCGCTCCAGCCTTTCCTTATAACACAGTGTATTTTGCTTTTGTGTTCACTCAAAGTTGTGAAAACCACTGACTCCGGCCTCTGTGGCCCATTTCGCTCCAGCCTTTCTTTTTAAGACCGTGTATTTTGCTTTCGTGTTCACTCAAAGTTGTTACAACCACTGACTCCGCCCTCTGCGGCCCATTTCGCTCGAGCCTTTCCTTATAACACACTATATTTTGCTTTTGTGTTCACTCAAAGTTGTTACAATCACTGACTCTGGCCTCTGTGGCCCATTTCGCTCCAGCCTTTCCTTATAACACAGTGTATTTTGCTTTTGTGTTCACTCAAAGTTGTTACAACCACTGACTCCGGCCTCTGTGGCCCATTTCGCTCCAGCCTTTCTTTTTAAGACAGTGTATTTTGCTTTCGTGTTCACTCAAAGTTGTTACGACCAATGACTCCGGCGTCTGTGGCCCATTTCGCTCCAGCCTTTCCTTATAACACAGTGTATTTTGCTTTTGTGTTCACTCAAAGTTGTTACAACCACTGACTCCGGCTTCTGTGGCCCATTTCACTCCAGCCTTTCCTTATAACACCGTGTATTTTGCTTTTGTGTTCACTCAAAGTTGTTACAACCACTGACTCCGGCCTCTGTGGCCCATTTCGCTCCAACCTTTCTTTTTAAGACAATGTATTTTGCTTTTGTGTTCACTCAAAATTGTTACAACCACTGACTCCAGCCTCTGTGGCCCATTTCGCTCCAGCCTTTCCTTATAACACAGTGTATTTTGCTTTTCTGTTCACTCAAAGTTTTTACAACCACTGACTCTGGCCTCTGTGGCCCATTTTGATCCAGCCTTTTTTGAAAACACAGTGATTTTTGCTGTTGTGTTCACACAAAGTTGTTACAACCACTGACTCCGGCCTCTGTGGCCCATTTCGCTCCAGCCTTTCTTGTAACACAGTGTATTTTGCTTTTGTGTACTCTCAAAGTTGTTACAACCACTGACTCCAGCCTCTATAGCCCATTTTGCTCCAGCCTTTCCTTATAACACAGTGTATTTTGCTTTTCTGTTCCCTCAAAGTTGTTACAACCACTGACTCCGGCCTCTGTGGCCCATTTCGCTCCAGCCTTTCCTTATACCACAGTGTATTTTGCTTTTTTGTTCACTCAAAGTTGTTACAACCACTGACTCTGGCCCCTGTGGCCCATTTTGATCCAGCCTTTTTTGAAAACACAGTGATTTTTGCTGTTGTGTTCACACAAAGTTGTTACAACCACTGACTCCAGCCTCTGTGGCCCATTTCGCTCCAGCCTTTCTTGTAACACAGTGTATTTTGCTTTTGTGTTGGCTCAAAGTTGTTGCAATCACTGACTCCGGCCTCTGTGGCCCATTTCGCTCCAGCCTTTCCTTATAACACAGTGTATTTTGCTTTTGTGTTCACTCAAAGTTGTTAAAACCACTGACTCCGGCCTCTGTGGCCCATTTCGCTCCAGCCTTTCTTTTTAAGACCGTGTATTTTGCTTTCGTGTTCACTCAAAGTTGTTACAACCACTGACTCCGCCCTCTGTGGCCCATTTCGCTCGAGCCTTACCTTATAACACAGTGTATTTTGCATATGTGTTCACTCAAAGTTGTTACAATCACTGACTCTGGCCTCTGTGGCCCATTTCGCTCCAGCCTTTCCTTATAACACAGTGTATTTTGCTTTTGTGTTCACTCAAAGTTGTTACAACCACTGACTCCGGCCTCTGTGGCCCATTTCGCTCCAGCCTTTCTTTTAAAGACAGTGTATTTTGCTTTCGTGTTCACTCAAAGTTGTTACGACCAATGACTCCGGCGTCTGTGGCCCATTTCGCTCCAGCCTTTCCTTATAACACAGTGTATTTTGCTTTTGTGTTCACTCAAAGTTGTTACAACCACTGACTCCGGCTTCTGTGGCCCATTTCACTCCAGCCTTTCCTTATAACACCGTGTATTTTGCTTTTGTGTTCACTCAAAGTTGTTACAACCACTGACTCCGGCCTCTGTGGCCCATTTCGCTCCAGCCTTTCTTTTTAAGACAATGTATTTTGCTTTTGTGTTCACTCAAAATTGTTACAACCACTGACTCCAGCCTCTGTGGCCCATTTCGCTCCAGCCTTTCCTTATAACACAGTGTATTTTGCTTTTCTGTTCACTCAAAGTTTTTACAACCACTGACTCTGGCCTCTGTGGCCCATTTTGATCCAGCCTTTTTTGAAAACACAGTGATTTTTGCTGTTGTGTTCACACAAAGTTGTTACAACCACTGACTCCGGCCTCTGTGGCCCATTTCGCTCCAGCCTTTCTTGTAACACAGTGTATTTTGCTTTTCTGTTCCCTCAAAGTTGTTACAACCACTGACTCCGGCCTCTGTGGCCCATTTCGCTCCAGCCTTTCCTTATACCACAGTGTATTTTGCTTTTGTGTTCACTCAAAGTTGTTACAACCACTGACTCCGGCCTCTGTGGCCCATTTCGCTCCAGCCTTTCCTTATAACACAGTGTATTTTGCTTTTGTGTTCACTCAAAGTTGTTACAACCACTGACTCCGGTCTCTGTGGCGCATTTCGCTACAGCCTTTCCTCATAACACAGTGTATTTTGCTTTTGTGTACTCTCAAAGTTGTTACAACCACTGACTCCAGCCTCTATAGCCTATTTTGCTCCAGCCTTTCCTTATAACACAGTGTATTTTGCTTTTCTGTTCCCTCAAAGTTGTTACAACCACTGACTCCGGCCTCTGTGGCCCATTTCGCTCCAGCCTTTCCTTATACCACAGTGTATTTTGCTTTTTTGTTCACTCAAAGTTGTTACAACCACTGACTCTGGCCCCTGTGGCCCATTTTGATCCAGCCTTTTTTGAAAACACAGTGATTTTTGCTGTTGTGTTCACACAAAGTTGTTACAACCACTGACTCCGGCCTCTGTGGCCCATTTCGCTCCAGCCTTTCTTGTAACACAGTGTATTTTGCTTTTGTGTTGGCTCAAAGTTGTTGCAATCACTGACTCCGGCCTCTGTGGCCCATTTCGCTCCAGCCTTTCCTTATAACACAGTGTATTTTGCTTTTGTGTTCACTCAAAGTTGTTAAAACCACTGACTCCGGCCTCTGTGGCCCATTTCGCTCCAGCCTTTCTTTTTAAGACCGTGTATTTTGCTTTCGTGTTCACTCAAAGTTGTTACAACCACTGACTCCGCCCTCTGTGGCCCATTTCGCTCGAGCCTTTCCTTATAACACAGTGTATTTTGCATATGTCTTCACTCAAAGTTGTTACAATCACTGACTCTGGCCTCTGTGGCCCATTTCGCTCCAGCCTTTCCTTATAACACAGTGTATTTTGCTTTTGTGTTCACTCAAAGTTGTTACAACCACTGACTCCGGCCTCTGTGGCCCATTTCGCTCCAGCCTTTCTTTTAAAGACAGTGTATTTTGCTTTCGTGTTCACTCAAAGTTGTTACGACCAATGACTCCGGCGTCTGTGGCCCATTTCGCTCCAGCCTTTCCTTATAACACAGTGTATTTTGCTTTTGTGTTCACTCAAAGTTGTTACAACCACTGACTCCGGCTTCTGTGGCCCATTTCACTCCAGCCTTTCCTTATAACACCGTGTATTTTGCTTTTGTGTTCACTCAAAGTTGTTACAACCACTGACTCCGGCCTCTGTGGCCCATTTCGCTCCAGCCTTTCTTTTTAAGACAATGTATTTTGCTTTTGTGTTCACTCAAAATTGTTACAACCACTGACTCCAGCCTCTGTGGCCCATTTCGCTCCAGCCTTTCCTTATAACACAGTGTATTTTGCTTTTCTGTTCACTCAAAATTTTTACAACCACTGACTCTGGCCTCTGTGGCCCATTTTGATCCAGCCTTTTTTGAAAACACAGTGATTTTTGCTGTTGTGTTCACACAAAGTTGTTACAACCACTGACTCCGGCCTCTGTGGCCCATTTCGCTCCAGCCTTTCTTGTAACACAGTGTATTTAGCTTTTGTGTTCACTCAAAGTTGTTACAACCACTGACTCCGGCCTCTGTGGCCCATTTCACTCCAGCCTTTCCTTATAACACAGTGTATTTTGCTTTTGTGTTCACTCAAAGTTGTTACAACCACTGACTCCGGCCTCTGTGGCCCATTTCGCTCCAGCCTTTCTTTTTAAGACAATGTATTTTGCTTTTGTGTAAACTCAAAATTGTTACAACCACTGACTCCAGCCTTTGTGGCCCATTTCGCTCCACCCTTTCCTTATAACACAGTGTATTTTGCTTTTCTGCTCACTCAAAGTTTTTACAACCACTGACTCTGGCCTCTGTGGCCCATTTTGATCCAGCCTTTTTTGAAAACGCAGTGATTTTTGCTGTTGTGTTCACACAAAGTTGTTACAACCACTGACTCCGGCCTCTGTGGCCCATTTCGCTCCAGCCTTTCTTGTAACACAGTGTATTTTGCTTTTGTGTTGACTCAAAGTTGTTGCCATCACTGACTCCGGCCTCTGTGGCCCATTTCGCTCCAGCCTTTCCTTATAACACAGTGTATTTTGCTTTTGTGTTCACTCAAAGTTGTTACAACCACTGACTCCGGCCTCTGTGGCCCATTTTACTCCAGCCTTTCCTTATAACACAGTGTATTTTGCTTTTGTGTTCACTCAAAATTTTTACAATCACTGACTCCGGCCTCTGTGGCCCATTTCGCTCCAGCCTTTCCTTATAACACAGTGTATTTTGCTTTTCTGTTCCCTCAAAGTTGTTACAACCACTGACTCCGGCCTCTGTGGCCCATTTCGCTCCAGCCTTTCCTTATAACACAGTGTATTTTGCTTTTGTGTTCACTCAAAGTTGTTACAACCACTGACTCCGGTCTCTGTGGCGCATTTCGCTACAGCCTTTCCTCATAACACAGTGTATTTTGCTTTTGTGTACTCTCAAAGTTGTTACAACCACTGACTCCAGCCTCTGTAGCCCATTTTGCTCCAGTTTTTCCTTATAACACAGTGTATTTTGCTTTTCTGTTCCCTCAAAGTTGTTACAACCACTGACTCCGGCCTCTGTGGCCCATTTCGCTCCAGCCTTTCCTTATACCACAGTGTATTTTGCTTTTTTGTTCACTCAAAGTTGTTACAACCACTGACTCTGGCCTCTGTGGCCCATTTTGATCCAGCCTTTTTTGAAAACGCAGTGATTTTTGCTGTTGTGTTCACACAAAGTTGTTACAACCACTGACTCCGGCCTCTGTGGCCCATTTCGCTCCAGCCTTTCTTGTAACACAGTGTATTTTGCTTTTGTGTTGACTCAAAGTTGTTGCCATCACTGACTCCGGCCTCTGTGGCCCATTTCGCTCCAGCCTTTCCTTATAACACAGTGTATTTTGCTTTTGTGTTCACTCAAAGTTGTTACAACCACTGACTCCGGCCTCTGTGGCCCATTTTACTCCAGCCTTTCCTTATAACACAGTGTATTTTGCTTTTGTGTTCACTCAAAATTTTTACAATCACTGACTCCGGCCTCTGTGGCCCATTTCGCTCCAGCCTTTCCTTATAACACAGTGTATTTTGCTTTTCTGTTCCCTCAAAGTTGTTACAACCACTGACTCCGGCCTCTGTGGCCCATTTCGCTCCAGCCTTTCCTTATACCACAGTGTATTTTGCTTTTGTGTTCACTCAAAGTTGTTACAACCACTGACTCCGGCCTCTGTGGCCCATTTCGCTCCAGCCTTTCCTTATAACACAGTGTATTTTGCTTTTGTGTTCACTCAAAGTTGTTACAACCACTGACTCCGGTCTCTGTGGCGCATTTCGCTACAGCCTTTCCTCATAACACAGTGTATTTTGCTTTTGTGTACTCTCAAAGTTGTTACAACCACTGACTCCAGCCTCTGTAGCCCATTTTGCTCCAGTTTTTCCTTATAACACAGTGTATTTTGCTTTTCTGTTCCCTCAAAGTTGTTACAACCACTGACTCCGGCCTCTGTGGCCCATTTCGCTCCAGCCTTTCCTTATACCACAGTGTATTTTGCTTTTTTGTTCACTCAAAGTTGTTACAACCACTGACTCTGGCCTCTGTGGCCCATTTTGATCCAGCCTTTTTTGAAAACACAGTGATTTTTGCTGTTGTGTTCACACAAAGTTGTTACAACCACTGACTCCGGCCTCTGTGGCCCATTTCGCTCCAGCCTTTCTTGTAACACAGTGTATTTTGCTTTTGTGTTGGCTCAAAGTTGTTGCAATCACTGACTCCGGCCTCTGTGGCCCATTTCGCTCCAGCCTTTCCTTATAACACAGTGTATTTTGCTTTTGTGTTCACTCAAAGTTGTTAAAACCACTGACTCCGGCCTCTGTGGCCCATTTCGCTCCAGCCTTTCTTTTTAAGACCGTGTATTTTGCTTTCGTGTTCACTCAAAGTTGTTACAACCACTGACTCCGCCCTCTGCGGCCCATTTCGCTCGAGCCTTTCCTTATAACACAGTGTATTTTGCATATGTGTTCACTCAAAGTTGTTACAATCACTGACTCTGGCCTCTGTGGCCCATTTCGCTCCAGCCTTTCCTTATAACACAGTGTATTTTGCTTTTGTGTTCACTCAAAGTTGTTACAACCACTGACTCCGGCCTCTGTGGCCCATTTCGCTCCAGCCTTTCTTTTTAAGACAGTGTATTTTGCTTTCGTGTTCACTCAAAGTTGTTACGACCAATGACTCCGGCGTCTGTGGCCCATTTCGCTCCAGCCTTTCCTTATAACACAGTGTATTTTGCTTTTGTGTTCACTCAAAGTTGTTACAACCACTGACTCCGGCTTCTGTGGCCCATTTCACTCCAGCCTTTCCTTATAACACCGTGTATTTTGCTTTTGTGTTCACTCAAAGTTGTTACAACCACTGACTCCGGCCTCTGTGGCCCATTTCGCTCCAACCTTTCTTTTTAAGACAATGTATTTTGCTTTTGTGTTCACTCAAAATTGTTACAACCACTGACTCCAGCCTCTGTGGCCCATTTCGCTCCAGCCTTTCCTTATAACACAGTGTATTTTGCTTTACTGTTCACTCAAAGTTTTTACAACCACTGACTCTGGCCTCTGTGGCCCATTTTGATCCAGCCTTTTTTGAAAACACAGTGATTTTTGCTGTTGTGTTCACACAAAGTTGTTACAACCACTGACTCCGGCCTCTGTGGCCCATTTCGCTCCAGCCTTTCTTGTAACACAGTGTATTTTGCTTTTCTGTTCCCTCAAAGTTGTTACAACCACTGACTCCGGCCTCTGTGGCCCATTTCGCTCCAGCCTTTCCTTATACCACAGTGTATTTTGCTTTTGTGTTCACTCAAAGTTGTTACAACCACTGACTCCGGCCTCTGTGGCCCATTTCGCTCCAGCCTTTCTTGTAACACAGTGTATTTTGCTTTTGTGTTGGCTCAAAGTTGTTGCAATCACTGACTCCGGCCTCTGTGGCCCATTTCGCTCCAGCCTTTCCTTATAACACAGTGTATTTTGCTTTTGTGTTCACTCAAAGTTGTTAAAACCACTGACTCCGGCCTCTGTGGCCCATTTCGCTCCAGCCTTTCTTTTTAAGACCGTGTATTTTGCTTTCGTGTTCACTCAAAGTTGTTACAACCACTGACTCCGCCCTCTGTGGCCCATTTCGCTCGAGCCTTACCTTATAACACAGTGTATTTTGCATATGTGTTCACTCAAAGTTGTTACAATCACTGACTCTGGCCTCTGTGGCCCATTTCGCTCCAGCCTTTCCTTATAACACAGTGTATTTTGCTTTTGTGTTCACTCAAAGTTGTTACAACCACTGACTCCGGCCTCTGTGGCCCATTTCGCTCCAGCCTTTCTTTTAAAGACAGTGTATTTTGCTTTCGTGTTCACTCAAAGTTGTTACGACCAATGACTCCGGCGTCTGTGGCCCATTTCGCTCCAGCCTTTCCTTATAACACAGTGTATTTTGCTTTTGTGTTCACTCAAAGTTGTTACAACCACTGACTCCGGCTTCTGTGGCCCATTTCACTCCAGCCTTTCCTTATAACACCGTGTATTTTGCTTTTGTGTTCACTCAAAGTTGTTACAACCACTGACTCCGGCCTCTGTGGCCCATTTCGCTCCAGCCTTTCTTTTTAAGACAATGTATTTTGCTTTTGTGTTCACTCAAAATTGTTACAACCACTGACTCCAGCCTCTGTGGCCCATTTCGCTCCAGCCTTTCCTTATAACACAGTGTATTTTGCTTTTCTGTTCACTCAAAGTTTTTACAACCACTGACTCTGGCCTCTGTGGCCCATTTTGATCCAGCCTTTTTTGAAAACACAGTGATTTTTGCTGTTGTGTTCACACAAAGTTGTTACAACCACTGACTCCGGCCTCTGTGGCCCATTTCGCTCCAGCCTTTCTTGTAACACAGTGTATTTTGCTTTTCTGTTCCCTCAAAGTTGTTACAACCACTGACTCCGGCCTCTGTGGCCCATTTCGCTCCAGCCTTTCCTTATACCACAGTGTATTTTGCTTTTGTGTTCACTCAAAGTTGTTACAACCACTGACTCCGGCCTCTGTGGCCCATTTCGCTCCAGCCTTTCCTTACAACACAGTGTATTTTGCTTTTGTGTTCACTCAAAGTTGTTACAACCACTGACTCCGGTCTCTGTGGCGCATTTCGCTACAGCCTTTCCTCATAACACAGTGTATTTTGCTTTTGTGTACTCTCAAAGTTGTTACAACCACTGACTCCAGCCTCTATAGCCCATTTTGCTCCAGCCTTTCCTTATAACACAGTGTATTTTGCTTTTCTGTTCCCTCAAAGTTGTTACAACCACTGACTCCGGCCTCTGTGGCCCATTTCGCTCCAGCCTTTCCTTATACCACAGTGTATTTTGCTTTTTTGTTCACTCAAAGTTGTTACAACCACTGACTCTGGCCCCTGTGGCCCATTTTGATCCAGCCTTTTTTGAAAACACAATGATTTTTGCTGTTGTGTTCACACAAAGTTGTTACAACCACTGACTCCGGCCTCTGTGGCCCATTTCGCTCCAGCCTTTCTTGTAACACAGTGTATTTTGCTTTTGTGTTGGCTCAAAGTTGTTGCAATCACTGACTCCGGCCTCTGTGGCCCATTTCGCTCCAGCCTTTCCTTATAACACAGTGTATTTTGCTTTTGTGTTCACTCAAAGTTGTTAAAACCACTGACTCCGGCCTCTGTGGCCCATTTCGCTGCAGCCTTTCTTTTTAAGACCGTGTATTTTGCTTTCGTGTTCACTCAAAGTTGTTACAACCACTGACTCCGCCCTCTGTGGCCCATTTCGCTCGAGCCTTTCCTTATAACACAGTGTATTTTGCATATGTCTTCACTCAAAGTTGTTACAATCACTGACTCTGGCCTCTGTGGCCCATTTCGCTCCAGCCTTTCCTTATAACACAGTGTATTTTGCTTTTGTGTTCACTCAAAGTTGTTACAACCACTGACTCCGGCCTCTGTGGCCCATTTCGCTCCAGCCTTTCTTTTAAAGACAGTGTATTTTGCTTTCGTGTTCACTCAAAGTTGTTACGACCAATGACTCCGGCGTCTGTGGCCCATTTCGCTCCAGCCTTTCCTTATAACACAGTGTATTTTGCTTTTGTGTTCACTCAAAGTTGTTACAACCACTGACTCCGGCTTCTGTGGCCCATTTCACTCCAGCCTTTCCTTATAACACCGTGTATTTTGCTTTTGTGTTCACTCAAAGTTGTTACAACCACTGACTCCGGCCTCTGTGGCCCATTTCGCTCCAGCCTTTCTTTTTAAGACAATGTATTTTGCTTTTGTGTTCACACAAAATTGTTACAACCACTGACTCCAGCCTCTGTGGCCCATTTCGCTCCAGCCTTTCCTTATAACACAGTGTATTTTGCTTTTCTGTTCACTCAAAATTTTTACAACCACTGACTCTGGCCTCTGTGGCCCATTTTGATCCAGCCTTTTTTGAAAACACAGTGATTTTTGCTGTTGTGTTCACACAAAGTTGTTACAACCACTGACTCCGGCCTCTGTGGCCCATTTCGCTCCAGCCTTTCTTGTAACACAGTGTATTTAGCTTTTGTGTTCACTCAAAGTTGTTACAACCACTGACTCCGGCCTCTGTGGCCCATTTCACTCCAGCCTTTCCTTATAACACAGTGTATTTTGCTTTTGTGTTCACTCAAAGTTGTTACAACCACTGACTCCGGCCTCTGTGGCCCATTTCGCTCCAGCCTTTCTTTTTAAGACAATGTATTTTGCTTTTGTGTTCACTCAAAATTGTTACAACCACTGACTCCAGCCTTTGTGGCCCATTTCGCTCCAGCCTTTCCTTATAACACAGTGTATTTTGCTTTTCTGCTCACTCAAAGTTTTTACAACCACTGACTCTGGCCTCTGTGGCCCATTTTGATCCAGCCTTTTTTGAAAACGCAGTGATTTTTGCTGTTGTGTTCACACAAAGTTGTTACAACCACTGACTCCGGCCTCTGTGGCCCATTTCGCTCCAGCCTTTCTTGTAACACAGTGTATTTTGCTTTTGTGTTGACTCAAAGTTGTTGCCATCACTGACTCCGGCCTCTGCGGCCCATTTCGCTCCAGCCTTTCCTTATAACACAGTGTATTTTGCTTTTGTGTTCACTCAAAGTTGTTACAACCACTGACTCCGGCCTCTGTGGCCCATTTTACTCCAGCCTTTCCTTATAACACAGTGTATTTTGCTTTTGTGTTCACTCAAAATTTTTACAATCACTGACTCCGGCCTCTGTGGCCCATTTCGCTCCAGCCTTTCCTTATAACACATTGTATTTTGCTTTTGTGTTCACTCAAAGTTGTTACAACCACTGACTCCGGCCTCTGTGGCCCATTTCGCTCCAGCCTTTCCTTATAACACAGTGTATTTTGCTTTTGTGTTCACTCAAAGTTGTTACAACCACTGACTCCGGTCTCTGTGGCGCATTTCGCTACAGCCTTTCCTCATAACACAGTGTATTTTGCTTTTGTGTACTCTCAAAGTTGTTACAACCACTGACTCCAGCCTCTGTAGCCCATTTTGCTCCAGTTTTTCCTTATAACACAGTGTATTTTGCTTTTCTGTTCCCTCAAAGTTGTTACAACCACTGACTCCGGCCTCTGTGGCCCATTTCGCTCCAGCCTTTCCTTATACCACAGTGTATTTTGCTTTTTTGTTCATTCAAAGTTGTTACAACCACTGACTCTGGCCTCTGTGGCCCATTTTGATCCAGCCTTTTTTGAAAACACAGTGATTTTTGCTGTTGTGTTCACACAAAGTTGTTACAACCACTGACTCCGGCCTCTGTGGCCCATTTCGCTCCAGCCTTTCTTGTAACACAGTGTATTTTGCTTTTGTGTTGGCTCAAAGTTGTTGCAATCACTGACTCCGGCCTCTGTGGCCCATTTCGCTCCAGCCTTTCCTTATAACACAGTGTATTTTGCTTTTGTGTTCACTCAAAGTTGTGAAAACCACTGACTCCGGCCTCTGTGGCCCATTTCGCTCCAGCCTTTCTTTTTAAGACCGTGTATTTTGCTTTCGTGTTCACTCAAAGTTGTTACAACCACTGACTCCGCCCTCTGCGGCCCATTTCGCTCGAGCCTTTCCTTATAACACACTATATTTTGCTTTTGTGTTCACTCAAAGTTGTTACAATCACTGACTCTGGCCTCTGTGGCCCATTTCGCTCCAGCCTTTCCTTATAACACAGTGTATTTTGCTTTTGTGTTCACTCAAAGTTGTTACAACCACTGACTCCGGCCTCTGTGGCCCATTTCGCTCCAGCCTTTCTTTTTAAGACAGTGTATTTTGCTTTCGTGTTCACTCAAAGTTGTTACGACCAATGACTCCGGCGTCTGTGGCCCATTTCGCTCCAGCCTTTCCTTATAACACAGTGTATTTTGCTTTTGTGTTCACTCAAAGTTGTTACAACCACTGACTCCGGCTTCTGTGGCCCATTTCACTCCAGCCTTTCCTTATAACACCGTGTATTTTGCTTTTGTGTTCACTCAAAGTTGTTACAACCACTGACTCCGGCCTCTGTGGCCCATTTCGCTCCAACCTTTCTTTTTAAGACAATGTATTTTGCTTTTGTGTTCACTCAAAATTGTTACAACCACTGACTCCAGCCTCTGTGGCCCATTTCGCTCCAGCCTTTCCTTATAACACAGTGTATTTTGCTTTTCTGTTCACTCAAAGTTTTTACAACCACTGACTCTGGCCTCTGTGGCCCATTTTGATCCAGCCTTTTTTGAAAACACAGTGATTTTTGCTGTTGTGTTCACACAAAGTTGTTACAACCACTGACTCCGGCCTCTGTGGCCCATTTCGCTCCAGCCTTTCTTGTAACACAGTGTATTTTGCTTTTGTGTACTCTCAAAGTTGTTACAACCACTGACTCCAGCCTCTATAGCCCATTTTGCTCCAGCCTTTCCTTATAACACAGTGTATTTTGCTTTTCTGTTCCCTCAAAGTTGTTACAACCACTGACTCCGGCCTCTGTGGCCCATTTCGCTCCAGCCTTTCCTTATACCACAGTGTATTTTGCTTTTTTGTTCACTCAAAGTTGTTACAACCACTGACTCTGGCCCCTGTGGCCCATTTTGATCCAGCCTTTTTTGAAAACACAGTGATTTTTGCTGTTGTGTTCACACAAAGTTGTTACAACCACTGACTCCAGCCTCTGTGGCCCATTTCGCTCCAGCCTTTCTTGTAACACAGTGTATTTTGCTTTTGTGTTGGCTCAAAGTTGTTGCAATCACTGACTCCGGCCTCTGTGGCCCATTTCGCTCCAGCCTTTCCTTATAACACAGTGTATTTTGCTTTTGTGTTCACTCAAAGTTGTTAAAACCACTGACTCCGGCCTCTGTGGCCCATTTCGCTCCAGCCTTTCTTTTTAAGACCGTGTATTTTGCTTTCGTGTTCACTCAAAGTTGTTACAACCACTGACTCCGCCCTCTGTGGCCCATTTCGCTCGAGCCTTACCTTATAACACAGTGTATTTTGCATATGTGTTCACTCAAAGTTGTTACAATCACTGACTCTGGCCTCTGTGGCCCATTTCGCTCCAGCCTTTCCTTATAACACAGTGTATTTTGCTTTTGTGTTCACTCAAAGTTGTTACAACCACTGACTCCGGCCTCTGTGGCCCATTTCGCTCCAGCCTTTCTTTTAAAGACAGTGTATTTTGCTTTCGTGTTCACTCAAAGTTGTTACGACCAATGACTCCGGCGTCTGTGGCCCATTTCGCTCCAGCCTTTCCTTATAACACAGTGTATTTTGCTTTTGTGTTCACTCAAAGTTGTTACAACCACTGACTCCGGCTTCTGTGGCCCATTTCACTCCAGCCTTTCCTTATAACACCGTGTATTTTGCTTTTGTGTTCACTCAAAATTGTTACAACCACTGACTCCGGCCTCTGTGGCCCATTTCGCTCCAGCCTTTCTTGTAACACAGTGTATTTTGCTTTTCTGTTCCCTCAAAGTTGTTACAACCACTGACTCCGGCCTCTGTGGCCCATTTCGCTCCAGCCTTTCCTTATACCACAGTGTATTTTGCTTTTGTGTTCACTCAAAGTTGTTACAACCACTGACTCCGGCCTCTGTGGCCCATTTCGCTCCAGCCTTTCCTTATAACACAGTGTATTTTGCTTTTGTGTTCACTCAAAGTTGTTACAACCACTGACTCCGGTCTCTGTGGCGCATTTCGCTACAGCCTTTCCTCATAACACAGTGTATTTTGCTTTTGTGTACTCTCAAAGTTGTTACAACCACTGACTCCAGCCTCTATAGCCCATTTTGCTCCAGCCTTTCCTTATAACACAGTGTATTTTGCTTTTCTGTTCCCTCAAAGTTGTTACAACCACTGACTCCGGCCTCTGTGGCCCATTTCGCTCCAGCCTTTCCTTATACCACAGTGTATTTTGCTTTTTTGTTCACTCAAAGTTGTTACAACCACTGACTCTGGCCCCTGTGGCCCATTTTGATCCAGCCTTTTTTGAAAACACAGTGATTTTTGCTGTTGTGTTCACACAAAGTTGTTACAACCACTGACTCCGGCCTCTGTGGCCCATTTCGCTCCAGCCTTTCTTGTAACACAGTGTATTTTGCTTTTGTGTTGGCTCAAAGTTGTTGCAATCACTGACTCCGGCCTCTGTGGCCCATTTCGCTCCAGCCTTTCCTTATAACACAGTGTATTTTGCTTTTGTGTTCACTCAAAGTTGTTAAAACCACTGACTCCGGCCTCTGTGGCCCATTTCGCTCCAGCCTTTCTTTTTAAGACCGTGTATTTTGCTTTCGTGTTCACTCAAAGTTGTTACAACCACTGACTCCGCCCTCTGTGGCCCATTTCGCTCGAGCCTTTCCTTATAACACAGTGTATTTTGCATATGTCTTCACTCAAAGTTGTTACAATCACTGACTCTGGCCTCTGTGGCCCATTTCGCTCCAGCCTTTCCTTATAACACAGTGTATTTTGCTTTTGTGTTCACTCAAAGTTGTTACAACCACTGACTCCGGCCTCTGTGGCCCATTTCGCTCCAGCCTTTCTTTTAAAGACAGTGTATTTTGCTTTCGTGTTCACTCAAAGTTGTTACGACCAATGACTCCGGCGTCTGTGGCCCATTTCGCTCCAGCCTTTCCTTATAACACAGTGTATTTTGCTTTTGTGTTCACTCAAAGTTGTTACAACCACTGACTCCGGCTTCTGTGGCCCATTTCACTCCAGCCTTTCCTTATAACACCGTGTATTTTGCTTTTGTGTTCACTCAAAGTTGTTACAACCACTGACTCCGGCCTCTGTGGCCCATTTCGCTCCAGCCTTTCTTTTTAAGACAATGTATTTTGCTTTTGTGTTCACTCAAAATTGTTACAACCACTGACTCCAGCCTCTGTGGCCCATTTCGCTCCAGCCTTTCCTTATAACACAGTGTATTTTGCTTTTCTGTTCACTCAAAATTTTTACAACCACTGACTCTGGCCTCTGTGGCCCATTTTGATCCAGCCTTTTTTGAAAACACAGTGATTTTTGCTGTTGTGTTCACACAAAGTTGTTACAACCACTGACTCCGGCCTCTGTGGCCCATTTCGCTCCAGCCTTTCTTGTAACACAGTGTATTTAGCTTTTGTGTTCACTCAAAGTTGTTACAACCACTGACTCCGGCCTCTGTGGCCCATTTCACTCCAGCCTTTCCTTATAACACAGTGTATTTTGCTTTTGTGTTCACTCAAAGTTGTTACAACCACTGACTCCGGCCTCTGTGGCCCATTTCGCTCCAGCCTTTCTTTTTAAGACAATGTATTTTGCTTTTGTGTAAACTCAAAATTGTTACAACCACTGACTCCAGCCTTTGTGGCCCATTTCGCTCCACCCTTTCCTTATAACACAGTGTATTTTGCTTTTCTGCTCACTCAAAGTTTTTACAACCACTGACTCTGGCCTCTGTGGCCCATTTTGATCCAGCCTTTTTTGAAAACGCAGTGATTTTTGCTGTTGTGTTCACACAAAGTTGTTACAACCACTGACTCCGGCCTCTGTGGCCCATTTCGCTCCAGCCTTTCTTGTAACACAGTGTATTTTGCTTTTGTGTTGACTCAAAGTTGTTGCCATCACTGACTCCGGCCTCTGTGGCCCATTTCGCTCCAGCCTTTCCTTATAACACAGTGTATTTTGCTTTTGTGTTCACTCAAAGTTGTTACAACCACTGACTCCGGCCTCTGTGGCCCATTTTACTCCAGCCTTTCCTTATAACACAGTGTATTTTGCTTTTGTGTTCACTCAAAATTTTTACAATCACTGACTCCGGCCTCTGTGGCCCATTTCGCTCCAGCCTTTCCTTATAACACAGTGTATTTTGCTTTTCTGTTCCCTCAAAGTTGTTACAACCACTGACTCCGGCCTCTGTGGCCCATTTCGCTCCAGCCTTTCCTTATACCACAGTGTATTTTGCTTTTGTGTTCACTCAAAGTTGTTACAACCACTGACTCCGGCCTCTGTGGCCCATTTCGCTCCAGCCTTTCCTTATAACACAGTGTATTTTGCTTTTGTGTTCACTCAAAGTTGTTACAACCACTGACTCCGGTCTCTGTGGCGCATTTCGCTACAGCCTTTCCTCATAACACAGTGTATTTTGCTTTTGTGTACTCTCAAAGTTGTTACAACCACTGACTCCAGCCTCTGTAGCCCATTTTGCTCCAGTTTTTCCTTATAACACAGTGTATTTTGCTTTTCTGTTCCCTCAAAGTTGTTACAACCACTGACTCCGGCCTCTGTGGCCCATTTCGCTCCAGCCTTTCCTTATACCACAGTGTATTTTGCTTTTTTGTTCACTCAAAGTTGTTACAACCACTGACTCTGGCCTCTGTGGCCCATTTTGATCCAGCCTTTTTTGAAAACGCAGTGATTTTTGCTGTTGTGTTCACACAAAGTTGTTACAACCACTGACTCCGGCCTCTGTGGCCCATTTCGCTCCAGCCTTTCTTGTAACACAGTGTATTTTGCTTTTGTGTTGACTCAAAGTTGTTGCCATCACTGACTCCGGCCTCTGTGGCCCATTTCGCTCCAGCCTTTCCTTATAACACAGTGTATTTTGCTTTTGTGTTCACTCAAAGTTGTTACAACCACTGACTCCGGCCTCTGTGGCCCATTTTACTCCAGCCTTTCCTTATAACACAGTGTATTTTGCTTTTGTGTTCACTCAAAATTTTTACAATCACTGACTCCGGCCTCTGTGGCCCATTTCGCTCCAGCCTTTCCTTATAACACAGTGTATTTTGCTTTTCTGTTCCCTCAAAGTTGTTACAACCACTGACTCCGGCCTCTGTGGCCCATTTCGCTCCAGCCTTTCCTTATACCACAGTGTATTTTGCTTTTGTGTTCACTCAAAGTTGTTACAACCACTGACTCCGGCCTCTGTGGCCCATTTCGCTCCAGCCTTTCCTTATAACACAGTGTATTTTGCTTTTGTGTTCACTCAAAGTTGTTACAACCACTGACTCCGGTCTCTGTGGCGCATTTCGCTACAGCCTTTCCTCATAACACAGTGTATTTTGCTTTTGTGTACTCTCAAAGTTGTTACAACCACTGACTCCAGCCTCTGTAGCCCATTTTGCTCCAGTTTTTCCTTATAACACAGTGTATTTTGCTTTTCTGTTCCCTCAAAGTTGTTACAACCACTGACTCCGGCCTCTGTGGCCCATTTCGCTCCAGCCTTTCCTTATACCACAGTGTATTTTGCTTTTTTGTTCACTCAAAGTTGTTACAACCACTGACTCTGGCCTCTGTGGCCCATTTTGATCCAGCCTTTTTTGAAAACACAGTGATTTTTGCTGTTGTGTTCACACAAAGTTGTTACAACCACTGACTCCGGCCTCTGTGGCCCATTTCGCTCCAGCCTTTCTTGTAACACAGTGTATTTTGCTTTTGTGTTGGCTCAAAGTTGTTGCAATCACTGACTCCGGCCTCTGTGGCCCATTTCGCTCCAGCCTTTCCTTATAACACAGTGTATTTTGCTTTTGTGTTCACTCAAAGTTGTTAAAACCACTGACTCCGGCCTCTGTGGCCCATTTCGCTCCAGCCTTTCTTTTTAAGACCGTGTATTTTGCTTTCGTGTTCACTCAAAGTTGTTACAACCACTGACTCCGCCCTCTGCGGCCCATTTCGCTCGAGCCTTTCCTTATAACACAGTGTATTTTGCATATGTGTTCACTCAAAGTTGTTACAATCACTGACTCTGGCCTCTGTGGCCCATTTCGCTCCAGCCTTTCCTTATAACACAGTGTATTTTGCTTTTGTGTTCACTCAAAGTTGTTACAACCACTGACTCCGGCCTCTGTGGCCCATTTCGCTCCAGCCTTTCTTTTTAAGACAGTGTATTTTGCTTTCGTGTTCACTCAAAGTTGTTACGACCAATGACTCCGGCGTCTGTGGCCCATTTCGCTCCAGCCTTTCCTTATAACACAGTGTATTTTGCTTTTGTGTTCACTCAAAGTTGTTACAACCACTGACTCCGGCTTCTGTGGCCCATTTCACTCCAGCCTTTCCTTATAACACCGTGTATTTTGCTTTTGTGTTCACTCAAAGTTGTTACAACCACTGACTCCGGCCTCTGTGGCCCATTTCGCTCCAACCTTTCTTTTTAAGACAATGTATTTTGCTTTTGTGTTCACTCAAAATTGTTACAACCACTGACTCCAGCCTCTGTGGCCCATTTCGCTCCAGCCTTTCCTTATAACACAGTGTATTTTGCTTTACTGTTCACTCAAAGTTTTTACAACCACTGACTCTGGCCTCTGTGGCCCATTTTGATCCAGCCTTTTTTGAAAACACAGTGATTTTTGCTGTTGTGTTCACACAAAGTTGTTACAACCACTGACTCCGGCCTCTGTGGCCCATTTCGCTCCAGCCTTTCTTGTAACACAGTGTATTTTGCTTTTCTGTTCCCTCAAAGTTGTTACAACCACTGACTCCGGCCTCTGTGGCCCATTTCGCTCCAGCCTTTCCTTATACCACAGTGTATTTTGCTTTTGTGTTCACTCAAAGTTGTTACAACCACTGACTCCGGCCTCTGTGGCCCATTTCGCTCCAGCCTTTCTTGTAACACAGTGTATTTTGCTTTTGTGTTGGCTCAAAGTTGTTGCAATCACTGACTCCGGCCTCTGTGGCCCATTTCGCTCCAGCCTTTCCTTATAACACAGTGTATTTTGCTTTTGTGTTCACTCAAAGTTGTTAAAACCACTGACTCCGGCCTCTGTGGCCCATTTCGCTCCAGCCTTTCTTTTTAAGACCGTGTATTTTGCTTTCGTGTTCACTCAAAGTTGTTACAACCACTGACTCCGCCCTCTGTGGCCCATTTCGCTCGAGCCTTACCTTATAACACAGTGTATTTTGCATATGTGTTCACTCAAAGTTGTTACAATCACTGACTCTGGCCTCTGTGGCCCATTTCGCTCCAGCCTTTCCTTATAACACAGTGTATTTTGCTTTTGTGTTCACTCAAAGTTGTTACAACCACTGACTCCGGCCTCTGTGGCCCATTTCGCTCCAGCCTTTCTTTTAAAGACAGTGTATTTTGCTTTCGTGTTCACTCAAAGTTGTTACGACCAATGACTCCGGCGTCTGTGGCCCATTTCGCTCCAGCCTTTCCTTATAACACAGTGTATTTTGCTTTTGTGTTCACTCAAAGTTGTTACAACCACTGACTCCGGCTTCTGTGGCCCATTTCACTCCAGCCTTTCCTTATAACACCGTGTATTTTGCTTTTGTGTTCACTCAAAGTTGTTACAACCACTGACTCCGGCCTCTGTGGCCCATTTCGCTCCAGCCTTTCTTTTTAAGACAATGTATTTTGCTTTTGTGTTCACTCAAAATTGTTACAACCACTGACTCCAGCCTCTGTGGCCCATTTCGCTCCAGCCTTTCCTTATAACACAGTGTATTTTGCTTTTCTGTTCACTCAAAGTTTTTACAACCACTGACTCTGGCCTCTGTGGCCCATTTTGATCCAGCCTTTTTTGAAAACACAGTGATTTTTGCTGTTGTGTTCACACAAAGTTGTTACAACCACTGACTCCGGCCTCTGTGGCCCATTTCGCTCCAGCCTTTCTTGTAACACAGTGTATTTTGCTTTTCTGTTCCCTCAAAGTTGTTACAACCACTGACTCCGGCCTCTGTGGCCCATTTCGCTCCAGCCTTTCCTTATACCACAGTGTATTTTGCTTTTGTGTTCACTCAAAGTTGTTACAACCACTGACTCCGGCCTCTGTGGCCCATTTCGCTCCAGCCTTTCCTTACAACACAGTGTATTTTGCTTTTGTGTTCACTCAAAGTTGTTACAACCACTGACTCCGGTCTCTGTGGCGCATTTCGCTACAGCCTTTCCTCATAACAGAGTGTATTTTGCTTTTGTGTACTCTCAAAGTTGTTACAACCACTGACTCCAGCCTCTATAGCCCATTTTGCTCCAGCCTTTCCTTATAACACAGTGTATTTTGCTTTTCTGTTCCCTCAAAGTTGTTACAACCACTGACTCCGGCCTCTGTGGCCCATTTCGCTCCAGCCTTTCCTTATACCACAGTGTATTTTGCTTTTTTGTTCACTCAAAGTTGTTACAACCACTGACTCTGGCCCCTGTGGCCCATTTTGATCCAGCCTTTTTTGAAAACACAATGATTTTTGCTGTTGTGTTCACACAAAGTTGTTACAACCACTGACTCCGGCTTCTGTGGCCCATTTCGCTCCAGCCTTTCTTGTAACACAGTGTATTTTGCTTTTGTGTTGGCTCAAAGTTGTTGCAATCACTGACTCCGGCCTCTGTGGCCCATTTCGCTCCAGCCTTTCCTTATAACACAGTGTATTTTGCTTTTGTGTTCACTCAAAGTTGTTAAAACCACTGACTCCGGCCTCTGTGGCCCATTTCGCTGCAGCCTTTCTTTTTAAGACCGTGTATTTTGCTTTCGTGTTCACTCAAAGTTGTTACAACCACTGACTCCGCCCTCTGTGGCCCATTTCGCTCGAGCCTTTCCTTATAACACAGTGTATTTTGCATATGTCTTCACTCAAAGTTGTTACAATCACTGACTCTGGCCTCTGTGGCCCATTTCGCTCCAGCCTTTCCTTATAACACAGTGTATTTTGCTTTTGTGTTCACTCAAAGTTGTTACAACCACTGACTCCGGCCTCTGTGGCCCATTTCGCTCCAGCCTTTCTTTTAAAGACAGTGTATTTTGCTTTCGTGTTCACTCAAAGTTGTTACGACCAATGACTCCGGCGTCTGTGGCCCATTTCGCTCCAGCCTTTCCTTATAACACAGTGTATTTTGCTTTTGTGTTCACTCAAAGTTGTTACAACCACTGACTCCGGCTTCTGTGGCCCATTTCACTCCAGCCTTTCCTTATAACACCGTGTATTTTGCTTTTGTGTTCACTCAAAGTTGTTACAACCACTGACTCCGGCCTCTGTGGCCCATTTCGCTCCAGCCTTTCTTTTTAAGACAATGTATTTTGCTTTTGTGTTCACACAAAATTGTTACAACCACTGACTCCAGCCTCTGTGGCCCATTTCGCTCCAGCCTTTCCTTATAACACAGTGTATTTTGCTTTTCTGTTCACTCAAAATTTTTACAACCACTGACTCTGGCCTCTGTGGCCCATTTTGATCCAGCCTTTTTTGAAAACACAGTGATTTTTGCTGTTGTGTTCACACAAAGTTGTTACAACCACTGACTCCGGCCTCTGTGGCCCATTTCGCTCCAGCCTTTCTTGTAACACAGTGTATTTAGCTTTTGTGTTCACTCAAAGTTGTTACAACCACTGACTCCGGCCTCTGTGGCCCATTTCACTCCAGCCTTTCCTTATAACACAGTGTATTTTGCTTTTGTGTTCACTCAAAGTTGTTACAACCACTGACTCCGGCCTCTGTGGCCCATTTCGCTCCAGCCTTTCTTTTTAAGACAATGTATTTTGCTTTTGTGTTCACTCAAAATTGTTACAACCACTGACTCCAGCCTTTGTGGCCCATTTCGCTCCAGCCTTTCCTTATAACACAGTGTATTTTGCTTTTCTGCTCACTCAAAGTTTTTACAACCACTGACTCTGGCCTCTGTGACCCATTTTGATCCAGCCTTTTTTGAAAACGCAGTGATTTTTGCTGTTGTGTTCACACAAAGTTGTTACAACCACTGACTCCGGCCTCTGTGGCCCATTTCGCTCCAGCCTTTCTTGTAACACAGTGTATTTTGCTTTTGTGTTGACTCAAAGTTGTTGCCATCACTGACTCCGGCCTCTGCGGCCCATTTCGCTCCAGCCTTTCCTTATAACACAGTGTATTTTGCTTTTGTGTTCACTCAAAGTTGTTACAACCACTGACTCCGGCCTCTGTGGCCCATTTTACTCCAGCCTTTCCTTATAACACAGTGTATTTTGCTTTTGTGTTCACTCAAAATTTTTACAATCACTGACTCCGGCCTCTGTGGCCCATTTCGCTCCAGCCTTTCCTTATAACACATTGTATCTTGCTTTTGTATTCACTCAAAGTTGTTACCATCACTGACTACGGTCTCTGTGGCCCGTTTCGCTCCAGCCTTTCCTTATAACACAGTGTATTTTGCTTTTCTGTTCACTCAAAGTTTTTACAACCACTGACTCTGGCCTCTGTGGCCCATTTTGATCCAGCCTTTTTTGAAAACACAGTGATTTTTGCTGTTGTGTTCACACAAAGTTGTTACAACCACTGACTCCGGCCTCTGTGGCCCATTTCGCTCCAGCCTTTCTTGTAACACAGTGTATTTTGCTTTTCTGTTCCCTCAAAGTTGTTACAACCACTGACTCCGGCCTCTGTGGCCCATTTCGCTCCAGCCTTTCCTTATACCACAGTGTATTTTGCTTTTGTGTTCACTCAAAGTTGTTACAACCACTGACTCCGGCCTCTGTGGCCCATTTCGCTCCAGCCTTTCCTTATAACACAGTGTATTTTGCTTTTGTGTTCACTCAAAGTTGTTACAACCACTGACTCCGGTCTCTGTGGCGCATTTCGCTACAGCCTTTCCTCATAACACAGTGTATTTTGCTTTTGTGTACTCTCAAATTTGTTACAACCACTGACTCCAGCCTCTATAGCCCATTTTGCTCCAGCCTTTCCTTATAACACAGTGTATTTTGCTTTTCTGTTCCCTCAAAGTTGTTACAACCACTGACTCCGGCCTCTGTGGCCCATTTCGCTCCAGCCTTTCCTTATACCACAGTGTATTTTGCTTTTTTGTTCACTCAAAGTTGTTACAACCACTGACTCTGGCCCCTGTGGCCCATTTTGATCCAGCCTTTTTTGAAAACACAGTGATTTTTGCTGTTGTGTTCACACAAAGTTGTTACAACCACTGACTCCGGCCTCTGTGGCCCATTTCGCTCCAGCCTTTCTTGTAACACAGTGTATTTTGCTTTTGTGTTGGCTCAAAGTTGTTGCAATCACTGACTCCGGCCTCTGTGGCCCATTTCGCTCCAGCCTTTCCTTATAACACAGTGTATTTTGCTTTTGTGTTCACTCAAAGTTGTTAAAACCACTGACTCCGGCCTCTGTGGCCCATTTCGCTCCAGCCTTTCTTTTTAAGACCGTGTATTTTGCTTTCGTGTTCACTCAAAGTTGTTACAACCACTGACTCCGCCCTCTGTGGCCCATTTCGCTCGAGCCTTTCCTTATAACACAGTGTATTTTGCATATGTGTTCACTCAAAGTTGTTACAATCACTGACTCTGGCCTCTGTGGCCCATTTCGCTCCAGCCTTTCCTTATAACACAGTGTATTTTGCTTTTGTGTTCACTCAAAGTTGTTACAACCACTGACTCCGGCCTCTGTGGCCCATTTCGTCCAGCCTTTCTTTTAAAGACAGTGTATTTTGCTTTCGTGTTCACTCAAAGTTGTTACGACCAATGACTCCGGCGTCTGTGGCCCATTTCGCTCCAGCCTTTCCTTATAACACAGTGTATTTTGCTTTTGTGTTCACTCAAAGTTGTTACAACCACTGACTCCGGCCTCTGTGGCCCATTTCGCTCCAGCCTTTCTTTTTAAGACAATGTATTTTGCTTTTGTGTTCACTCAAAGTTGTTACAACCACTGACTCCAGCCTCTGTGGCCCATTTCGCTCCAGCCTTTCCTTATACCACAGTGTATTTTGCTTTTCTGTTCACTCAAAGTTGTTACAACCACTGACTCTGGCCTCTGTCGCCCATTTTGATCCAGCCTTTTTTGAAAACACAGTGATTTTTGCTGTTGTGTTCACACAAAGTTTTTACAACCAATGACTCCGGCCTCTGTGGCCCATTTCGCTCTAGCCTTTCTTGTAACACAGTGTATTTTGCTTTTGTGTTGGCTCAAAGTTGTTGCAATCACTGACTCCGGCCTCTGTGGCCCATTTCGCTCCAGCCTTTCCTTATAACACAGTGTATTTTGCATATGTGTTCACTCAAAGTTGTTACAATCACTGACTCTGGCCTCTGTGGCCCATTTCGCTCCAGCCTTTCCTTATAACACAGTGTATTTTGCTTTTGTGTTCACTCAAAGTTGTTACAACCACTGACTCCGGCCTCTGTGGCCCATTTCGCTCCAGCCTTTCTTTTTAAGACAGTGTATTTTGCTTTCGTGTTCACTCAAAGTTGTTACAACCACTGACTCCGGCCTCTGTGGCCCATTTCGCTCCAGCCTTTCCTTATAACACATTGTATCTTGCTTTTGTGTTCATTCAAAGTTGTTACAACCACTGACTCCGGCCTCTGTAGCCCATTTTGCTCCAGCCTTTCCTTATAACACAGTGTATTTTGCTTTTCTGTTCACTCAAAGTTGTTACAACCACTGACTCCGGCCTCTGTGGCCCATTTTGCTCCAGCCTTTCCTTATAACACAGTGTATTTTGCTTTTCTGTTCCCTCAAAGTTGTTACAACCACTGACTCCGGCCTCTGTGGCCCATTTCGCTCCAGCCTTTCCTTATACCACAGTGTATTTTGCTTTTGTGTTCACTCAAAGTTGTTACAACCACTGACTCCGGCCTCTGTGGCCCATTTCGCTCCAGCCTTTCCTTATAACACAGTGTATTTTGCTTTTGTGTTCACTCAAAGTTGTTACAACCACTGACTCCGGTCTCTGTGGCGCATTTCGCTACAGCCTTTCCTCATAACACAGTGTATTTTGCTTTTGTGTACTCTCAAAGTTGTTACAACCACTGACTCCAGCCTCTGTAGCCCATTTTGCTCCAGTTTTTCCTTATAACACAGTGTATTTTGCTTTTCTGTTCCCTCAAAGTTGTTACAACCACTGACTCCGGCCTCTGTGGCCCATTTCGCTCCAGCCTTTCCTTATACCACAGTGTATTTTGCTTTTTTGTTCACTCAAAGTTGTTACAACCACTGACTCTGGCCTCTGTGGCCCATTTTGATCCAGCCTTTTTTGAATACACAGTGATTTTTGCTGTTGTGTTCACACAAAGTTGTTACAACCACTGACTCCGGCCTCTGTGGCCCATTTCGCTCCAGCCTTTCTTGTAACACAGTGTATTTTGCTTTTGTGTTGGCTCAAAGTTGTTGCAATCACTGACTCCGGCCTCTGTGGCCCATTTCGCTCCAGCCTTTCCTTATAACACAGTGTATTTTGCTTTTGTGTTCACTCAAAGTTGTTAAAACCACTGACTCCGGCCTCTGTGGCCCATTTCGCTCCAGCCTTTCTTTTTAAGACCGTGTATTTTGCTTTCGTGTTCACTCAAAGTTGTTACAACCACTGACTCCGCCCTCTGTGGCCCATTTCGCTCGAGCCTTTCCTTATAACACAGTGTATTTTGCATATGTGTTCACTCAAAGTTGTTACAATCACTGACTCTGGCCTCTGTGGCCCATTTCGCTCCAGCCTTTCCTTATAACACAGTGTATTTTGCTTTTGTGTTCACTCAAAGTTGTTACAACCACTGACTCCGGCCTCTGTGGCCCATTTCGCTCCAGCCTTTCTTTTTAAGACAGTGTATTTTGCTTTCGTGTTCACTCAAAGTTGTTACAACCACTGACTCCGGCCTCTGTGGCCCATTTCGCTCCAGCCTTTCCTTATAACACATTGTATCTTGCTTTTGTGTTCATTCAAAGTTGTTACAACCACTGACTCCGGCCTCTGTAGCCCATTTTGCTCCAGCCTTTCCTTATAACACAGTGTATTTTGCTTTTCTGTTCACTCAAAGTTGTTACAACCACTGACTCCGGCCTCTGTGGCCCATTTTGCTCCAGCCTTTCCTTATAACACAGTGTATTTTGCTTTTCTGTTCCCTCAAAGTTGTTACAACCACTGACTCCGGCCTCTGTGGCCCATTTCGCTCCAGCCTTTCCTTATACCACAGTGTATTTTGCTTTTGTGTTCACTCAAAGTTGTTACAACCACTGACTCCGGCCTCTGTGGCCCATTTCGCTCCAGCCTTTCCTTATAACACAGTGTATTTTGCTTTTGTGTTCACTCAAAGTTGTTACAACCACTGACTCCGGTCTCTGTGGCGCATTTCGCTACAGCCTTTCCTCATAACACAGTGTATTTTGCTTTTGTGTACTCTCAAAGTTGTTACAACCACTGACTCCAGCCTCTGTAGCCCATTTTGCTCCAGTTTTTCCTTATAACACAGTGTATTTTGCTTTTCTGTTCCCTCAAAGTTGTTACAACCACTGACTCCGGCCTCTGTGGCCCATTTTGATCCAGCCTTTTTTGAATACACAGTGATTTTTGCTGTTGTGTTCACACAAAGTTGTTACAACCACTGACTCCGGCCTCTGTGGCCCATTTCCCTCCAGCCTTTCTTGTAACACAGTGTATTTTGCTTTTGTGTTGGCTCAAAGTTGTTGCAATCACTGACTCCGGCCTCTGTGGCCCATTTCGCTCCAGCCTTTCCTTATAACACAGTGTATTTTGCTTTTGTGTTCACTCAAAGTTGTTAAAACCACTGACTCCGGCCTCTGTGGCCCATTTCGCTCCAGCCTTTCTTTTTAAGACCGTGTATTTTGCTTTCGTGTTCACTCAAAGTTGTTACAACCACTGACTCCGCCCTCTGTGGCCCATTTCGCTCGAGCCTTTCCTTATAACACAGTGTATTTTGCATATGTGTTCACTCAAAGTTGTTACAATCACTGACTCTGGCCTCTGTGGCCCATTTCGCTCCAGCATTTCCTTATAACACAGTGTATTTTGCTTTTGTGTTCACTCAAAGTTGTTACAACCACTGACTCCGGCCTCTGTGGCCCATTTCGCTCCAGCCTTTCTTTTTAAGACAGTGTATTTTGCTTTCGTGTTCACTCAAAGTTGTTACGACCAATGACTCCGGCGTCTGTGGCCCATTTCGCTCCAGCCTTTCCTTATAACACAGTGTATTTTGCTTTTGTGTTCACTCAAAGTTGTTACAACCACTGACTCCGGCTTCTGTGGCCCATTTCGCTCCAGCCTTTCCTTATAACACCGTGTATTTTGCTTTTGTGTTCACTCAAAGTTGTTACAACCACTGACTCCGGCCTCTGTGGCCCATTTCGCTCCAACCTTTCTTTTTAAGACAATGTATTTTGCTTTTGTGTTCACTCAAAATTGTTACAACCACTGACTCCAGCCTCTGTGGCCCATTTCGCTCCAGCCTTTCCTTATAACACAGTGTATTTTGCTTTTCTGTTCACTCAAAGTTTTTACAACCACTGACTCTGGCCTCTGTGGCCCATTTTGATCCAGCCTTTTTTGAAAACACAGTGATTTTTGCTGTTGTGTTCACACAAAGTTGTTACAACCACTGACTCCGGCCTCTGTGGCCCATTTCGCTCCAGCCTTTCTTGTAACACAGTGTATTTTGCTTTTCTGTTCCCTCAAAGTTGTTACAACCACTGACTCCGGCCTCTGTGGCCCATTTCGCTCCAGCCTTTCCTTATACCACAGTGTATTTTGCTTTTGTGTTCACTCAAAGTTGTTACAACCACTGACTCCGGCCTCTGTGGCCCATTTCGCTCCAGCCTTTCCTTATAACACAGTGTATTTTGCTTTTGTGTTCACTCAAAGTTGTTACAACCACTGACTCTGGTCTCTGTGGCGCATTTCGCTACAGCCTTTCCTCATAACACAGTGTATTTTGCTTTTGTGTACTCTCAAAGTTGTTACAACCACTGACTCCGGCCTCTGTGGCCCATTTCGCTCCAGCCTTTCTTTTTAAGACAGTGTATTTTGCTTTCGTGTTCACTCAAAGTTGTTACAACCACTGACTCCGGCCTCTGTGGCCCATTTCGCTCCAGCCTTTCCTTATAACACATTGTATCTTGCTTTTGTGTTCATTCAAAGTTGTTACAACCACTGACTCCGGCCTCTGTAGCCCATTTTGCTCCAGCCTTTCCTTATAACACAGTGTATTTTGCTTTTCTGTTCACTCAAAGTTGTTACAACCACTGACTCCGGCCTCTGTGGCCCATTTTGCTCCAGCCTTTCCTTATAACACAGTGTATTTTGCTTTTCTGTTCCCTCAAAGTTGTTACAACCACTGACTCCGGCCTCTGTGGCCCATTTCGCTCCAGCCTTTCCTTATACCACAGTGTATTTTGCTTTTGTGTTCACTCAAAGTTGTTACAACCACTGACTCCGGCCTCTGTGGCCCATTTCGCTCCAGCCTTTCCTTATAACACAGTGTATTTTGCTTTTGTGTTCACTCAAAGTTGTTACAACCACTGACTCCGGTCTCTGTGGCGCATTTCGCTACAGCCTTTCCTCATAACACAGTGTATTTTGCTTTTGTGTACTCTCAAAGTTGTTACAACCACTGACTCCAGCCTCTGTAGCCCATTTTGCTCCAGTTTTTCCTTATAACACAGTGTATTTTGCTTTTCTGTTCCCTCAAAGTTGTTACAACCACTGACTCCGGCCTCTGTGGCCCATTTCGCTCCAGCCTTTCCTTATACCACAGTGTATTTTGCTTTTTTGTTCACTCAAAGTTGTTACAACCACTGACTCTGGCCTCTGTGGCCCATTTTGATCCAGCCTTTTTTGAAAACACAGTGATTTTTGCTGTTGTGTTCACACAAAGTTGTTACAACCACTGACTCCGGCCTCTGTGGCCCATTTCGCTCCAGCCTTTCTTGTAACACAGTGTATTTTGCTTTTGTGTTGGCTCAAAGTTGTTGCAATCACTGACTCCGGCCTCTGTGGCCCATTTCGCTCCAGCCTTTCCTTATAACACAGTGTATTTTGCTTTTGTGTTCACTCAAAGTTGTTAAAACCACTGACTCCGGCCTCTGTGGCCCATTTCGCTCCAGCCTTTCTTTTTAAGACCGTGTATTTTGCTTTCGTGTTCACTCAAAGTTGTTACAACCACTGACTCCGCCCTCTGTGGCCCATTTCGCTCGAGCCTTTCCTTATAACACAGTGTATTTTGCATATGTGTTCACTCAAAGTTGTTACAATCACTGACTCTGGCCTCTGTGGCCCATTTCGCTCCAGCCTTTCCTTATAACACAGTGTATTTTGCTTTTGTGTTCACTCAAAGTTGTTACAACCACTGACTCCGGCCTCTGTGGCCCATTTCGCTCCAGCCTTTCTTTTTAAGACAGTGTATTTTGCTTTCGTGTTCACTCAAAGTTGTTACGACCAATGACTCCGGCGTCTGTGGCCCATTTCGCTCCAGCCTTTCCTTATAACACAGTGTATTTTGCTTTTGTGTTCACTCAAAGTTGTTACAACCACTGACTCCGGCTTCTGTGGCCCATTTCACTCCAGCCTTTCCTTATAACACCGTGTATTTTGCTTTTGTGTTCACTCAAAGTTGTTACAACCACTGACTCCGGCCTCTGTGGCCCATTTCGCTCCAACCTTTCTTTTTAAGACAATGTATTTTGCTTTTGTGTTCACTCAAAATTGTTACAACCACTGACTCCAGCCTCTGTGGCCCATTTCGCTCCAGCCTTTCCTTATAACACAGTGTATTTTGCTTTTCTGTTCACTCAAAGTTTTTACAACCACTGACTCTGGCCTCTGTGGCCCATTTTGATCCAGCCTTTTTTGAAAACACAGTGATTTTTGCTGTTGTGTTCACACAAAGTTGTTACAACCACTGACTCCGGCCTCTGTGGCCCATTTCGCTCCAGCCTTTCTTGTAACACAGTGTATTTTGCTTTTCTGTTCCCTCAAAGTTGTTACAACCACTGACTCCGGCCTCTGTGGCCCATTTCGCTCCAGCCTTTCCTTATACCACAGTGTATTTTGCTTTTGTGTTCATTCAAAGTTGTTACAACCACTGACTCCGGCCTCTGTGGCCCATTTCGCTCCAGCCTTTCCTTATAACACAGTGTATTTTGCTTTTGTGTTCACTCAAAGTTGTTACAACCACTGACTCTGGTCTCTGTGGCGCATTTCGCTACAGCCTTTCCTCATAACACAGTGTATTTTGCTTTTGTGTACTCTCAAAGTTGTTACAACCACTGACTCCAGCCTCTATAGCCCATTTTGCTCCAGCCTTTCCTTATAACACAGTGTATTTTGCTTTTCTGTTCCCTCAAAGTTGTTACAACCACTGACTCCGGCCTCTGTGGCCCATTTCGCTCCAGCCTTTCCTTATAACACAGTGTATTTTGCTTTTGTGTTCACTCAAAGTTGTTACAACCACTGACTCCGGCCTCTGTGGCCCATTTCGCTCCAGCCTTTCTTTTTAAGACAATGTATTTTGCTTTTGTGTTCACTCAAAGTTGTTACAACCACTGACTCCAGCCTCTGTGGCCCATTTCGCTCCAGCCTTTCCTTATAACACAGTGTATTTTGCTTTTCTGTTCACTCAAAGTTGTTACAACCACTGACTCTGGCCTCTGTCGCCCATTTTGATCCAGCCTTTTTTGTAACACAGTGTATTTTGCTTTTGTGTTGGCTCAAAGTTGTTGCAATCACTGACTCCGGCCTCTGTGGCCCATTTCGCTCCAGCCTTTCCTTATAACACAGTGTATTTTGCATATGTGTTCACTCAAAGTTGTTACAATCACTGACTCTGGCCTCTGTGGCCCATTTCGCTCCAGCCTTTCCTTATAACACAGTGTATTTTGCTTTTGTGTTCACTCAAAGTTGTTACAACCACTGACTCCGGCCTCTGTGGCCCATTTCGCTCCAGCCTTTCTTTTTAAGACAGTGTATTTTGCTTTCGTGTTCACTCAAAGTTGTTACAACCAATGACTCCGGCCTCTGTGGCCCATTTCGCTCCAGCCCTTCCTTATAACACATTGTATCTTGCTTTTGTGTTCATTCAAAGTTGTTACAACCACTGACTCCGGCCTCTGTAGCCCATTTTGCTCCAGCCTTTCCTTATAACACAGTGTATTTTGCTTTTCTGTTCACTCAAAGTTGTTACAACCACTGACTCCGGCCTCTGTGGCCCATTTTGCTCCAGCCTTTCCTTATAACACAGTGTATTTTGCTTTTCTGTTCCCTCAAAGTTGTTACAACCACTGACTCCGGCCTCTGTGGCCCATTTCGCTCCAGCCTTTCCTTATACCACAGTGTATTTTGCTTTTGTGTTCACTCAAAGTTGTTCCAACCACTGACTCCGGCCTCTGTGGCCCATTTCGCTCCAGCCTTTCCTTATAACACAGTGTATTTTGCTTTTGTGTTCACTCAAAGTTGTTACAACCACTGACTCCGGTCTCTGTGGCGCATTTCGCTACAGCCTTTCCTCATAACACAGTGTATTTTGCTTTTGTGTACTCTCAAAGTTGTTACAACCACTGACTCCAGCCTCTGTAGCCCATTTTGCTCCAGTTTTTCCTTATAACACAGTGTATTTTGCTTTTCTGTTCCCTCAAAGTTGTTACAACCACTGACTGCGGCCTCTGTGGCCCATTTTGATCCAGCCTTTTTTGAAAACACAGTGATTTTTGCTGTTGTGTTCACACAAAATTGTTACAACCACTGACTCCGGCCTCTGTGGCCCATTTCGCTCCAGCCTTTCTTGTAACACAGTGTATTTTGCTTTTGTGTTCCCTCAAAGTTGTTACAACCACTGACTCCGGCCTCTGTGGCCCATTTCGCTCCAGCCTTTCCTTATACCACAGTGTATTTTGCTTTTGTGTTCACTCAAAGTTGTTACAACCACTGACTCCGGCCTCTGTGGCCCATTTCGCTCCAGCCTTTCCTTATAACACAGTGTATTTTGCTTTTGTGTTCACTCAAAGTTGTTACAACCACTGACTCCGGTCTCTGTGGCGCATTTCGCTACAGCCTTTCCTCATAACACAGTGTATTTTGCTTTTGTGTACTCTCAAAGTTGTTACAACCACTGACTCCAGCCTCTATAGCCCATTTTGCTCCAGCCTTTCCTTATAACACAGTGTATTTTGCTTTTCTGTTCCCTCAAAGTTGTTACAACCACTGACTCCGGCCTCTGTGGCCCATTTCGCTCCAGCCTTTCCTTATACCACAGTGTATTTTGCTTTTTTGTTCACTCAAAGTTGTTACAACCACTGACTCTGGCCCCTGTGGCCCATTTTGATCCAGCCTTTTTTGAAAACACAGTGATTTTTGCTATTGTGTTCACACAAAGTTGTTACAACCACTGACTCCGGCCTCTGTGGCCCATTTCGCTCCAGCCTTTCTTGTAACACAGTGTATTTTGCTTTTGTGTTGGCTCAAAGTTGTTGCAATCACTGACTCCGGCCTCTGTGGCCCATTTCGCTCCAGCCTTTCCTTATAACACAGTGTATTTTGCTTTTGTGTTCACTCAAAGTTGTTAAAACCACTGACTCCGGCCTCTGTGGCCCATTTCGCTCCAGCCTCTCTTTTTAAGACCGTGTATTTTGCTTTCGTGTTCACTCAAAGTTGTTACAACCACTGACTCCGCCCTCTGTGGCCCATTTCGCTCGAGCCTTTCCTTATAACACAGTGTATTTTGCATATGTGTTCACTCAAAGTTGTTACAATCACTGACTCTGGCCTCTGTGGCCCATTTCGCTCCAGCCTTTCCTTATAACACAGTGTATTTTGCTTTTGTGTTCACTCAAAGTTGTTACAACCACTGACTCCGGCCTCTGTGGCCCATTTCGCTCCAGCCTTTCTTTTAAAGACAGTGTATTTTGCTTTCGTGTTCACTCAAAGTTGTTACGACCAATGACTCCGGCGTCTGTGGCCCATTTCGCTCCAGCCTTTCCTTATAACACAGTGTATTTTGCTTTTGTGTTCACTCAAAGTTGTTACAACCACTGACTCCGGCTTCTGTGGCCCATTTCGCTCCAGCCTTTCCTTATAACACCGTGTATTTTGCTTTTGTGTTCACTCAAAGTTGTTACAACCACTGACTCCGGTCTCTGTGGCGCATTTCGCTACAGCCTTTCCTCATAACACAGTGTATTTTGCTTTTGTGTACTCTCAAAGTTGTTACAACCACTGACTCCAGCCTCTGTAGCCCATTTTGCTCCAGTTTTTCCTTATAACACAGTGTATTTTGCTTTTCTGTTCCCTCAAAGTTGTTACAACCACTGACTCCGGCCTCTGTGGCCCATTTCGCTCCAGCCTTTCCTTATACCACAGTGTATTTTGCTTTTTTGTTCACTCAAAGTTGTTACAACCACTGACTCTGGCCTCTGTGGCCCATTTTGATCCAGCCTTTTTTGAAAACACAGAGATTTTTGCTGTTGTGTTCACACAAAGTTGTTACAACCACTGACTCCGGCCTCTGTGGCCCATTTCGCTCCAGCCTTTCTTGTAACACAGTGTATTTTGCTTTTGTGTTGGCTCAAAGTTGTTGCAATCACTGACTCCGGCCTCTGTGGCCCATTTCGCTCCAGCCTTTCCTTATAACACAGTGTATTTTGCTTTTGTGTTCACTCAAAGTTGTTAAAACCACTGACTCCGGCCTCTGTGGCCCATTTCGCTCCAGCCTTTCTTTTTAAGACCGTGTATTTTGCTTTCGTGTTCACTCAAAGTTGTTACAACCACTGACTCCGCCCTCTGTGGCCCATTTCGCTCGAGCCTTTCCTTATAACACAGTTTATTTTGCATATGTGTTCACTCAAAGTTGTTACAATCACTGACTCTGGCCTCTGTGGCCCATTTCGCTCCAGCCTTTCCTTATAACACAGTGTATTTTGCTTTTGTGTTCACTCAAAGTTGTTACAACCACTGACTCCGGCCTCTGTGGCCCATTTCGCTCCAGCCTTTCCTTATAACACAGTGTATTTTGCTTTTGTGTTCACTCAAAGTTGTTACAACCACTGACTCCGGTCTCTGTGGCGCATTTCGCTACAGCCTTTCCTCATAACACAGTGTATTTTGCTTTTGTGTACTCTCAAAGTTGTTACAACCACTGACTCCAGCCTCTGTAGCCCATTTTGCTCCAGTTTTTCCTTATAACACAGTGTATTTTGCTTTTCTGTTCCCTCAAAGTTGTTACAACCACTGACTGCGGCCTCTGTGGCCCATTTTGATCCAGCCTTTTTTGAAAACACAGTGATTTTTGCTGTTGTGTTCACACAAAATTGTTACAACCACTGACTCCGGCCTCTGTGGCCCATTTCGCTCCAGCCTTTCTTGTAACACAGTGTATTTTGCTTTTGTGTTCCCTCAAAGTTGTTACAACCACTGACTCCGGCCTCTGTGGCCCATTTCGCTCCAGCCTTTCCTTATACCACAGTGTATTTTGCTTTTGTGTTCACTCAAAGTTGTTACAACCACTGACTCCGGCCTCTGTGGCCCATTTCGCTCCAGCCTTTCCTTATAACACAGTGTATTTTGCTTTTGTGTTCACTCAAAGTTGTTACAACCACTGACTCCGGTCTCTGTGGCGCATTTCGCTACAGCCTTTCCTCATAACACAGTGTATTTTGCTTTTGTGTACTCTCAAAGTTGTTACAACCACTGACTCCAGCCTCTATAGCCCATTTTGCTCCAGCCTTTCCTTATAACACAGTGTATTTTGCTTTTCTGTTCCCTCAAAGTTGTTACAACCACTGACTCCGGCCTCTGTGGCCCATTTCGCTCCAGCCTTTCCTTATACCACAGTGTATTTTGCTTTTTTGTTCACTCAAAGTTGTTACAACCACTGACTCTGGCCCCTGTGGCCCATTTTGATCCAGCCTTTTTTGAAAACACAGTGATTTTTGCTATTGTGTTCACACAAAGTTGTTACAACCACTGACTCCGGCCTCTGTGGCCCATTTCGCTCCAGCCTTTCTTGTAACACAGTGTATTTTGCTTTTGTGTTGGCTCAAAGTTGTTGCAATCACTGACTCCGGCCTCTGTGGCCCATTTCGCTCCAGCCTTTCCTTATAACACAGTGTATTTTGCTTTTGTGTTCACTCAAAGTTGTTAAAACCACTGACTCCGGCCTCTGTGGCCCATTTCGCTCCAGCCTCTCTTTTTAAGACCGTGTATTTTGCTTTCGTGTTCACTCAAAGTTGTTACAACCACTGACTCCGCCCTCTGTGGCCCATTTCGCTCGAGCCTTTCCTTATAACACAGTGTATTTTGCATATGTCTTCACTCAAAGTTGTTACAATCACTGACTCTGGCCTCTGTGGCCCATTTCGCTCCAGCCTTTCCTTATAACACAGTGTATTTTGCTTTTGTGTTCACTCAAAGTTGTTACAACCACTGACTCCGGCCTCTGTGGCCCATTTCGCTCCAGCCTTTCTTTTAAAGACAGTGTATTTTGCTTTCGTGTTCACTCAAAGTTGTTACGACCAATGACTCCGGCGTCTGTGGCCCATTTCGCTCCAGCCTTTCCTTATAACACAGTGTATTTTGCTTTTGTGTTCACTCAAAGTTGTTACAACCACTGACTCCGGCTTCTGTGGCCCATTTCGCTCCAGCCTTTCCTTATAACACCGTGTATTTTGCTTTTGTGTTCACTCAAAGTTGTTACAACCACTGACTCCGGTCTCTGTGGCGCATTTCGCTACAGCCTTTCCTCATAACACAGTGTATTTTGCTTTTGTGTACTCTCAAAGTTGTTACAACCACTGACTCCAGCCTCTGTAGCCCATTTTGCTCCAGTTTTTCCTTATAACACAGTGTATTTTGCTTTTCTGTTCCCTCAAAGTTGTTACAACCACTGACTCCGGCCTCTGTGGCCCATTTCGCTCCAGCCTTTCCTTATACCACAGTGTATTTTGCTTTTTTGTTCACTCAAAGTTGTTACAACCACTGACTCTGGCCTCTGTGGCCCATTTTGATCCAGCCTTTTTTGAAAACACAGAGATTTTTGCTGTTGTGTTCACACAAAGTTGTTACAACCACTGACTCCGGCCTCTGTGGCCCATTTCGCTCCAGCCTTTCTTGTAACACAGTGTATTTTGCTTTTGTGTTGGCTCAAAGTTGTTGCAATCACTGACTCCGGCCTCTGTGGCCCATTTCGCTCCAGCCTTTCCTTATAACACAGTGTATTTTGCTTTTGTGTTCACTCAAAGTTGTTAAAACCACTGACTCCGGCCTCTGTGGCCCATTTCGCTCCAGCCTTTCTTTTTAAGACCGTGTATTTTGCTTTCGTGTTCACTCAAAGTTGTTACAACCACTGACTCCGCCCTCTGTGGCCCATTTCGCTCGAGCCTTTCCTTATAACACAGTTTATTTTGCATATGTGTTCACTCAAAGTTGTTACAATCACTGACTCTGGCCTCTGTGGCCCATTTCGCTCCAGCCTTTCCTTATAACACAGTGTATTTTGCTTTTGTGTTCACTCAAAGTTGTTACAACCACTGACTCCGGCCTCTGTGGCCCATTTCGCTCCAGCTTTTCTTTTTAAGACAGTGTATTTTGCTTTCGTGTTCACTCAAAGTTGTTACGACCAATGACTCCGGCGTCTGTGGCCCATTTCGCTCCAGCCTTTCCTTATAACACAGTGTATTTTGCTTTTGTGTTCACTCAAAGTTGTTACAACCACTGACTCCGGCTTCTGTGGCCCATTTCACTCCAGCCTTTCCTTATAACACCGTGTATTTTGCTTTTGTGTTCACTCAAAGTTGTTACAACCACTGACTCCGGCCTCTGTGGCCCATTTCGCTCCAACCTTTCTTTTTAAGACAATGTATTTTGCTTTTGTGTTCACTCAAAATTGTTACAACCACTGACTCCAGCCTCTGTGGCCCATTTCGCTCCAGCCTTTCCTTATAACACAGTGTATTTTGCTTTTCTGTTCACTCAAAGTTTTTACAACCGCTGACTCTGGCCTCTGTGGCCCATTTTGATCCAGCCTTTTTTGAAAACACAGTGATTTTTGCTGTTGTGTTCACACAAAGTTGTTACAACCACTGACTCCGGCCTCTGTGGCCCATTTCGCTCCAGCCTTTCTTGTAACACAGTGTATTTTGCTTTTCTGTTCCCTCAAAGTTGTTACAACCACTGACTCCGGCCTCTGTGGCCCATTTCGCTCCAGCCTTTCCTTATACCACAGTGTATTTTGCTTTTGTGTTCACTCAAAGTTGTTACAACCACTGACTCCGGCCTCTGTGGCCCATTTCGCTCCAGCCTTTCCTTATAACACAGTGTATTTTGCTTTTGTGTTCACTCAAAGTTGTTACAACCACTGACTCCGGTCTCTGTGGCGCATTTCGCTACAGCCTTTCCTCATAACACAGTGTATTTTGCTTTTGTGTACTCTCAAAGTTGTTACAACCACTGACTCCAGCCTCTATAGCCCATTTTGCTCCAGCCTTTCCTTATAACACAGTGTATTTTGCTTTTCTGTTCCCTCAAAGTTGTTACAACCACTGACTCCGGCCTCTGTGGCCCATTTCGCTCCAGCCTTTCCTTATACCACAGTGTATTTTGCTTTTTTGTTCACTCAAAGTTGTTACAACCACTGACTCTGGCCTCTGTGGCCCATTTTGATCCAGCCTTTTTTGAAAACACAGTGATTTTTGCTGTTGTGTTCACACAAAGTTGTTACAACCACTGACTCCGGCCTCTGTGGCCCATTTCGCTCCAGCCTTTCTTGTAACACAGTGTATTTTGCTTTTCTGTTCCCTCAAAGTTGTTACAACCACTGACTCCGGCCTCTGTGGCCCATTTCGCTCCAGCCTTTCCTTATACCACAGTGTATTTTGCTTTTGTGTTCACTCAAAGTTGTTACAACCACTGACTCCGGCCTCTGTGGCCCATTTCGCTCCAGCCTTTCCTTATAACACAGTGTATTTTGCTTTTGTGTTCACTCAAAGTTGTTACAACCACTGACTCCGGTCTCTGTGGCGCATTTCGCTACAGCCTTTCCTCATAACACAGTGTATTTTGCTTTTGTGTACTCTCAAAGTTGTTACAACCACTGACTCCAGCCTCTATAGCCCATTTTGCTCCAGCCTTTCCTTATAACACAGTGTATTTTGCTTTTCTGTTCCCTCAAAGTTGTTACAACCACTGACTCCGGCCTCTGTGGCCCATTTCGCTCCAGCCTTTCCTTATACCACAGTGTATTTTGCTTTTTTGTTCACTCAAAGTTGTTACAACCACTGACTCTGGCCCCTGTGGCCCATTTTGATCCAGCCTTTTTTGAAAACACAGTGATTTTTGCTGTTGTGTTCACACAAAGTTGTTACAACCACTGACTCCGGCCTCTGTGGCCCATTTCGCTCCAGCCTTTCTTGTAACACAGTGTATTTTGCTTTTGTGTTGGCTCAAAGTTGTTGCAATCACTGACTCCGGCCTCTGTGGCCCATTTCGCTCCAGCCTTTCCTTATAACACAGTGTATTTTGCTTTTGTGTTCACTCAAAGTTGTTAAAACCACTGACTCCGGCCTCTGTGGCCCATTTCGCTCCAGCCTTTCTTTTTAAGACCGTGTATTTTGCTTTCGTGTTCACTCAAAGTTGTTACAACCACTGACTCCGCCCTCTGTGGCCCATTTCGCTCGAGCCTTTCCTTATAACACAGTGTATTTTGCATATGTGTTCACTCAAAGTTGTTACAATCACTGACTCTGGCCTCTGTGGCCCATTTCGCTCCAGCCTTTCCTTATAACACAGTGTATTTTGCTTTTGTGTTCACTCAAAGTTGTTACAACCACTGACTCCGGCCTCTGTGGCCCATTTCGTCCAGCCTTTCTTTTAAAGACAGTGTATTTTGCTTTCGTGTTCACTCAAAGTTGTTACGACCAATGACTCCGGCGTCTGTGGCCCATTTCGCTCCAGCCTTTCCTTATAACACAGTGTATTTTGCTTTTGTGTTCACTCAAAGTTGTTACAACCACTGACTCCGGCTTCTGTGGCCCATTTCACTCCAGCCTTTCCTTATAACACCGTGTATTTTGCTTTTGTGTTCACTCAAAGTTGTTACAACCACTGACTCCGGCCTCTGTGGCCCATTTCGCTCCAGCCTTTCTTTTTAAGACAATGTATTTTGCTTTTGTGTTCACTCAAAATTGTTACAACCACTGACTCCAGCCTCTGTGGCCCATTTCGCTCCAGCCTTTCCTTATAACACAGTGTATTTTGCTTTTCTGTTCACTCAAAATTTTTACAACCACTGACTCTGGCCTCTGTGGCCCATTTTGATTCAGCCTTTTTTGAAAACACAGTGATTTTTGCTGTTGTGTTCACACAAAGTTGTTACAAACACTGACTCCGGCCTCTGTGGCACATTTCGCTCCAGCCTTTCTTGTAACACAGTGTATTTAGCTTTTGTGTTCACTCAAAGTTGTTACAACCACTGACTCCGGCCTCTGTGGCCCATTTCACTCCAGCCTTTCCTTATAACACAGTGTATTTTGCTTTTGTGTTCACTCAAAGTTGTTACAACCACTGACTCCGGCCTCTGTGGCCCATTTTACTCCAGCCTTTCCTTATAACACAGTGTATTTTGCTTTTCTGTTCACTCAAAGTTGTTACAACCACTGACTCCGGCCTCTGTGGCCCATTTTGCTCCAGCCTTTCCTTATAACACAGTGTATTTTGCTTTTCTGTTCCCTCAAAGTTGTTACAACCACTGACTCCGGCCTCTGTGGCCCATTTCGCTCCAGCCTTTCCTTATACCACAGTGTATTTTGCTTTTGTGTTCACTCAAAGTTGTTACAACCACTGACTCCGGCCTCTGTGGCCCATTTCGCTCCAGCCTTTCCTTATAACACAGTGTATTTTGCTTTTGTGTTCACACAAAGTTGTTACAACCACTGACTCCGGTCTCTGTGGCGCATTTCGCTACAGCCTTTCCTCATAACACAGTGTATTTTGCTTTTGTGTACTCTCAAAGTTGTTACAACCACTGACTCCAGCCTCTATAGCCCATTTTGCTCCAGCCTTTCCTTATAACACAGTGTATTTTGCTTTTCTGTTCCCTCAAAGTTGTTACAACCACTGACTCCGGCCTCTGTGGCCCATTTCGCTCCAGCCTTTCCTTATACCACAGTGTATTTTGCTTTTTTGTTCACTCAAAGTTGTTACAACCACTGACTCTGGCCCCTGTGGCCCATTTTGATCCAGCCTTTTTTGAAAACACAGTGATTTTTGCTATTGTGTTCACACAAAGTTGTTACAACCACTGACTCCGGCCTCTGTGGCCCATTTCGCTCCAGCCTTTCTTGTAACACAGTGTATTTTGCTTTTGTGTTGGCTCAAAGTTGTTGCAATCACTGACTCCGGCCTCTATGGCCCATTTCGCTCCAGCCTTTCCTTATAACACAGTGTATTTTGCTTTTGTGTTCACTCAAAGTTGTTAAAACCACTGACTCCGGCCTCTGTGGCCCATTTCGCTCCAGCCTTTCTTTTTAAGACCGTGTATTTTGCTTTCGTGTTCACTCAAAGTTGTTACAACCACTGACTCCGCCCTCTGTGGCCCATTTCGCTCGAGCCTTTCCTTATAACACAGTGTATTTTGCATATGTGTTCACTCAAAGTTGTTACAATCACTGACTCTGGCCTCTGTGGCCCATTTCGCTCCAGCCTTTCCTTATAACACAGTGTATTTTGCTTTTGTGTTCACTCAAAGTTGTTACAACCACTGACTCCGGCCTCTGTGGCCCATTTCGCTCCAGCCTTTCTTTTAAAGACAGTGTATTTTGCTTTCGTGTTCACTCAAAGTTGTTACGACCAATGACTCCGGCGTCTGTGGCCCATTTCGCTCCAGCCTTTCCTTATAACACAGTGTATTTTGCTTTTGTGTTCACTCAAAGTTGTTACAACCACTGACTCCGGCTTCTGTGGCCCATTTCGCTCCAGCCTTTCCTTATAACACCGTGTATTTTGCTTTTGTGTTCACTCAAAGTTGTTACAACCACTGACTCCGGTCTCTGTGGCGCATTTCGCTACAGCCTTTCCTCATAACACAGTGTATTTTGCTTTTGTGTACTCTCAAAGTTGTTACAACCACTGACTCCAGCCTCTGTAGCCCATTTTGCTCCAGTTTTTCCTTATAACACAGTGTATTTTGCTTTTCTGTTCCCTCAAAGTTGTTACAACCACTGACTCCGGCCTCTGTGGCCCATTTCGCTCCAGCCTTTCCTTATACCACAGTGTATTTTGCTTTTTTGTTCACTCAAAGTTGTTACAACCACTGACTCTGGCCTCTGTGGCCCATTTTGATCCAGCCTTTTTTGAAAACACAGAGATTTTTGCTGTTGTGTTCACACAAAGTTGTTACAACCACTGACTCCGGCCTCTGTGGCCCATTTCGCTCCAGCCTTTCTTGTAACACAGTGTATTTTGCTTTTGTGTTGGCTCAAAGTTGTTGCAATCACTGACTCCGGCCTCTGTGGCCCATTTCGCTCCAGCCTTTCCTTATAACACAGTGTATTTTGCTTTTGTGTTCACTCAAAGTTGTTAAAACCACTGACTCCGGCCTCTGTGGCCCATTTCGCTCCAGCCTTTCTTTTTAAGACCGTGTATTTTGCTTTCGTGTTCACTCAAAGTTGTTACAACCACTGACTCCGCCCTCTGTGGCCCATTTCGCTCGAGCCTTTCCTTATAACACAGTTTATTTTGCATATGTGTTCACTCAAAGTTGTTACAATCACTGACTCTGGCCTCTGTGGCCCATTTCGCTCCAGCCTTTCCTTATAACACAGTGTATTTTGCTTTTGTGTTCACTCAAAGTTGTTACAACCACTGACTCCGGCCTCTGTGGCCCATTTCGCTCCAGCTTTTCTTTTTAAGACAGTGTATTTTGCTTTCGTGTTCACTCAAAGTTGTTACGACCAATGACTCCGGCGTCTGTGGCCCATTTCGCTCCAGCCTTTCCTTATAACACAGTGTATTTTGCTTTTGTGTTCACTCAAAGTTGTTACAACCACTGACTCCGGCTTCTGTGGCCCATTTCACTCCAGCCTTTCCTTATAACACCGTGTATTTTGCTTTTGTGTTCACTCAAAGTTGTTACAACCACTGACTCCGGCCTCTGTGGCCCATTTCGCTCCAACCTTTCTTTTTAAGACAATGTATTTTGCTTTTGTGTTCACTCAAAATTGTTACAACCACTGACTCCAGCCTCTGTGGCCCATTTCGCTCCAGCCTTTCCTTATAACACAGTGTATTTTGCTTTTCTGTTCACTCAAAGTTTTTACAACCGCTGACTCTGGCCTCTGTGGCCCATTTTGATCCAGCCTTTTTTGAAAACACAGTGATTTTTGCTGTTGTGTTCACACAAAGTTGTTACAACCACTGACTCCGGCCTCTGTGGCCCATTTCGCTCCAGCCTTTCTTGTAACACAGTGTATTTTGCTTTTCTGTTCCCTCAAAGTTGTTACAACCACTGACTCCGGCCTCTGTGGCCCATTTCGCTCCAGCCTTTCCTTATACCACAGTGTATTTTGCTTTTGTGTTCACTCAAAGTTGTTACAACCACTGACTCCGGCCTCTGTGGCCCATTTCGCTCCAGCCTTTCCTTATAACACAGTGTATTTTGCTTTTGTGTTCACTCAAAGTTGTTACAACCACTGACTCCGGTCTCTGTGGCGCATTTCGCTACAGCCTTTCCTCATAACACAGTGTATTTTGCTTTTGTGTACTCTCAAAGTTGTTACAACCACTGACTCCAGCCTCTATAGCCCATTTTGCTCCAGCCTTTCCTTATAACACAGTGTATTTTGCTTTTCTGTTCCCTCAAAGTTGTTACAACCACTGACTCCGGCCTCTGTGGCCCATTTCGCTCCAGCCTTTCCTTATACCACAGTGTATTTTGCTTTTTTGTTCACTCAAAGTTGTTACAACCACTGACTCTGGCCTCTGTGGCCCATTTTGATCCAGCCTTTTTTGAAAACACAGTGATTTTTGCTGTTGTGTTCACACAAAATTGTTACAACCACTGACTCCGGCCTCTGTGGCCCATTTCGCTCCAGCCTTTCTTGTAACACAGTGTATTTTGCTTTTGTGTTCCCTCAAAGTTGTTACAACCACTGACTCCGGCCTCTGTGGCCCATTTCGCTCCAGCCTTTCCTTATACCACAGTGTATTTTGCTTTTGTGTTCACTCAAAGTTGTTACAACCACTGACTCCGGCCTCTGTGGCCCATTTCGCTCCAGCCTTTCCTTATAACACAGTGTATTTTGCTTTTGTGTTCACTCAAAGTTGTTACAACCACTGACTCCGGTCTCTGTGGCGCATTTCGCTACAGCCTTTCCTCATAACACAGTGTATTTTGCATTTGTGTACTCTCAAAGTTGTTACAACCACTGACTCCAGCCTCTATAGCCCATTTTGCTCCAGCCTTTCCTTATAACACAGTGTATTTTGCTTTTCTGTTCCCTCAAAGTTGTTACAACCACTGACTCCGGCCTCTGTGGCCCATTTCGCTCCAGCCTTTCCTTATACCACAGTGTATTTTGCTTTTTTGTTCACTCAAAGTTGTTACAACCACTGACTCTGGCCCCTGTGGCCCATTTTGATCCAGCCTTTTTTGAAAACACAGTGATTTTTGCTATTGTGTTCACACAAAGTTGTTACAACCACTGACTCCGGCCTCTGTGGCCCATTTCGCTCCAGCCTTTCTTGTAACACAGTGTATTTTGCTTTTGTGTTGGCTCAAAGTTGTTGCAATCACTGACTCCGGCCTCTGTGGCCCATTTCGCTCCAGCCTTTCCTTATAACACAGTGTATTTTGCTTTTGTGTTCACTCAAAGTTGTTAAAACCACTGACTCCGGCCTCTGTGGCCCATTTCGCTCCAGCCTTTCTTTTTAAGACCGTGTATTTTGCTTTCGTGTTCACTCAAAGTTGTTACAACCACTGACTCCGCCCTCTGTGGCCCATTTCGCTCGAGCCTTTCCTTATAACACAGTGTATTTTGCATATGTGTTCACTCAAAGTTGTTACAATCACTGACTCTGGCCTCTGTGGCCCATTTCGCTCCAGCCTTTCCTTATAACACAGTGTATTTTGCTTTTGTGTTCACTCAAAGTTGTTACAACCACTGACTCCGGCCTCTGTGGCCCATTTCGCTCCAGCCTTTCTTTTAAAGACAGTGTATTTTGCTTTCGTGTTCACTCAAAGTTGTTACGACCAATGACTCCGGCGTCTGTGGCCCATTTCGCTCCAGCCTTTCCTTATAACACAGTGTATTTTGCTTTTGTGTTCACTCAAAGTTGTTACAACCACTGACTCCGGCTTCTGTGGCCCATTTCGCTCCAGCCTTTCCTTATAACACCGTGTATTTTGCTTTTGTGTTCACTCAAAGTTGTTACAACCACTGACTCCGGTCTCTGTGGCGCATTTCGCTACAGCCTTTCCTCATAACACAGTGTATTTTGCTTTTGTGTACTCTCAAAGTTGTTACAACCACTGACTCCAGCCTCTGTAGCCCATTTTGCTCCAGTTTTTCCTTATAACACAGTGTATTTTGCTTTTCTGTTCCCTCAAAGTTGTTACAACCACTGACTCCGGCCTCTGTGGCCCATTTCGCTCCAGCCTTTCCTTATACCACAGTGTATTTTGCTTTTTTGTTCACTCAAAGTTGTTACAACCACTGACTCTGGCCTCTGTGGCCCATTTTGATCCAGCCTTTTTTGAAAACACAGAGATTTTTGCTGTTGTGTTCACACAAAGTTGTTACAACCACTGACTCCGGCCTCTGTGGCCCATTTCGCTCCAGCCTTTCTTGTAACACAGTGTATTTTGCTTTTGTGTTGGCTCAAAGTTGTTGCAATCACTGACTCCGGCCTCTGTGGCCCATTTCGCTCCAGCCTTTCCTTATAACACAGTGTATTTTGCTTTTGTGTTCACTCAAAGTTGTTAAAACCACTGACTCCGGCCTCTGTGGCCCATTTCGCTCCAGCCTTTCTTTTTAAGACCGTGTATTTTGCTTTCGTGTTCACTCAAAGTTGTTACAACCACTGACTCCGCCCTCTGTGGCCCATTTCGCTCGAGCCTTTCCTTATAACACAGTTTATTTTGCATATGTGTTCACTCAAAGTTGTTACAATCACTGACTCTGGCCTCTGTGGCCCATTTCGCTCCAGCCTTTCCTTATAACACAGTGTATTTTGCTTTTGTGTTCACTCAAAGTTGTTACAACCACTGACTCCGGCCTCTGTGGCCCATTTCGCTCCAGCTTTTCTTTTTAAGACAGTGTATTTTGCTTTCGTGTTCACTCAAAGTTGTTACGACCAATGACTCCGGCGTCTGTGGCCCATTTCGCTCCAGCCTTTCCTTATAACACAGTGTATTTTGCTTTTGTGTTCACTCAAAGTTGTTACAACCACTGACTCCGGCTTCTGTGGCCCATTTCACTCCAGCCTTTCCTTATAACACCGTGTATTTTGCTTTTGTGTTCACTCAAAGTTGTTACAACCACTGACTCCGGCCTCTGTGGCCCATTTCGCTCCAACCTTTCTTTTTAAGACAATGTATTTTGCTTTTGTGTTCACTCAAAATTGTTACAACCACTGACTCCAGCCTCTGTGGCCCATTTCGCTCCAGCCTTTCCTTATAACACAGTGTATTTTGCTTTTCTGTTCACTCAAAGTTTTTACAACCGCTGACTCTGGCCTCTGTGGCCCATTTTGATCCAGCCTTTTTTGAAAACACAGTGATTTTTGCTGTTGTGTTCACACAAAGTTGTTACAACCACTGACTCCGGCCTCTGTGGCCCATTTCGCTCCAGCCTTTCTTGTAACACAGTGTATTTTGCTTTTCTGTTCCCTCAAAGTTGTTACAACCACTGACTCCGGCCTCTGTGGCCCATTTCGCTCCAGCCTTTCCTTATACCACAGTGTATTTTGCTTTTGTGTTCACTCAAAGTTGTTACAACCACTGACTCCGGCCTCTGTGGCCCATTTCGCTCCAGCCTTTCCTTATAACACAGTGTATTTTGCTTTTGTGTTCACTCAAAGTTGTTACAACCACTGACTCCGGTCTCTGTGGCGCATTTCGCTACAGCCTTTCCTCATAACACAGTGTATTTTGCTTTTGTGTACTCTCAAAGTTGTTACAACCACTGACTCCAGCCTCTATAGCCCATTTTGCTCCAGCCTTTCCTTATAACACAGTGTATTTTGCTTTTCTGTTCCCTCAAAATTGTTACAACCACTGACTCCGGCCTCTGTGGCCCATTTCGCTCCAGCCTTTCCTTATACCACAGTGTATTTTGCTTTTTTGTTCACTCAAAGTTGTTACAACCACTGACTCTGGCCCCTGTGGCCCATTTTGATCCAGCCTTTTTTGAAAACACAGTGATTTTTGCTGTTGTGTTCACACAAAGTTGTTACAACCACTGACTCCGGCCTCTGTGGCCCATTTCGCTCCAGCCTTTCTTGTGACACAGTGTATTTTGCTTTTGTGTTGGCTCAAAGTTGTTGCAATCACTGACTCCGGCCTCTGTGGCCCATTTCGCTCCAGCCTTTCCTTATAACACAGTGTATTTTGCTTTTGTGTTCACTCAAATTTGTTAAAACCACTGACTCCGGCCTCTGTGGCCCATTTCGCTCCAGCCTTTCTTTTTAAGACCGTGTATTTTGCTTTCGTGTTCACTCAAAGTTGTTACAACCACTGACTCCGCCCTCTGTGGCCCATTTCGCTCGAGCCTTTCCTTATAACACAGTGTATTTTGCATATGTGTTCACTCAAAGTTGTTACAATCACTGACTCTGGCCTCTGTGGCCCATTTCGCTCCAGCCTTTCCTTATAACACAGTGTATTTTGCTTTTGTGTTCACTCAAAGTTGTTACAACCACTGACTCCGGCCTCTGTGGCCCATTTCGTCCAGCCTTTCTTTTAAAGACAGTGTATTTTGCTTTCGTGTTCACTCAAAGTTGTTACGACCAATGACTCCGGCGTCTGTGGCCCATTTCGCTCCAGCCTTTCCTTATAACACAGTGTATTTTGCTTTTGTGTTCACTCAAAGTTGTTACAACCACTGACTCCGGCTTCTGTGGCCCATTTCACTCCAGCCTTTCCTTATAACACCGTGTATTTTGCTTTTGTGTTCACTCAAAGTTGTTACAACCACTGACTCCGGCCTCTGTGGCCCATTTCGCTCCAGCCTTTCTTTTTAAGACAATGTATTTTGCTTTTGTGTTCACTCAAAATTGTTACAACCACTGACTCCAGCCTCTGTGGCCCATTTCGCTCCAGCCTTTCCTTATAACACAGTGTATTTTGCTTTTCTGTTCACTCAAAATTTTTACAACCACTGACTCTGGCCTCTGTGGCCCATTTTGATTCAGCCTTTTTTGAAAACACAGTGATTTTTGCTGTTGTGTTCACACAAAGTTGTTACAAACACTGACTCCGGCCTCTGTGGCCCATTTCGCTCCAGCCTTTCTTGTAACACAGTGTATTTAGCTTTTGTGTTCACTCAAAGTTGTTACAACCACTGACTCCGGCCTCTGTGGCCCATTTCACTCCAGCCTTTCCTTATAACACAGTGTATTTTGCTTTTGTGTTCACTCAAAGTTGTTACAACCACTGACTCCGGCCTCTGTGGCCCATTTTACTCCAGCCTTTCCTTATAACACAGTGTATTTTGCTTTTCTGTTCACTCAAAGTTGTTACAACCACTGACTCCGGCCTCTGTGGCCCATTTTGCTCCAGCCTTTCCTTATAACACAGTGTATTTTGCTTTTCTGTTCCCTCAAAGTTGTTACAACCACTGACTCCGGCCTCTGTGGCCCATTTCGCTCCAGCCTTTCCTTATACCACAGTGTATTTTGCTTTTGTGTTCACTCAAAGTTGTTACAACCACTGACTCCGGCCTCTGTGGCCCATTTCGCTCCAGCCTTTCCTTATAACACAGTGTATTTTGCTTTTGTGTTCACTCAAAGTTGTTACAACCACTGACTCCGGTCTCTGTGGCGCATTTCGCTACAGCCTTTCCTCATAACACAGTGTATTTTGCTTTTGTGTACTCTCAAAGTTGTTACAACCACTGACTCCAGCCTCTGTAGCCCATTTTGCTCCAGTTTTTCCTTATAACACAGTGTATTTTGCTTTTCTGTTCCCTCAAAGTTGTTACAACCACTGACTCCGGCCTCTGTGGCCCATTTCGCTCCAGCCTTTCCTTATACCACAGTGTATTTTGCTTTTTTGTTCACTCAAAGTTGTTACAACCACTGACTCTGGCCTCTGTGGCCCATTTTGATCCAGCCTTTTTTGAAAACACAGTGATTTTTGCTGTTGTGTTCACACAAAGTTGTTACAACCACTGACTCCGGCCTCTGTGGCCCATTTCGCTCCAGCCTTTCTTGTAACACAGTGTATTTTGCTTTTGTGTTGGCTCAAAGTTGTTGCAATCACTGACTCCGGCCTCTGTGGCCCATTTCGCTCCAGCCTTTCCTTATAACACAGTGTATTTTGCTTTTGTGTTCACTCAAAGTTGTGAAAACCACTGACTCCGGCCTCTGTGGCCCATTTCGCTCCAGCCTTTCTTTTTAAGACCGTGTATTTTGCTTTCGTGTTCACTCAAAGTTGTTACAACCACTGACTCCGCCCTCTGTGGCCCATTTCGCTCGAGCCTTTCCTTATAACACAGTGTATTTTGCATATGTGTTCACTCAAAGTTGTTACAATCACTGACTCTGGCCTCTGTGGCCCATTTCGCTCCAGCCTTTCCTTATAACACAGTGTATTTTGCTTTTGTGTTCACTCAAAGTTGTTACAACCACTGACTCCGGCCTCTGTGGCCCATTTCGCTCCAGCCTTTCTTTTTAAGACAGTGTATTTTGCTTTCGTGTTCACTCAAAGTTGTTACGACCAATGACTCCGGCGTCTGTGGCCCATTTCGCTCCAGCCTTTCCTTATAACACAGTGTATTTTGCTTTTGTGTTCACTCAAAGTTGTTACAACCACTGACTCCGGCTTCTGTGGCCCATTTCACTCCAGCCTTTCCTTATAACACCGTGTATTTTGCTTTTGTGTTCACTCAAAGTTGTTACAACCACTGACTCCGGCCTCTGTGGCCCATTTCGCTCCAACCTTTCTTTTTAAGACAATGTATTTTGCTTTTGTGTTCACTCAAAATTGTTACAACCACTGACTCCAGCCTCTGTGGCCCATTTCGCTCCAGCCTTTCCTTATAACACAGTGTATTTTGCTTTTCTGTTCACTCAAAGTTTTTACAACCACTGACTCTGGCCTCTGTGGCCCATTTTGATCCAGCCTTTTTTGAAAACACAGTGATTTTTGCTGTTGTGTTCACACAAAGTTGTTACAACCACTGACTCCGGCCTCTGTGGCCCATTTCGCTCCAGCCTTTCTTGTAACACAGTGTATTTTGCTTTTCTGTTCCCTCAAAGTTGTTACAACCACTGACTCCGGCCTCTGTGGCCCATTTCGCTCCAGCCTTTCCTTATACCACAGTGTATTTTGCTTTTGTGTTCACTCAAAGTTGTTACAACCACTGACTCCGGCCTCTGTGGCCCATTTCGCTCCAGCCTTTCCTTATAACACAGTGTATTTTGCTTTTGTGTTCACTCAAAGTTGTTACAACCACTGACTCCGGTCTCTGTGGCGCATTTCGCTACAGCCTTTCCTCATAACACAGTGTATTTTGCTTTTGTGTACTCTCAAAGTTGTTACAACCACTGACTCCAGCCTCTATAGCCCATTTTGCTCCAGCCTTTCCTTATAACACAGTGTATTTTGCTTTTCTGTTCCCTCAAAGTTGTTACAACCACTGACTCCGGCCTCTGTGGCCCATTTCGCTCCAGCCTTTCCTTATACCACAGTGTATTTTGCTTTTTTGTTCACTCAAAGTTATTACAACAACTGACTCTGGCCTCTGTGGCCCATTTTGATCCAGCCTTTTTTGAAAACACAGTGATTTTTGCTGTTGTGTTCACACAAAGTTGTTACAACCACTGACTCCGGCCTCTGTGGCCCATTTCGCTCCAGCCTTTCTTGTAACACAGTGTATTTTGCTTTTGTGTTGGCTCAAAGTTGTTGCAATCACTGACTCCGGCCTTTGTGGCCCATTTCGCTCCAGCCTTTCCTTATAACACAGTGTATTTTGCTATTGTGTTCACTCAAAGTTGTTAAAACCACTGACTCCGGCCTCTGTGGCCCATTTCGCTCCAGCCTTTCTTTTTAAGACCGTGTATTTTGCTTTCGTGTTCACTCAAAGTTGTTACAACCACTGACTCCGCCCTCTGTGGCCCATTTCGCTCGAGCCTTACCTTATAACACAGTGTATTTTGCATATGTGTTCACTCAAAGTTGTTACAATCACTGACTCTGGCCTCTGTGGCCCATTTCGCTCCAGCCTTTCCTTATAACACAGTGTATTTTGCTTTTGTGTTCACTCAAAGTTGTTACAACCACTGACTCCGGCCTCTGTGGCCCATTTCGCTCCAGCCTTTCTTTTAAAGACAGTGTATTTTGCTTTCGTGTTCACTCAAAGTTGTTACGACCAATGACTCCGGCGTCTGTGGCCCATTTCGCTCCAGCCTTTCCTTATAACACAGTGTATTTTGCTTTTGTGTTCACTCAAAGTTGTTACAACCACTGACTCCGGCTTCTGTGGCCCATTTCACTCCAGCCTTTCCTTATAACACCGTGTATTTTGCTTTTGTGTTCACTCAAAGTTGTTACAACCACTGACTCCGGCCTCTGTGGCCCATTTCGCTCCAGCCTTTCTTTTTAAGACAATGTATTTTGCTTTTGTGTTCACTCAAAGTTGTTACAACCACTGACTCCAGCCTCTGTGGCCCATTTCGCTCCAGCCTTTCCTTATAACACAGTGTATTTTGCTTTTCTGTTCACTCAAAGTTTTTACAACCACTGACTCTGGCCTCTGTGGCCCATTTTGATCCAGCCTTTTTTGAAAACACAGTGATTTTTGCTGTTGTGTTCACACAAAGTTGTTACAACCACTGACTCCGGCCTCTGTGGCCCATTTCGCTCCAGCCTTTCTTGTAACACAGTGTATTTTGCTTTTCTGTTCCCTCAAAGTTGTTACAACCACTGACTCCGGCCTCTGTGGCCCATTTCGCTCCAGCCTTTCCTTATACCACAGTGTATTTTGCTTTTGTGTTCACTCAAAGTTGTTATAACCACTGACTCCGGCCTCTGTGGCCCATTTCGCTCCAGCCTTTCCTTATAACACAGTGTATTTTGCTTTTGTGTTCACTCAAAGTTGTTACAACCACTGACTCCGGTCTCTGTGGCGCATTTCGCTACAGCCTTTCCTCATAACACAGTGTATTTTGCTTTTGTGTACTCTCAAAGTTGTTACAACCACTGACTCCAGCCTCTATAGCCCATTTTGCTCCAGCCTTTCCTTATAACACAGTGTATTTTGCTTTTCTGTTCCCTCAAAGTTGTTACAACCACTGACTCCGGCCTCTGTGGCCCATTTCGCTCCAGCCTTTCCTTATACCACAGTGTATTTTGCTTTTTTGTTCACTCAAAGTTGTTACAACCACTGACTCTGGCCCCTGTGGCCCATTTTGATCCAGCCTTTTTTGAAAACACAGTGATTTTTGCTGTTGTGTTCACACAAAGTTGTTACAACCACTGACTCCGGCCTCTGTGGCCCATTTCGCTCCAGCCTTTCCTTATAACACAGTGTATTTTGCTTTTCTGTTCACTCAAAATTTTTACAACCACTGACTCTGGCCTCTGTGGCCCATTTTGATCCAGCCTTTTTTGAAAACACAGTGATTTTTGCTGTTGTGTTCACACAAAGTTGTTACAACCACTGACTCCGGCCTCTGTGGCCCATTTCGCTCCAGCCTTTCTTGTAACACAGTGTATTTAGCTTTTGTGTTCACTCAAAGTTGTTACAACCACTGACTCCGGCCTCTGTGGCCCATTTCACTCCAGCCTTTCCTTATAACACAGTGTATTTTGCTTTTGTGTTCACTCAAAGTTGTTACAACCACTGACTCCGGCCTCTGTGGCCCATTTCGCTCCAGCCTTTCTTTTTAAGACAATGTATTTTGCTTTTGTGTTCACTCAAAATTGTTACAACCACTGACTCCAGCCTTTGTGGCCCATTTCGCTCCAGCCTTTCCTTATAACACAGTGTATTTTGCTTTTCTGCTCACTCAAAGTTTTTACAACCACTGACTCTGGCCTCTGTGGCCCATTTTGATCCAGCCTTTTTTGAAAACACAGTGATTTTTGCTGTTGTGTTCACACAAAGTTGTTACAACCACTGACTCCGGCCTCTGTGGCCCATTTCGCTCCAGGCTTTCTTGTAACACAGTGTATTTTGCTTTTGTGTTGACTCAAAGTTGTTGCCATCACTGACTCCGGCCTCTGTGGCCCATTTCGCTCCAGCCTTTCCTTATAACACAGTGTATTTTGCTTTTGTGTTCACTCAAAGTTGTTACAACCACTGACTCCGGCCTCTGTGGCCCATTTTACTCCAGCCTTTCCTTATAACACAGTGTATTTTGCTTTTGTGTTCACTCAAAATTTTTACAATCACTGACTCCGGCCTCTGTGGCCCATTTCGCTCCAGCCTTTCCTTATAACACATTGTATCTTGCTTTTGTATTCACTCAAAGTTGTTACCATCACTGACTACGGTCTCTGTGGCCCGTTTCGCTCCAGCCTTTCCTTATAACACAGTGTATTTTGCTTTTGTGTTCACTCAAAGTTGTTACGATAACTGACACCGGCCTCTATGGCCCATTTCGCTCCAGCCTTTCCTTATAACACAGTGTATTTTGCTTTTGTGTTCACTCAAAGTTGTTACAACCACTGACTCCGGCTTCTGTGGCCCATTTCACTCCAGCCTTTCCTTATAACACAGTGTATTTTGCTTTTGTGTTCACTCAAAGTTGTTAGAACCACTGACTCCGGCCTCTGGGGCCCATTTCGCTCCAGCCTTCCTTTTTAAGACAGTGTATTTTGCTTTTTTGTTCACTCAAAGTTGTTACAACCACTGACTCCAGCCTCTGTGGCCCATTTCGCTCCAACCTTTCCTTATAACACAGTGTATTTTGCTTTTCTGTTCACTCAAAGTTGTTACAACCACTGACTCCGGCCTCTGGGGCCCATTTCGCTCCAGCCTTTCCTTATACCACAGTGTATTTTGCTTTTGTGTTCACTCAAAGTTGTTACAACCACTGACTCCGGCCTCTGTCGCCCATTTCGCTCCAGCCTTTCCTTATAACACATTCTATCTTACTTTTGTGTTCATTCAAAGTTGTTACAACCACTGACTCCGGCCTCTGTGGCTCATTTCGCTCCACCCTTCCCTTATAACACAGTGTATTTTGCGTTTGTGTTCACACAAAGTTGTTACAACCACTGACTCCGGCCTCTGTGGCCCATTTCGCTCCAGCCTTTCTTGTAACACAGTGTATTTTGCTTTTGTGTTGACTCAAAGTTGTTGCAATCACTGACTCCGGCCTCTGTGGCCCATTTCGCTCCAGTCTTTCCTTATAACACAGTGTATTTTGCTTTTGTGTTCACTCAAAGTTGTTACAACCACTGACTCCGGCCTCTGTGGCCCATTTTACTCCAGCCTTTCCTTATAACACAGTGTATTTTGCTTTTGTGTTCACTCAAAATTTTTACAATCACTGACTCCGGCCTCTGTGGCCCATTTCGCTCCAGCCATTCCTTATAACACAGTGTATTTTCCTTTTGTGTTCACTCAAAGTTGTTACAACCACTGACTCCGGCCTCTGTGGCCCATTTTACTCCAGCCTTTCCTTATAACACAGTGTATTTTGCTTTTCTGTTCCGTCAAAGTTGTTACAACCACTGACTCCGGCCTCTGTGGCCCATTTCGCTCCAGCCTTTCCTTATAACACATTGTATCTTGCTTTTGTATTCACTCAAAGTTGTTACCATCATTGACTACGGTCTCTGTGGCCCGTTTCGCTCCAGCCTTTCCTTATAACACAGTGTATTTTGATTTTGTGTTCACTCAAAGTTGTTACGATAACTGACACCTGCCTCTGTGGCCCATTTCGCTCCAGCCTTTCCTTATAACACAGTGTATTTTGCTTTTATGTTCACTCAAAGTTGTTACAACCACTGACTCCGGCTTCTGTGGCCCATTTCACTCCAGCCTTTGCTTATACCACAGTGTATTTTGCTTTTGTGTTCACTCAAAGTTGTTACAACCACTGACTCCGGCCTCTGTGGCCCATTTCGCTCCAGCCTTCCTTTTTAAGACAGTGTATTTTGCTTTTGTGTTCACTCAAAGTTGTTACAACCACTGACTCCAGCCTCTGTGGCCCATTTCGCTCCAACCTTTCCTTATAACACAGTGTATTTTGCTTTTGTGTTCACTCAAAGTTGTTACAACCACTGACTCCGGCCTCTGGGGCCCATTTCGCTCCAGCCTTTCCTTATACCACAGTGTATTTTGCTTTTGTGTTCACTCAAAGTTGTTACAACCACTGACTCCGGCCTCTGTGGCCCATTTCGCTCCAGCCTTTCCTTATAATGTGGTGGCTGTATGAAGAAAAATATAATAATTATAATTTGAAATGAAAATAATGAGAAGTGAGGGGTTACCTGTCTGTTTTTGAGAAGGAAAGCAGAGTCTTTGGTAGAAGGGAAATTTTACAGATGACTCAGAAACCTTTCAGGCTTGTTCTATCTTATGTCAATATTTGGATAAGCCGAGGTCGGAGCGGAGCTAAATGTGGAAGGTTACAAGAGTTGGTGCCAAGAACAAATTTGATAATTATTAATCTAAGGAGAAGCAAACATCTGAAGATATGGTATAACAGCGCCACCTTCTGTCTGGTTGATGTAAATAGCAGGCAATTAAATACACCTTTTAAATGGATCAATTGAAAGAACTAATGTATTATGAATATATTGTGAATGTATTGTGAGGGAAATTAAGGAGAATTAATAAGGAAAATTCTTGTTTTGAATAAATTGAAGAGATATATATGAAGACATATGTATGAAGAGAAATATATGAAATGATGATTCATTCTAAAGATTATGTAAGTCCTCTGGGAAGGTAGTCAGCTGATGGAAGGGAAAACAGTGGAAATAATAGTATCTTGCCAACGAATGTTCTTGGCTGCGATTCCTCGAGGACAAACGGATGTTGATTAGATTGTGTAAATGTTAGGACTTTTCTGCGCATGTGTAACCCTGAGAATTATGCTATAAATGCTGGAGCAAATCTGACTCCCAGTGTTTGTCAGATATTGTATTCTGAACACCCAATCAAGCTTGATTGAATAAAGAGCTGGAATCGGTTGCTGTCTCCTTTCTCTTCCTTCCTGATTGCACTCATCTGATCTCGGGTAACGGACCTGCTGCTACAAATGGGGGCTCGTCCGGGATCTGAGTCAACAGTGAAGGAACAGAAACGAAGTCTTTTGAGGACTTGATTGCCACCACTCAGCGGGCCAGGTAAGACGACGATCAGAAGGGGCGATACGGGTACCCATTGAAAGAAACGACCCGGCTGATCCTCGCCTTCCCTGCCCTTTAGACTGGGGTACATTGAGACTGGGGTATATTGATTCCACGGCACAGGTAAAGGAAAAAGGCTAGCCTTAAAGGAACAGGAAAAGGTACATGGGAAGTACCTGGGGAATATTTCACTGTGTGATTACTGCAGAAATCAAATGAAAACCCCTCGAGTGACGTTTTCGCACAGAAATCGCACTCACAGGTTAAAGGAACACACTTTCAGGGGAAAGTGATAAGGTTGTTTTGTGTGTGTATTGTGGTTTATGAAATATTGTGTTGTTGCTTCTTTGCTTCTGTATTTTCCATTCTTTATGCTTTCTGTGCTTAATACTTTGTTTAAAAAAAAAAGAAAAAAAATATAGAAAATGGCTGGTATACCAAGTAAAAAGTCTTTAACTGCTCTTGAATGCATGGTGGAAAATTTCTCAAAATTTAGGGAATTAACTCAAACACCAGGATGTAATAGCCCCCAGAAATTGAGATCTCTTTGTGAACTAGACTGGGTGCAATTTAATACAGGGTGGCCAGGTGAAGGAAGTTATGATTTAAAAGATATCAGAACAGTTGTGAGAATAACAGCAGAGGTTCATCCAGATCAATTTCCATATGCAGAGGCATGGGAAAATGCTATCATTACACAGCCCGCATGGTTAAAGAAATGTCAAAACAAAGAATGTGCTGTTTTTGTAGCTTTAACTAATTTGAAAAAGCCTCAGGCAGATAAGAAGAAAAAAAGATTTGGAATTTTTCCTTGTCCTGAGGAAGAAGTGAGTAACCCTCCTCCTTATGTTCCTATGTACCCACAGTTAAAAGCCATTGATAATGAAAGGTCAACTTTGGTTCCTCAGTCAACTTCTTTAACCACGCCAACATCTTCTGATACCTCTCCTGGGGAATCTAAAAAGTCACCTTTAATAGATCTAGCATCTGCAAGCAGATGGCTTCAGAATATAACAGAAGAATTTTTGCGAGATAGTCCCATAGCTGGAAGAACTAGAAGCCATAGTAATCCAAACCCAAAGATTACTTTTCAATTGCCTTTAAGATCAATGGTCCAATATGTACAAGAGATAGATAACAAAGGAGAATTAACCCTAACTCCAAAAACTACTTACCAACATGTGCCTTTTACCACTTCAGATTTGTTAAATTGGAAGTCTAATAATCCTCCTTATACTGAAAACCCTCAACCACTTATAAATTTGTGTGAAACAATAATGGCTAGCCACCAGCCAGATTGGTCAGATTGCCAACAGCTATTACAGGCTCTCTTCACATCTGAAGAGCGAAGAAGAATCCTTAATCAAGGAACCCAACTAGCACAGACATATGCTGCTGAGAAGACAAGTTATAATCCCATTGAATGGGCTGCAGGGGCATTTCCTTTGACAAATCCAAACTGGGATCCTAATATAAGCCGAGAGATGGAATATATAGTCAGATACAGGGAATTTTTAATGGAAGCTTTGAAGAAGGGACCCCAAAAGGTGATCAACCTCAAGAAGATACAGGAAGTAATGCAAGGAAAAGATGAAAGTCCAGGTGCTTATTTAGAGAGATTATTGGAAGCTTACCGAAAGTATAGTCCCTATGATCCTGAATCAAAAGATGGATCTGCATTATTAAATACTTCATTTGTTACTCAATCAGCCCCAGACATTCGTAGAAAATTGCAGAAGCAAGATGGGTTTGCAGGGATGAATCTGTCCCAGTTAATTGAAATAGCTACCAAAGTATTCATCCATAGGGACGAAGCAGAAAAAAGAGAAAGAAAGAAAATAAGAGAGGAAGATCATAAGATTTTTTTGAACATTTTAGATGAAAGAGATAAATTGAAAGAATCTGAAAGTGGAAACAGAAGGAAAAGAGGAATGTGGCAGAAGGAAAGAAGAGGAGGACGAGGGATACCCCTGGGAAGACACCAGTGTGCCATTTGTCGTCAAGAAGGTCATTGGAAGAATGAGTGCCCATCTGCTCAAGGAACGGTAGGAATACAAAGGGGAATGCCATCCCAGAGAGGATATTGGAGAGGAAGAGGCCGGGGAGGAGGCCACCAAGGGGGATATGCTAACCTGGTTCCTGGGGCTAGATATGGAGAAAAAAGAGAAGAAGAATTTGTTGGGATGGTTGGATTAGGAGAGGACTGGACGGAATAGGACAGACCGGCCCCCTTATGCCTAGGCCCGGGGGAGCCACTGGTCAAAATGAATGTTGAGGGCCAGGAAATGACTTTTCTAGTAGATACGGGAGCTGACCACTCTGTGGTAACAAAGCCAGTGGCCCCTGAAAATGGACTAGAACTTAACGTGGTTGGAGCCACCGGTCAAAGACAAAGTTATCCTATGTTACAAAGCAGAAAATGTGATTTAGCAAACCAACAAGTGATGCATGAATTCTTATATATACCTGAATGCCCAATCTCTTTATTAGGAAGAGATTTGCTTTGCAAAATGAGAGCAATATTAGCATTTGAAGACAATGGGACAATGGAAATGACTGTTAGAAAGGGACTTTATACTTTGATTTGTCCTATGTCAGAGGAATGGAGAATATTTACTGTTTGTGAGGAAAGTACTGAAGAATGGAAGAGATATGGAGTTCCAGGTGTATGGGCAGAAGACAATCCACCTGGCTTGGCCCGGTGTGTTCCACCTGTACAGATAGAAGTAAAACCAGGGATGGGACCTGTGGCTATTCGACAATATCCAATACCTCGAAAAGCTGTAGAAGGGATCAATTTGCATCTGAGTAAGTTACTTGAATATGGGATCCTAAGAGAATGTAGGTCTCCTTGGAACACCCCTCTTTTACCATTACAAAAGCCAGGAACACAAGACTTTCGTCCGGTGCAGGATTTAAGAGCTATAAATCAAGTTACAGTAACCATACATCCTGTAGTGCCCAATCCATATGTACTTTTAAGTTTAATACCAGCAGCTGCTACCCATTTTACAGTCCTGGATTTGAAAGATGCATTTTTTTGCATACGCCTTGAAATCAATAGTCAGCCCATTTTTGCTTTTCAATGGGAAAACCCTACAACCGGAGCAAAAGTCCAATATACTTGGACTCGTTTGCCTCAAGGTTTTAAGAACAGCCCGACGATATTTGGAACTGCATTGGCTCAGGATTTACAAGGGTTCCCATCTGACCCTAAAAATAGGGTGCTTTTACAATATGTGGATGATCTTCTTTTGGCAGCCACGTCGCAAGAAGAGTGTTACAGGGCGACTAAGGAACTATTACATCTACTTTATGAAAAAGGATATAAGGTTTCTAAAAAGAAGGCCCAGCTGTGTAAAACTGATGTCAAATATTTGGGTTTTCGTGTGTCACAAGGAAAGAGACAATTAGAAATTGAAAGAAAACAAGCAGTTTGTGCCATCCCCACCCCCACCAGTAGGCGTCAAGTGCGAGAATTCTTGGGGAGTGCGGGGTTTTGCAGAATTTGGATACCGAACTTTGCTATCATGGCAAGACCTCTTTATGAAGCTACAAAGGGGGGTGAAAAGGAACCATTTAATTGGACCCCCGAATGTGCCCAAGCATTTGCCCAGTTAAAACAAGCTCTGGTGCAAGCACCTGCATTGGGCCTGCCAGATTTGGAGAAGCCATTTACCCTTTATGTTGGTGAACGAGATGGAATAGCAGTGGGGGTGCTTACCCAGCTACTAGGAACCTGGGCGAGACCAGTGGCCTACTTGTCCAAACAAATAGACAAGGTAGCAAAGGGTTGGCCATCTTGTCTACGTGCTGTAGCTGCTACGGCCTTGCTGACTCAAGAAGCTGATAAGTTGACTTTAGGAAAAGAATTGGTAGTTATGGTTCCTCACTCAGTAACAGCTATTATGGAATATAGAGGACATTATTGGTTCACAAATAGCCGTATGTTGAAATATCAGACCTTGTTATGTGAGAACCCTCGAATCAAGTTACAGGTTTGCAGTACATTAAATCCTGCTTCACTCCTGCCTATTGAAGGAGAATTACTTCAACATAATTGTTTGGAAACTATGGATGAGATATATTCCAGTAGGCCTGACCTAAAAGATCAACCTTGGCCTAAGGCGGATGCCACTCTTTTTACAGATGGAAGCAGTTTTGTTGAAAATGGACAAAGGTATGCTGGATATGCTGTAGTAACTGCAACCACTGTGTGGGAAGCAGAACCACTTCCTCTAGACACATCAGCTCAAAAGGCAGAACTGATAGCCCTAATTAGAGCTCTTGAATTGTCAGAAGGAAAAACAGTCAACATTTATACAGATTCAAAATATGCATTTACTACTCTGCATGCACATGGAGCTTTATATAAAGAAAAGGGACTATTAAATTCTGCTGGGAAAGAAATACGACATAGTGAGACCATTCTGAGATTGTTAGATGCTGTCTGGATTCCTGCTAAAGTAGCAGTGATGCATTGTAAAGGACATCAATATGGCGTGGATCCTGTGACCTTTGGAAACCGGTATGCTGACACTACCGCAAAGGCCGCGGCCTGGAAGGGACGAGGACAAGAGCCGGTCATGGCCCCTTTGCAGGTAAGAGACTGGTTAAGGAAAGATGACTTGCTATATACTCCAGAGGAAGAACAATGGGCCCAGCGTGAGAAAGCTGTAAGGAAAAATGGATGGTTGGTGTTGCCTGACCAGAGGCTGTTTGTACCCAGACAGATAGCTTGGGAAATGATTAAGGAGGCACACCAAGAAACCCATATGGGAAAAACAGCTTTGGCCTCACTAATGGGACGACAACTTTACATAAATGGGCTCACTGCCCTAACAGGAATAGCCTCAGCCAGATGTCATATTTGTGCTAAAAATAACCCCAGAACAGGACCAATGCCACCTCCAGGGGTTCAATATCAAGGAAATACACCTTTTGAATCTTTAGTAGTAGATTTCACTGAAATGCCAAAATGTGGGCCTCATAAGTATTTGCTTGTGTTTGTATGTACTCATTCTGGATGGCCTGAAGCATATCCAACTAGAACTGAAAAGGCGGCTGAAGTGTCAAGGGCACTTCTTAGAGACATTATCCCAAGATATGGGATTCCTTTGCACATTGGTTCAGATAATGGACCAGCTTTTGTATCAGAAGTCTTACAGTCCTTGGTCCGACTATTGGGAACGAAATGGAAGTTGCATTGTGCATATCGACCTCAGAGCTCAGGAAAAGTAGAAAGGATGAATCAAACTCTAAAAGGAAAATTATCAAAAATGTGTCAAGAGACTCGCTTGCCATGGACTAGGTTACTGCCTATAGCCTTGCTCCATATTAGATGTACTCCTACTAAGTTTTTGGGCCTGTCCCCGTTTGAACTTATGTATGGAAGACCTCCCCTTGGATTGAGGCATCTTCAAGGAGATACTAATCAATTGGGACAGCAAGCATTAAAAAGGGATGTTCAAGCATTAGGGCTGGCCATAGCCCAACTTCAACAATACACTGAAGAACTAAGACCACCTTGGCCAGCTACTCCTTTACACTCCTTCCGCCCGGGGGACTCAGTGCTGATTAAGGACTGGAGACTAGAACCGTTAAGACCAAAATGGAAAGGGCCTTTTACTGTCTTGCTTTCAACTCCCACAGCTGTCAAAGTGGAAGGAATCAAAGCCTGGATCCATTACACCAGAATAAAAAAGGCACCACCTGAGTGGACTGCGACTCCGGAACAGAAAGATCTCCTGAGACTTCATACCGTCAAACCAACAGCTCCATAAGACCCAGAAAGAGGACTACGGCTCTGGTTTTGACCACATACCTGGAAGCTGGTCAAATAAATCAGACAGAAGATTGAGGAGCACTGTGGAAGTGCCAACGTGTATGGGACATTCTTCAATAATTGTGATAAATAATTTTGTTTGATTGTGTTAAATTGTTGTTGTTCTTTTCTTGCTTTAAAATAAGGATCTGACATCCTGAGTTTGCGATGCTACTGTGGAACATTCGCTCGCAAAAAGGGGGGAATGTGGTGGCTGTATGAAGAAAAATATAATAATTATAATTTGAAATGAAAATAATGAGAAGTGAGGGGTTACCTGTCTGTTTTTGAGAAGGAAAGCAGAGTCTTTGGTAGAAGGGAAATTTTACAGATGACTCAGAAACCTTTCAGGCTTGTTCTATCTTATGTCAATATTTGGATAAGCCGAGGTCGGAGCGGAGCTAAATGTGGAAGGTTACAAGAGTTGGTGCCAAGAACAAATTTGATAATTATTAATCTAAGGAGAAGCAAACATCTGAAGATATGGTATAACAGCGCCACCTTCTGTCTGGTTGATGTAAATAGCAGGCAATTAAATACACCTTTTAAATGGATCAATTGAAAGAACTAATGTATTATGAATATATTGTGAATGTATTGTGAGGGAAATTAAGGAGAATTAATAAGGAAAATGCTTGTTTTGAATAAATTGAAGAGATATATATGAAGACATATGTATGAAGAGAAATATATGAAATGATGATTCATTCTAAAGATTATGTAAGTCCTCTGGGAAGGTAGTCAGCTGATGGAAGGGAAAACAGTGGAAATAATAGTATCTTGCCAACGAATGTTCTTGGCTGCGATTCCTCGAGGACAAACGGATGTTGATTAGATTGTGTAAATGTTAGAACTTTTCTGCGCATGTGTAACCCTGAGAATTATGCTATAAATGCTGGAGCAAATCTGACTCCCAGTGTGTGTCAGATATTGTATTCTGAACACCCAATCAAGCTTGATTGAATAAAGAGCCTGGAATCGGTTGCTGTCTCCTTTCTCTTCCTTCCTGATTGCACTCATCTGATCTCGGGTAACGGACCTGCTGCTACAATAACACATTGTATCTTACTTTTGTGTTCATTCAAAGTTGTTACAACCACTGACTCCGGCCTCTGTGGCCCATTTCGCTCCAGCCTTCCCTTATAACACAGTGTATTTTGCGTTTGTGTTCACACAAAGTTGTTACAACCACTGACTCCGGCCTCTGTGGCCCATTTCGCTCCAGCCTTTCTTGTAACACAGTGTATTTTGCTTTTGTGTTGACTCAAAGTTGTTGCAATCACTGACTCCGGCCTCTGTGGCCCATTTCACTCCAGTCTTTCCTTATAACACAGTGTATTTTGCTTTTGTGTTCACTCAAAGTTGCTACAACCACTGACTCCGGCCTCTGTGGCCCATTTTACTCCAGCCTTTCCTTATAACACCGTGTATTTTGCTTTTGTATTCACTCAAAGTTGTTACAACCACTGACTCCGGCCTCTGTGGCCCATTTCGCTCCAGCCTTTCTTTTTAAGACAATGTATTTTGCTTTTGTGTTCACTCAAAGTTGTTACAACCACTGACTCCGGCCTCTGTGGCCCATTTCGCTCCAACCTTTCCTTATAACACAGTGTATTTTGCTTTTCTGTTCACTCAAAGTTGTTACAACCACTGACTCCAGCCTCTCTGGCCCATTTCGCTCCAGCCTTTCTTTTTAAGACAGTGTATTTTGCTTTTGTGTACTCCCAAAGTTGTTACAACCACTTTCTCCAGCCTCTGTGGCACATTTCGCTCCAGCTTTTCCTTATAACACATTGTATCTTGCTTTTGTGTTCATTCAAAGTTGTTACAACCACTGACTCCGACCTCTGTAGCCCATTTCGCTCCAGCCTTTCCTTATAACACAGTGTATTTTGCTTTTGTGTTCACTCAAAGTTGTTACAACCACTGACTCCGGCCTCTGTGGCCCATTTCGCTCCAGCCTTTCTTTTTAAGACAGTGTATTTTGCTTTCGTGTTCACTCAAAGTTGTTACAACCAATGACTCCGGCCTCTCTGGCCCATTTCGCTCCAGCCTTTCCTTATAACACAGTGTATTTTGCTTTTGTGTTCACTCAAAGTTGTTACAACCACTGACTCCGGCCTCTGTGGCCCATTTCGCTCCAGCCTTTCTTTTTAAGACAATGTATTTTGCTTTTGTGTTCACTCAAAGTTGTTACAACCACTGACTCCAGCCTCTGTGGCCCATTTCGCTCCAGCCTTTCCTTATAACACAGTGTATTTTGCTTTTCTGTTCACTCAAAGTTGTTACAACCACTGACTCTGGCCTCTGTGGCCCATTTTGATCCAGCCTTTTTTGAAAACACAGTGATTTTTGCTGTTGTGTTCACACAAAGTTGTTACAACCACTGACTCCGGCCTCTGTGGCCCATTTCGCTCCAACCTTTCTTGTAACACAGTGTATTTTGCTTTTGTGTTGGCTCAAAGCTGTTGCAATCACTGACTCCGGCCTCTGTGGCCCATTTCGCTCCAGCCTTTCCTTATAACACAGTGTATTTTGCTTTTGTGTTCACTCAAAGTTGTTAAAACCACTGACTCCGGCCTCTGTGGCCCATTTCGCTCCAGCCTTTCTTTTTAAGACAGTGTATTTTGCTTTCGAGTTCACTCAAAGTTGTTACAACCACTGACTCCGCCCTCTGTGGCCCATTTCGCTCCAGCCTTTCCTTATAACACAGTGTATTTTGCATATGTGTTCACTCAAAGTTGTTACAATCACTGACTCTGGCCTCTGTGGCCCATTTCGCTCCAGCCTTTCTTTTTAAGACAGTGTATTTTGCATATGTGTTCACTCAAAGTTGTTACAACCACTGACTCCGCCCTCTGTGGCCCATTTCGCTCCAGCCTTTCCTTATAACACAGTGTATTTTGCATATGTGTTCACTCAAAGTTGTTACAATCACTGACTCTGGCCTCTGTGGCCCATTTCGCTCCAGCCTTTCTTTTTAAGACAGTGTATTTTGCATATGTGTTCACTCAAAGTTGTTACAACCACTGACTCCGGCCTCTGTGGCCCATTTCGCTCCAGCCTTCCTTTTTAAGACAGTGTATTTTGCTTTCGTGTTCACTCAAAGTTGTTACAACCAATGACTCCGGCCTCTGTGGCCCATTTCGCTCCAGCCTTTCCTTATAACACAGTGTATTTTGCTTTTGTGTTCACTCAAAGTTGTTACAACCACTGACTCCGGCTTCTGTGGCCCATTTCACTCCAGCCTTTCCTTATAACACAGTGTATTTTGCTTTTGTGTTCACTCAAAGTTGTTACAACCACTGACTCCGGCCTCTGTGGCCCATTTCGCTCCAGCCTTTCTTTTTAAGACAATGTATTTTGCTTTTGTGTTCACTCAAAATTGTTACAACCACTGACTCCAGCCTCTGTGGCCCATTTCGCTCCAGCCTTTTTTGAAAACACAGTGATTTTTGCTGTTGTGTTCACATAAAGTTGTTACAACCACTGACTCCGGCATCTGTGGCCCATTTCGCTCCAGCCTTTCTTGTAACACAGTGTATTTTGCTTTTGTGTTGACTCAAAGTTGTTGCAATCACTGACTCCGGCCTCTGTGGCCCATTTCGCTCCAGCCTTTCCTTATAACACAGTGTATTTTGCTTTTGTGTTCACTCAAAGTTGTTACAACCACTGACTCCGGCCTCTGTGGCCCATTTTACTCCAGCCTTTCCTTATAACACAGTGTATTTTGCTTTTGTGTTCACTCAAAGTTGTTAAAACCACTGACTCCGGCCTCTGTGGCCCATTTCGCTCCAGCCTTTCTTTTTAAGACAGTGTATTTTGCTTTCGAGTTCACTCAAAGTTGTTACAACCACTGACTCCGCCCTCTGTGGCCCATTTCGCTCCAGCCTTTCCTTATAACACAGTGTATTTTGCATATGTGTTCACTCAAAGTTGTTACAATCACTGACTCTGGCCTCTGTGGCCCATTTCGCTCCAGCCTTTCTTTTTAAGACAGTGTATTTTGCATATGTGTTCACTCAAAGTTGTTACAACCACTGACTCCGGCCTCTGTGGCCCATTTCGCTCCAGCCTTTCCTTATAACACAGTGTATTTTGCATATGTGTTCACTCAAAGTTGTTACAACCACTGACTCCGGCCTCTGTGGCCCATTTCGCTCCAGCCTTCCTTTTTAAGACAGTGTATTTTGCTTTCGTGTTCACTCAAAGTTGTTACAACCAATGACTCCGGCCTCTGTGGCCCATTTCGCTCCAGCCTTTCCTTATAACACAGTGTATTTTGCTTTTGTGTTCACTCAAAGTTGTTACAACCACTGACTCCGGCTTCTGTGGCCCATTTCACTCCAGCCTTTCCTTATAACACAGTGTATTTTGCTTTTGTGTTCACTCAAAGTTGTTACAACCACTGACTCCGGCCTCTGTGGCCCATTTCGCTCCAGCCTTTCTTTTTAAGACAATGTATTTTGCTTTTGTGTTCACTCAAAATTGTTACAACCACTGACTCCAGCCTCTGTGGCCCATTTCGCTCCAGCCTTTTTTGAAAACACAGTGATTTTTGCTGTTGTGTTCACATAAAGTTGTTACAACCACTGACTCCGGCATCTGTGGCCCATTTCGCTCCAGCCTTTCTTGTAACACAGTGTATTTTGCTTTTGTGTTGACTCAAAGTTGTTGCAATCACTGACTCCGGCCTCTGTGGCCCATTTCGCTCCAGCCTTTCCTTATAACACAGTGTATTTTGCTTTTGTGTTCACTCAAAGTTGTTACAACCACTGACTCCGGCCTCTGTGGCCCATTTTACTCCAGCCTTTCCTTATAACACAGTGTATTTTGCTTTTGTGTTCACTCAAAATTTTTAAAATCACTGACTCCGGCCTCTGTGGCCCATTTCGCTCCAGCCTTTCCTTATAACACATTGTATCTTGCTTTTGTATTCACTCAAAGTTGTTACCATCACTGACTACGGTCTCTGTGGCCCGTTTCGCTCCAGCCTTTCCTTATAACACAGTGTATTTTGCTTTTGTGTTCACTCAAAGTTGTTACGATAACTGACACCGGCCTCTGTGGCCCATTTCGCTCCAGCCTTTCCTTATACCACAGTGTATTTTCTTTTGTGTTCACTCAAAGTTGTTACAACCACTGACTCCGGCCTCTGTGGCCCATTTCGCTCCAGCCTTTCTTGTAACACAGTGTATTTTGCTTTTGTGTTGACTCAAAGTTGTTGCAATCACTGACTCCGGCCTCTGTGGCCCATTTCGCTCCAGCCTTTCCTTATAACACAGTGTATTTTGCTTTTGTGTTCACTCAAAGTTGTCACCACCACTGACTCCGGCCTCTGTGGCCCATTTTACTCCAGCCTTTCCTTATAACACAGTGTATTTTGCTTTTGTGTTCACTCAAAATTTTTACAATCACTGACTCCGGCCTCTGTGGCCCATTTCGCTCCAGCCTTTCCTTATAACACATTGTATCTTGCTTTTGTATTCACTCAAAGTTGTTACCATCACTGACTACGGTCTCTGTGGCCCGTTTCGCTCCAGCCTTTCCTTATAACACAGTGTATTTTGCTTTTGTGTTGACTCAAAGTTGTTACGATAACTGACACCGGCCTCTGTGGCCCATTTCGCTCCAGCCTTTCCTTATAACACAGTGTATTTTCTTTTGTGTTCACTCAAAATTGTTACAACCACTGACTCCGGCTTCTGTGGCCCATTTCACTCCAGCCTTTCCTTATAACACAGTGTATTTTGCTTTTGTGTTCACTCAAAGTTGTTACAACCACTGACTCCGACCTCTGTGGCCCATTTCGCTCCAGCCTTTCTTGTAACACAGTGTATTTTGCTTTTGTGTTGACTCAAAGTTGTTGCAATCACTGACTCCGGCCTCTGTGGCCCATTTCGCTCCAGCCTTTCCTTATAACACAGTGTATTTTGCTTTTGTGTTCACTCAAAGTTGTCACCACCACTGACTCCGGCCTCTGTGGCCCATTTTACTCCAGCCTTTCCTTATAACACAGTGTATTTTGCTTTTGTATTCACTCAAAATTTTTACAATCACTGACTCCGGCCTCTGTGGCCCATTTCGCTCCAGCCTTTCCATATAACACATTGTATCTTGCTTTTGTATTCACTCAAAGTTGTTACCATCACTGACTACGGTCTCTGTGGCCCGTTTCGCTCCAGCCTTTCCTTATAACACAGTGTATTTTGCTTTTGTGTTGACTCAAAGTTGTTACGATAACTGACACCGGCCTCTGTGGCCCATTTCGCTCCAGCCTTTCCTTATAACACAGTGTATTTTCTTTTGTGTTCACTCAAAATTGTTACAACCACTGACTCCGGCTTCTGTGGCCCATTTCACTCCAGCCTTTCCTTATAACACAGTGTATTTTGCTTTTGTGTTCACTCAAAGTTATTACAACCACTGACTCCGGCCTCTGTGGCCCATTTCGCTCCAGCCATTCCTTATAACACATTGTATCTTACTTTTGTGTTCATTCAAAGTTGTTACAACCACTGACTCCGGCCTCTGTGGCCCATTTCGCTCCAGCCTTCCCTTATAACACAGTGTATTTTGCGTTTGTGTTCACACAAAGTTGTTACAACCACTGACTCTGGCCTCTGTGGCCCATTTCGCTCCAGCCTTTCTTGTAACACAGTGTATTTTGCTTTTGTGTTGACTCAAAGTTGTTGCAATCACTGACTCCGGCCTCTGTGGCCCATTTCGCTCCAGTCTTTCCTTATAACACAGTGTATTTTGCTTTTGTGTTCACTCAAAGTTGTTACAACCCCTGACTCCGGCCTCTGTGGCCCATTTCGCTCTAGCCTTTCTTTTTAAGACAGTGTATTTTGCTTTCGTGTTCACTCAAAGTTGTTACAACCAATGACTCCGGCCTCTGTGGCCCATTTCGCTCCAGCCTTTCCTTATAACACAGTGTATTTTGCTTTTGTGTTCACTCAAAGTTGTTACAACCACTGACTCCGGCCCCTGTGGCCCATTTCGCTCCAGCCTTTCTTTTTAAGACAATGTATTTTGCTTTTGTGTTCACTCAAAGTTGTTACAACCACTGACTCCAGCCTCTGTGGCCCATTTCGCTCCAGCCTTTCCTTATAACACAGTGTATTTTGCTTGTGTGTTCACTCAAAGTTGTTACAACCACTGACTCCGGCCTCTGTGGCCCATTTTACTCCAGCCTTTCCTTATAACACAGTGTATTTTGCTTTTCTGTTCCCTCAAAGTTGTTACAACCACTGACTCCGGCCTCTGTGGCCCATTTCGCTCCAGTCTTTCCTTATAACACAGTGTATTTTGCTTTTGTGTTCACTCAAAGTTGTTACAACCACTGACTCCGGCCTCTGTGGCCCATTTTACTCCAGCCTTTCCTTATAACACAGTGTATTTTGCTTTTGTGTTCACTCAAAGTTGTTACAACCACTGACTCTGGCCTCTGTGGCCCATTTCGCTCCAGCCTTTCTTGTAACACAGTGTATTTTGCTTTTGTGTTGACTCAAAGTTGTTGCAATCACTGACTCCGGCCTCTGTGGCCCATTTCGCTCCAGTCTTTCCTTATAACACAGTGTATTTTGCTTTTGTGTTCACTCAAAGTTGTTACAACCCCTGACTCCGGCCTCTGTGGCCCATTTCACTCTAGCCTTTCTTTTTAAGACAGTGTATTTTGCTTTCGTGTTCACTCAAAGTTGTTACAACCAATGACTCCGGCCTCTGTGGCCCATTTCGCTCCAGCCTTCCCTTATAACACAGTGTATTTTGCTTTTGTGTTCACTCAAAGTTGTTACAACCACTGACTCCGGCCTCTGTGGCCCATTTCGCTCCAGCCTTTCTTTTTAAGACAATGTATTTTGCTTTTGTGTTCACTCAAAGTTGTTACAACCACTGACTCCAGCCTCTGTGGCCCATTTCGCTCCAGCCTTTCCTTATAACACAGTGTATTTTGCTTGTGTGTTCACTCAAAGTTGTTACAACCACTGACTCCGGCCTCTGTGGCCCATTTTACTCCAGCCTTTCCTTATAACACAGTGTATTTTGCTTTTCTGTTCCCTCAAAGTTGTTACAACCACTGACTCCGGCCTCTGTGGCCCATTTCGCTCCAGTCTTTCCTTATAACACAGTGTATTTTGCTTTTGTGTTCACTCAAAGTTGTTACAACCACTGACTCCGGCCTCTGTGGCCCATTTTACTCCAGCCTTTCCTTATAACACAGTGTATTTTGCTTTTGTGTTCACTCAAAATTTTTACAATCACTGACTCCGGCCTCTGTGGCCCATTTCGCTCCAGCCTTTCCTTATAACACAGTGTATTTTCCTTTTGTGTTCACTCAAAGTTGTTACAACCACTGACTCCGGCCTCTGTGGCCCATTTCGCTCCAGCCTTTCCTTATAACACATTGTATCTTACTTTTGTGTTCATTCAAAGTTGTTACGACCACTGACTCCGGCCTCTGTGACCCATTTCGCTCCAGCCTTCCCTTATAACACAGTGTATTTTGCGTTTGTGTTCACTCAAAGTTGTTACAACCACTGACTCCAGCCTCTGTGGCCCATTTCGCTCCTGCCTTTACTTATAACACAGTGTATTTTGCTTTTGTGTTCACTCAAAGTTGTTACAACCACTGACTACGGACTCTGTGGCCCATTTCGCTCCAGCCTTTCTTTTTAAGACAATGTATTTTGATTTTGTGTTCACTCAAAATTGTTACAACCACTGACTCCAGCCTCTGTGGCCCATTTCGCTCCAGCCTTTCCTTATAACACATTGTATCTTACTTTTGTGTTCATTCAAAGTTGTTACAACCACTGACTCCGGCCTCTGTGACCCATTTCGCTCCAGCCTTCCCTTATAACACAGTGTGTTTTGCGTTTGTGTTCACTCAAAGTTGTTACAACCACTGACTCCAGCCTCTGTGGCCCATTTCGCTCCTGCCTTTACTTATAACACAGTGAATTTTGGTTTTGTGTTTACTCAAAGTTGTTACAACCACTGACTACGGACTCTGTGGCCCATTTCGCTCCAGCCTTTCCTTATAACACAGTGTATTTTGCTTTTGTGTTCACTCAAAGTTGTTACAACCACTGACTACAGCCTCTGTGGCCCATTTCGCTCCAGCCTTTCCTTATAACACAGTGTATTTTGCTTTTGTGTTCACTGAAAGTTGTTACAACCACTGACTCCGGCCTCTGTGGCCCATTTTACTCCAGCCTTTCCTTATAACACAGTGTATTTTGCTTTTCTGTTCCCTCAAAGTTGTTACAACCACTGACTCCGGCCTCTGTGGCCCATTTCGCTCCAGTCTTTCCTTATAACACAGTGTATTTTGCTTTTGTGTTCACTCAAAGTTGTTACTACCACTGACTCCGGCCTCTGTGGCCCATTTTACTCCAGCCTTTCCTTATAACACAGTGTATTTTGCTTTTGTGTTCACTCAAAATTTTTACAATCACTGACTCCGGCCTCTGTGGCCCATTTCGCTCCAGCCTTTCCTTATAACACAGTGTATTTTCCTTTTGTGTTCACTCAAAGTTGTTACAACCACTGACTCCGGCCTCTGTGGCCCATTTTACTCCAGCCTTTCCTTATAACACAGTGTATTTTGCTTTTCTGTTCACTCAAAGTTGTTACAACCACTGACTCCGGCCTCTGGGGCCCATTTCGCTCCAGCCTTTCCTTATACCACAGTGTATTTTGCTTTTGTGTTCACTCAAAGTTGTTACAACCACTGACTCCGGCCTCTGTGGCCCATTTCGCTCCAGCCTTTCTTTTTGAGACAATGTATTTTGATTTTGTGTTCACTCAAAATTATTACAACCACTGACTCCAGCCTCTGTGGCCCATTTCGCTCCAGCCTTTCCTTATAACACATTGTATCTTACTTTTGTGTTCATTCAAAGTTGTTACAACCACTGACTCCGGCCTCTGTGACCCATTTCGCTCCAGCCTTCCCTTATAACACAGTGTATTTTGCGTTTGTGTTCACTCAAAGTTGTTACAACCACTGACTCCAGCCTCTGTGGCCCATTTCGCTCCTGCCTTTACTTGTAACACAGTGTATTTTGCTTTTGTGTTCACTCAAAGTTGTTACAACCACTGACTACGGACTCTGTGGCCCATTTCGCTCCAGCCTTTCCTTATAACACAGTGTATTTTGCTTTTCTGTTCACTCAAAGTTGTTACAACCACTGACTCCGGCCTCTGGGGCCCATTTCGCTCCAGCCTCTCCTTATACCACAGTGTATTTTGCTTTTGTGTTCACTCAAAGTTGTTACAACCACTGACTCCGGCCTCTGTGGCCCATTTCGCTCCAGCCTTTCCTTATAACACATTGTATCTTACTTTTGTGTTCATTCAAAGTTGTTACAACCACTGACTCCGGCCTCTGTGGCCCATTTCGCTCCAGTCTTTCCTTATAACACAGTGTATTTTGCTTTTGTGTTCACTCAAAGTTGTTACAACCACTGACTCCGGCCTCTGTGGCCCATTTCGCTCCAGCCTTTCTTTTTAAGACAGTGTATTTTGCTTTCGTGTTCACTCAAAGTTGTTACAACCAATGACTCCGGCCTCTGTGGCCCATTTCGCTCCAGCCTTTCCTTATAACACAGTGTATTTTGCTTTTGTGTTCACTCAAAGTTGTTACAACCACTGACTCCGGCCTCTGTGGCCCATTTCGCTCCAGCCTTTCTTTTTAAGACAATGTATTTTGCTTTTGTGTTCACTCAAAGTTGTTACAACCACTGACTCCAGCCTCTGTGGCCCATTTCGCTCCAGCCTTTCCTTATAACACAGTGTATTTTGCTTTTGTGTTCACTCAAAGTTGTTACAACCACTGACTCCGGCCTCTGTGGCCCATTTTACTCCAGCCTTTCCTTATAACACAGTGTATTTTGCTTTTCTGTTCCCTCAAAGTTGTTACAACCACTGACTCCGGCCTCTGTGGCCCATTTCGCTCCAGTCTTTCCTTATAACACAGTGTATTTTGCTTTTGTGTTCACTCAAAGTTGTTACAACCACTGACTCCGGCCTCTGTGGCCCATTTTACTCCAGCCTTTCCTTATAACACAGTGTATTTTGCTTTTGTGTTCACTCAAAATTTTTACAATCACTGACTCCGGCCTCTGTGGCCCATTTCGCTCCAGCCTTTCCTTATAACACAGTGTATTTTCCTTTTGTGTTCACTCAAAGTTGTTACAACCACTGACTCCGGCCTCTGTGGCCCATTTTACTCCAGCCTTTCCTTATAACACAGTGTATTTTGCTTTTCTGTTCACTCAAAGTTGTTACAACCACTGACTCCGGCCTCTGGGGCCCATTTCGCTCCAGCCTTTCCTTATACCACAGTGTATTTTGCTTTTGTGTTCACTCAAAGTTGTTACAACCACTGACTCCGGCCTCTGTGGCCCATTTCGCTCCAGCCTTTCCTTATAACACATTGTATCTTACTTTTGTGTTCATTCAAAGTTGTTACAACCACTGACTCCGGCCTCTGTGACCCATTTCGCTCCAGCCTTCCCTTATAACACAGTGTATTTTGCGTTTGTGTTCACTCAAAGTTGTTACAACCACTGACTCCAGCCTCTGTGGCCCATTTCGCTCCTGCCTTTACTTATAACACAGTGTATTTTGCTTTTGTGTTCACTCAAAGTTGTTACAACCACTGACTACGGACTCTGTGGCCCATTTCGCTCCTGCCTTTCTTTTTAAGACAATGTATTTTGATTTTGTGTTCACTCCAAATTATTACAACCACTGACTCCAGCCTCTGTGGCCCATTTCGCTCCAGCCTTTCCTTATAACACATTGTATCTTACTTTTGTGTTCATTCAAAGTTGTTACAACCACTGACTCCGGCCTCTGTGACCCATTTCGCTCCAGCCTTCCCTTATAACACAGTGTATTTTGCGTTTGTGTTCACTCAAAGTTGTTACAACCACTGACTCCAGCCTCTGTGGCCCATTTCGCTCCTGCCTTTACTTATAACACAGTGTATTTTGCTTTTGTGTTCACTCAAAGTTGTTACAACCACTGACTACGGACTTTGTGGCCCATTTCGCTCCAGCCTTTCCTTATAACACAGTGTATTTTGCTTTTCTATTCACTCAAAGTTGTTACAACCACTGACTCCGCCCTCTGTGGCCCATTTCGCTCCAGCCTTTCCTTATAACACAGTGTATTTTGCATATGTGTTCACTCAAAGTTGTTACAATCACTGACTCTGGCCTCTGTGGTCCATTTCGCTCCAGCCTTTCTTTTTAAGACAGTGTATTTTGCATATGTGTTCACTCAAAGTTGTTACAACCACTGACTCCGTCCTCTGTGGCCCATTTCGCTCCAGCCTTCCTTTTTAAGACAGTGTATTTTGCTTTCGTGTTCACTCAAAGTTGTTACAACCAATGACTCCGGCCTCTGTGGCCCATTTCGCTCCAGCCTTTCCTTATAACACAGTGTATTTTGCTTTTGTGTTCACTCAAAGTTGTTACAACCAATGACTCCGGCCTCTGTGGCCCATTTCGCTCCAGCCTTTCCTTATAACACAGTGTATTTTGCATATGTGTTCACTCAAAGTTGTTACAACCACTGACTCCGGCCTCTGTGGCCCATTTCGCTCCAGCCTTCCTTTTTAAGACAGTGTATTTTGCTTTCGTGTTCACTCAAAGTTGTTACAACCAATGACTCCGGCCTCTGTGGCCCATTTCGCTCCAGCCTTTCCTTATAACACAGTGTATTTTGCTTTTGTGTTCACTCAAAGTTGTTACAACCACTGACTCCGGCTTCTGTGGCCCATTTCACTCCAGCCTTTCCTTATAACACAGTGTATTTTGCTTTTGTGTTCACTCAAAGTTGTTACAACCACTGACTCCGGCCTCTGTGGCCCATTTCGCTCCAGCCTTTCTTTTTAAGACAATGTATTTTGCTTTTGTGTTCACTCAAAATTGTTACAACCACTGACTCCAGCCTCTGTGGCCCATTTCGCTCCAGCCTTTCCTTATAACACAGTGTATTTTGCTTTTCTGTTCACTCAAAGTTTTTACAACCACTGACTCTGGCCTCTGTGGCCCATTTCGCTCCAGCCTTTCCTTATAACACAGTGTATCTTGCTTTTGTATTCACTCAAAGTTGTTACCATCACTGACTACGGTCTCTGTGGCCCGTTTCGCTCCAGCCTTTCCTTATAACACAGTGTATTTTGCTTTTGTGTTCACTCAAAGTTGTTGCAACCACTGACTCTGGCCTCTGTGACCCATTTCGCTCCAGCCTTCCCTTATAACACAGTGTATTTTGCGTTTGTGTTCACTCAAAGTTGTTACAACCACTGACTCCAGCCTCTGTGGCCCATTTCGCTCCTGCCTTTACTTATAACACAGTGTATTTTCCTTTTGTGTTCAATCAAAATTTTTACAATCACTGACTCCGGCCTCTGTGGCCCATTTCGCTCCAGCCTTTCCTTATAACACATTGTATCTTGCTTTTGTATTCACTCAAAGTTGTTACCATCACTGACTACGGTCTCTGTGGCCCGTTTCACTCCAGCCTTTCCTTATAACACAGTGTATTTTGCTTTTGTGTTCACTCAAAGTTGTTACGATAACTGACACCGGCCTCTGTGGCCCATTTCGCTCCAGCCTTTCCTTATAACACAGTGTATTTTCTTTTGTGTTCACTCAAAGTTGTTACAACCACTGACTCCGGCCTCTGTGGCCCATTTCGCTCCAGCCTTTCTTGTAACACAGTGTATTTTGCTTTTGTGTTGACTCAAAGTTGTTGCAATCACTGACTCCGGCCTCTGTGGCCCATTTCGCTCCAGCCGTTCCTTATAACACAGTGTATTTTGCTTTTGTGTTCACTCAAAGTTGTTACAACCACTGACTCCGGCCTCTGTGGCCCATTTTACTCCAGCCTTTCCTTATAACACAGTGTATTTTGCTTTTGTGTTCACTCAAAATTTTTACAATCACTGACTCCGGCCTCTGTGGCCCATTTCGCTCCAGCCTTTCCTTATAACACATTGTATCTTGCTTTTGTATTCACTCAAAGTTGTTACCATCACTGACTACGGTCTCTGTAGCCCGTTTCGCTCCAGCCTTTCCTTATAACACAGTGTATTTTGCTTTTGTGTTCACTCAAAGTTGTTGCGATAACTGACACCGGCCTCTGTGGCCCATTTTGCTCCAGCCTTTCCTTATAACACAGTGTATTTTCTTTTGTGTTCACTCAAAGTTGTTACAACCACTGACTCCGGCTTCTGTGACCCATTTCACTCCAGCCTTTCCTTATAACACAGTGTATTTTGCTTTTGTGTTCACTCAAAGTTATTACAACCACTGACTCCGGCCTCTGTGGCCCATTTCGCTCCAGCCTTCCTTTTTAAGACAGTGTATTTTGCTTTTGTGTTCACTCAAAGTTGTTACAACGACTGACTCCAGCCTCTGTGGCCCATTTCGCTCCAACCTTTCCTTATAACACAGTGTATTTTGCTTTTCTGTTCACTCAAAGTTGTTACAACCACTGACTCCGGCCTCTGGGGCCCATTTCGCTCCAGCCTCTCCTTATACCACAGTGTATTTTGCTTTTGTGTTCACTCAAAGTTGTTACAACCACTGACTCCGGCCTCTGTGGCCCATTTCGCTCCAGCCTTTCCTTATAACACATTGTATCTTACTTTTGTGTTCATTCAAAGTTGTTACAACCACTGACTCCGGCCTCTGTGGCCCATTTCGCTCCAGCCTTCCCTTATAACACAGTGTATTTTGCGTTTGTGTTCACACAAAGTTGTTACAACCACTGACTCCGGCCTCTGTGGCCCATTTCGCTCCAGCCTTTCTTGTAACACAGTGTATTTTGCTTTTGTGTTGACTCAAAGTTGTTGCAATCACTGACTCCGGCCTCTGTGGCCCATTTCGCTCCAGTCTTTCCTTATAACACAGTGTATTTTGCTTTTGTGTTCACTCAAAGTTGTTACAACCACTGACTCCGGCCTCTGTGGCCCATTTAGCTCCAGCCTTTCTTTTTAAGACAGTGTATTTTGCTTTCGTGTTCACTCAAAGTTGTTACAACCAATGACTCCGGCCTCTGTGGCCCATTTCGCTCCAGCCTTTCCTTATAACACAGTGTATTTTGCTTTTGTGTTCACTCAAAGTTGTTACAACCACTGACTCTGGCCTCTGTGGCCCATTTCGTTCCAGCCTTTCTTTTTAAGACAATGTATTTTGCTTTTGTGTTCACTCAAAGTTGTTACAACCACTGACTCCAGCCTCTGTGGCCCATTTCGCTCCAGCCTTTCCTTATAACACAGTGATTTTTGCTGTTGTGTTCACACAAAGTTGTTACAACCACTGACTCCGGCCTCTGTGGCCCATTTCGCTCCAGCCTTTCTTGTAACACAGTGTATTTTGCTTTTGTGTTGACTCAAAGTTGTTGCAATCACTGACTCCGGCCTCTGTGGCCCATTTCGCTCCAGCCTTTCCTTATAACACATTGTATCTTGCTTTTGTGTTCACTCAAAGTTGTTACAACCACTGACTCCGGCCTCTGTGGCCCATTTTACTCCAGCCTTTCCTTATAACACAGTGTAATTTGCTTTTCTGTTCCCTCAAAGTTGTTACAACCACTGACTCCGGCCTCTGTGGCCCATTTCGCTCCAGTCTTTCCTTATAACACAGTGTATTTTGCTTTTGTGTTCACTCAAAGTTGTTACAACCACTGACTCCGGCCTCTGTGGCCCATTTTACTCCAGCCTTTCCTTATAACACAGTGTATTTTGCTTTTGTGTTCACTCAAAATTTTTACAATCACTGACTCCGGCCTCTGTGGCCCATTTCGCTCCAGCCTTTCCTTATAACACAGTGTATTTTCCTTTTGTGTTCACTCAAAGTTGTTACAACCACTGACTCCGGCCTCTGTGGCCCATTTTACTCCAGCCTTTCCTTATAACACAGTGTATTTTGCTTTTCTGTTCACTCAAAGTTGTTACAACCACTGACTCCGGCCTCTGGGGCCCATTTCGCTCCAGCCTTTCCTTATACCACAGTGTATTTTGCTTTTGTGTTCACTCAAAGTTGTTACAACCACTGACTCCGGCCTCTGTGGCCCATTTCGCTCCAGCCTTTCCTTATAACACATTGTATCTTACTTTTGTGTTCATTCAAAGTTGTTACAACCACTGACTCCGGCCTCTGTGACCCATTTCGCTCCAGCCTTCCCTTATAACACAGTGTATTTTGCGTTTGTGTTCACTCAAAGTTGTTACAACCACTGACTCCAGCCTCTGTGGCCCATTTCGCTCCTGCCTTTACTTATAACACAGTGTATTTTGCTTTTGTGTTCACTCAAAGTTGTTACAACCACTGACTACGGACTCTGTGGCCCATTTCGCTCCAGCCTTTCTTTTTAAGACAATGTATTTTGATTTTGTGTTCACTCCAAATTATTACAACCACTGACTCCAGCCTCTGTGGCCCATTTCGCTCCAGCCTTTCCTTATAACACATTGTATCTTACTTTTGTGTTCATTCAAAGTTGTTACAACCACTGACTCCGGCCTCTGTGACCCATTTCGCTCCAGCCTTCCCTTATAACACAGTGTATTTTGCGTTTGTGTTCACTCAAAGTTGTTACAACCACTGACTCCAGCCTCTGTGGCCCATTTCGCTCCTGCCTTTACTTATAACACAGTGTATTTTGCTTTTGTGTTCACTCAAAGTTGTTACAACCACTGACTACGGACTCTGTGGCCCATTTCGCTCCAGCCTTTCCTTATAACACAGTGTATTTTGCTTTTCTATTCACTCAAAGTTGTTACAACCACTGACTCCGCCCTCTGTGGCCCATTTCGCTCCAGCCTTTCCTTATAACACAGTGTATTTTGCATATGTGTTCACTCAAAGTTGTTACAATCACTGACTCTGGCCTCTGTGGCCCATTTCGCTCCAGCCTTTCTTTTTAAGACAGTGTATTTTGCATATGTGTTCACTCAAAGTTGTTACAACCACTGACTCCGGCCTCTGTGGCCCATTTCGCTCCAGCCTTTCCTTATAACACAGTGTATTTTGCATATGTGTTCACTCAAAGTTGTTACAACCACTGACTCCGGCCTCTGTGGCCCATTTCGCTCCAGCCTTCCTTTTTAAGACAGTGTATTTTGCTTTCGTGTTCACTCAAAGTTGTTACAACCAATGACTCGGGCCTCTGTGGCCCATTTCGCTCCAGCCTTTCCTTATAACACAGTGTATTTTGCTTTTGTGTTCACTCAAAGTTGTTACAACCACTGACTCCGGCTTCTGTGGCCCATTTCACTCCAGCCTTTTCTTATAACACAGTGTATTTTGCTTTTGTGTTCACTCAAAGTTGTTACAACCACTGACTCCGGCCTCTGTGGCCCATTTCGCTCCAGCCTTTCTTTTTAAGACAATGTATTTTGCTTTTGTGTTCACTCAAAATTGTTACAACCACTGACTCCAGCCTCTGTGGCCCATTTCGCTCCAGCCTTTCCTTATATCACAGTGTATTTTGCTTTTCTGTTCACTCAAAGTTTTTACAACCACTGACTCTGGCCTCTGTGGCCCATTTCGCTCCAGCCTTTCCTTATAACACAGTGTATCTTGCTTTTGTATTCACTCAAAGTTGTTACCATCACTGACTACGGTCTCTGTGGCCCGTTTCGCTCCAGCCTTTCCTTATAACACAGTGTATTTTGCTTTTGTGTTCACTCAAAGTTGTTGCAACCACTGACTCTGGCCTCTGTGACCCATTTCGCTCCAGCCTTCCCTTATAACACAGTGTATTTTGCGTTTGTGTTCACTCAAAGTTGTTACAACCACTGACTCCAGCCTCTGTGGCCCATTTCGCTCCTGCCTTTACTTATAACACAGTGTATTTTCCTTTTGTGTTCAATCAAAATTTTTACAATCACTGACTCCGGCCTCTGTGGCCCATTTCGCTCCAGCCTTTCCTTATAACACATTGTATCTTGCTTTTGTATTCACTCAAAGTTGTTACCATCACTGACTACGGTCTCTGTGGCCCGTTTCGCTCCAGCCTTTCCTTATAACACAGTGTATTTTGCTTTTGTGTTCACTCAAAGTTGTTACGATAACTGACACCGGCCTCTGTGGCCCATTTCGCTCCAGCCTTTCCTTATAACACAGTTTATTTTCTTTTGTGTTCACTCAAAGTTGTTACAACCACTGACTCCGGCCTCTGTGGCCCATTTCGCTCCAGCCTTTCTTGTAACACAGTGTATTTTGCTTTTGTGTTGACTCAAAGTTGTTGCAATCACTGACTCCGGCCTCTGTGGCCCATTTCGCTCCAGCCTTTCCTTATAACACAGTGTATTTTGCTTTTGTGTTCACTCAAAGTTGTTACAACCACTGACTCCGGCCTCTGTGGCCCATTTTACTCCAGCCTTTCCTTATAACACAGTGTATTTTGCTTTTGTGTTCACTCAAAATTTTTACAATCACTGACTCCGGCCTCTGTGGCCCATTTCGCTCCAGCCTTTCCTTATAACACATTGTATCTTGCTTTTGTATTCACTCAAAGTTGTTACCATCACTGACTACGGTCTCTGTAGCCCGTTTCGCTCCAGCCTTTCCTTATAACACAGTGTATTTTGCTTTTGTGTTCACTCAAAGTTGTTGCGATAACTGACACCGGCCTCTGTGGCCCATTTTGCTCCAGCCTTTCCTTATAACACAGTGTATTTTCTTTTGTGTTCACTCAAAGTTGTTACAACCACTGACTCCGGCTTCTGTGACCCATTTCACTCCAGCCTTTCCTTATAACACAGTGTATTTTGCTTTTGTGTTCACTCAAAGTTATTACAACCACTGACTCCGGCCTCTGTGGCCCATTTCGCTCCAGCCTTCCTTTTTAAGACAGTGTATTTTGCTTTTGTGTTCACTCAAAGTTGTTACAACCACTGACTCCAGCCTCTGTGGCCCATTTCGCTCCAACCTTTCCTTATAACACAGTGTATTTTGCTTTTCTGTTCACTCAAAGTTGTTACAACCACTGACTCCGGCCTCTGGGGCCCATTTCGCTCCAGCCTCTCCTTATACCACAGTGTATTTTGCTTTTGTGTTCACTCAAAGTTGTTACAACCACTGACTCCGGCCTCTGTGGCCCATTTCGCTCCAGCCTTTCCTTATAACACATTGTATCTTACTTTTGTGTTCATTCAAAGTTGTTACAACCACTGACTCCGGCCTCTGTGGCCCATTTCGCTCCAGCCTTCCCTTATAACACAGTGTATTTTGCGTTTGTGTTCACACAAAGTTGTTACAACCACTGACTCCGGCCTCTGTGGCCCATTTCGCTCCAGCCTTTCTTGTAACACAGTGTATTTTGCTTTTGTGTTGACTCAAAGTTGTTGCAATCACTGACTCCGGCCTCTGTGGCCCATTTCGCTCCAGTCTTTCCTTATAACACAGTGTATTTTGCTTTTGTGTTCACTCAAAGTTGTTACAACCACTGACTCCGGCCTCTGTGGCCCATTTAGCTCCAGCCTTTCTTTTTAAGACAGTGTATTTTGCTTTCGTGTTCACTCAAAGTTGTTACAACCAATGACTCCGGCCTCTGTGGCCCATTTCGCTCCAGCCTTTCCTTATAACACAGTGTATTTTGCTTTTGTGTTCACTCAAAGTTGTTACAACCACTGACTCTGGCCTCTGTGGCCCATTTCGTTCCAGCCTTTCTTTTTAAGACAATGTATTTTGCTTTTGTGTTCACTCAAAGTTGTTACAACCACTGACTCCAGCCTCTGTGGCCCATTTCGCTCCAGCCTTTCCTTATAACACAGTGTATTTTGCTTTTGTGTTCACTCAAAGTTGTTACAACCACTGACTCCGGCCTCTGTGGCCCATTTTACTGCAGCCTTTCCTTATAACACAGTGTATTTTGCTTTTCTGTTTCCTCAAAGTTGTTACAAGCACTGACTCCGGCCTCTGTGGCCCATTTCGCTCCAGTCTTTCCTTATAACACAGTGTATTTTGCTTTTGTGTTCACTCAAAATTTTTACAATCACTGACTCCAGCCTCTGTGGCCCACTTCGCTCCAGCCTTTCCTTATAACACAGTGTATTTTGCTTTTGTGTTCACTCAAAGTTGTTACAACCACTGACTCCGGCCTCTGTGGCCCATTTTACTCCAGCCTTTCCTTATAACACAGTGTATTTTGCTTTTCTGTTCCCTCAAAGTTGTTACAAGCACTGACTCCGGCCTCTGTGGCCCATTTCGCTCCAGTCTTTCCTTATAACACAGTGTATTTTGCTTTTGTGTTCACTCAAAGTTGTTACAACCACTGACTGCGGCCTCTGTGGCCCATTTTACTCCAGCCTTTCCTTATAACACAGTGTATTTTGCTTTTGTGTTCCCTCAAAGTTGTTACAACCACTGACTCCGGCCTCTGTGGCCCATTTCGCTCCAGCCTTTCCTTATAACACAGTGTATTTTCCTTTTGTGTTCCCTCAAAGTTGTCACAACCACTGACTCCGGCCTCTGTGGCCCATTTTACTCCAGCCTTTCCTTATAACACAGTGTATTTTGCTTTTCTGTTCACTCAAAGTTGTTACAACCACTGACTCCGGCCTCTGGGGCCCATTTCGCTCCAGCCTTTCCTTATACCACAGTGTATTTTGCTTTTGTGTTCACTCAAAGTTGTTACAACCACTGACTCCGGCCTCTGTGGCCCATTTCGCTCCAGCCTTTCCTTATAACACATTGTATCTTACTTTTGTGTTCATTCAAAGTTGTTACAACCACTGACTCCGGCCTCTGTGACCCATTTCGCTCCAGCCTTCCCTTATAACACAGTGTATTTTGCGTTTGTGTTCACTCAAAGTTGTTACAACCACTGACTCCAGCCTCTGTGGCCCATTTCGCTCCTGCCTTTACTTATAACACAGTGTATTTTGCTTTTGTGTTCACTCAAAGTTGTTACAACCACTGACTACGGACTCTGTGGCCCATTTCGCTCCAGCCTTTCCTTATAACACAGTGTATTTTGCTTTTGTGTTCACTCAAAGTTGTTACAACCACAGACTCTGGCCTCTGTGGCCCAATTTGATCCAGGCTTTCCTTATAACACATTGTATCTTGCTTTTCTGTTCACTCAAAGTTGTTACAACCACTAACTCCGGCCTCTGTGGCCCATTTAGCTTCAGCCTTTCCTTATAACACAGTGTATTTTTTTTTGTGTTCCCTCAAAGTTGTTACAACCACTGACTCCGGCCTCTGTGGCCCAATTTGATCCAGCCTTTCCTTATAACACAGTGTATTTTGCTTTTCTGTTCACTCAAAGTTGTTACAACCACTGACTCCGGCCTCTGTGGCCTATTTAGCTTCAGCCTTTCCTTATAACACAGTGTATTTTTTTTTTGTGTTCCCTCAAAGTTGTTACAACCACTGACTCCGGCCTCTGTGGCCCATTTCGCTCCAGCCTTTCCTTATACCACAGTGTATTTTGCTTTTGTGTTCACTCAAAGTTGTTACAACCACTGACTCCGGCCTCTGTGCCCCATTTCGCTCCAGCCTTTCCTCATAACACAGTGTATTTTGCTTTTGTGTACTCTCAAAGTTGTTACAACCACTGACTCCAGCGTCTGTGGCCCATTTCGCTCCAGCCTTTCCTTATAACACATTGTATCTTGCTTTTGTGTTCATTCAAAGTTGTTACAACCACTGACTCCGGCCTCTGTAGCCCATTTTGCTCCAGCCTTTCCTTATAACACAGTGTATTTTGCTTTTGTGTTCACTCAAAGTTGTTACAACCACTGACTCCGGCCTCTTTGGCTCCTTTTCGCTCCAGCCTTTCTTTTTAAGACAGTGTATTTTGCATTCGTGTTCACTCAAAGTTGTTAGAACCACTGACTCCAGCCTCTGTGGCCCATTTCGCTCCAGCCTTTCCTTATAACACAGTGTATTTTACTTTTCTGTTCTCTCAAAGTTGTTACAACCACTGACTCTGGCCTCTGTGGCCCATTTTGATCCAGCCTTTTTTGAAAACACAGTGATTTTTGCTGTTGTGTTCACACAAAGTTGTTACAACCACTGACTCCGGCCTCTGTGGCCCATTTCGCTCCAGCCTTTCTTGTAACACAGTTTATTTTGCTTTTGTGTTGACTCAAAGTTGTTGCAATCACTGACTCCGGCCTCTGTGGCCCATTTCGCTCCAGCCTTTCCTTATAACACAGTGTATTTTGCTTTTGTGTTCACTCAAAGTTGTTACAACCACTGACTCCGGCCTCTGTGGCCCATTTCGCTCCAGCTTTTCTTTTTAAGACAGTGTATTTTGCTTCCGTGTTCACTCAAAGTTGTTACAACCACTGACTCCGGCTTCTGTGACCCATTTCGCTCCAGCCTTTCCTTATAACAGAGTGTATTTTGCATTTGTGTTCACTCAAAGTTGTTACAACCACTGACTCCAGCCTCTGTGGCCAATTTCGCTCCTGCCTTTACTTATAACACAGTGTATTTTGCTTTTGTGTTCACTCAAAGTTGTTACAACCACTGACTACCTACTCTGTGGCCCATTTCGCTCCAGCCTTTCCTTATAACACAGTGTATTTTGCTTTTGTGTTCACTCAAAGTAGTTACAACCACTGACTCGGGCCTCTGTGGCCCATTTTGATCCAGCCTTTTTTGAAAACACAGTGATTTTTGCTGTTGTCTTCACTCAAAGTTGTTACAACCACAGACTCTGGCCTCTGTGGCCCAATTTGATCCAGCCTTTCCTTATAACACAGTGTATTTTGCTTTTCTGTTCACTCAAAGTTGTTACAACCACTGACTCCAGCCTCTGTGGCCCATTTCGCTCCAGCCTTTTCTTATAACACATTGTATCTTGCTTTTCTGTTCACTCAAAGTTGTTACAACCACTGACTCCAGCCTCTGTGGCCCATTTTGCCCCAGCCTTTCCTTATAACACAGTGTATTTTGCTTTTGTGTTCACTCAAAGTTGTTACTACCACTGACTACGGACTCTGTGGCCCATTTCTCTCCAGCCTTTCTTTTTAAGACAATGTATTTTGCTTTTGTGTTCACTCAAAATTGTTACAACCACTGACTCCAGCCTCTGTGGCCCATTTCGCTCCAGCCTTTCCTTATAACACATTGTATCTTACTTTTGTGTTCATTCAAAGTTGTTACAACCACTGACTCCGGCCTCTGTGACCCATTTCGCTCCAGCCTTCCCTTATAACACAGTGTATTTTGCGTTTGTGTTCACTCAAAGTTGTTACAACCACTGACTCCAGCCTCTGTGGCCCATTTCGCTCCTGCCTTTACTTATAACACAGTGTATTTTGCTTTTGTGTTCACTCAAAGTTGTTACAACCACTGACTACGGACTCTGTGGCCCATTTCGCTCCAGCCTTTCCTTATAACACAGTGTATTTTGCTTTTGTGTTCACTCAAAGTTGTTACAACCACTGACTCGGGCCTCTGTGGCCCATTTTGATCCAGCCTTTTTTGAAAACACAGTGATTTTTGCTGTTGTCTTCACTCAAAGTTGTTACAACCACAGACTCTGGCCTCTGTGGCCCAATTTGATCCAGGCTTTCCTTATAACACATTGTATCTTGCTTTTCTGTTCACTCAAAGTTGTTACAACCACTAACTCCGGCCTCTGTGGCCCATTTAGCTTCAGCCTTTCCTTATAACACAGTGTATTTTTTTTTGTGTTCCCTCAAAGTTGTTACAACCACTGACTCCGGCCTCTGTGGCCCAATTTGATCCAGCCTTTCCTTATAACACAGTGTATTTTGCTTTTCTGTTCACTCAAAGTTGTTACAACCACTGACTCCGGCCTCTGTGGCCCATTTAGCTTCAGCCTTTCCTTATAACACAGTGTATTTTTTTTTGTGTTCCCTCAAAGTTGTTACAACCACTGACTCCGGCCTCTGTGGCCCATTTCGCTCCAGCCTTTCCTTATACCACAGTGTATTTTGCTTTTGTGTTCACTCAAAGTTGTTACAACCACTGACTCCGGCCTCTGTGCCCCATTTCGCTCCAGCCTTTCCTCATAACACAGTGTATTTTGCTTTTGTGTACTCTCAAAGTTGTTACAACCACTGACTCCAGCGTCTGTGGCCCATTTCGCTCCAGCCTTTCCTTATAACACATTGTATCTTGCTTTTGTGTTCATTCAAAGTTGTTACAACCACTGACTCCGGCCTCTGTAGCCCATTTTGCTCCAGCCTTTCCTTATAACACAGTGTATTTTGCTTTTGTGTTCACTCAAAGTTGTTACAACCACTGACTCCGGCCTCTTTGGCTCCTTTTCGCTCCAGCCTTTCTTTTTAAGACAGTGTATTTTGCATTCGTGTTCACTCAAAGTTGTTAGAACCACTGACTCTGGCCTCTGTGGCCCATTTCGCTCCAGCCTTTCCTTATAACACAGTGTATTTTACTTTTCTGTTCTCTCAAAGTTGTTACAACCACTGACTCTGGCCTCTGTGGCCCATTTTGATCCAGCCTTTTTTGAAAACACAGTGATTTTTGCTGTTGTGTTCACACAAAGTTGTTACAACCACTGACTCCGGCCTCTGTGGCCCATTTCGCTCCAGCCTTTCTTGTAACACAGTTTATTTTGCTTTTGTGTTGACTCAAAGTTGTTGCAATCACTGACTCCGGCCTCTGTGGCCCATTTCGCTCCAGCCTTTCCTTATAACACAGTGTATTTTGCTTTTGTGTTCACTCAAAGTTGTTACAACCACTGACTCCGGCCTCTGTGGCCCATTTCGCTCCAGCTTTTCTTTTTAAGACAGTGTATTTTGCTTCCGTGTTCACTCAAAGTTGTTACAACCACTGACTCCGGCTTCTGTGACCCATTTCGCTCCAGCCTTTCCTTATAACAGAGTGTATTTTGCATTTGTGTTCACTCAAAGTTGTTACAACCACTGACTCCGGCCTCTGTGGCCCATTTCGCACCAGCCTTTGCTTATAACACAGTGTATTTGCTTTTCTGTTCACTCAAAGTTGTTACAACCACTGACTCCGGCCTCTGTGACCCATTTCGCTCCAGCCTTTCCTTATAACACAGTGTATTTGCTTTTGTATTCACTCAAAGTTGTTACCATCACTGACTACGGTCTCTGTGGCCCGTTTCGCTCCAGCCTTTCCTTATAACACAGTGTATTTTGCTTTTGTGTTCACTCAAAGTTGTTACGATAACTGACACCGGCCTCTGTGGCCCATTTCGCCCCAGCCTTTCCTTATAACACAGTGTATTTTGCTTTTGTGTTCACTCAAAGTTGTTACAACCACTGACTCCGGCTTCTGTGGCCCATTTCACTCCAGCCTTTCCTTATAACACAGTGTATTTTGCTTTTGTGTTCACTCAAAGTTGTTACGATAACTGACACCGGCCTCTGTGGCCCATTTCGCCCCAGCCTTTCCTTATAACACATTGTATCTTGCTTTTCTGTTCACTCAAAGTTGTTACAACCACTAACTCCGGCCTCTGTGGCCCATTTAGCTTCAGCCTTTCCTTATAACACAGTGTATTTTTTTTTGTGTTCCCTCAAAGTTGTTACAACCACTGACTCCGGCCTCTGTGGCCCAATTTGATCCAGCCTTTCCTTATAACACAGTGTATTTTGCTTTTCTGTTCACTCAAAGTTGTTACAACCACTGACTCCGGCCTCTGTGGCCCATTTAGCTTCAGCCTTTCCTTATAACACAGTGTATTTTTTTTTGTGTTCCCTCAAAGTTGTTACAACCACTGACTCCGGCCTCTGTGGCCCATTTCGCTCCAGCCTTTCCTTATACCACAGTGTATTTTGCTTTTGTGTTCACTCAAAGTTGTTACAACCACTGACTCCGGCCTCTGTGCCCCATTTCGCTCCAGCCTTTCCTCATAACACAGTGTATTTTGCTTTTGTGTACTCTCAAAGTTGTTACAACCACTGACTCCAGCGTCTGTGGCCCATTTCGCTCCAGCCTTTCCTTATAACACATTGTATCTTGCTTTTGTGTTCATTCAAAGTTGTTACAACCACTGACTCTGGCCTCTGTAGCCCATTTTGCTCCAGCCTTTCCTTATAACACAGTGTATTTTGCTTTTGTGTTCACTCAAAGTTGTTACAACCACTGACTCCGGCCTCTTTGGCTCCTTTTCGCTCCAGCCTTTCTTTTTAAGACAGTGTATTTTGCATTCGTGTTCACTCAAAGTTGTTAGAACCACTGACTCTGGCCTCTGTGGCCCATTTCGCTCCAGCCTTTCCTTATAACACAGTGTATTTTACTTTTCTGTTCTCTCAAAGTTGTTACAACCACTGACTCTGGCCTCTGTGGCCCATTTTGATCCAGCCTTTTTTGAAAACACAGTGATTTTTGCTGTTGTGTTCACACAAAGTTGTTACAACCACTGACTCCGGCCTCTGTGGCCCATTTCGCTCCAGCCTTTCTTGTAACACAGTTTATTTTGCTTTTGTGTTGACTCAAAGTTGTTGCAATCACTGACTCCGGCCTCTGTGGCCCATTTCGCTCCAGCCTTTCCTTATAACACAGTGTATTTTGCTTTTGTGTTCACTCAAAGTTGTTACAACCACTGACTCCGGCCTCTGTGGCCCATTTCGCTCCAGCTTTTCTTTTTAAGACAGTGTATTTTGCTTCCGTGTTCACTCAAAGTTGTTACAACCACTGACTCCGGCTTCTGTGACCCATTTCGCTCCAGCCTTTCCTTATAACAGAGTGTATTTTGCATTTGTGTTCACTCAAAGTTGTTACAACCACTGACTCCGGCCTCTGTGGCCCATTTCGCACCAGCCTTTGCTTATAACACAGTGTATTTGCTTTTCTGTTCACTCAAAGTTGTTACAACCACTGACTCCGGCCTCTGTGGCCCATTTCGCTCCAGCCTTTCCTTATAACACAGTGTATTTGCTTTTGTATTCACTCAAAGTTGTTACCATCACTGACTACGGTCTCTGTGGCCCGTTTCGCTCCAGCCTTTCCTTATAACACAGTGTATTTTGCTTTTGTGTTCACTCAAAGTTGTTACGATAACTGACACCGGCCTCTGTGGCCCATTTCGCCCCAGCCTTTCCTTATAACACAGTGTATTTTGCTTTTGTGTTCACTCAAAGTTGTTACAACCACTGACTCCGGCTTCTGTGGCCCATTTCACTCCAGCCTTTCCTTATAACACAGTGTATTTTGCTTTTGTGTTCACTCAAAGTTGTTACGATAACTGACACCGGCCTCTGTGGCCCATTTCGCCCCAGCCTTTCCTTATAACACAGTGTATTTTGCTTTTGTGTTCACTCAAAGTTGTTACAACCACTGACTCCGGCTTCTGTGGCCCATTTCGCCCCAGCCTTTCCTTATAACACAGTGTATTTTGCTTTTCTGTTCCCCCAAAGTTGTTACAACCAATGACTCCGGCCTCTGTGGCCCATTTCGCTCCAGCCTTTCCTTATAACACATTGTATCTCGCTTTTGTATTCACTCAAAGTTGTTACAACCACTGACTCCGGGTTCTGTGGCCCATTTCGCTCCAGCCTTCCTTTTTAAGACAGTGTATTTTGCTTTTGTGTTCACTCAAAGTTGTTACAACCACTGACTCCAGCCTCTGTGGCCCATTTCGCTCCAGCCTTTCCTTATAACACAGTGTATTTTGCTTTTCTGTTCACTCAAAGTTGTTACAACCACTGACTCCGGCCTCTGGGGCCCATTTCGCTCCAGCATTTCCTTATACCACAGTGTATTTTGCTTTTCTGTTCCCTCAAAGTTGTTACAACCACTGACTCCGGCCTCTGTGGCCCATTTCGCTCCAGCCTTTCCTTATAACACATTGTATCTTACTTTTGTGTTCATTCAAAGTTGTTACAAACGCTGACTCCGGCCTCTGTGACCCATTTCGCTCCAGCCTTCCCTTATAACACAGTGTATTTTGCGTTTGTGTTCACTCAAAGTTGTTACAACCACTGACTCCAGCCTCTGTGGCCCATTTCGCTCCTGCCTTTACTTATAACACAGTGTATTTTGCTTTTGTGTTCACTCAAAGTTGTTACAACCACTGACTACGGACTCTGTGGCCCATTTCGCTCCAGCCTTTCCTTATAACACAGTGTATTTTGCTTTTGTGTTCACTCAAAGTTGTTACAACCACTGACTCCGGCCTCTGTGGCCCATTTCGCTCCAGCCTTTCCTTATAACACATTGTATCTTACTTTTGTGTTCATTCAAAGTTGTTACAACCACTGACTCCGGCCTCTGTGACCCATTTCGCTCCAGCCTTCCCTTATAACACAGTGTATTTTGCGTTTGTGTTCACTCAAAGTTGTTACAACCACTGACTCCAGCCTCTGTGGCCCATTTCGCTCCTGCCTTTACTTATAACACAGTGTATTTTGCTTTTGTGTTCACTCAAAGTTGTTACAACCACTGACTACCTACTCTGTGGCCCATTTCGCTCCAGCCTTTCCTTATAACACAGTGTATTTTGCTTTTGTGTTCACTCAAAGTAGTTACAACCACTGACTCGGGCCTCTGTGGCCCATTTTGATCCAGCCTTTTTTGAAAACACAGTGATTTTTGCTGTTGTCTTCACTCAAAGTTGTTACAACCACAGACTCTGGCCTCTGTGGCCCAATTTGATCCAGCCTTTCCTTATAACACAGTGTATTTTGCTTTTCTGTTCACTCAAAGTTGTTACAACCACTGACTCCAGCCTCTGTGGCCCATTTCGCGCCAGCCTTTCCTTATAACACATTGTATCTTGCTTTTCTGTTCACTCAAAGTTGTTACAACCACTGACTCCAGCCTCTGTGGCCCATTTTGCCCCAGCCTTTCCTTATAACACAGTGTATTTTGCTTTTCTGTTCACTCAAAGTTGTTACAACCACTGACTCCGGCTTCTGTGGCCCATTTAGCTTAAGCCTTTCCTTATAACACAGTGTATTTTGCTTTTGTGTTCCCTCAAAGTTGTTACAACCACTGACTCCGGCCTCTGTGGCCCATTTCGCTCCAGCCTTTCCTTATACCACAGTGTATTTTGCTTTTGTGTACTCTCAAAGTTGTTACAACCACTGACTACGGACTCTGTGGCCCATTTCGCTCCAGCCTTTCCTTATAACACATTGTATCTTGCTTTTGTGTTCATTCAAAGTTGTTACAACCACTGACTCCGGCCTCTGTAGCCCATTTTGCTCCAGCCTTTCCTTATAACACAGTGTATTTTGCTTTTGTGTTCACTCAAAGTTGTTACAACCACTGACTCCGGCCTCTGTAGCCCATTTTGCTCCAGCCTTTCCTTATAACACAGTGTATTTTGCTTTTGTGTTCACTCAAAGTTGTTACAACCACTGACTCCGGCCTCTGTGGCCCATTTCGCTCCAGCCTTTCCTTATAACACAGTGTATTTTGCTTTTCTGTTCACTCAAAGTTGTTACAACCACTGACTCCGGACTCTGGGGCCCATTTCGCTCCAGCATTTCCTTATACCACAGTGTATTTTGCTTTTGTGTTCACTCAAAGTTGTTACAACCACTAACTCCGGCCTCTGTGGCCCATTTCGCTCCAGCCTTTCCTTATAACACATTGTATCTTACTTTTGTGTTCATTCAAAGTTGTTACAAACACTGACTCCGGCCTCTGTGACCCATTTCGCTCCAGCCTTCCCTTATAACACAGTGTATTTTGCGTTTGTGTTCACTCAAAGTTGTTACAACCACTGACTCCAGCCTCTGTGGCCCATTTCGCTCCTGCCTTTACTTATAACACAGTGTATTTTGCTTTTGTGTTCACTCAAAGTTGTTACAACCACTGACTACGGACTCTGTGGCCCATTTCGCTCCAGCCTTTCCTTATAACACAGTGTATTTTGCTTTTGTGTTCACTCAAAGTTGTTACAACCACTGACTCCGGCCTCTGTGGCCCATTTCGCTCCAGCCTTTCCTTATAACACATTGTATCTTACTTTTGTGTTCATTCAAAGTTGTTACAATCACTGACTCCGGCCTCTGTGACCCATTTCGCTCCAGCCTTCCCTTATAACACAGTGTATTTTGCGTTTGTGTTCACTCAAAGTTGTTACAACCACTGACTCCAGCCTCTGTGGCCCATTTCGCTCCTGCCTTTACTTATAACACAGTGTATTTTGCTTTTGTGTTCACTCAAAGTTGTTACAACCACTGACTCCGGCCTCTGTGGCCCATTTCGCTCCAGCCTTTCCTTATAACACATTGTATCTTACTTTTGTGTTCATTCAAAGTTGTTACAACCACTGACTCCGGCCTCTGTGACCCATTTCGCTCCAGCCTTCCCTTATAACACAGTGTATTTTGCGTTTGTGTTCACTCAAAGTTGTTACAACCACTGACTCCGGCCTCTGTGGCCCAATTTGATCCAGCCTTTCCTTATAACACAGTGTATTTTGCTTTTCTGTTCACTCAAAGTTGTTACAACCACTGACTCCGGCCTCTGTGGCCCATTTAGCTTCAGCCTTTCCTTATAACACAGTGTATTTTTTTTTGTGTTCCCTCAAAGTTGTTACAACCACTGACTCCGGCCTCTGTGGCCCATTTCGCTCCAGCCTTTCCTTATACCACAGTGTATTTTGCTTTTGTGTTCACTCAAAGTTGTTACAACCACTGACTCCGGCCTCTGTGCCCCATTTCGCTCCAGCCTTTCCTCATAACACAGTGTATTTTGCTTTTGTGTACTCTCAAAGTTGTTACAACCACTGACTCCAGCGTCTGTGGCCCATTTCGCTCCAGCCTTTCCTTATAACACATTGTATCTTGCTTTTGTGTTCATTCAAAGTTGTTACAACCACTGACTCTGGCCTCTGTAGCCCATTTTGCTCCAGCCTTTCCTTATAACACAGTGTATTTTGCTTTTGTGTTCACTCAAAGTTGTTACAACCACTGACTCCGGCCTCTTTGGTTCCTTTTCGCTCCAGCCTTTCTTTTTAAGACAGTGTATTTTGCATTCGTGTTCACTCAAAGTTGTTAGAACCACTGACTCTGGCCTCTGTGGCCCATTTCGCTCCAGCCTTTCCTTATAACACAGTGTATTTTACTTTTCTGTTCTCTCAAAGTTGTTACAACCACTGACTCTGGCCTCTGTGGCCCATTTTGATCCAGCCTTTTTTGAAAACACAGTGATTTTTGCTGTTGTGTTCACACAAAGTTGTTACAACCACTGACTCCGGCCTCTGTGGCCCATTTCGCTCCAGCCTTTCTTGTAACACAGTTTATTTTGCTTTTGTGTTGACTCAAAGTTGTTGCAATCACTGACTCCGGCCTCTGTGGCCCATTTCGCTCCAGCCTTTCCTTATAACACAGTGTATTTTGCTTTTGTGTTCACTCAAAGTTGTTACAACCACTGACTCCGGCCTCTGTGGCCCATTTCGCTCCAGCTTTTCTTTTTAAGACAGTGTATTTTGCTTCCGTGTTCACTCAAAGTTGTTACAACCACTGACTCCGGCTTCTGTGGCCCATTTCGCACCAGCCTTTGCTTATAACACAGTGTATTTGCTTTTCTGTTCACTCAAAGTTGTTACAACCACTGACTCCGGCCTCTGTGGCCCATTTCGCTCCAGCCTTTCCTTATAACACAGTGTATTTGCTTTTGTATTCACTCAAAGTTGTTACCATCACTGACTACGGTCTCTGTGGCCCGTTTCGCTCCAGCCTTTCCTTATAACACAGTGTATTTTGCTTTTGTGTTCACTCAAAGTTGTTACGATAACTGACACCGGCCTCTGTGGCCCATTTCGCCCCAGCCTTTCCTTATAACACAGTGTATTTTGCTTTTGTGTTCACTCAAAGTTGTTACAACCACTGACTCCGGCTTCTGTGGCCCATTTCACTCCAGCCTTTCCTTATAACACAGTGTATTTTGCTTTTGTGTTCACTCAAAGTTGTTACGATAACTGACACCGGCCTCTGTGGCCCATTTCGCCCCAGCCTTTCCTTATAACACAGTGTATTTTGCTTTTGTGTTCACTCAAAGTTGTTACAACCACTGACTCCGGCTTCTGTGGCCCATTTCGCCCCAGCCTTTCCTTATAACACAGTGTATTTTGCTTTTCTGTTCCCCCAAAGTTGTTACAACCACTGACTCCGGCCTCTGTGGCCCATTTCGCTCCAGCCTTTCCTTATAACACATTGTATCTCGCTTTTGTATTCACTCAAAGTTGTTACAACCACTGACTCCGGCTTCTGTGGCCCATTTCGCTCCAGCCTTCCTTTTTAAGACAGTGTATTTTGCTTTTGTGTTCACTCAAAGTTGTTACAACCACTGACTCCAGCCTCTGTGGCCCATTTCGCTCCAGCCTTTCCTTATAACACAGTGTATTTTGCTTTTCTGTTCACTCAAAGTTGTTACAACCACTGACTCCGGCCTCTGGGGCCCATTTCGCTCCAGCATTTCCTTATACCACAGTGTATTTTGCTTTTCTGTTCCCTCAAAGTTGTTACAACCACTGACTCCGGCCTCTGTGGCCCATTTCGCTCCAGCCTTTCCTTATAACACATTGTATCTTACTTTTGTGTTCATTCAAAGTTGTTACAAACACTGACTCCGGCCTCTGTGACCCATTTCGCTCCAGCCTTCCCTTATAACACAGTGTATTTTGCGTTTGTGTTCACTCAAAGTTGTTACAACCACTGACTCCAGCCTCTGTGGCCCATTTCGCTCCTGCCTTTACTTATAACACAGTGTATTTTGCTTTTGTGTTCACTCAAAGTTGTTACAACCACTGACTACGGACTCTGTGGCCCATTTCGCCCCAGCCTTTCCTTATAACACAGTGTATTTTGCTTTTGTGTTCACTCAAAGTTGTTACAACCACTGACTCCGGCTTCTGTGGCCCATTTCGCCCCAGCCTTTCCTTATAACACAGTGTATTTTGCTTTTCTGTTCCCCCAAAGTTGTTACAACCAATGACTCCGGCCTCTGTGGCCCATTTCGCTCCAGCCTTTCCTTATAACACATTGTATCTCGCTTTTGTATTCACTCAAAGTTGTTACAACCACTGACTCCGGGTTCTGTGGCCCATTTCGCTCCAGCCTTCCTTTTTAAGACAGTGTATTTTGCTTTTGTGTTCACTCAAAGTTGTTACAACCACTGACTACCTACTCTGTGGCCCATTTCGCTCCAGCCTTTCCTTATAACACAGTGTATTTTGCTTTTGTGTTCACTCAAAGTAGTTACAACCACTGACTCGGGCCTCTGTGGCCCATTTTGATCCAGCCTTTTTTGAAAACACAGTGATTTTTGCTGTTGTCTTCACTCAAAGTTGTTACAACCACAGACTCTGGCCTCTGTGGCCCAATTTGATCCAGCCTTTCCTTATAACACAGTGTATTTTGCTTTTCTGTTCACTCAAAGTTGTTACAACCACTGACTCCAGCCTCTGTGGCCCATTTCGCTCCAGCCTTTCCTTATAACATATTGTATCTTGCTTTTCTGTTCACTCAAAGTTGTTACAACCACTGACTCCAGCCTCTGTGGCCCATTTTGCCCCAGCCTTTCCTTATAACACAGTGTATTTTGCTTTTCTGTTCACTCAAAGTTGTTACAACCACTGACTCCGGCATCTGTGGCCCATTTAGCTTAAGCCTTTCCTTATAACACAGTGTATTTTGCTTTTGTGTTCCCTCAAAGTTGTTACAACCACTGACTCCGGCCTCTGTGGCCCATTTCGCTCCAGCCTTTCCTTATACCACAGTGTATTTTGCTTTTGTGTACTCTCAAAGTTGTTACAACCACTGACTCCAGCGTCTGTGGCCCATTTCGCTCCAGCCTTTCCTTATAACACATTGTATCTTGCTTTTGTGTTCATTCAAAGTTGTTACAACCACTGACTCCGGCCTCTGTAGCCCATTTTGCTCCAGCCTTTCCTTATAACACAGTGTATTTTGCTTTTGTGTTCACTCAAAGTTGTTACAACCACTGACTCCGGCCTCTGTAGCCCATTTTGCTCCAGCCTTTCCTTATAACACAGTGTATTTTGCTTTTGTGTTCACTCAAAGTTGTTACAACCACTGACTCCGGCCTCTGTGGCCCATTTCGCTCCAGCCTTTCCTTATAACACAGTGTATTTTGCTTTTCTGTTCACTCAAAGTTGTTACAACCACTGACTCCGGACTCTGGGGCCCATTTCGCTCCAGCATTTCCTTATACCACAGTGTATTTTGCTTTTGTGTTCACTCAAAGTTGTTACAACCACTAACTCCGGCCTCTGTGGCCCATTTCGCTCCAGCCTTTCCTTATAACACATTGTATCTTACTTTTGTGTTCATTCAAAGTTGTTACAAACACTGACTCCGGCCTCTGTGACCCATTTCGCTCCAGCCTTCCCTTATAACACAGTGTATTTTGCGTTTGTGTTCACTCAAAGTTGTTACAACCACTGACTCCAGCCTCTGTGGCCCATTTCGCTCCTGCCTTTACTTATAACACAGTGTATTTTGCTTTTGTGTTCACTCAAAGTTGTTACAACCACTGACTACGGACTCTGTGGCCCATTTCGCTCCAGCCTTTCCTTATAACACAGTGTATTTTGCTTTTGTGTTCACTCAAAGTTGTTACAACCACTGACTCCGGCCTCTGTGGCCCATTTCGCTCCAGCCTTTCCTTATAACACATTGTATCTTACTTTTGTGTTCATTCAAAGTTGTTACAACCACTGACTCCGGCCTCTGTGACCCATTTCGCTCCAGCCTTCCCTTATAACACAGTGTATTTTGCGTTTGTGTTCACTCAAAGTTGTTACAACCACTGACTCCAGCCTCTGTGGCCCATTTCGCTCCTGCCTTTACTTATAACACAGTGTATTTTGCTTTTGTGTTCACTCAAAGTTGTTACAACCACTGACTACCTACTCTGTGGCCCATTTCGCTCCAGCCTTTCCTTATAACACAGTGTATTTTGCTTTTGTGTTCACTCAAAGTAGTTACAACCACTGACTCGGGCCTCTGTGGCCCATTTTGATCCAGCCTTTTTTGAAAACACAGTGATTTTTGCTGTTGTCTTCACTCAAAGTTGTTACAACCACAGACTCTGGCCTCTGTGGCCCAATTTGATCCAGCCTTTCCTTATAACACAGTGTATTTTGCTTTTCTGTTCACTCAAAGTTGTTACAACCACTGACTCCAGCCTCTGTGGCCCATTTCGCTCCAGCCTTTCCTTATAACACAGTGTATTTTTTTTTGTGTTCCCTCAAAGTTGTTACAACCACTGACACTGGCCTCTGTGGCCCATTTCGCTCCAGCCTTTCCTTATACCACAGTGTATTTTGCTTTTGTGTTCACTCAAAGTTGTTACAACCACTGACTCCGGCCTCTGTGCCCCATTTCGCTCCAGCCTTTCCTCATAACACAGTGTATTTTGCTTTTGTGTACTCTCAAAGTTGTTACAACCACTGACTCCAGCGTCTGTGGCCCATTTCGCTCCAGCCTTTCCTTATAACACATTGTATCTTGCTTTTGTGTTCATTCAAAGTTGTTACAACCACTGACTCCGGCCTCTGTAGCCCATTTTGCTCCAGCATTTCCTTATAACACAGTGTATTTTGCTTTTGTGTTCACTCAAAGTTGTTACAACCACTGACTCCGGCCTCTTTGGCTCCTTTTCGCTCCAGCCTTTCTTTTTAAGACAGTGTATTTTGCATTCGTGTTCACTCAAAGTTGTTAGAACCACTGACTCTGGCCTCTGTGGCCCATTTCGCTCCAGCCTTTCCTTATAACACAGTGTATTTTACTTTTCTGTTCTCTCAAAGTTGTTACAACCACTGACTCTGGCCTCTGTGGCCCATTTTGATCCAGCCTTTTTTGAAAACACAGTGATTTTTGCTGTTGTGTTCACACAAAGTTGTTACAACCACTGACTCCGGCCTCTGTGGCCCATTTCGCTCCAGCCTTTCTTGTAACACAGTTTATTTTGCTTTTGTGTTGACTCAAAGTTGTTGCAATCACTGACTCCGGCCTCTGTGGCCCATTTCGCTCCAGCCTTTCCTTATGACACAGTGTATTTTGCTTTTGTGTTCACTCAAAGTTGTTACAACCACTGACTCCGGCCTCTGTGGCCCATTTCGCTCCAGCTTTTCTTTTTAAGACAGTGTATTTTGCTTCCGTGTTCACTCAAAGTTGTTACAACCACTGACTCCGGCTTCTGTGACCCATTTCGCTCCAGCCTTTCCTTATAACAGAGTGTATTTTGCATTTGTGTTCAAAGTTGTTACAACCACTGACTCCGGCCTCTGTGGCCCATTTCGCACCAGCCTTTGCTTATAACACAGTGTATTTGCTTTTCTGTTCACTCAAAGTTGTTACAACCACTGACTCCGGCCTCTGTGGCCCATTTCGCTCCAGCCTTTCCTTATAACACAGTGTATTTGCTTTTGTATTCACTCAAAGTTGTTACCATCACTGACTACGGTCTCTGTGGCCCGTTTCGCTCCAGCCTTTCCTTATAACACAGTGTATTTTGCTTTTGTGTTCACTCAAAGTTGTTACGATAACTGACACCGGCCTCTGTGGCCCATTTCGCCCCAGCCTTTCCTTATAACACAGTGTATTTTGCTTTTGTGTTCACTCAAAGTTGTTACAACCACTGACTCCGGCTTCTGTGGCCCATTTCACTCCAGCCTTTCCTTATAACACAGTGTATTTTGCTTTTGTGTTCACTCAAAGTTGTTACGATAACTGACACCGGCCTCTGTGGCCCATTTCGCCCCAGCCTTTCCTTATAACACAGTGTATTTTGCTTTTGTGTTCACTCAAAGTTGTTACAACCACTGACTCCGGCTTCTGTGGCCCATTTCGCCCCAGCCTTTCCTTATAACACAGTGTATTTTGCTTTTCTGTTCCCCCAAAGTTGTTACAACCAATGACTCCGGCCTCTGTGGCCCATTTCGCTCCAGCCTTTCCTTATAACACATTGTATCTCGCTTTTGTATTCACTCAAAGTTGTTACAACCACTGACTCCGGCTTCTGTGGCCCATTTCGCTCCAGCCTTCCTTTTTAAGACAGTGTATTTTGCTTTTGTGTTCACTCAAAGTTGTTACAACCACTGACTCCAGCCTCTGTGGCCCATTTCGCTCCAGCCTTTCCTTATAACACAGTGTATTTTGCTTTTCTGTTCACTCAAAGTTGTTACAACCACTGACTCCGGCCTCTGGGGCCCATTTCGCTCCAGCATTTCCTTATACCACAGTGTATTTTGCTTTTCTGTTCCCTCAAAGTTGTTACAACCACTGACTCCGGCCTCTGTGGCCCATTTCGCTCCAGCCTTTCCTTATAACACATTGTATCTTACTTTTGTGTTCATTCAAAGTTGTTACAAACACTGACTCCGGCCTCTGTGACCCATTTCGCTCCAGCCTTCCCTTATAACACAGTGTATTTTGCGTTTGTGTTCACTCAAAGTTGTTACAACCACTGACTCCAGCCTCTGTGGCCCATTTCGCTCCTGCCTTTACTTATAACACAGTGTATTTTGCTTTTGTGTTCACTCAAAGTTGTTACAACCACTGACTACGGACTCTGTGGCCCATTTCGCTCCAGCCTTTCCTTATAACACAGTGTATTTTGCTTTTGTGTTCACTCAAAGTTGTTACAACCACTGACTCCGGCCTCTGTGGCCCATTTCGCTCCAGCCTTTCCTTATAACACATTGTATCTTACTTTTGTGTTCATTCAAAGTTGTTACAACCACTGACTCCGGCCTCTGTGACCCATTTCGCTCCAGCCTTCCCTTATAACACAGTGTATTTTGCGTTTGTGTTCACTCAAAGTTGTTACAACCACTGACTCCAGCCTCTGTGGCCCATTTCGCTCCTGCCTTTACTTATAACACAGTGTATTTTGCTTTTGTGTTCACTCAAAGTTGTTACAACCACTGACTACCTACTCTGTGGCCCATTTCGCTCCAGCCTTTCCTTATAACACAGTGTATTTTGCTTTTGTGTTCACTCAAAGTAGTTACAACCACTGACTCGGGCCTCTGTGGCCCATTTTGATCCAGCCTTTTTTGAAAACACAGTGATTTTTGCTGTTGTCTTCACTCAAAGTTGTTACAACCACAGACTCTGGCCTCTGTGGCCCAATTTGATCCAGCCTTTCCTTATAACACAGTGTATTTTGCTTTTCTGTTCACTCAAAGTTGTTACAACCACTGACTCCAGCCTCTGTGGCCCATTTTGCCCCAGCCTTTCCTTATAACACAGTGTATTTTGCTTTTCTGTTCACTCAAAGTTGTTACAACCACTGACTCCGGCATCTGTGGCCCATTTAGCTTAAGCCTTTCCTTATAACACAGTGTATTTTGCTTTTGTGTTCCCTCAAAGTTGTTACAACCACTGACTCCGGCCTCTGTGGCCCATTTCGCTCCAGCCTTTCCTTATACCACAGTGTATTTTGCTTTTGTGTACTCTCAAAGTTGTTACAACCACTGACTCCAGCGTCTGTGGCCCATTTCGCTCCAGCCTTTCCTTATAACACATTGTATCTTGCTTTTGTGTTCATTCAAAGTTGTTACAACCACTGACTCCGGCCTCTGTAGCCCATTTTGCTCCAGCCTTTCCTTATAACACAGTGTATTTTGCTTTTGTGTTCACTCAAAGTTGTTACAACCACTGACTCCGGCCTCTGTAGCCCATTTTGCTCCAGCCTTTCCTTATAACACAGTGTATTTTGCTTTTGTGTTCACTCAAAGTTGTTACAACCACTGACTCCGGCCTCTGTGGCCCATTTCGCTCCAGCCTTTCCTTATAACACAGTGTATTTTGCTTTTCTGTTCACTCAAAGTTGTTACAACCACTGACTCCGGACTCTGGGGCCCATTTCGCTCCAGCATTTCCTTATACCACAGTGTATTTTGCTTTTGTGTTCACTCAAAGTTGTTACAACCACTAACTCCGGCCTCTGTGGCCCATTTCGCTCCAGCCTTTCCTTATAACACATTGTATCTTACTTTTGTGTTCATTCAAAGTTGTTACAAACACTGACTCCGGCCTCTGTGACCCATTTCGCTCCAGCCTTCCCTTATAACACAGTGTATTTTGCGTTTGTGTTCACTCAAAGTTGTTACAACCACTGACTCCAGCCTCTGTGGCCCATTTCGCTCCTGCCTTTACTTATAACACAGTGTATTTTGCTTTTGTGTTCACTCAAAGTTGTTACAACCACTGACTACGGACTCTGTGGCCCATTTCGCTCCAGCCTTTCCTTATAACACAGTGTATTTTGCTTTTGTGTTCACTCAAAGTTGTTACAACCACTGACTCCGGCCTCTGTGGCCCATTTCGCTCCAGCCTTTCCTTATAACACATTGTATCTTACTTTTGTGTTCATTCAAAGTTGTTACAACCACTGACTCCGGCCTCTGTGACGCATTTCGCTCCAGCCTTCCC